>NC_141560.1:29219394-29895227 GCF_036417535.1 Chlamydotis macqueenii
GTCTGCTCCAATTCCCATTTTCTCTTGACATAAATACACACAGAAAAACCCAGATACAAATAAATCAGAAAAAGACATAGCCCAACATCCTGAAATTATATTCTTACAGGCCTATCCTATAGCAAATATTGTGAGACACATGTGAAACACTTTTTGTGTATTTGTTTCTGTAATTTATCTTTGTCTAGGTATGTGATTTTTTTTTAGATCAGGTATAACATTGCTTGAACAACTAGAACTAAACCAAGGTTAAATGCTTATTACAGCCTTTTTAAAAAAGTCAAATAACTTCAAGAAATTAATCAAACATTACTTCCTTAGTGTAGCCACTGTGGTGAAAAATAACACTAGAAGTCATTGTATTTCCTACTAGGGATTTAGGACAGTTACATTACTGTAAAATATATCAGTGTTCATGGCTGTCAGAAGAATCCTAACAAAATCCGTACATTTGCCATATCTATTACCAGTGTAAAGAATCACTTTGAAATGCCTGATCTTACAGTTATACACCCTCTCCTTCCTCACTTGAGTCTTGCACAGTTCCACTTTTGTGCTGAAATGTCTTTGTGTTGGTAAGGAAGACAGTGATACAGTGATTCCTACTTACAAAGTTTTTTTAGAAGTTGACTGTGTAGTCACAAATGTTTATGATTCTGCTAGAACAAGTTAAAATCCCATTTAGGTCTGAGAGTAGCTTATCTGTTTGTCAATGCTAACTGAAATGGTGCTGGAGTCAATGCTCTGAATTGCAGCAGGCTAAGCATGCATGAAAAGATGGGGATGACTAACTGGAAAAAAAATGGGATCTGGTAATACACTAAATTACAGTAGAACCATAGCATTATCACTGCTAAGCCAAATGCAATCCTTCCCAATACAACAAAAAAAGCAGCCTCCATCTAAATTCTCAGTTAAAACTTCTCCCAAAAAGAGTATCGTCCTTTCCACATTTATGCAGCTCTGAACAACTGCATCAAGCACGTGAAAGCTAGCTTTACTGTAATGCTATTTACAGAATGGGCACCTGTGAACTGTGGTACAATTGAAAATAATCTCAACAAGAAAACTACCCAGCAAAGACTCAAAACTTAGTCCTGGCATACAAGATACTGTATTTATCCTGAGGAATTATAAGTAATTTCTAAGTTACAATGTTTTTAAGTGTCTTTGGTTATCTTGCTTCTTTTCTCAGTAACTCATTTCCTTATGATCCATGACAGCATTACTTTCCTTTATACTACTACTGTTTATTCTATTCAGATGAGAAAATCATCACAGGAGAGATTTTCAGTTAGAATATGACCATACAGTGCCTAGCATGAAGACACCCAAGACTATTTGGAGGCTGCAGGTGCTGATGTAATACAAACAAGAATATTATAATAGAAAATAAATTGTGTCACCCAAGGTGGGAGTCAGAGAAGTTTGATTCTATTGTGCCAAATTCTTTTAAGGTACAGTTTCCATTTTTTCTGCTGTTTGTTCACGCATCTAGTCTTTTACAAAAGTTATGATGACATCACAGTTCTTGTAGTTTGTGTTACAATGGCAGGATATAATTGTAGCTATTCATGAGAACAAAAGCTATAAAGAAAATCAACAAACAGAAAAGGAAAGTCATTAGTTTTAAGAACCTACAAATAAATTAAACCTTGCCTAAGATGTATCGATCCTCTGTGGCCTTGCCTATAGAATAATGTCAAGCATGCCTGACAATCCATTAGGTTCAGAAGGCAAAAACTACTTATAATTATTCTTCTGCTTCTGTCTTTAGAAATATGTTGGTATCAGACCTAATTCTGATTCTCATATGCCATGGTGTAAGTCAGAAACAATTTCCCAAAGCCAATGGAGTTAAAAGTGTAAGGATTAAAGTCAAAGTACATTTTACTGTAAAGTGTGAGTTAAATTAAAGCAAACTAGAAGATCTGCACTTTTGTACAAACTAAAATTTCCTGACTTCTTAATCATGTCAACTTCTTAATCAAAATAGGTAGTTCCAAGAATGAAGTTAAACAATAATCATCATAATAAATAATGTGCTTAGATCGCAAGAATATGGTTTTTACCTAATACTTCCTAAACTAAAAAAGTATAATACTTACAACTCTAAGTAGATACCGAAGCAAGGAATTTTCAGAAGATATACACGATGATTAAGAAGAAAACCAACCTGATAGCAATTACTGCTGTCAATGATGAAAAGCCATCAAAATAATAACCACAAATTCTCAGTAATTTTCTATTAAAAATTATCATTTTATTATTTTAAATTCTTATGTAAAAATTTTTTTGTTTTCATTTTTAATACAAAAAATATTTCAAAGGAACCAATAGTTTTACATCAGGTTCCACTTTGATTTACAGATGCTTGGTTCAAGCCTATAATCAAAACAATTATTTTACCATGAAAAGATCTCTCTGCCTACACTGCAGGCAGAAAAACAAAAGTGTGCAAAGAAAAACAAAAGATACGCAGAAAACTTTTGACAGAAAAAGAGAACAGATGGAACAATGTAGCTTATTCTTAAATGTGTTTCGTTTAAACTTTTCTGCAAAATGCCACTAAGTGGCTTCTGTCTACCTTTCCTAACAACAATTCAGCTGTAGATGGAAAAATCACATCTGAATGCTTCTAACTTTTTGAAGTTATTAGTTTTACAATTTTATAGGCTTTGAAAATGAATATCTACATACATAAAACATGAAGAGCCATGAGCCAGATTTGAATTATTTGTGTGATGAAGTCTATAGCCAAAAGTCTACTGAGATTGTGCAGGTAGTGTAGAGCTTTGAGATTTTCATTGCCTCAGCAATATTAGGTCATCATTTCTGGTTGGTTCCACTAGCTTGTTGGCATTCATAAATTTGCTTATAAGGTTATGCATTCAAACTATAGATATTGTTTAGGTTTCATACCATAAAACTTGAGATGCAGTCAAGGCTAGTTGTACATGCTTCCTCTCTAGCTCATGGAGAGAGACTAGAGACAAGTACTCACAGATGATCAACACAGGAGGAGTGAATTGCCCTTCCTCTCTGAATATACAGCAATTTACACTTAGACTTGAACTGGGTAACTACGTTTCAGACAGATGAAGTTGGGAGATTAATTCTCTCTCTGTGGTCCAACAAAGATCCAACCTTTCCTGACCTGCTAAGCAGAAAATACAGATGGCCTTCCTGCTGAAATTTGTCTTTGTAGGTACATTCCATGCTAGAGACCACCAGAAAAAAAGAAATGATTCCTACATACACTTCTATAATTCAGTGTCAATTTAAAGCAATAAATTGAAATACTTCATGGCTACTTCACTATTACTTTAGCTTGCTCTGACTGAGATATCAGCTTAGACACCACAATAAAATTATTTATAAAACTATTGAAATTTGCAATTTTGGGGTGTATGTGGCAGTTACGCATCTCAGATGAATAATCACCTGATACTTTTTGGGTTTGGGGGCAGGCAGCAGGAGAAGGAAATAAGCAGAATGAAGAAAGCTGCTTGAGAATTTGCTTTGGTTTGTACTTCCAAAATCAAATTCCTGTTGTAGACCTTTATATAACTTGTTACTACAGTAGCAAAATACAAGAAAGTTTGCACAACTACATAGCAGTCAGTATAACCATAAATGAATCAATTGAAGACAAACATTAAAAGAGTTATTTGCTAATGGGCACCATGCCAGGGTTACTCATGCAATGCTGCCTGCAGAATTCCTAAGCTGAGTTCAGAAGATACAGATCGATGCACCTCCAAAGAGAGTCTATATCAATCTCCATTTCATTCATTAGCTTCCACTCCGAGCTGGTATGCTGCTAGTTAACTCTTTAATGTGGGAGAAACTGTCAGTGTAAAGGCCACTGGGACACACGCTCTTCTCTGCTGTACTTGACCTGTCGATATTTCTTGTGGCTTACTGTTTAAACTGATACGGCTAATGGCAAAATGGAGATGTGTGAGGCTTGGGAGGCTTTCCTAGCTTTACATTGGCTTATTGTTCTACAGTAAACATTAGTAAATGCATTCTGACGAAGTATTCCTATTTGTGTCCTCTTGCATATGAATAAAAGGCCTCAGATGAAATAATTCAAACAACTCTGCCCCTGAAATCAAAGACAGATTAAATAATAAATTATGTTAATTTGAGAAATTAGCACATTGAGATATCATGCAAACGAACTAGAGGCAACTGACATTTGGTTACTAATTAAATTGTTCTAATGTCCCAGACAGACAGAATGAGATAGCCACAGCTGTAAAGTTAAAACTCAGTTTCACTTTGAATTCGTTTGACTGTACGTTCGTTGTAAAATTGTGTAGAAATTCAGCAGGTTCAGGACATGGTTGATGCAGAAACCATTTACAATACTTCTAAAAGTGCAAATATGAGATTTAACATATAAAAGTATAATTACTAAAACAAAGAACAATCTCAAGGCACCGAGACTTGTGGGCTTTGCTTATTTTGTTTCTACAAATATTGAATGTACTAATTTCCCTTGCCTTACTGTTGAATAAAATAAATTTTCTCAGTAGAGCTGAACTCTCCTTTGTTTGAGGTTAGATGCAAAGTTGATATGCATCCTTAGACATAATGTTAATGTAAAATCCTTGAATATTTAGAACTACGTCACTGGGTGAATCCACAACTGTTACAGATTCATTATTTGTCAATCAGTGCTCTCCATACATTAACTCACATGCTTCAAATTAGCTGAAGGGGAAAAAGCTCCACATTATTTTAAATCTCTAGTCAAATTGTTTGTATACAATATTTGGTAACAACACCTGTTTTTTCTCTCTTGGCCAACACAATCCATGGAGAATCCCAGCTTTGACAATTTCCCCGCAGAATTGTCAAACATATGTATTTGTATTTCATTACTTGGGTAATAGCTGATTTGCCAAGTTCATTTACTACCAGTTGCTCCTCAAACATCTCAGTGGGATAATTAAGGAATACTAAGAACTGAAACTGTAGTATGTTAGGTGGGAGCTAGAGCAATTGCCCAAATCCCACTTCTGATTAAACTGCTCTCCAGAATTAAATATTCAATAACTGAAATTCTGTTTTCTTCCCTAACTCTGAGCAACTTATTATCAAGCAGATAGAATAACTCCCTGTTTTGTGCAATAGAGACCAAAAAGCTCACTGCGCCACTCAAACCAATTCTAATCCCTCATCAGCCTACAAGAATGGTCTTTAAACTGAAAATTGACTGGGTAATGGACTAAGTGGTGCCTTCTGTTCTAATGGTTCAATATGTTGGCACTAAAACAAGCAAAAGTGCATTGACACTCAATGCCTGAACTGGGGAGACTAAACAAGTGGGGATAAGCTTTAACAGTAGGATAGCAATTAAAAACCCTTTCTATCTCAGGGTCAGGGCCGGTGACAGTGAAATGGATGCCTCCACTAATTCTGCAGAAAATATGGGTGCGTTCTCGGCCTTGCTTTGTTCCCTTTACACTGCACAGGGGCTGCACAAGAAAACATCCTTCGAGTCAGAGATTCCCACAGTTAAGTCTGCAGTGGGACTATTCCAGTTTGACTTCATAGCTCACAACTGGCATGGTTAAGATATCTGACACTCATCCCCCCATCACTAAGCCATTTGGCACTTCTTCCATTATTACCTGCAGCGAGCACATTCTGGTCTAACACTCACAGGGTAAAAGTCAGGCAGAATTCCCTCTCTTGCCTCTTCCCTCATGTCATTAACCACAGAAGAAAACCTGGCTTCTAGGTTTTAGAATGATGATGTGAGAGGCACAAGTCTCCAAATTATTATGGGTATCACAAAAATCACTGCCTGTAATTCAGACTGCCTAACACTTGCCATTGTCCAATTTTGTTCTCTGGTACATGTAACTCTGCTAAACTCTAATCATTTGGACTGACGTTTTCCCTGCCAAGGGGAGTTGCATTTCTAAACTGCCAGAGGAAAGGTGCCATGCCATATGAATTACTCAACTGATATGATAATGCCTGTATTACATTTTGGAGAACTCATACAAAACTCCACTAAATGTATTGTTCTATTTCTTTTTGAGATTCATATTAGAAATGAGCACAGTATTTCCTAAAAAGCAGAATGACTACAAGCCTTGTGACACCAAATGGAAGACAATATCCTTTCAAATACTAAGTAAGTGTCCAAAAAGAGCATCTAACTTGATATCTCACTTATTCCATAAACACACACATTCATATACACAGCAAACATGACTACAAAGTACAAGCTCTTTGAAAGCTGATGGGTACACTGTTGTACAGGTGTTTTGTACACTTCAACTTGAGTATTCAGAGCACAAGCATATTTAGAGTTTGGAATTCTTGGGTCCAGTGGAGTTGCTGGTTCCAGTGGATATTAAGCATGGCAACTGACAGGTATGAGAACTGTGTGTAGGAAATATAAAGTGGATGGAAGACTTAGTGGTTGGGGCTTCAGGGATTGCAAAGATAATTGTGGATCAATTCTGCCAAATGATTTGAAGTAACTTAAGCCTGCCATCAGTACATTAATTGTTTTTACAACAGAACTTGAGAAAGCACTTAGTGCAATGAATGATTTGATAACACCTGGTTGTAATGCCCTGTCCATTAGTTGCATATCACCTCTCTCTTTTTATTAAGCTGGTTAGTCTACTGCTTCACTCATTTGAGACTCAAGATTTACGTTAGAAAGAGGTTTTCACAAGTGGCTGCTGAAATAAATAACTCTTAGGGGCTAGAATGGTAAGCATATAACAAGAGCAGCTTTTTTCCATATTTATGTTTGTAAGCAGTAGCATAATTTTAATAAGAACTATGGTGCTATTCCTTTATGCTGAGCTGTGCTAATCTTTGCATACAGCAAAGAAAAATTAACTAAATAAAAAACTGAATCTTTTACCCCTTCACAAAATGTCAAGAATAACCTGGTTCCTAGAAGAATAATCAGCCATAATGAAAATTCAGTAAGAAAGCCCTGCCTGGACATTTTTTTCTGTTTTCTCTGGTCTGTGAAGAATTACAGCAGCACAGCTACATCTAACCCCCTCTGTCTCTCTTCCTGTAAGATATGACCCATCAAAATTCCACAATGTTTCAAACTGATGAACACAAGCACGCTAAGTTTTAATGCGTAGTCTCAAAACCCAGGGTGTTGCCCATGGGGAAGAATCAGAGAGATAATTAATCAATGGAAATTCCAAAATGCAATCAATCTCACTGACAATTTCTCCAAAAGCTAGTTCCAGTCTGTAGCTGGAAAGCTGCCAGCCAAAAAGACATGGATACCTCTGGGCTGAGATTGTTGTAACACCTGCTTGCCATGGTACCTTTCAGGTTGGATGAAAGCATCTGTACCTAACATAGGCCAATATGGAAAATAAAATAATTAGCAAGGATATGCTTTCTTAACTCACTCGACACCTAACCTGATGTCTTCCACTAATATAAACTGCCAGGGCTGCTGTACTGAGAAGCATCATTTGATGGGACTTAACAGTGGTCGCTTCTGTAGAGCAGAAAAGAAAAAAATGAGACCTGCCCATTGTTGCAGAATGTCTTCAGAATCACTTTTCTAATGTGCAGTCAGACTAATTTATTTTTTAAAATAAAGAGCAGACTCTATCTGGAGTAAATTGGTCTAGCTCCATTGGTTTCAACACAGCCATGAAAATTCATACTAGCTGAGCATCAAGCTCTATGTTCCTCTGAATGACAGTAAAAAGATGGTACACAATAACAGAGGAAAAAGGGGAATGTAGTATATTTGTTGAATTAACCTTCAGTAAATAGTTCATAAAATCACTTTCATTCTTTCCTAAACAAGATCCAAACTCACAGAATAAGTGGGGATGGCACAATTCTAATTGCTAATGTCAATATTAACCAGGGTTTTTTCACTTCTTTTTTTCTTCATGATTGGCAGATCTGTTTATTCCAGAATGCATCTTACTAAATGTTACTTATTTATAATGACCACTTGAAAAAGAATACACTGTGGGAAGAGTGAAAGCCACTCAACATTTTGGTTCTGGTGGTGGTGCTGGCAGGAAACAGAAAACATTGTTAGAGATAAAAAATAACAGTATAGTAATTAAAGTTAGTTAAAGTAGTTAAAGTATATATTTCTTATTCAGCCATCTTGAGAGAAAAAAAAGATTAGAAGCTCAAGCACCCTTGGAACAATTTGAAAAACTGGTTAATTCTACCATTCATTTAAATTCCAAATTATTTGCTTCTTTGATGGAGAAGCAACACTGAAAAATCTGTTGATCCTGCTGTTGCAGACTTTGAGTGCTCTCTTGCTTTCTTACTTTAGCTCACAGCTAAATCATCAAGTTCATTACCAACTGATTAGATTGGCATTTGGTCAACTAAAAATGATTTTATAAAAACCTTGAATTACAGACATACTGGAAAACTTCACCTATTGGCAATACATTGGGCTTTTAAAGACTGTGCTAAGAGCTGCCAGCATTTTTAAAAATTGCCCTCTTAGAGAGCCCAGGGTATCTTTTAAGCAGCTTTCTATGTCTGCTGCTACATAGTGGCTCTGTCCCTTTGAAATGTCCATTCTAAATTGTCATATACATTTATTCTTCTAAGAAAAAAGGTCAAGCAGTATACACACTTTGGCAATGCCAATTGTTTCTGTTAAGGAGACAGCCCACACTAGAGTAGCAAGGGTGTTGTACATCAAGATGTAGCATGGATAGATTGGACTAAATTGATTGGCAGATTAAGTGCAGCTGAATCAGTTTGCTGATTCTTCGTCCAATACCAGATTAAGTTAGGATCTCAATGTTTTTAAAGAAAGATGCCTATGAAATGGCAGGGCTGAGAATCAGGCACACAGACAACTGCTTTCATGCTGCTGTTACTCTAGAGGAAAAACACAATAATGAGAAGCAAAGATAGAAAGGATGAAAGAAAGAGGAGAAGTTTGACAAGAAGGAAAGCACAGAGTCCAAATGTTCAATCCTTAACTTTGAATCATGCCTACTTAGCCCTCAATCTTCCCTGTTTGATGGCATTTGGAATACTGAGTGCTGCAGAAAACATAAGCTTTTCTTCTTTGTGTGGAGGAGCAGAACACCGCATTGAAAAACATGCCATGCTGATAGTTCCTCTCTCAGCTTAAAGAAAGAGCCTTCAAAATAGCTTTGCTGGTCTATCCATAATCATGTGAGCAGACAAACCTTTGTTTAAGCATATGCAAAAGAAGCCATAGGTAAGGGAAATAAACACAGAAATACGCCAGGTGAATAAAGATAACTCTGAATTCCTTGACCCATGCATGGCAGGAGAAACCATTGACCTTTCCAGTAACCAACAGTGAGGTCTGCAATAAATGGCAAAAAGGAATTAGTAACTTATAAAGCCCTGCACGGTGAGCACTTTAGATTCCACTCTTCAGGCTGTGATGATTACTTGCTGCTATTCCAGCCATTATGAAGTATCCCACAAAAAGTAATTTAGTCAGTTTTCCAGGTTGCATTTTCTTTGATTGCTGTTTCCTTCAGCCATACTGTTTTGAAAAATTTGAAGAAAGCAAGGAGAAATAGACTTACTCTTACAAGCGTGTATTTCTATAAAATACTAATTGTTTCACTGAAGAGGTTCATCTTTATTTCTCTGGAGCAGGATTTTGAAAGAGGAGTATCTCTTCATTTCAGAAAAGTATGTTTTATCTCTTCAAATGAATAGGAGACTGAGTTATAAGATATTGTCAGTTGCACGTACTTGCAAGAACTCAGTAAAGGCTCAGCATTAAAAGCTGCATTAAGGATTCTCTTGTGTCATCTGATACACCAGCTGTGTTGAGCACAAACTCAATCATGCTTTTCTTCCACAGACCACCTATCTAACACTTCTGAGAAAACAAGCAATGCAGAGAAGTAGCAACTTATCATTTTGAAAAGAGGCACTAGCCTCACTCCATGCAAAAGTGAATGCAGGTGAAACAGATTATTGCAAGAAAAGAATATATGGTTGCCTGGGTTCTGTGCATGAACTAAGAACAATGAGTAATTCTTCACTCAGTTCTCTATTTGGTTTTACAAAACTGTGACACTGAGGAAGAATATCAAAAGGTGTATTCAGAAGGATGGCAAATAAATATTGACTGGCAAACTTAATTCTAAGACTACCTAACTTTTGAATGCTTGGCTTTGTTACTTTATTATTCTGTTAACGTATGGAGTTACTTAAACTTTATATCTGAAGACAGAGTCCTAGACAGATAAACAGACATTGATTGATACCAGTCCTCAGCAGTTTTCTTGGCAACACTGTTGAGTGACATTTATTTATTTATTTATTATCATTCATTGCCTGATAGGCCAGCCTGCTTATCAGTCATCCCATGCTCATTTCCCTTAATTAGGGAGATCAAATACACCACCACAAATTCCCTCCTTGACCATCCACAGCCACCACTCAACAGCAATGCCTTAACTTAGCAGGAAAAAAAAAAGTGGATTGGCTGATAAGAGAAAGGCTCAGATCCTGCAATGGTCTCCTTACAGGTTTACCAACCAAGCGCAACAGGAATGAGTGAAGAGATCAAAGACACTGACTGTGGTTGATCAGGACAGGTGTTTGTGGTGATGTTTTCAACAGATGGAGGTTCCTGTGAGAGAAGAAAAGAGACCCAGGTTATACCAGCCAAATGTGATGATTCCTCAACCAGAACTACTCCAATCAGTTACATTTTTCTCCCTGTTGTGAAGTGAAGCACATGCACACGCACAGTTTTATTCATTTGCATCTTAAAGGGAAGAAATGTTACCCCTTATGAGAAGAAGAACAGATGCAAAAGAATGAGAGACCTTTACAGCTTTCATAACAGAATTCTGTTGTTCTGGAGTGATTTATTTCTGAAGAGGAAAAAAATGCAAAGAACTTGGAACACACACAAAAGTACCTTCTCATCAAAGGTTGTCTATCGTTTCATGAATCACATGTGATGGATAAGATTTATGAATTAGAATCTGCGTCAAAAGATTTACAACATTCTAAATTAGTTATGACATCTTCTTGTCTGCAAGCATAACATTGAACAAAATATCTATATCGCCATCACAGAAGCATGGCCAACCCAGTTCTTTCATTTCACTGCAGCACACCCAGACCCTGTCACAGTGTTTGATGAATTCTTGAAGGAATGGGCTTCAGATCAATTAAAATAAACACCACAAGCTGATTTATCAAATCTTTTCTGAATGCTCTCAGAAAATGTCAAAAATCTGATCCATTGACAGAGAAGAGTCAGAGAATCGTGGCAGCCTATGGGATCATGAGACCTTTTCAAAACCATCATAAATCACTACAGAAAACAAATGGGGCACCATGTGATAAGATTTCTTCTGACAGCTTTGCCTCAACAAGACATATATGAGATAAATGGATACCTTTGTCTGTGCCCAATTGTCAGTTTACAAAGTTCCAACTTGTCAAAGTGTAAAATATACCACATCCAAAATAATACACCTTTTTGGATATAAAATAGCATGATTTAAGAAATCTCGTGCTCTATTTCTTCATTGCAATTTCAAAAGTAGTACTGCAGGCAGAAACACTTGAGAAACGACAGACAGGTAGAGAGATAGGAAGGCTGGCAGACAGATATGTCAAGTATTACCTAGCACAGTAGTTCTAGTAGTGCAGCCTGTCTAAAATAATTAAATCTCTCCTTTAACATGTTATTAAAACTATTTAAATTACTGCAAGATAACTTCAATCACCATAACTTTTAATATTTCTGTGGAGTTGTTCTTTTTCATATAGATTCTGAACAGCTTCAAAACAATGTACTAATATGTAAATTTTTTCTCAAATATTAGTTAGGCTCATATGCTAATGAGGGTCGCAAAATCAACAAAAATATTCAGGTATCAAAGAAAAAGGATTTGATGTTGAACTAGGAATTTTTGCAGCTATTCAGGTTGGTGTCAGGAATTCTGTTATCAATGACAATCATAATAATTTGCACCTGATGTTTTACTTACACATTAAAGGAACAAATGGTATCATTTACAAGTGGTTATGGACACAGAAGCTTTTGTAAGGCCACTTCACAATTTGTTAGGACTTGGTATAGAAAAACACACAGGTAGTTTCTATATTTTTAATAAAGTCTCTGTTTCCAGCTTTTAAAACACTAGCTTAGCTTTCCTCAGTATCTAAGAAGACACAGCATGGAGAAACACAGAGAATTTGAACATACAATTGCAGCTAAAGCCCATGCTTTTTAATGTTTATTTTTAAAGCATTATTTCCATGCACCTCTAAAATTGCCTTTATTTTTTTTTTTGCAGAAGAAAGTTTACAAATTCAAATTCTGAAGGAAGTTAAATTTTTAAACAAAAATCTTTCTCAGAGATGCATAGTGCTTCCTATGTCCAATGCCTTTTGCAGAGAGGAAGCTGAATCAAAATCTCTTTAGAACACATTTGTTGAAAGTATAGTATTCATAATGCATAGTAGCTGTAAGGCTTTGTGATCTTCAAGGTGTCATGAAAGAAAAACAGCCTCAGGAGCCCTACCAGGGGCTCCAACTGGGACTAATAAAAACACGAGCAGAGAAAAGAGTTAGGAAAGTCTTGTTAACAAAGGAAAATGCCTCTTCAAACTCTCTATCCAATGGAGTGATAATCAGATAAAGACATCAGCACAGCCTAGATCCTTTCAAAGCTGATTTCAGACCTTAGCATGACAAAGGGATAATGTTAGTTTTCTGATGAATGACCTTCACAAGGGCTATGTACCAAAGTCTAGTGCCATGCTTTAACCATTACATTTATTAGAAGAGGCCTTTGACATAACCAAAGAGGCTATTAGTCTACATGAGGTCTCCAACAGGGATAGATAGAGTTGTACTGAATTGATTCTACTCCTTCGTCTTCAATCCAATGTGAAAGACATGTTTCAGTATCTGTAAGAACTATCTGGAAGAGAAGGAGTCATGTGAAAGCCAATCTATGAATGGGAGACCCAATGGAAGTGGGAAAATGAAAGCAATTTCAGGAACTAGATGTGATCGGAATGCATGGGCTCACTCTGGTGAAGAATACCTCACCTCCACTTATTAAGCTGACTGCATCTCTTTAACTTCTCATAGGTCAGCAATGCTCAGAAAGAAAATCAGAAGAATTCTTTTCTTTAACCTTTTTTTTCTCCAAGACAGAATGCCTAGAGGGAGAAGTTCAATATCCCACCTACTGCGTGGTGCTACGTCTGTGTTTCTTGCAAGTTTTGAGTGCTAGGTAAATGCAACTTTGCTGGAGACCTTTAAGCTATGAAAGCATCTAGCACACATTTGTGTCACTTAAGCATATGTAATGGTATCCATACACATGAATAAAAGGTAAAAGAATGTTTGGCCTCTCACTTGAGTAGGAATCTATTGTTTCTCTTAATTGCTGCACTTGGGTCTCAATGCTCATATAATAAATAATCTATTAACTTTTAATTAAAATTTCAGTTTAAAATAGAGAATAAAAAATACATTTCTGTTCTGTGTTGATTAAAATAAAATAGCTTTTATTTATGAGAACCTGTAATCTCAAATTTTCTACAGTTTATACTTTTAATGAAAATATGCAATTTATTGATATAAGAATAGACTATGTTTATGTTTATCAACCTAAACTTGTCTCAATTTCCTCCATTTTCAGAAAAAAAAGTGGCTGGATCATTCTGTGGCCTTCAGTTGTTCTTGTACTTTGCTAATTGCAGAACTATAATTAAAAATAAACACAGAGCCGTAAGTTAGCAAGTAGGGTACATTAATAAAGCTTGAGTACTTGGCCTTATGGCAGATTCCTTATTTTCATCATGTCTGGTGTAACAATGGCTTTGAATTCATGTATAGGGTAAAATCACACTACAGGACTTTTAATTCCAAGAACAACATCCCTAAAAGACTTATTAAAACTTCCGAGGTGCATGGACTAGTACCTGAGCTTAGGAAAAGCTCTCCGCAAATCCCAGTGAAATTTTTTGACAGATTCGTCTTCTAGCCTTTGGGAAAGGGAAGGTGCTGCTGGCAAGGTATTTGATTAATGCCACAAAAATTAGTGTGGCTGGCACAGCTGGTATGTTAGGAGAAAAATTCATCACTAACTCTAAAACTGCCAGGTAATTTTCTCTCAACAGCTCTTTCCCGTACTTGACAGAAGATTTGCACAGGACAAACCAGTTTGACAGAGGACAAGTCAGCCAGCTGTTGAGGTATCTCTAAACATGACAGATCACTATGTTTTAACTCAGATTAATTCACTTATCACAGGTAGACCTAAATCACTGGTCATTGTCAAATCAGTTGTCACAATTAGAAAATCATGTCAGATTTCTGAACAAAAATATTTCCAGTCTTAAACAGTTGTTATAACCTTAGCCAGTCTGCTGACAGAGGAATTCCAGCAATAACCACAGGATAATGTAAAGTCTATTCTCACACAGTCAAGTAAAGCATTGCAAAATAACCAGTGCTGCTCCAGCAGTATCTACATTGTTTGTCTGGTATTTAACAGGACCAGAAAGACTTGGAAATATTTGAGTGCAGATGCTGGTACCTGGCAAAAATGGAAGTATTTCTTCCAAGTTGCTTTCTCCAAGTTTCTATGATTCTATTCTATGATTCTACGATTCTCCTGCCATGCTCCAACTTTTTTGTCTCTTTTCTGTTGCTTTTAAAACACTTATTTCGGCCTTAAACTCTTACCCATTTTCTGTCACTATACATTCAACAATACAATAAATAATAAAAAAAAAAACAGTACAAATTTTTAAATGCAGCAGCTCACCAGAATTGCTAGATTAGAATGAAAAATCACTGTAGAAATACAATAGCAGAAATGAAGTCCATATTTAGGACTGTATTTCAATTAGTTCCCTCTAAGCAATTAGACAGCAAAATCAGTAATTCAGATACCTCCAATAGACTTGAAATGCTACAGAGCCTGAAGCATATTTGCAACGTCAGAATTATAGATTGGCTGAAATCTGTGCTCCCTAGCTCATGAGGAGGTTTGGAAACAATTTGAAACTTGCCATTGGAGCTCAGAGATAATCAGAAACTTAGCCCAAAACATGCACTGGCAGCACAAGCTGTTTTGCAAACTGAATTCCCTTCTCAGAATTTTCATAAATTCTGCCGATGTTTTCACAGAAACAGAAGGACTGACCTCCAAAAAATTCTGAGAGTGCTGGGTCTCTGGAGCAGCAATGAAGGGTGTCATGTGAGTCAAAGAAGGTTTTTGTAAAAACAAATAAGTATATTTTTTCATTATTGCTAATTCAGTGTGGCAAAGGGTGTCTCAAGGTGTGGTATGTGAGGTTTTCATGACAAGATTGGATGAAACCTCAAATAACCTGGTCTGATCTCACAGTTGACCCTGCTTTGAGCAGGTGGTTTGACCAGAGAGCTCCCTGAGGCCCCTTCTAGTCTGAATTACCCTGCAATCCTAGCAATATAACTTTTTTGTTATATTCTTTGACATCTACAGTACATAGGTGTCTTCACTGCCCACTATATAAAACTATATCATATGGTGAAATTCAGTTATCCAGGGGAGCTTAGTTACCAAATCTCACTATTGTCATTGTACGACATACATAGCATATCTCTCCTACCAGTCCTCAAAAAGTCCTATAACCAAATCCCTTCATTGTGCCAGGGCAATTGATGTAGGACTGGTCCTCCCTGACCCAGTATCTCCTCTCTGTCAGATCAGCCACTAAACAATTAGTTATCTTTTATTTATTACTCCTTTCTGGAATGGAAGGCAGGTAAGTAACACATACTTCAAGGATGATAAATACACTTCCTCAGCAGCAACAGCAAGATTCAATGTAGTTTAGATAAAACAATATTTGAAAGGCACAGAAGGGGAAAAACATAAAGTTACAGATTCTAGAGTGTTTATGTGTACTGATGGGATTTCTAAATGGATTTTAGTTACAAAGACAAATTTTCTACATGTTTTAGTTAGGGACTGAAGTATTTTAGCTTTTTTTTTCTATCCAGAGATGCACAGCTTTAGTCCTGGAAATACTTCAATCTCTCCTCACAGAATGGAATTATCTTCTCTCATGATACCTTATGTTCAATTATACTTATGACAGGCTATAAAGATGCTCCAGTATAAAAGTGCTCCTACTTATCACGTGTCCAATCTCGGCTGAAAAGCCAGTGTGAAGGAGGTCTTCAAGGGAAAAGGAGCATCCTATCTCTTTGCTGCTCCTTGAAATTGTTCTGGGAAGGGGTTGGTTGTTATCAGCCATTTGTGTAAACTGATTTGTTCCGGCTTGGGGTTCTCACTTTATTGTTGATAGAAGCAAACCTGGAAAAACACATGTGAAAGAACTTGGAGGATTTTTTAATTTCAGAGTAGACTGATACAAGTAGACTGATACCCAATTTTGTTTTGCAGAGTTTCAGACATACATCATGCTTGTTGTTTCCAAATTATTTCCTTAAGAAATCTTCCACTAGTTTAAAATGCTAGAGAATCCCAATTAGAACTCTGGCTCACAAACATCTAAATAAGCTTGTTTTAGATCTCTATATATTAAGGACAGTATAATCACACATAATCCATTGTGTAAGACGACGAACTCATCTTTTTTTTTAAAATTCCAGCTATGTCATCTGAAAGGCTGCTGCTTCTAGCTGCTTATCTCCCTCTCTACTCCATTCCAACCAAAATTATTATTCTTCTTGCTATGCTAGCAAAACAAATGAACTTTCCTTAAAAGGCATTTCAGCTAAAGTAAGGAGAGATGCCAAAAACTTATGATTTCCACTGTTTAAGTAACCAAGCTCATCTTAAATGAAATACATTTGGGTGCTCCTACCAGTGGCTTGGCTGGTGGGTCAAGTTGGGGAAGTTCTGACAAGATGATGGTGCTGCAGTCACCTGAGGTGGCAGCCCATTTAACTGACATGATCAAAGAACCAAAGAGGAAATATGTCCACATGCCAAGCGGATGCAGCAGAATATTATAGCCCACAAGAGACTAACTTTTCTAACTACAGCACCCTCAACAGTCCTTACCAGAAAAAGGCATTTTTGTGCTTGGAAAATGCATTTTCTTGGGGGCCTATATAACACCCAGAACTGTCCCTTGTCTTTCTGCTAAGTGAATCAAAGTCTTAATGTTACCTCTCATTACAATCTCATTCCTTCAATGTTGACTGCAGAAAAGAACAGTAAAAGCCTAAAAAAATAAGAAGAAAGAAGATAGATGAGAGTAGTAGCTTCAGACATATTTCTCTTACTTCTCAAACTCCATTCCTCTTCTCCTGTGTTTGGGAGGCAGAAAGAGCAGATGAGTGGGCCTGTGGAACTCTTAAACTCAAGATGGACAAGGAGAACTGGCATGGAGGTGCAATGACACTGACACAAATGGCATATGTAACGGATACATTTTAGCCAAGGTATTTGTAGGTATGATGTATAAACTTTTTCTACCAATTTAAGAGTTGCTTTAAATTCACTGACATACTTTACTATATTTTCATTTTGAAGTGCACAAGACAACAAGCAAATGTGCTTTTTTTCCTTCTTTTTTTTTTTTTTTTTTAAGTTAAGGTATCTTTTTAAAACAGACGAAGCAAAACCCTCCAAGGAAGAAATCAATTAATTAAAAATTACATAAGAACATCTGCTTGCAAGCTGATCAAACTAGAAAGGTGAAAACAACGTCTGTTCTAGTGGAGGGGGGGAAAAGGCAAAACGTGGGAAAATGATAAAGAAGCTGCCAGATTCCATGTCTTGAGTCACGTTAAAATGTGAACTTAAACACAAAGTTCAGCTCAGTAAAGTAGGAGGACAATTCTCTTCCTTAGATACAGAAATATCTTTTTTCATCGGTGGCAGGTGAGATCTGACTCACGCAGATGACCCACTAGCCAATTCAATCCCTATAACTTGATAAATTAATCAAAATCCAGGAACGCTGACTTGGATTATTCACATCAATTTAACAAACCCTGTAGAGAACTGTTACATAGTATAGTCAGTGCACAAAAAATAAAGCAGTGAGTATTTAGCCAAATGAGATTATGTTTGTATAGAAAGACTCAAGATGCACCACAGAAAGAATGCCGCAGAGGAATGAGCCCTGCTTACATACAATATTTATGAAATTATATGCACTTAGTGATTTGATTTAAAACTAACCTTTTAGAAGGCAAAATTCCATGTATTTTCAATTAATGTATTCTTTGTTAAAGATTTTAATGTGGCCATCATTTTCTCACATATCCCATGAAGCTAAGTGAGCTCATTTAAGCATATTCTAACTTTAAAAAGGAAATATTTTTAAGGTTGATATTTTTAGACTTCAGTTGATCAAACCCTTGGGTTTGCTGGAAAGACTAAATTTACTCACACATATAATTGGTTGCAGGATACTTCCTTATATGAAGACATTATTTTATGTACATCTGAGAAGCCTAGCAAAAGTCCACCTCACTGGCTCATTCTTAACATGAACTATGCTTTAATAGCAAGGTCTAAAAATATTTTTAAAATGAGAACTGTAATAATGCTGAGCTATTTCACTGCTTCTTAAGTCAACGGCATGGGAGGCTTTGTTAGCCTAGGCAGCTCACAGTGTCTCTTGCAAAGTGACATATGTCTCCTGTACGCTCAGGCATCAGAAGAGCCTAATTGAAAATAACACCGATTCAGCAGCTGACAGCTTATTGTGGCTGAGAGGGGAATATTTGTCCCTATGTAAACTATTCCCTCTTGCATCCTTTCCTCCCTCTTCAGGAAAGGGACTACTCCAGTTGGTATCTTGCTACATCTTTTGACACAAAACTGCCATTTTTTTTTCATTTAGTTGTGCTACACTTACCATTACATTAGAAAACAGGATGTGCCTGAACGATGAAATGGCACCTCCTGGGTGACAATTTTACAAGATGTGCACTTGATTTCTGCTGCAAATGCTGTTATCAGTTGAGAAAGACACTCTCTCTGCTGACAGGAAATGCAGGATGACACTCTGTAAGTAGAAAGTAGGCACTTCCCTCCACTGCCCACAGAATTGACACCTGTGGCTTCTATCAGAGAGAGATGAATCAGAACAAGGCTTATGAGTGACTTTTCAGCTTCCATTTAACATTCTCCATCTCTTATACATCAGCAGAAAGACTAGGACTTGCCGTTGACACCTGACGGTTGGAGCACTAGCAGATCATTTTTAGTGGACCAGTACTTGTGTGCAGAGGAATGCTTGTTTATAGTGAGCACAAGTGAATTCTCAGCACATTGGCTATTTTTGCAGTAAGTCCCTAAGGACACCTAAGGAGTGGCATTTATACTGACTAACATAAACATTGGACTTTTAAGTATCAAAGTTAGGCATCTCATCTCCCTAGGCTTTAACAGTGGACAGACAAGGAAGATGCAGAGACTGCAAACAAGATAGGCTTCTGCTCTTAACCCTGTAACCTACCTTTCTCTCTCCTTGACTACACAGGGGTCATTACAAAATCCTACTTCATATAGCTGAAGTTAAATGCCAAAATGAGAAAATGCTAACCCTAAGAAAAGACATACAAGAATACTCACCTAATGAGTCTGTTGGGAATTGATTCATCAGTTTATCTGACTGTCCCTAGATGCCCAAGGAGAAACACCATAGACTAGGGATGTTACACCTCGCCAACAACCATCATTATTAACTAAGTATAAAGGTATTTTTGAGCCCATTGGTGAGACATTAATTCTGTTCCATTCCAAAAAGCAGTAACAGAAGTTACCAGAAAATCACTACAGCTCTAGAAGACAGGATTTCTGGTTAGATAAAGCCACATGGAAATATAACCATTAAGAAAGTATGCCAAGTGCTCTAAGCCAGAATAACTCCACTGTGTGCATAGAACTCTACTTCTGTGCAAGGAAGAGCTGTTTATAAACCTTCAATAACAGGAAAGGTGGAGGCAAATGGCTATTGTAAACAACTCACTAGGTAATCTTGGAAATGACCTGACACTCAGGGAAGAACAATGGTATAGTGTTTATCCATATTCAGCCCACTTATAGTTATTTGCTGGTTGACAGACATTTGACTTGGTCAGGAGAACAGCCACCAACCTATGTGTGTTCAGCAGGGCTTCCAAAGTCACTCTTTCAAAAAATTGTTAGGCTTTTATTTTTTGATTGAAAGTCCTAAGTGTCAACCAATAGAATCAGTCAGACAAAATATCATAGTAAATGTCATGCTGATCTCAGACCAGAACCACTGCTGGCATTGCCTGAACACATGAATCATTAATTTCTTCACAGAGGAGAAATACACTTAAATATTTCCTTCTGACTTTTGAGGTATGCCAGATGTCAGATTTTCCTGTTGAAATAGAAAATGCCATGATAATTAGAATTAGGGGTGTTTTTCTGTTTCCTGTACTTTTATATTCTCACACAATCACATTATAGACTACTAGAAAAATAACATAATGTAAGAAATCAGAAACAAAATCACAAAAATTAGGCAGAGCCTAGAAGATATAAAAGCAAAGAGAAACAAATGAGAACCAAAGACAAAAAGACAATTATATTACATTTTGGTATGCTTTCCACTACTGTCTAAGAAAAGATTTAAAACACCTTGAAACTCTTCAGAGTTGATACGCTACCATACAGGAGGGAGCTGGACTGGACTCTGATCATAACAAATGCAATTCACTTTTCTAATGCTTAGCTACAATCTCTGAGCAATAAATACTCTTTTTACTTACTTTTGGGATAATAGTAGAACATCTTTCTGTATGTCAGGCTAGTTCCGTGGTCCTTATCTGCATACTTTGTAATGGGACAGTTTTGTTATGTGCAGATGGTAGTGTCAATCTGAAAAGCCTACCTTTACAATGAATTGCGTGTAATTCACTGCCTTTGCCAAAAGACTGCAAATTCTAGACATGGCCAAATTGATGTATATTTAAGCTTTCATATATTGAGCATTACCAACAGAAGGCAGAGTTCTTAAATGCAAGCTGTGACGACTCTTCAAAAAAGCTTGTTACAAATTCTAAAACGTTTTAAGCTGTAGACTATCATCTGACTACCTGGTAACCTGTTGTCCCTAATTTATGCCACTTTTCATCCTTGAGTGATAGATTAAGTTCCTGTTAGAATTCTTCAGTTCTAATCTTCATGCTGGGGGGATCCTTGACATCTAAGTTTGATATCCCAAAAAGCATTCAAACATTTACATTCTGATTTTTCATTTCTCACAACTTAAACCACAAGCTCTAAGGAAATGCCTTTGTGTTGCTTTGTATTCACCCAATGTCTGGCACAATTGACCTCTTTCTTGGTCAATAATTAGGCAATGACACAGTAAACATGATTATTACTATTACCTTGCTTTTGATTAAATATAAACTTGCAGCTTTCCGTATCACTA
This sequence comes from Chlamydotis macqueenii, assembly GCF_036417535.1. Lineage (NCBI taxonomy): Eukaryota > Metazoa > Chordata > Aves > Otidiformes > Otididae > Chlamydotis > Chlamydotis macqueenii. The sequence goes on from NC_141560.1 coordinate 29,240,824, forward strand.
GTGTTTTGAAATATTTTGTAGGCACTCTGAAATGATTTCTGAACTTTCAATTGCACTTTTATGTGGCCACATGATTATAATATTTAGCCCTGTAATAGGAAAATGCTTATAATTTTTTTAAAAAATCAAGAGAACATGATCAGAAATACCAATGCTGATAATTCAGTAGTAAGAAAAAACTGTATTCATAAAATAACACTGAAAATGTTGCTTTAGCAGATAACCCAATCAAGGGAATAATGTGAAAACAGCTTTTTTCTCCCTTCTTCAGCCCATCCCAGGAGCAGCTAGTAATATCCCAACATAAATGCTCTAATGACTGTAACAATTCTAGTTCTGAGACTGAATAAATATGTCCTTTGTACATCTACTGAATGACCGTCTGCTAGAAAAGTCCTCTTACCTTTATTCTTAACTCTCCTTCACCTTTGTGATAGCTCTTGGCAATTTGCATAATAAGAAAATGTATAAATATGTAAAAATGTTTATAATATGCCCTCTGATAAAATAAAAGCATTTTACTATGGATAAGCAAGACAAGAAATAATAATTACAATACCAGATAATAGAAAAAAAAATGCAAAACTAACCCAAGATAATTCACTATCCATATGTGAAAGCCACATGAAAAATATGCTGCGATCACTATAGAATTTTTCCTTTTTTAACAAAAGTAATGTTATTCTTCTGAAACTGTTGACTTTTCTCTTACCTAGTACATTTGCAAGCAAAGGGAAAACAAGAAATAGGATCATTTAAGCAGGCGGTGAGAAATCAAAGACCTTCACTGTTGATTTGAAAGTCATAAACACCTTTTTCACACCCAGCACCAACTCTGTCTGCTAGATGAAACACTTATTTTTGAGCCTTGGATCTGACTGGCTCAAAACTATCAGCCAACTTCAATATTTTATTCAGTATAAAAGGGACTGACTTATCCACAGTGACTTTACCCAAAGGAGCACACAGTTCTTCCTTAGCCTCTTTGGAACCCGTTCTTCCCAACTGAGCCAACCCAAATTCTAAATTATTAGGAACTATACCGACTAATTCATTGTTTGGCTTGAACTTTCCTTCTAGTTTCCCATAAAACATTATTTCTTCTTTCCTTATGTCACATTAAAATGTATGTTACTGCTCTTCCTTCTTTTTATCTTCACATTCGTTGTTGCTACCTTGTACTTCTTTATTGCTCTGGTTGCATGTAAGGGTCTTCCCAAGAGAAAGAATGAGACAAGACTTATTAATTTAGATACCTTTCTTTTCTCTCTTCATTTACTTAACATGTGTCTATAGGAATATAAAAATGGATGGAAAAGTTATTTGCTTTTTGAGTTGAGCTTTAATTGATGACCCTAATCTGAGAACCTGGTCAACTGTATCCTGTAAAGGAAACAAAGTCTTTAAATTTAAGTCAATAGAGTATTTATTAGAAGACAGGAGGAATGGAATAAACATTCTAATGTGATGGTATTTTATTCAGCCCTTATGAATTGTCATCAATATTCGGACACCATTAAGCAATGTTGACTGAATGTGAGATGAGCTAGTCTCAGCTAACTCTTGTATCATATGGAGACTAAATTAAGCTTTTCAATAATCACTGTCTCTTAATGGCTAACAAAAGGTATTCCTGTGTTGTCCCTGTGTCCTTTATGAGTTCCACAAATAACTAGTTAACCTCTGTAACAAAAGTCGTCATTAAAACAGGAGGCTGTCTCTTTGTACAAATGATAGGCTTCTAAGGAAAAGATCTCCTGAGCAACATGAAGCTTACACTCTTCTGCGGCATTCTCTACAGAAATGAAATACTTATTGACTCCATGTTAATATCCATTTAGTAACCTGCCATTTTTGTTTGTTTTACTATAGCACTCAGTTTTACAGTGGAAAGGAATTATGCAGTTTAGAAGTATGAATATTAAAAAAGGATATAATTAAATCTGTAGCCTGAAACCTCTGTCTAAAGCTATAATGACAAATTTAGTCCATATTTATTATGGTGCACAAGGGACTTTAACTAGATCATTAGTTTATATGCCTTATTCAGTAGCGAAGTTCTAAAACTTCACATTTTGCATATTATTACATTATTCATTTTTCCAACTAGGCATAAAATATGGCTTCCCAAGAGTACAATACCTAATTCTTCAAAATATACAAAGATAGCAATAAAATGATTAAATTACAACTCTTACATCTGTTCTTCTTGTCTGATTATAAATTAAAATGTTCAAAACCAGAAGAAAACAACACAGGTAACAAATATGTTTGGCTTGCATATCTTCTCAGAATTAAAAAATTTACCAAACTCTATCCCCTCAACTACGAGTACTATTGGCATATCCCCTTTTTCCACAGGTTGTTTTGTCTTTTTTTGAGAAGTTGTGAAATAAAGTATAATTTGACTGTAGATTTAAAAATCATGGATAACATGGATTAGGTACTGTAAACTCACCAACACAGTTACTGAGAAAGACCGATCAGAGAACCCAATGAGATTTGTGTCTGTATGAACACAATGGTTTAAAAAACCCATAAAATGCTATGCCTGTCAGGAGAAAAATACAAAATGCTATTCTAAACCACTACCCATCACTGCAAAATGCTGCTTGGTGTTTTCTTTATCAATTACACATTAACAAATCTTTAATCCAATGATGGAAACGCACCAGTGCAGGTGACACTGACAAATTATCCTTGGCACACTCTCTGAACTCACAACACATTTCAAAGAAGACTACCTTGAAAATAAAATGCATGAACTATTAAATCATAATGCCTACTAAGAAATTTAATTTTAGGGAGCATTATTAGGAAAATGATTATTTATTGAAAAATTTGTATTTGAGAACAATAAATATATTTAAAAATCTATTATTCAACTGAACTGGAACTATGTTTGTTTCCTAAAATCCTGTCATTCATAACAACAAATACCTAAAGAAATTATTTAAATTACTGTGGCCATAATGGCACTGAATCAGCATTATGCAGCAAGGCATTATTGGATGCCATTGTAGGCATATGTGGACAAATTGAGGGAGCAGAAGTTATGAATGAGTGCTCCTTGAATGCTTTTGAACCGACTGAGTTTTCATCAAATTGAGATACCATACTGTTTCCAGTTTTCATCTGTCTTGAATGGCTGTATTTACTCTAGATGAAGATTACTCTGTATGTTCCCTTGACATATGCCTTCCAGACACATTTTATGACAATGTCAAAAATGTCTTTCTTTTTTTCATCATGGCTGCTTCAATTGCAAATCAAAATATATGAAGTAAAGAACTGCATGAGCTTGAATGATCAAAACTCTTCCAGTTACCGAGCTGAATCCATGTAATTCAACTTACAAAATGTCCCCTGAAGATCTAACTTGCTTTCAAAAAAAAAAAAAATAGTCCAGGTGATAATGTGTACAAAACAAATCTAAAAGATGCTTCCATTAAATTGAGAGGGGGGAGGAATTAAAATGGATACAGAAAGAATTTAGCAGAATTTGAACACTGTTACATGGAAGAGGGCTTTTTGATAAAATATTCCTGTTTACAAGATTGCCTTTGATTTACGTATTAATATGTTGAAAATCTACCTCATTCACCCAATCTGCAGGGGGAGAAAAGAGAAAGGGGGAAAATAAAAGAAACTGGCTTCATTACATGATGTCCCTCGATAAATAAAAACTCGATCTGGCCTCTGTCCACTGCTGTTCTAAATGAGCTCAGTCAGTCTGGCCCATGTTTTTTCATTTCATTTTCTCAAGCCAAATGACTACCATCTGCTGTCACAAAGCTGTCACACAATCAGTAATGGAAGATTTCTAAGGAATATAATGGCTGAAGAATGAATATACGACATTCCAGCTCCTATCTAGCAGAGAGAAAACAGCAACCCATTTGAAAAGAAACAGCAGTAGTGTTCTCCCACTTCTCAGCAAGTGCATTGTAATACAAATCTTTATTTGGACTCAAGACGTTGACAGGTCAATTGAACAGAATAAGTCTAGTTTATGATGCAGTTGTCAGAAGTGGTTAAAGCAGGAGTCTGTTTACCAGCGCCCTGAGATATTCCAACAATTTTTCTTGCAAACCAGCACCTTGAGGTTAATTACTTTACCAATTTGAGTAAATGGCAAGCCATATTCCCATCTGTCTCCATTAGTTCCCCACTATTTCTCAATTTATGATGACTGGGGTCAAGGCAGTGGTACAAAAGAAGAGCTAATAAAGCATGAATGGAGTAATTTTCTGTTTATACAAATGTGGTAGCCACAGCATAAATACGGAAGAGACATTTAAAAAATGTATATTCTTTGCCTTGAAACCTCTGGGTGCTAACCGTATTAAGAGGACAAAAAAGCAAACACAGGTGATGAATTGTTGTTTCCATACTTTTGTATCTTTAATAAAACCTGCTATGTCCTGTGCAGCACTGTGCTGCCCACTCGCACCCTGGCACAGGAGTGAGAGAAGTTCTGAAAAGCCTACAACAGCTGATCTCCACTAAGCTTGCTTGTTCATCAAAGGCAAGCTGCCTGGAAAAGAAAAAAGAAAAATCTCTTTATTTCGGTATCAAAATGCAGTATTACTGAAGCTTTTCTGCCTCAAGTAAACATTTCTTACTATCTACATAGGATTCAGTGCTGGAATCCCTTAAAAGCTATTTACCAGTGTGACTGATTTAAGAGCATCTCAAGGGACAATACCTATTTTATTTCTGTTTGTTCATTAAAACACTGTGGAGGTTTACTCCTACATTAAAAAGTCTAGACTTTATCTTCTTTTTTTTGGTTTTAAATTCAGCCACATAGTTATTTTCTATTCAAAATACTTAACACCTATAACAAATGCCATACATAAATAAATCAAGGAAAAATCTCCACTGATTTCCACAAACTGTTAATGAACATGCTAGATTGATAAATTCTGCCTAATCTACTTTGTTTAAACAGTGGCAGTCTAAAAATAGAGGATAATATTTTGGCCATTTGCCACAAATGGCAGAATTACTCATTAATTAAACAACACTACAATAAGATAAATTTTGCAGCAAATGAGGCATAAAGCACATATTTTACCATAAATGATTTAAAACAGAATAGAAGTAATAATGTTCTATTGCTGTTTGTGTGGTGTAAAAATTTTAATCCATGACATATCCATCAGAAGCCACAGAAACCTATTAATGTGAAGCAAATCAATAAGTTCACACACATATTAATTCCTGTAATGCAGTCTACAGAATAATGTTTTTTCAGATTACCATATTAATCCCTAAGATTAGATCAAAAGCCAACCAGTACAGTTGACAGCAAAACTGTCAAAGAACGAAATTGACTATCAACTCTACTGATTCCTCAGGAAGTAAAAAACCAAGAGTAGCACTTACAATAGTCAACTTCAAGAATCAATGTGTACAGGCTGTTACTATTACCATCTTATCAAAAGAATTTGTTGCACTGTTCCTCAGGACCGAAAAATATTTATAACTTCTTGTTTTGCCAAGAAGCAAACTAAAATGCAGACAGTTACACAAGTTAACTCAATTGTAAAATCATACTACCAACCAAACGACTTCAGTGCTGAACACTATTTGCACTCTGGGGCCAAGCTACTTACTACAACATCACTTGCTTTAACCATGCAAGAGGACGTACAGAGGACACCAAAAGTGCAGTAATGTTGCTGCTTTAATGGATGCTTGTTGTGAAGGCACAGGGCGTGTGTTGAGTTAAGGTGTAATAAATGGTAACCTCTGACGTAATAGAAATAGCTCATTATCAATGTTTCACACATAACTCTAATTAGTAAAGCAAAAACAATATAATAATTATGTTAAAATATTTTGCAAATTCTTATGAATTATGTCTGTTCTTGGGAACAGTAGAGAATCTTCTAACTTCGTTGACAAGGAAGATAAGTTTCAGTGAGTAATACATAAAAATGCAGAAAAAAGTAAGCAGTAAAAATATTATGATTACAAAGAGGCTTTAATGGTTTGCAATGTATTTCACTGTCAATGTACATGAAGTTGAATATGTTACGCTACAAGAGCAATACTTCCATTTTTGTAAACTTTAGTATTCAAAATGGAGTCTTTGGGTACATCAGTGAGGGTCAGGAACCTAAAGCACACATAAGTATTTTGAAAAAGAGATCTTTTTAATATATCAAAAATGTATAAACAATCATATGCAGAACAGCCTTACAGTACATTGTGTCTACACACCAAATTGCAGGCTTAACAATCTCTTTGAGAGGTTCTTTTTCAACAGTCAGTCTAAAGCTGCATCATTTTTAAGAAATTTGGCTTTTTTTTTTCCTTTTAAATCTTTGAGCTCTCAGTATCTCTTACTGCTCAGCGAAAGGTAAAATACAAGGAAAACAACCCAAATTAAATAATTTAACTCCTTTTACCAGATCAGGAATACAGAGAAAGAAAATAATAACAAATATATGCCTTGTGTGTGTATATTTAGGTAAATATTTTTAAAAGCCTGTTTACTTGGTGTATAGGTGTCTATCCTAGCTGGAACCAGGACAATAGTGTACAATGACTAGACAATGTAGTTGAAATGGTTGCAAGGTTATGTTGCATTCTGAAATGTGTCCTAGAACTGAGATTGTGCACAGAAGTCTCAGAATATTTAGGATCACTGAGGCTGGATGAAACCACATCTAGTCCAATTTCCTGCATTTACCACAAAGGCCTTCTCATTTGGAAATATGTGTTTTAATTGCTTAAATATGAGAGGAGGAAAAGTAATGACCTTCTCCATCTCATCTGAAAGGAGCTTCCAATTCACCAGTGGAGGAAAAAGTGTGGAAAAACTGTCCCACATTTCGTAGAAATCATACCAAACTATATCAGTAAGTTTCTGATCTTATAACAATTCGTATTTACTTGGATTAATAAATGTATTTTACTGCAAAACTAATGGCAGCAGCATTACATCTAAAAGCTCCAATTGTTTTGTCATTACAGTTTCTGAAGAAATGAAACAGGAGATGAAGGGAACAGTTCCTAAGAAGAACAAAATTAAAAAAAAAAAATAAAAAGATGAAGAAAGTGAAAAGAATACACTTCTATTCCCCACACAGTTCCACTTTGCCAGTTTTTCTCATTATTGGCCTTCTGACTACATTTTACAAAATGTTCTTCTGCTGGTAGTGCAGATTCTACATACTAATGCTGCTTTGACATTAAGGAAAACCAAAACCAAACACCTAAAGATGATTGGGAAAGCAGAAAAGGGGAAAGGTTCATTTTGTGCTCACTTGGAGATCATTTTTCTTTTTTTATGATGTAAGAAAAAGCACAAACAAGTAGAGAATTTAAGCAGATGACCAGTCATCTTTTCAATCTTTCAATAAAATCCAGACAAAATTTTCCAGAGAAGCTCTTCCTCAACACAAGCTTTTCCTCTTTCTATTGGATATTTTCAACAACCTTCCTGTATAGAATGATGATGATATCTCTTATTTTTTATCTGCTATACATTTCTCACACTGGTCCTACCCAATTCGGGCCTTGTGATTACAGAGAATTTTTAAACATTTTCCCTCTTTGTCCACTGAAAACTCATGTACATATCTGTAAGTCAAATGCACATATTAGCCATACCAAATTCACACCTTGTGAAAATTCCACACATAGCAGTTGGTGAAATTGTTACTTTTACTCAACTGAAATTAGCAGAATTACCTGGACATGTTTTTCTTGTTATCCTGGACTAAGAGTTTCTGAATGATGGACATGCATCAAAACTAGATGTTCATTACAAGTACAGACAGCAGTAGCAAATACAAGTACAATGTGTACCATACTAAAAGCAACATTTATAACAAGTTACACAGGAAAAGCATACAGATCCATTTGCAAGTTAAAAGCAAAATTCTGGTAATCTCAGACTAACCACTTAGTCCTCCAAAAAAGTGAGTAGAATATTTTTAGTTTATTAATGGGGAATAAAAGTTCAGTCATCTTCACACATGAAGAATACTTGACGATGTCATACTCACATTCTGCGAGGACCCAATTATTCTAAATAGTCATTCCATAGTAACAACTAGTATGTTATGTATGTTTCAGGTCAACACACTTTGCAAGAGGACGCATTTAAGCCACAAAATGCATTTTTACTGCAAAACAAGATTTTTCATGTGAAGAGCTAGTTTAGAAGAGCTATTCAGTGGTTTTACCTCTGCTAAGTTCTGTTCCCTTGTACGTACACCCCCATTCGCTATGATTTGCCTGTTTTCAGCTACTGCAGGGCTTTATTAAGAAAGAAAAATACGAGGAAAATGTTCACAGCTAAAATACAACTCAGCTCTACTGAAACTAGTGAGATGGTACTAAACATTATCATTCAGCTAACTGTGAGTAAAACTAGAAAATGGTTAAACAGTAAGAGGGGACCATACAACAAATGAATAAACAGAGGCCTGAGTTCACTACATACTTTCTTTGATATCCTCAGAAAGCTATTGAGAGCCTCACTTGACTCTTAGTGAAGTCAGGGAAATATTTCTTGTAGTCTCATAGGGCTTTGGATCTGCTTATCCATTTCACTGTTCCTTATTTTTAACATGTGTAAAAATAAGATAATTATATTCATTTTGGGTGAGGAGGTAGCTGCTTACTGCATGAAAGGTTTTAAGAAGCTGTTTCCTTCTTGTGGAAATAGGGGAAGTATTTCTGTAAAATTAAAGTTGACTTGAACAGTGAATTATATTTTGGATGAATAGCCATAGTGAAATCAGTCTATCAGCAGATGGATAATTCTCATGGTACACTAAAGAATGCTCTGCTTTAACCCCTAAAGGGACATACAATTTAGAGAAAGATAAAAGAAAGAAAGCTGCATACTAGTCTACAGAAATTTGACAACAGGAAGAGACTGGATCTATCTGAAATCCCTAGAAAGAAAAATACTGTGAAAGTTTAAGTTATCAATATTGAGGAGGTTTTGTGGCTTACTGAAGAAACACAAATGCCTAAGCATCCTCAAGGGAAGATGAAAATGAAATTCAGAACCCTTTAACCCATGGGAATGTGCAGAGGGAATACTGGGAACAAAAGTTTCTGATACCTGAACAACTCTCAGCCTACATGAAGAGGACTGCATGCCTCAGTCAAGCCTCCCAGAACCACTACGAGAATTCCAAACTTGTTACCTAAACTTAATGTACATCCTTTTTGTGGTATCCCTAGAGCATACTCAGTATGAAGAGAAACTCCCACTGTCATAATCTATGTTCTTCTATTGCCATCCAAAATATTTAACAATCTTTCACAAGCTCTAAATCAGCTAAAATTAAAAATTAGCTTAAAATGTAGTTTGAAAAATGCTTCAGAGGAGTCCATGTGAAAAAAAGAGTAGGAAAGATTTTCAGCAGCTGTTTCACTTCGGCAGGACATGCCATCATGAGTGTACTACCTAATATTGCTGTCTGACTTCACTGAAGAGAACATGCCAGTTAGACTCTGACAGCCTCAAAGTGGGTGTCCTGGTCTTGTAACGTGAGTCACTGAGTGTTAAGCATAATTGGAAGAAATCCAGGAAAGTAATTCCTTTTAAGACCTGAAGTTGAATCTCAAAAGGGAATTTGGATGTAAAAAGCCAGCCTCTTATTCTCCCAGACTCCTCAGCATTTCAATTTTTAATCACTTTTTGTCCCTGTGTTTCAGCAGATGAAGTCACAGAACAGAGGGTTTTATGTTTATCAAAAATGTTCTAGAATGTAGGAAGTCACTGGAAACCCTTTGGGTTACACTGTTTCATCACCTAATGAAAAAAATAGCCAGTATCAATAAAAGAGAATATTGCAATGCAGCATTAAACAGTTGGAAATTGCTAGTATCAATTTAATTAATAACACTCATGATATAATAACTGAAATGAAACAGTAGTTAGTATTTCAAAAATCTGCAAGCTGTTATTGCAAAGATGAATTATGTCAGCCAAGAGAGACGAGAAAGTAACAGGGCAGTAATACAGAAGTTTAAAAAAAAAAAAAAAGTCATCTTACAAACAAGTAGGATTGTCTTAGGGTTGTATTCAAACCATACCTGATTTCAGCTGCCACAATTTGTGCTACAGGATGAAATGGAAAGCACCTTAAAGCAGTATAAGGGTTGAGTCCAACTTCTAATTTGCAAAGTACATCTGCTTTATAGAGCATTTTTACAGCAGCCTCATAATTAGAAAAACATGGCTTGTATTTCTCTCACTTCCTAAACCATAAAAAAACTCTGGCTTTATTTTTAAAACACTAATTACATGATGGGGAAAAGCCTCTAATTTCTAAGAACACACTAATCTGAGACAAATAATTTGTAAGAAGAGTAACAAAATAATGTGAAACTGTACGAAGGCTTTTTTAAACAAACACATTTGGTGCTCAGAATGCTGACTTCTCCTGTACTTCGAATCTGTTTCTGATTCTTGAACTAGCATTGCTTGGAGGAAAAGATGCAGCTTTGTCAAGCGGTAAAGCAACAAGACATGTTAGTCTGCTTCTTTTAAGAAAATTCTAACCAAAATAAAACAAAGAATTCTCAATTTTGTGCGTGCTGTATCTAACAAAACGTCCTAAGACATTCTAATGATTCCTACATAGAATTTGTTCAAATTTGTAAATGACTGCTGTGTGCCTTGTTGAGACAGAAATGTCAGCTTTGCTGCTCTTTGTGGCAGGACAGTTGGGCAGTTCCTTATTGTCCTGTCCATAAAAAGCATGAATATATGAATAATTTCCTCCCAGATTTGCTTCACTTATGACACCTGTCCCATACTAAATCTTAGGCACAAGCTTTTATATATATGAGAATTTTTACTGCTTTTCTGGAAAAAAAAAAAAAAGAAAAAAGAAAAAAACAACCAAACCCGAGGCTGCATATGAATACGAACACAGCTTGTTTATAATCTGTGAATACTTTGGACCTTAAAAGTTATGGTGGCAGAGAAGGAACCTACCAGTAAAAAAAGAGAAGGTGAAATAGCTTTAAATGCCAAAACTTCTGGAACCAACTTAACGTAATGTTGTTTCTCTACCTCTTTCATCTTATGAACCATGTTAGGAGAGAATGGGCTCAAAATAGAAGAATGAAAGGATACTACAGAAAACTGAAAGAGCAAGAAAACATCTGTTAGTGCTTCTCTGCTCTTCTAAACTGGCTCCCAAATCTTGAGGTGTTTTGATTTGATATATACCTTGATACTGAGATAATTCTCAGGACTCAGGCTGCACTTATACCCATTGAAAAAACACGCCCTCTTGGCAACATAGCTAGTTGCCGAGTATCACCACCTGGTCACTGTTTCTTATAAGTAAATCAGTGCATCTCATTTTAGAAGTAGTAATTCTGCACATTGCACTTTTAGAACTCTATCCTTGATTAATGAAATAACATTTAAATTTTCTTTTCATATTAAAATATGAGATTCAATAGTTCATGTGAAGTTTCGAGGCATTCATTTTTACAGTGAGTAGCTCACTCCAGAATCACTGTTCCTAAGCATCTCAGACAGCAACAGTTTTTAGAGACACAGCTACTGGGTCCATTAGGGTTAACACCTTTTTGACTGCATAAGTTTTCTTATTATGCTAGGAATAATGTGATGTGAAAAGGATCATTGTCTTTTCCTCCCCTCATGGAGTCAAATACAGCTATCTGAATCTGAGCATGATTCTTGCTGAGCAGGTCAATGAGAGAAATCATGAGCTGGAGAAATCAGAATAAATATGATTTCTGTCTGCACTGAAAGTTAAACAGCCGTCATCATCTGAAAAATCAAAGCCTTTTAAGTACTGAGTGCCCCACGTACTCTGGTTTCCAGCAAAGCCCTCTACCATTTTACTTACACCTGTTCACAAAACCAAAGAACTGGTTGGTTTTGCTGTTTTTCATACCTGTTTCAGCATGTGTTCGAGGAATTCAGGAAGGAAGGTAAGAAAAGATAAAGCATATCCACTACAGAAGGGCATTTGCCTGGCCATGGATGAGAAGCTGTATGGTAGAGAACTGAGGTGATGTGTTTCAGAGGCAAAAATTTAATCAATTTCTACGTTGTGACTGTTATTTCAGTGTCAGTATCTGATACACAAGGTAAGCATCCTTGAAATTAGCAGATTAATAGCTCAATTGCTACCATGCTTATATTTCACATTTTCATGTTGGAATGCTTGCAAATAACAAAATTTTTCAATGATTTCTGGTTAAAACTTCTCAGTCTCTGAAACTGTAATCTTAAAGAGGAAAAAAAAAATCATTTTATAGATTACCGCTTAAGGTCTCTTCTAGTTAAGTCATCCATCAGAGGCCACTGCGTCCTGGCTATTCTGCTTTTTTACTGCTCTAAGTGTAAGGAACTGAATGAAGTGTCCTCTGGAAAAGCAAACTGCACAGTCTTTGTGTTCCCTGTATATAATAGAAAGTGCAGACTGTGTCTAAGATGTGGCAGACCATTTCCTACAGGGAAGTAAGGTGCTCATCTGATGCCAAAATGGCATAATTTTTCTTTCGATGGCTCGACTGCGGGATGTAATCCAAACTCTAAACTGGCAGGGGGGGTTGGAATGTGGATAGTAATGCTGATTTGATAGCCGAGCAATGAAATCTCCTGTAGGTTAGTTCCCATGAAAGAACTAATAAGGGCACTTGTTTTCAATCACAGATGCTCTCTGCTCAGTCCTATTGTGAAGTGCTTTATTCAGAGTTTCCCCAATCAATATTTTGACTTTGAGAGGCAGAGCTATTAAAGGTTGTTTAGCTTGAGAGCTGAGATGCCAGGTCTCGAGCCAGGCAGCTCTCCTCAACTGTTTGTCAAAAGAAGGCATGAGAAAAAAAGAGCAGATGCAAAGAAAGAGTGTACATTCGCACCCTGACTGATAATCTTATTTTCTATTATTTTCATAATTTGTTCTTTAGTAAATATATTTGCTAGATCTAAAAATGTGCAAAATGAAAGCCCTGGAGAAACCATACCATGGAGAACATGGTCATAATTATCATAGGTTTTATCTAAAATGAGCAAGAGTTTTCTGGTTTTCGAGTTCTGGAATCCCACTTTCTCTGTCCTGGACTGAAATTCTTAGCAAATGAAAACATATTCCTTTGACAATTATATAGAGTGATTAAGTAGGTAAGTCACAATATGGATTTTTGCACCAGGCTAGGAGTAAAATATAACAGGATGGGAATATATTAAAAGTATCCCTTTCCCTTAGGTCTGATAATGGAATTTTGGGTATCTTAGGAAAGAATTCAACTTTAGTTCTAAGCTGTAAAATTATTTTAACATGACCTATGAATACCTCAAAATCCACTTCAAGCATCAGTTTGGTTTTGCTTCTCATACCAAAAAAGGAAAAAAGCTGTTTTACCAAATACATACATACTGTGAGAAAATATACCATCTCACCACCATAGAAAAATGACAAAGGAAGGCTGAACTTCTTTGCAATTCAAATACTTAGGAAAACTCTATTATATAGTGTTTATTTCTTGAATTCCCAATCACAGTGGATGACTGCACCTTTATAACCTATTTTCTGTTCCCTGTATGCAGTTACCTCTTTTGGGAAGGTTATTTGTATGGCAACTTATATTTTGTTGAATATTCTTCATTTTGGCTACATGTCCTTACAGAAATTCTGCTTAATTTGCATGTGGGTTATCTCCTATTTGATTTTACTTCATATGTGGTTTTTTTTAAAGATTATTACAGCTTTTTAGCAACAGTTATTTGCTTTCCAAATACTGCTCTTCCAAATATATCTTAAAATATTTGCTAGGAAGAACAAATAAACAAAAAAAACCTGTCTGTGGTTCAGTACTACCCATGTCTTGAAGCCAGAAGTTTCTGAAAATCATAAGTTTGGCAGTTATACATCTATCCGTCTTTCTGTAGCTTCCACTATTATAAGCAACAATCTAAAGACCTTTTACATAAATGAAATATGAAAAAAATAAAGTTCTCTGTTACTCCAGATGTTTGTTTTACATTAGCACAATTTTACATTAGTGCTTGTCACTATTTTCTTCTTACTTCATCCTTTTGGTATTGATCATCTGCTTTTGATCTCACACACTGAGTAATTAAATTGTTTCCACAATGTTCAGGGTGGAGCTTTAAAGCAAGTTATTTTTTTTAGGACTGCTTGCTATCAACCTAGAAGCCAAACTGGTTACTTATTTGATAGGAAGAGAAATAAAGATAGAATGAGCACAGAGCAACATTTTGGTTTTTTGTACAATCAAAAAGATCCTTCTACACCTTGTGAGGGCAAACAAAATATCAGATCATATTCTAAAAATGTCTTTAAAAGAATTAGAAGCTTAAGTAGTAGATATTGAATTGTAACAGACAGCTGATATTTTCATTAAACTAGTCTGTTATAAATATTTAGTTGTTTGTGTTTTTAATAAATGATAATGCAGCATTTTTTTGTTTTAGTACATATTGATTCTTTTGGTACTACAGACTGCAAATTTCTGTTAAAACATAAAGTGATTTTGCTTTTAGTAGGAAGATAGCCAAATAAGTCACCTGTATATGCCAAATGGAAACTCTACAGTCGCCCAATTTACTTTCTCTCTTGATTCAAAGTAGGTGGTTTTCTGTTGCAAACTATAATTCCCAATTCCTGTTGGCCAACGCCGTATGCATCTGACTGATTATTTGTTTAGTAGCACTCGGCACACTGAACAGGGCAGGTTTGTTCTGCTGAAGACTTTATTACCCATCTGCTGCAAAGCACGACTGTGATATAATTCATTCTATTTACCCTAAAACAACAACAACAACAACAAAATAACTTCTCATGGGTATGCAGTGTTATGAGAGGGAAAAAATAATTTGACACTTCATCTTTCAATGTCTTGTGCCAGTACTCAGGAAAAAAATAATGTAGATGGAGTCCTTTCATTAGAAAGAGTGCAATAAAACTAATATTTCTTCCCTGAACGTATAGCACCAAGGAGACATCCCAGCATTTGGAATGTACTTATTTCTCAACTACAATTAACCAGTTGCTATAATTCCATCATTTCAAGCATTTTATCTTCTTTCTTTTACAAACTGTTGTTGGTAGTTTTGATTTAGGATGGCTTTTTCCTTCCATCAGGCTAAAGTGCTTTATTTAGGGGTTATTTTTGTATTAACTCCATGTAAATGGTTTCACTACTATGTAAAATACCCAACAAAAACATCTACGTACTCTCCGTTCAAAATCCTCCAACAATCTTTCTATCGTTGATCTTTACAGTACATCTGACACAGTTATAAAACAGGATGCTGGATGTTTAGAAACTGTTACACAGATGGATAGATCGGAGTGTGCGTATGTGCGTGTGCATGCTTGCGTGGAGACGGGGGGGGGGGGAATGAGGAAGAAGCTGAATAACAATGATTTCAGAAAGCAGAGGTTAGAAAGAAATATGCCTTTAAACAGTGCACACCGTTGTACCTTCCTTTCCATAATTTAGACAAAACCAAACTGAAGGTATGTGGGAAGCTAAGCATGGTATATCAATATTTATGCTGCTTGGAATTTACAAACCAGCAAGCTCCTATGCAAATGTTTGAGCTACATAAAGGAAACATTGTTTTCTCCACATCATGCTTCAAGTCATATGCTCTGAAATCAAGATTTCAGGAGTATACTGGCCTTTTTGAAATCTTATTTTATTTAGAAAGCTGTCATTTACAAGGCCAAGCCTCTACTCAAAAAACTTCTGTTTTAATGATAGTGCATATTATTTATTGTATGTACTAGCTACGAATACATTACTTAAAAAAATGCTTAAAATTGGCTGAAAAATCTACAAGCATTCTCTTCCTCCTCCTGTACAGTGATCAGCTCCTGCTCAGCAATTTCTCTGTGTGAGAGACACAGAGATAACACATTTTTCTTTAAACTGACATAGATAGCTATTAATTCTAAGCTCTTTGCTATATTCATAAACAATAAACTTAAGAATAACATTTTCTACAAATTCTGGATAGTTCTGCATGGACAATTTTCAGTTCTGTCAAGTGAAGCCAAAGTAATATTCCAGTGTCATGTTTACAGCCAACTGTGTAGATGCAAAGTCAAGTTTGGACAACTTTGATCTTAATAAGGTGCAGATATTTTGATGTGAAGGATGACTACCTTAGTTTGAAAGCACAAATGGATTAAAATACTTAATGGGCTGGGAAGAAATGTTCAGAAAGGTAAGGCTTGTGTTGTGGTTTTGTTTAGTGAGGGGGGGCCTAAGGTGGTAGCTTCTGTAGGAAACTGCTAGAAGTAGCTCCCCTTTGCTCAGTGGACTTGGCCGGGCCTAGGGCGGACCTGCTGCTGGCCAAGGCCAAGCCGACTGGTAGCAGAATGTTCCATGATAACGCCTCTGTGATAACGTATTTAAGAAGGGGAAAACAGAAAAAAAAAGAGAGAAGAGAAGATGTGAAGAAGCTGAGCGGGAGCAGAGGCGGAGAGGGGGAAGTGCAGGCCTCGTGGGCCTTGCAGGCCTCACCCTCTGGCCTCTCGCCAGGTGGCCGACTGGGCCCGGCTCGGCTGCAAGAAGTGGAGAGGAGCTGGATGATGTGAAGAGATTCTGAGAGGCGTCTTCCAGCCTGTTGTGAAGAACTTTTCTTGTGAGAGGAATGGCTGCAGACGCCAAGGTCAGTGAAGAAGGAGTGGGAGGAGTAATGCGGCTCCTGGCCAAGATTCCCCCGCAGCCTGTGGTGCAGCCCATGGTGGAGCAGGATGTCACCCTGCAGCCCATGGAGGTCCACGGAGGAGCAGAGATCCGCTTGGGGCCTGTGAAGGACCCCACATCGGGGGAGGTGGATGCCTGAAGGCAGCTGTGGCCCATGGAGGGCCCACTGGGACAGCCGTTCTGGAGAGACTGCACTCCGTGGAAGAGATGACCCACGCCGGAGCAGTTTCACGAAGGACTGTGGCATATGGGTGGGACCCCACAACGGAGCAGGGGAGGAGTTCTTTCCCCGACCATGAAGCAGCGGCATGAAACAACGTATGATGAACTGACTGCAACCTCCATTCCTCCTTCCCCCCTGTGCTGCTCGAGGGGCGAAGGTAGTAGAGATAATGTTAAACTTGCGAAGAGGGAGGGGTGGGGGGAGGTTACCTTGTTCTCTGTCTCATTATCCTGCTAGTTTTAGTAATAAATGAATAGTTTTCCCCAAGTCGAGTCTGTTTTGCCCGTAACAGTAACTTTAAAGATTTCTCCCTGTCCTTATCTCAAACCTCGAGCCGTTTTTCCTTATATTATCTCTCCCTATTCTCTTGGAGGGTGGAGGGAGTGAGAGAGAGATTGCGTAGTCTGGTCCCGATCGGGGCTGAACTACGACAGGTTGTTTCAAACTAAGTTTTCTAAATACCATCAGACACTAATTAAAACAACAGTAGCCATATTTGATAAGACTACTAGTATCTTATCAAATAGAGTAGTTATCTATTTGATAACTACTCTATTTGCTAGTATCTTGTTCATGCCAATAACCTGTGAAGACAGTGCTACAAGATTAAAAAAAATACAAAAAACAAGCCAAAAAGCCCTGAAAAAACTCACAATTCTTGTAGCTGAAAGGGAAATTGAACTTAAAAAGTATAGATGCATAAGAATCCCATAAAAATATTTTCTGACTATTTGGTAAATGAAGTTTTTCTTGCTGCTTCCAGTTTTTGCAGCCTTAACAGAAGCCATCATGATTGGTCTGACTGTTAAATGGTTACAGTCACAGCTTTAGTGGTACGGCTGCTTAGAGAGGCAGAAACAGCAAAAAGGAGAGGGGGGAAAATGTGAGTCTCCCTGAGGTCAACAGCCAAACAATCATTTATATCATTATTTTATGACATAAACTCAAGATTCATGAGGCTCCTCTTCCTGGAAGAAGTGAGCATGAAAACATCACCAGTTCAAGAGTAGTTACCTAAACACAGAATCAGAATGGATAAAAATGTTTACTGTCATCTGTGCATTTGTGATTGTGAGGGGAGAGAACTTTAGGCTTTTAAATCATTGGAAAAAGCATAACACTGAATCTTTGAAATGCTTTTAAACATACACAATACCTTGTTGATGGTTAAGCACCACGGTTCTCTTAGTAGCTTGTAGACAATAGTCACCTTCTAAGTTAAAAAGGGGTAAACTGATATACAAATGCATGGAGACCTTGAGAGTGAATTATTAAACAGAAATCAGACAGTTCTGCTGTCAACCTGCTGGAACTAAACTTGAAACTGAAAGAAAAAAAAACATAGAAAAATATTTCCTTTAGGGAAGAAACATCTATTTCTCTTCAGTTTCAGGAGAGATATAGACAATGATTTTTTTTTTTTTAAAGTTTGTCACACTTCAATCTGTGGAAATTCTAGTAACTCATAGTTTAACTATTTCTAAAAGGAAAAATGATCCCCTTTCTTGTTATCATGGGATTACTACAGTTTTGTAGAGTTGCAATTCTAATTGAAAAACGTAATTTTCCATAATATCACTTGTTTGCACAGATTAGATTTGAATTACTAGCCAAAAGTTCCTGATGATATTTTAATTTTAATTCACTTTTTGACAGGCAGGAACTCGAGTACCTGGCACCAGCTGTACAAATTGAGAAGTCACCCACTCTCTTGATATTTCTTTTTGAGATAAATTACCTGAGGATACTTTTCATAACCAGGTACTGGATTCTACCTGTCTCCTATAGAGAAAAAGATCAGAAAGCTGCATCTTTTGCCTTCAGTTTTGCCAGTTCCATAGTGAGGTTACTCTCCATTCTTTATTTGTATAAAAATGTTTCAATACAGTACATGACTTCAAACATGTATCATGTGTTGTGAGAGTGTCTGGACAATGGAAAATGGCAAGCAATGCAGGGCTTGGGGCTCAGTTTCAAATTTATCATCTAGAAGCACATTCTCAAGCAGCTGACTAACACTGTCTGTCTCTTCTTCCTATAACTAAATACATCCATGTGACAAGTATAGCATAATAGGCTCACAAAGCATCCATTTCCATCCCCCTCCCCCCAGTCTTAATTTTATTTATTGAAATTTCCCCCTTATATTTAATGTACAGAGAAGTTATTTTGCACTGCCACCACTGCAGGAGCTTTTTAAATGATTCAGGGAAGTATAGCTTTCATTTAGGTTTGTGCCCTCCAGTCTGTTTATACTGGTCGATACACTTGTCTGAAAAATATAATGGATTAGCACATCATTCAACAAACTAGTCAGAAGGCAAGCTCAAGGCGACAGAGACCAAAAAGTAAATTATAGCCAGTAGTAGGGACAGGCCATGCCTACAGCTAGGAAACATCATATCAGTACAAAACCTGTATTCTATGAGAATGTTACTTGAACTGAAATGGGTGAAAAATTTACACTGAAATATAATAAAACAATCAACTCTACGATTTCATACAAAACTACAAATTGTACAGTTTATGACACATAATGCAAAATCGGATTCTCCCAAGCAGTGTGTGTAACCGTCATGCCTCCTTATCAACAATAGACATTATTGCTCTATAACATAAAAGGATTATTTGTCTCCAGTTAAGTATTTTTTATATCAGAGCTTATTTAACACATTTAAATATGTGCAAAACATAACATGTCAAAAAGCTTATTGTGAAAAGACTGCAAAAATATACTTTATATAGGTAAACCCAACACATCCAAAGATGTAACAGAACCTCAAAAGATGGAAGGTCATTCTCCTTAGCATACAGATAACATTCAAGGTGAAGCTACGATTTCTAGCATACATATAAATAATTAAACTCTTTTCTCTAAGTGATTACTATGTTATTTTTCTTTTTGAACCTCCAGAAGTTGATCAGAAAACCAAAATCAAATAACTTTATCTTCTGTTTTAAAGCTTTAATTGTTATCTGCCACAGATGCCTTCGTTCTGTAATATGTTAATCCATCCTCATTTACAAAAACAGCCCTCATGTTGTCACAGAGGTTGAAGGACATCATACCATTGTAATAATCTTTCAGAAAATTAACATAGTGGATAAGGTAGATCCTGTAGCTCAAACTGAGGTATATCAAGAAGAGTGGTTTGTGACACGCTGGAAGCTAGAAATCACACCATATGACTATGAAGTAAAATCTTGACAAGAGTTACAAACAGCCTAGCAAATGCACCAGCAGCAAAGAAGGAGAAACTACCTGCAATGTGGCTTCCAAAGTCATGTTTCTGTGAGAGAGAAAGCCTTCTCTACAGAACATGAGCCAGCACTATCATTCCTTTTCTCCTTTTCCATTCCACTGTGCCTATGTAGCAATTAGTTTTGCTCTACTTC
Source organism: Chlamydotis macqueenii (assembly GCF_036417535.1). NCBI lineage: Eukaryota > Metazoa > Chordata > Aves > Otidiformes > Otididae > Chlamydotis > Chlamydotis macqueenii. The sequence goes on from NC_141560.1 coordinate 29,261,153, forward strand.
TGCTATTTTCAGTTGTGCTTGCGTCTTACACATGACTGCAGGTATCAGGAATGATAACGCCAGTGTTTCAGATTTCCCTCATGGCCATATCCCTGGTTTCATTTATTCACAAGATGAACAGAAGCAGATGATTTCTGGACCTCTATTTGCCTATCTCTATTCCTCAGCTCTCACCTCACAGAGTCACTTTGAGCACCTTGTCTAGGATTCTGGGAGAAGAGCATACAGCAATAGTATTTGAAGAGAATTCCCACACTTTTTAATCCATGCTTGCTGCTCACTGTGGAGCCAAAGGAGCAAACAGAAAATAAGTGTTTGTATTTTGGATCAATGATAGTTTGTTTAATCTAGGTTATTTCTGCTCAGGGACTGTGTCAAGAACTTACCCCATGAGGAAACCTTTTGTTACTTTATGGATAAAATCAAGTGGATTTGGACTCAATTCTCTGCATCTGTGTAGTATAAATCTCAGTCTCCTGAAGGGAGGGGTGTCAAAGCTGATCCTTTCCAAGTTATGTGTATACCGGACTGATAATCAAGCTTCTACTCTGGTAATGAGTTGGTTTGTAAATCACATTTGCATTGGGATATGTCTATTTCTCATCTATCCTTTCACACTACTTTTGGGAATGTAATCTACAGAAATGCCAAAATCTTCCTTGTTTCAAGAAAAGATCCCAGTTTTAAAAAGGCCTTCTCACAGCTGAGGCCACAATGTTCAAATATGCTGAGCTTTCAATTCCACATGAAATCTGCCTGCTCTCCTGGCGTGGGGCCAGCAAGAGACGGCTGGGTTTTGACACGTTCTTTCCTGGTTTGTTTGTTTCCTGCGCAGAGTCTATTGTTCAATGCCAACTACTATTTTAGATGCCTAGTTAAGGTTTCTAAAATTCAGACGGTGTATATCTATATTTTAAATATGTACACCACAAGGCACTTATAGACTCGAGTAATTCCTTTCAAGTATAAGAAATCAATTAAACGTTGAGCCCCATTTCCTACTTTTATAAGCACACGTACTTTCACATCTTTGGCCACACAGTCAAGCAGACACACAGGACCTATACATCGACTTTGGGTGCTTATTGAGGTTTATAGAGGGGATAAAGAAACAAAATGGTAACACACAATATCAGTGTGTTTTCTCTACTAAAATGATCTAAATATTGTGAATGTATGGTTTTGGCCATAATTTTTGTCTCCAGAACTTTTGGTGAGACTGCTACTGATTTTAGTGAGAGTTCACACAGTTCAAAAGTCCAAGCTCCAATCTCTCAGAGATTTAATTGAATAGATTTATACACATCATTAGTTTCATAGTTTTCAGTGAGAATTCTGGTGTGCATGTTTGCAGGATACAAGCCTTTGTTATGACATATTCATCCTTTCTTCTACTCATACTCTATATTATTACAAGTACAACTTCTAGCATTACCTTTTCTTACCGTTTTTTAATACTCCTCACTTAGAAGACTGCTTTCAGTTCCTTGTCACATTGTCAAATTTACTACTATTTAGAATAAATTTTTTTTTACACATCTGTTTCAGACTAAATTAGAAAATTTCATCTAAGGCTCAGTCTAGACACAACAGTATTTTTTTTTCCACTTACATTAAAGCAGTAATATTTTCTTTGAGCAGTCATCACATTCCCATTTCTATCAGCAAATGAATTTGAAACTGGCACATGGAGTTGCCTTTATACCAGCAAGAGGCTATTTGCCATCCCACTAAAAGTGCACTGAAATTTGTCAGAGTCATATGCCACTGAACAAGCAGTGGCTGCTTAACCAGATCAATACAACCCTTCTCTACTTACTTCTATAATCTACAGTGCCCCACGCTTACGATCAGGGGCCAAGGGTGTGATCTGTACAGAGACCCACATGATTAAGGTATTGGTGTGATACTGCAGCTGAAGAATTTAGGCCCAAATAAGAGACACAGACACCTCACCAAAACTTTGTATTTCTGAACCCCTTTTCTGCTCTGGGACCCTGTAAGATGTGGATAACTTGATAGGCTGATTACCCATATCTGGCACGCAGAGGCTCAGGGTGGGGAAGAAACCACAGAGCTGTGATGGGAACTCATGCTGCTGCCACACATAAGTGTGAGAGAGGACCAAATGAATACAAAGGTCTGTCTAGAGAAATTTCAGTTTCAATGGCCAAATGACATTCTTGGCAAACAGACTTCAACCTTTAACAGCCAACAGCACTAATCACAATGCACCATCCCCCAGTAAAACTAAACATGCTTCAGCCTACCGTAGCTTTTCGGGACACCCATGGTCCAAGAACAAATGTAGGTGCTCAGGGCTGTAAGGCTGCAGCTCAACATTCCTTACTTCCTACTATTGTGGGACAGTGTAGGCCAGAGTAAAGAACTTCTCAGCATAACCTTAAGATTCCCCTTTTAATCATACAGACCCATATAGATTCACACACACAGATGTATAATATATAAATACACATGTATACTCCTACCTATAGAGCTAATTGTATCTGTAATGCATCCTGCATTTTTCACTACACTAAAGTATTATACAACACAACTAACGGAATTAAGGGGGAAAAAAAAGCTTAAAAGCTTGTCTTTGTAATAAGTATGACTGGATTTTTTTTTTTAACAGGGGAGGGGGGTGGCTAATCATCAACTGTTAGCATTTGTAAAAGGGTAACAATTTTTATTGTTAAATTTTGAAAGGTGAAAAATACCCATACCTTGTAAACTATGTACTCCCTTCCACTTTAAAATGAGATTCTCATAGTCACCAATCTCATTAAAAGTTAAAACTGTGTCTGCTTAGCATGAGCAAGGAATAAAAGGGTAAGAATGAGGTGTCCATGAGAACTATAGCTATTGACATCATTGACCTATAAATACGTCCTCTTCAAGTTGATATACAGCAATTCATTATGCCTGTTTTGATATAATTGCTATTACTGAAAGCCCTTTGCTTTCAAGTGTTAATACAATTGCAGCTCATATTTCAGATTATCTGCCAAAAAGAAAAAACTGATTTCTAAATATTTGATCATAAAAGTTGTCCTCAGCTTTTACACAGATAATTTAGTCAAATAATATCAGATAATCTTAGAGAAGATTTAACAGGAAATTGCTAGGGACTCCATCTAAGCAGCATCCATTTGCACTTATATAAATGTACTCAATGAGTAGGAAGACTTTGACAGCTTGCCATATGTGATTTCATTTTGTAGCTACCTACTTTACCATCAAAAGTTATATCCTTTGAAGCATTGCCAGAATTACTTTAGCCCAGTAGATATGCTAGATGTGCCCTTTAAAAGCCATATCATTTCCTTTCTACTCTGACTAGTTCAATGTAGCATCTGCTCAACTAAATTCCTTTGAAGGTTAAAACCAAAAAAATCCCTGTATTACAGCTCACTAAGATGTCCAGTGCTGAATGAAGACTACGGATGCAAGACAATAAATACAAGTTAAAGGAGACTATAAAAGAGAATCAGAAAATTATCAGCTATTATGGGAATATTATAATTATACGCACATGGAATAAATATTTGCATTTCAAGATAGGTAAGCGTTTTATTTAAAATAACAATAATCCCTGAATTTTATACTTCCATTCCATTATGTTGATTGTTTATATGCAAATTCTGATATTGCTGTGGCATGGGTGCTAATGCCATAATAAAGGACATCACACATCAACAACTTGATTCAAAATAGCAAATATAAGTATGTATGTATAATCACCTTTAAATTTTTTTTGTTTTATAGCTATTTTAAAAGACATTATGTTATTTTCACAGCACCTTCTCAGGTGTTCTAGATGATAATGAAGGGATAGTCCATATCATCTAATATCACAAAGCAGTTGTGACATTTTAGAAATATCTTCAGTTTAGCTTCTTTAATTTCTACAAATGCTAATCAAGATTGAAGGCTTGTGTTTTTACTAAAGAGGTGAATGAATTCCAGTAATTACATTATATTTTTTGTCTGCTCAATTGAAAAGGTTTCAAAATGTATTAAAAAAGCAGTGTCCTTTCCTAGTCTCTTGAAACTCTGCAATGACAATTTTAATTAATTAACTATTAAAGTTACATTTTTAAATCTGGGATTTTTTTCCAATTTCACTTATTATTTCATATGAATTTGCACCCTCACTAGGGAGGTTGCAAACTTTGCTAATCTGTAGGGATTTATCACAAGTACATCATAAGAATGCAGACTGGACTGTGTCAGAACTAGCACCATCACTGTCCAAATTAGGTACAGCACTAATGTGTTCATACCAGTTAAATAGCTCCTAACCACTCAGAACAGAATAAGCATATCTTGTTTTATGTCTGTGTATCTTAGTGGCTTTCCATCAAATGCATCACATCTTTCTTCACAGTCACAAGTGTACATAAACGGAGAGGAGTGAAATAATATCAAAAAAAAAAGAAGAGGAGAAAAGAACAAGTATTAAGGTACTGGCTTTGATTTAGCTGAACAAAACATCTGAAATAGCCTTCATCAGCTTGTCCAATTTGAAGTGTACGAAATTCTTTCTGTAGATCCATTTTTGCCAAAATGCAGGAAAGAGAAATCCTTAAACTTGTAATAAGCATGAAAGAGAAGCCCTTCTCAGTGGAGCTCTCTCTAGAAACTGGAATTTGCTTATGTGCATTTCAGTGACTGAACTACTTTCTATTTTCAATTGTTTCCATGAATTGCCTTCTGACGGCAAGACACTGTATGCTTAAGCAACAATACATCAAAATTGAATTTGGGAGCTAACAAGGAAGATCGACTGAATCAGAAGAAGATGGGAAACAGATGGCTTTAAAATACCATAATTATTCACCCCTCCCAAACATGCAACCAATCAAATGTATACCTATCACAATGGAAAAAGTTTTACACAACATTGTTTTACACAACCACTCTGACCCTGGAGATTCTCAGGGCTTTGGAATGCATCTTTCTCAGGGGTTAGACACTTTCATCTACACAACAAATAAAGTCACCATAAATAAGGTATACAGCATTTACAATTAATGTAGGAATCCTTTAAAATGCGTTAACAAAATGTTGATTCAGGTTAACTCAATCTGAATATACACATTTGGAGGCAGGACAAAGAAATCAAGCTATCATATGACCAAAATATGCAACTAATTCATACCCAATTTAGAGAACAAAAGAAGAGTAATCAATCTTATTCAAAATACTAATTGCTTATAAGGACAGAGGGATTGCTAAATAACTTCTGGAAAATCTCTTTATTCCCAGTGTAACATAAGCATCATGTTGAAAATGTTGACAATACAGTAAAATAAGAACCATTCAAAAACCTGTGAAATCTTTTCATTGACTTACAGGCTGTGGATCAGACTCCTGTTTCTCCAACTGCATTAATGAGTTTTAAAAAAGGAAGCACCTCTTCCTACAAACTTTGAGTCATGACTCATACACACTGTCCCAATATGTGGAACAGATACATTTACAATATTCTTCATATCTTTCTTATGCATACCTTATGGTAGTTCAACAAGAACACATGGATAGCTCCACTGTCATTCAAGGAATGTCAAGAATATATATGGCTTTGTATTTACTACTTACACAAGAATAAATGCTGTCCCAAAAGAGACATCTTCCTGAAACGCAGTATGAAGAGGTATAGTCTACACCTTACTATACTGGCTACATCCTAATTCAGCAGTACTCAGCCTAGAAAACACTCTTGTCACCCAAAAGATTCAAAGACAGAATCTTAAACAGAAAATAATTAATATAGGTCATAATTCCGTCATACACTTTATTAGTACAAAGCCAGATTTATTAATGCAAAGGCTTTAAAAGTTATCTGGAATGCAGTATAAACATGATACACCATATTGTTTACAGATCCATGTGATCCTGTTCAACTAGAGAAATGAGCCTGTATTTTCCCTTTGTATTTTACTGTTGCCAAACCTTACAATTTTATTGCCAGTCATGTGATGTTTGATTGTAGCTTCAAAGGTCTGGCTGTAGAATCATCATACTCCCCAAAAGTCTCAGACATCTCCTAAATATAAAAGTAGACTTCTAGCATGCGTGGCAATCAATAGAAAAAGAAGAGTTGAAAATGTAAAGCCATAAAGGCTGCAAAAATCCCAGAACGTTAATAAGCCCTTTAAAATATTATTTTCCTCTACCTAATAACTTGAAACCAGTCTTAATATTTGAGTTGATGCTGGGGCAGGAGTTCTGAATATTAAAGACTGGCAAAATTTATTTTGGTTGGTGACGAAAAAGCAGCACGTCTTCTCACAGCTCTGATTCTCAGTTGCTGAGTAGGGGCAGGGTGCTACGCTGCTTCTCTGCCTTCCCCTTCCTGTCTGCTCACACCAGAGAGGCTTTTCTTTTCTCTCTCTTGTTCACATTATTTTGATTTCCTCTCCCTCCAAAGTATGCACATGCTTCATGTCTCTAAAGGAGAAGATATTTCTTGCTTTTAGGCATATCCCGTCATGGCTGAAGGAAGATATTTTCTCTCTTTTCTTTCTGCCTTATATTTCTAACTCTGAGCAAAGAAGGTTCATCACTTCACTCTTTTGCCACATCTGAGCTCCTGGTTTTTGAAAAGGAAAATGTAGTCCTAGTTTTCCTCTGCTTCATCTGGTGGCCAGTAGAACTACCTCTCTGCTGCACAGTTGGCTTTGGCTATGCCAGCACTGCTAGAGCATGCTGTGTGCTGGGATGGGTCCTGACGGCAGACCCTGATGGCATAGCTTGTAACAGGGCATTACACTGGCTGTTGTATGGATTCATCTGCGAAGGGTCCTTCTGTGCAGTGCGATGAGAACAGTAAGTAAATAAATTTCTAAGGGGGGCTGAGTTACTCAGTATTAATGCAGGTAGTTCTGAAGGTGTGAGTAAACAGCAGAAAGATCTTTTAAGCTGAGCAACTTAGATAAAGTATGGGTTCATAGTAAGTTTTCTGACACTCTTTTTCCCTGCCCACTAAATACAGAAACCAACCTGGGTCCATTCCCTCTCACATTATAACTTTACCAGGAAGCTGCTGTCAGCCTCTGTGCAACAGGAAAGAAGGGTGGAGGATGTCTTGGATAGCATCCTGGTTCAAATGCCAGAAAGAAATATAGGGAACAATGAGGTTAAAATGCTAAGGCAGCATAGGTCTATTTTAACACTGAAGATGAACGGGAGAGTGACAAAAGAATATAGATTAGCACTGGAAGAGCAATAGCACATGTATGTGATTGTCTTGAATTGCCACAACAGGGCTTGGGGATTAAGCACCATCAGCCTTTGACTTGGAGGTCCTCTTGACCTGATCCCGGCTCTGCAGTGAAGACATTCTCCACAGAATTTGGAATGCTCCTCCTCTCACCAATCCTCTCTTCCCAGAAGAGGATTCCTCTGTTAACTCTGACTGAAAATAGAGTAAGTAAAGCCCTGACCGAGGCTGCAGTAATACACGATGCTGCTAAAACCCGATCAAGACATATTTCCTATCCTGCTTGTTCCTGATCTTCTGCTCTCATATGCAACCCCTTAGTTGAACTGGTAGAACTGTCAGTGAGGATTTACAGTGGAAGATATCACTGAATCAATCTGAGTTTAAAATAGTTGTTTTTTAAAAAAAAATTTTGCAGGGTTATTTTTAGCCCAGATTCATTCAGTGATTCTGTTTTTAATACATACAGGCACTATTTAATTTATTTCACAACCTTAAGCTAATCCTTGAGTTTCTGTGGCCCGATCCACCCTTTCTGACATGCTTAGAACGGGAATTCTGACGAATGAACTCGTACTGTTTCACTGTTACAAATCTTGAATCACTTAATACATTGCAGAACATTTGAGTCAGGATTTTCACTTGCCCTGACTGAAGTATGAATGTAAAAGAGAATCAGTCTTTAGAATCAGTGCATCTTGTAAGCATTCAAAAGCATGTTTTCTTACTATTAATCAAAACCTATTAATTATAACTTATTTATTTTTAGAAATGAAATTTCAATCACTAACCAGTAGAATGCCTTTTTGACCTTACTCTTAAAAGGTCAAACACTTACTTAATTTTTGAGTTCTCCCCCTGATGTCTAATGTGCCAGGATAGCATGGAAAATATATTTATGCCAAATTTGTATGTTTCCTACCAGTATCTGTTTTTCTACACCAATTATTCCGCAGCTGTTTGTTTTACTCAGTGACTATATATAGAATATTCTCCAACTTCCACACAAATACATTACAATGCAATGCAAAAAAGACACCAAACTACTCTGTAGCAGATTTGGATAATATGAATGTTAATTCAGGAAAACTCTTTGTCTTCGCTTTAATAGGAAAGACAAATGTAAAATAGCTAAATTGTCTTAATTTTCCCCAGACATTTTTTCTTAAAACCATCTGAAAACATTGCCTCTACCAGAAAGCAAATGGTCTGATTGCTAATTTTCTCAGTCTTATTTAGTACTGGAAAGAGTTAACAATTGCCATGAAAATACCTTATCAAAATCTTATTTTTAACATCAAATGCTAGAAATTATTAAGTGACATGAAAAGTCTTCAGCCTTCAAGCGTTAAACCAATGAGGCTATATTTTATTGCACAGAGAATCTGCATGATTCATTTTAACCAGTGAATCCCTTCTGCACAAAGGCTTTCAATGTTTCAGCCTCAATGGCTGGTAAAATATGTTCAAAAGAATAAATAAGGGGAACATGATTCTCATGTAAAATGTCATTCAGGATTCCTTTAGTTAACTCAACAGAGAGCTATATTCAGTGGAGCCTGTAAGACAATACTGTCGGCAGTATTTAAACACATCGCAGAAGAATAAGCAAAACAATGTGATCGGTAACAATAAGTTAATTTCAAGTTTAAAAAAAATCAGTAAAGCATCACTACATATTGCATTTGGACTGACTACAAAGTGACAGTCAGCGGATTATTCCACAGATTTCTAATGCTGAAAATTCTGATGGCATTTACTAGCATAACCTTTCAACTCTGAGCACATCAATAGAAGCAGACAGTGGTTTGAAATATGATTCCTTGCAGATAGCATATCCTCATTCATCTGACTGTGGTGCTCTGTGCTCCATTGCACAAACAGCGGCTCACCCACTTCTGAGAGGACACTAATAAAAAAGGCATCAATTTTCAGCTCTAGTACTACTGTGATCTCTTTATATGTTCGACATCCAACATTAAATTAAAATGCTGTTATAAATCCTACTTTCTGAATCTGGAATGAGTGTTGGGTTTTTGTCGCATGAGACTGCAGCAAATCTTGTCAAAAGCAAGGAAGCACGTCTTGTTCACTCAGAATTAATGTTGTGGATGAAAGAAAGAGGTAACAAAGGTTGAATATGGTGAACTGTGGGTGTCAAAGGCAGTGGGTAAAGCAGCTTTGGGGTACCAAACAAAGCATAACATTTGCTGCTTTTAATAGGTTCCTAATCAGTAATTATAATTAACAATTACTAACTGCACAAGAAAACAAGTTTGTTCATTATATAAAGTATTAAAAAAAAATCCTGCAAATCTTTAAATGCCTTTATTCTTCACAGTTTGGGCAATATATTTCTCTGTGCCAGACAAAGCCAGTTTTGTAATAACTAGATAAAACAGGCTAAGTGTTTTGGATCACTTCAAGACCATACAGTGAAGGTTGTTACAGAGTGTCTATGCAAAATTATGCATATTGATGTTGATGTTCAGGACATTTGTCAGCTTGTCAGTTGCACTTGAGTTGTCTTAAAAGTTCTTGGTTGGGATAGGGATTAAAAAGAAAAAAAAAGGCATTAAAAAAAATTTATTAGGCACTGATGTGCAATACTCTGACAATGGCAAAATCTTTTCCTGAGCAAAAATAAACTTGCAAACAGTAAGCGTGAGAAAGAAACTGGGCAGGATATTTCTGCTATGTAGAAGTGTACCATACATTTCGGAGCCTTTCAGCTATGTCTGATAACCTCTAATGGTAGGTATTCTTTCTCCTTTAAGAGCTAAGCTTAGATACACTGAAAAGGCAATAATGGCTTCAGCAAAGATACTGTGTCTATAGATACTTTCTCTTGTTTGGTTCATTCATAATTATGAAGAAAAGAAACAAGCTTGCCTTTTTGGGGGTGGGGGAGTGCCTTGAAGAGTGGTTCAATATCTGGATCGAACAGAGGAACTTTTTATCCCTAAGGATCCTGCCTGAAGAAACCTTGACATGCACAAAGTCAGAACCTAGACAAAGTTGCCCTGGTGAGAACGATAAGGTCACCCGTGGGATTGCTGAGATTATCTCTGTCAAGCACTTGGACAGCATGCAGTCAAATGATGCATCATGCAGTCATTTTCGGGGGGGAAAAATCAATTTCTTCACCAGGTCGCTATTTGCTTTTCAAAGTGCCCTTGTAGGCCTTCACCACCAAGCATTTATCAATTTAAATGTTGTAAATTGATAATGTGCCACTGTGCCTTGTACTGTTTCTGAATTATTTTGATACTTATATTTTCTTACTGCTCTCAAAATCCTCAGAGCTGCTTTATTTCAATAGAGCTCCTCCTTTGCTCACTTCTTCTACCATAAAAGATAAGAATAAATGAACTTTCTTACGCTGAACATTAAGGAAAAAAACTTCTTAAAAACCGCATGACCAACACAGAATTTCCAAGGCTTTTATTAACTAATTTTTAAAGGGGACAAACTATTAAAAAAATTATCAACGCTAGCGCACAAGTTTACTAAATGAGCAGAAATGATAATTCTATGTAGTAGCATTTAAATTCAGAACACTAAAACAATGACAACAACAAAAAGCAAGCTCTTTTCTCAACTGGTTATTATATTGATTTACTTAAAAAAAAAAAGTAGTTTTCCTGTGAAGTTCCTGGCTTTTGTTATTTTTTTTTCTCAATTTTTTAAATATGATTATTATTTTATTTAGATAATGGTACAAGGGGAAAATAAGGTAGAACTTACAGAATGAATGCAAGTGTCAAGATTGCTTTATATTACTTTTTAAGCAAACAGAGCACAAAAGCAATCCTTTAACCACCTACTAACCTCAACTTGATTTGCATTGAAAAACAGGTAGAGCACAGTAGTTGACGTTTTTGCTTCCTAAAAGCAAAAGAAATACATGGCAGTTGCAAAGCATTCTTAACCTCCAGTGATTTATTGGCCCTCAGCCAAGTTATCAGGGGAATCTAATTCTTCTTTATTATTCAAATAAACCACATTTGGCACCATGGTTTCTTTTCAGAATAGCTTCACAAATAGACTGAGTACTGTCATTTATTTGACCTTGTACTTGTGTGCTGTAGCTACAATTTTATTTGCCATTTCACAGAAGAAATCCACAGAAAGTCAAAATAAGGAGGTAAGTTATACTACTAGTAACGCAGTACGTGTGTAATATACCTGTTGGTTTTGCCTGCTTTGTTTTAAAAATTACAAAATCTCAACAATTTATTCTTTTTTTTCCCCCCTTCTTCATCTCTATTATCTCCTATTATGCCTGCAGCTGCAGTGCTCCTTTTTAGTGAGCTCTCTTTTCAACAGGCCAATTTGCAAACCTGGTCTGTGACCTGGACAGATAGGAGCAAAGGTAGGAAATATTTTACTTTAAGCTGTGGACCTCACAGAGGGGAAACAATCATAATATTCTTGGCGAGTAAAACTGTTGGTGAGAGGTGATTAAGAACTCCTTCTGAAAGTAAAAGTATCCGAGACAGCTTATCAGCCTGCAATATTCTCCATTGACTCTGAAACCTCGTATGTCTGAAAATTTCATCCTTTGTTCTGGATAGATTTTTCTCCCTATTTGTTACTATCTGTGTTTCAGCATATTTTTGGCCCACGTCTCAAACACAGAGACTTTACAAAAGAATTGAAATCGCTTAGGTAAGCACTCATACTGACTTCTAAGTGCCTGAAGGAGTGATTTGAGTGTTTCTTCAATGTCCAGATATGGTGACTCATTTTAGCCATCTCATCCCACTTCTGAAAGGAAATCAGGGACTGGGTATTCAAAAAGATAGCAGTTACCCTGATATCAAAAACTACCTGCTGACTTGAAAATGTCAGAGAATAGATATATATGAAGACAAAACATTTTTACATCACTGTAGAGGTGCAGTGTAAAAAGCTGTTTGTATTGGCAAAAAGGTAAGCTACACCATCACAGGTCACGTTGTCCAGCCCAGGGAAGAAATCCTGGCTGTACTACACATTTCTAGACGTTTTTGGACTTCCAACAATACTGCAGTTCCTGAAACTACCAAATACTGGAAAATATGTTGGAGTATTTCAGCTTGCCCCAAGTATAATTGAGCTATGACAAGTTATACAGACTAAGGATATAACTGGGAGATTTTGGCCCATTTCTGTTGCTTTTATTCTCTTCTCTCATTCATTATTTTCAGCTTAGTGTCTTTCCCTCTATTTTGAAATGCATCTCTGTTCTCTGAAACTGCTCAGATTGCAATTCTACAGTGTGCTCTAAAATCCACATCAGCCAAACTAACTTAAAACTCTTGGTTAGCATTAGCTGGAAGATAAAGTGTTTAAAACATATATCTATGGGTGTCTACATGCAAGGTCCATTCATTGTAATGTCAAAAGAGTATTTATTGTAATTTTTGTTTACCATTCAACTATACTGTTATTTTTGCCAGCAGTAATTTTATTATCATCATTGCCAGGCTACGTCCCAGGATTTTGCTTTATCAGATTTCTTTACTATTAGCCCTGCAGCTATCTTAGAACATCAGCATCCATTTGTTTTGTACCACTAGCTCTCAATATTGAGAAAAGAGAAAAATTGGGTTCCATGAAAAACTGTTTTCACCTGCTGAGGTTCAGTACAAGGACTATTTTCCTTTAGCTAAGAGACATGAGATTTTACTTTGCAAGTACAAAATATATTGTACATTATTTCCATGCATACTAGCTAAAAAAGAAAAAATACCCAACCAAACAAGTATGAAGTGTCTAAGAAGTAATTTGACTAGAAAGTAAGACTCCAAAGTCAGCACTTGAGGAAAATGATTCAAATAAAAATGCTTATAATGTACCTCATAACATATAGTTGAGGAGTACCAGGATAGGGATCTATCAATGTTTACCTGCAGTGCAACAAATGCAACACCACATGTATCACATAGCACCATTTCGGAAAGTCAGACTTCACCAGTATTTTAGGATTATTGTAGTGCAAAAAGTCACATTTCCATGCACAGTTTGAGAAATGGTCTTATGGATATTCTTGCTAATATTTTTGTAACAAATAACCTTTGAACAGTGATTTAGTAACAAGTAGCTACAGCATTTCTTTTGTCATTATTGAGAGACCTAACTATATAATATTATACCAAGAGAACAATATATTAAAAATATAAATACAGTAGATCTGAGAAATACAAAGTGCCTCCATAACGACAGACGAGAACACCACCGAAAATCACAGATATTTTAGACATCTCAGTAGATTTCATCTATTATTGTATTAGAATCCACAGTTCTGGTTCTGATTTTTGGTAGTTTTTCCATCAATACTTTCAATAGTGAACACAAGGAAATGTTTGCCCTGGTATATCAAATACTCTAACATGCAAAGACAATTGCTTTATCTGTCTGAACCCTTACTTGAAATGTATAAGAAATCAAGATGAAGTGCAAAGTCTTAACAACATGACTGTGGTGGTTTAGCCTGGAATCACCACACAGTTTCTTATTCAGAGTAAGGACAGATTTACCAACTCCTATAGTTAAAAAGACAGTGGCAGAAAATACTTTTAACAAGAGACTAGCATAGGGTTAAAGCCAAATTTTTCTTGAACAGATGATATTTCAGATGGCCACACTATTCCAGATGCATCAATTTCCTTGAAAATCCAATCCATATATGTGCATATGCTGTGCTGGCAGGAGGACTGACTGAAATGGCCAAAACCCAAGAGCTAATATTCTTTTGGCCAGAATAATGCAATTATTATTTTCCTAGCTATCAGTCTAAGCATACAGAGCCATCTGTTATGCAAAGCAAACATACACATCTCAATTACAGAAAATGCAGTTGCCTTGACAGAATTTGGATTACACCACTAACCAGGGCTGTAAAATTTGTTTTAAGCTAGTGTATAATGGATGCCTTTCAGGAGTTTCCTAATTAGCATTTACCTGCTTAAACTAATTATCCATCCTTCTTTACTGACTTATTAAACTTTGTTGGATACTATGCATAAAACAGATTAATATGAGCATAAGACAATAATAAACATTAAAGGTCTGATTCTTTACTGTATTAGCAACATGGTGGTGCACCAATTTCAAAATTTGAGATTCTTGATACTAACTCCCAAATAGATTAAGGCAGGGATTAAAGTCTATTACAAAACGAGGGACTTTAATGAGAGACAAGAATACTGATATGAGTTAGAAACAGCTCTGTTTCCATTTCTGTCATTTGGTTTGCTAAAGCCAGCACAAAATAACAATTACTGAACTTATTACAGCCAATTGCTTACATGTTCTTTGAGGAGTTAATAAATCTCTATCTGGATTCTCACCAGTTAATATTTAAAATTAGCCTTTTTCTGCACTAAATGTTAAATTTTCACATTTCATTGTTGCTGGGGTACAGCAAAACTGACAGTTGCCAGTGCTGATAGTTGCCTCCTCATAGCAGTATGGGTCTCAATTTAAAGGAGTTGAAATAAATATTATCTCAGTTTTTCTTTTTCTCTTCAGGGTGACTGCAACAGGAGTAGATTACTCTACTCTGAAAATCATCATGCAGAATCTTTGTGCTGCATTTCTAAGTATAAGCAGAAAGAAGCTATCCTTCCTCAACATTCTGAATGCTGCAGGATTAGGAATAAGCATCAACAAGCAACTTTCCCCCTACTTTTGTCCTGCCTTTTAGCCTTTGAAAAACAGTTGTCAGCAATTAAATGAAAAAAAATTAAACTATTATATTTTATAATTTTTTCTCTTTTTATATTATAATTTGTGAAACTGGCAAAATGTGTCCTTGTTGGAACTCTCCCTGCAAGACATTTTAATGGTCTCTTTCAGCATTTCTTGACTCCAAATGACTCCCTGTCATCGTGTCAGCTCCCTGGATAATGCAGGGTACTCCATAAACATCCAGTAATAGGACACAAGGGAAGTACTATTAGTGTGTCCCTTTCCTATCAGGTATAGAGGTTTAAAGTTCAAAACAACTGAGAAAAGAAACTTCATTTGTTCTCAATAAATTAATAATGATCCTTCATGGCAAAAAGTTTTCAGGCACAAGTTTGTCTTATCTCAATGTCCAATACTGATAGATATGTTTTACAATCACTTCTCAGGATGAACCAGATGCAACTTTAAATAACTAATTCAATAATCTATACAAAATACAGAAACCGAATTATTATTTCTTTAAGAATGAAACAGAAGAACGCATCACACAAAATTATGTTCTAGAATTGAAAGCATGTACTTACTTGGGACAGGCCTAAATAGATGGAGACAGTTTCTGAAATGTACAAAAATTTTCCTTCTTGATTTAGTGCAAATACAAATCCATCCAGGGACTACAGAGTAAGGGGGAAAAAAAAAAAAGTGAATAGATTAATAAAAAATTCTACATTCTGGATAGGAGTAGATTCAAACAAAGGCATAACAGAACAAATTGAGGAAAATGTTCTGATTTCTATGAGACTGTTTTTAATTTGAATCCTTAAGACAATTCCTTTATATTCTGTCTACACATGAAGAAATGGCACATGAGTATATTCCAAAGTTCAAGGACTTATTGTCACGCTTACATCTGCTATATACTGTATAAAATTTATCTCATTTATATGACAGAAGAAATACAGAAAAATAAAATCTTCAATTGTTTTTACAGGAAGAAATAAATAAGGAAAACAAATAACCGTCCAATCAAATGGTATTTAAGAAGATTCCCTCCATTCCCCAGAATGAAAGCAGAGAATTTCCACTTCCAAAAACTGAAAAAGATAAAATAAAATCCTACCATCACTCAAACCACTATGGACCTCAATAATTTGTTAATTAATTGAGGATTACACACAAACATGTGTGTGCATGTGAACACACACCCCCCATTTTCCTTTTGTGAGACAACAAATAAAGCCAATCAGCAGATTACTGTCAAATGTGTTTATAGCTTAGGTCTCTAGAAATGTTATGAATTTCATCCCTTTGGTGTAAAACTCTAGATCAGATTTTACTTTGACAGGTTCAAGTCTTTGGATGTGGTTTCCATTGCAACTGCAAAAATCAAAATAAGACAAAAGAGATTAATGCATACCTTTTGAAACATGAGTGTAGTTAATAAACAAAGGACTATATTCTAAACTGACACTTGGACTAAATCACTGCACATCAAGATGGAAATATACCTCTAGGAACAAGCACAAATCTTCACTAAGAAGAAATTGCTTTTCATACATTGTATTTGCCTTTATTTTTATGCTTTTTATGAGGCTGATTATTGGCAAACAAGCATTCACTATTGCAAAAGTAGAATCACAAAATTCCAGAAATTAGAAATGCTAAAACACTCAAAAATTAAGAAACACTCCAAATGCTGGGATGAACAAGAAACAATAAAAAAAAAAATCCCATCTCAAATATCCCCTTGCAATAAGAGTATGTGTAAAGTAAAAATATAACTGTAGCATTTGCGAGATCAACCTGGTTTTGGAAGAAAAAATAAGGGATGCACCCAAATTTGAGGGAGATACATGATGACAAAGTCATATAATCATTTCACTCCTTTTCAAATACAGAACAGTGATCTCTGAAGGTTTTTGATTTTTATATTCTTCTGCTTCTTGATTAATTTCTAAGATGCTGCTGATCAGAAGCTGTCTTTGGCAAGTGTTCAGCCCTCTCTGATGTAGTAGGTGGTGGAATTAGTTCAAAAATCTGTGTTTTCTAAAAAGAATAAACCACATATTGGAAAACAAACTCTCACTAAATACATTGCATTAAAAAAAGACTCTAATTTATATTTATGAATTAATAAAAATGTAAATCTGCATAGATTTCCTTAATGTAAAAACATTTATATTATGCAAGCCGTTTATGGCCTCTTATAAATCATCATAATTTCTTTTCAAATGATTAACATCAGTTCCTTGAATTTTAACATCAAAAACAGGTGGAAAATTTGGAACAGTGAAGTTAAAACTTAGATCCATACAAGGACAATCAAAACATATCTGATCTCCCCCACTATGTATCTGCTAATATCCACTTTCCCCATCACAGAAAGATCAGAAGAGCAAATGTTAAAGGTCCTGGCTGAAGATTTTCTGATGCTCTGTCCCATGTTCCTTTGAGGAAACTGGTTTAATTCTCTGTTAAAAATAAAACTGAACCATCACCCAGGTTCCCTGGCCACCTACGTATGTTCTGGCCAGAACACCATTCTCCATAGGCAGCAATAAATTGCCATACTGAATCAGACTAACAGCCTGTCTGCAGGGGTCAGTTCTCCTGCATCTGACAGTATGTACCTAGATGCTTCAGAACAGTGTTTGAAATATCCATAATGGTATGTAGGCAATGACAAGTCTACATACATACATAGTCTACTAACAACTACAGTTGTTACTAGTTGGCAAGACCATGATATTCAATAATTATTTTTTACGATTACTGTACTCAAGACTTCTTTTTTGTTTGTTTTTAATCCTGTTATGTTCTTCGGTCAATGATATCTTCAGGAAAGAAGTTTCACAGATTATTTGCGTATCATATAAAAACAATGTTCCTCTTCTCAGTTTTTTACATATCCAGGCTTTTAGTGTGGTCTCCTTGCTCTTTCACTTGAGAGAGTTACATACAGTTGGAGCACATTTATGATCAATTCTGTTCAGTATACTGCATTACTATGCCATTATCTGGCATGTCTGCACAGAGTTTTGTAAAAAACACAAAAAATAATTCTCTGAGTCACTGATGACTTTCCATCTTATTTAGGAATTCAAGCTTCTTCATGAAACAGAAGTTTGAAGAAAGCTTTAGTATGGATTAGACAGAGATGTTTTCCTCAGTGCTGTTCTGGAACTGGCTGAAACTAGTTTTGCTGTAAAAATATAAATAAATAAAACTATCTGGTCGACACAACTGTACAAAGAAATTTCAGCCTTCATGGCTAAAGTCTGGAAAGTCATCAGCAACTGGGAAGAGTGTTAAAATGAGAACTGTTGGATATCTTAAGCACTTGCTACTTTTCCATGCCATAGACTGATTCTCTCCTTTCAGTGAAATAGTTTAAATTCTTTTCCATTTTCATCTCTTTCCTTCTGGGAGATTACTCCTTACTTTTGCCTCCTAGTTTTACAAAGGAGCTACTAAGAAGGCACCACTGATGGACTGGCAGGGCCAATGCAGCATACCCACAACTCCTTTGGCTTCTTGTGTGATTAGTCACTTCCCATGCCATAAAATTAGTTTATTATGCCAACAGAGACTACTAAGTCACAGTCAGTCCTTCTTTCTCCATTTCCTTTCCCACTTCCCTGAAATTATGCTTACATATAAGTATTGACTGAATTCAGCATTTTGTTCAATAGAGCAAAACCAGAAAGTTTATTTAATCGTATTTTGAAAACGCCTCTGATTAACAGCTGATGGAACACCTAACTACTTCCATGCCCAAAATACAGAGACATTAGAACAAAGGCCCCAAGTACTAAGCTCAAGTCCTAATACATGACAATAAATGACAATTTAAATAAAATGACAATAAAAATAGGGGAAGAAATAGCCACCTTGCAATACAAGGCAGTTCCTCCCACCAGTACGAACGGGCTGAGATGGACCACTATTGTGACAATGTTGTTGTTCCTTATACAGGTCAAACAATAGTTCTGAAGGACTGTCTCATTCGTTATTCATAGGTATTATTTATGAATATTTATTATTTAAGTAATGCGTGTTGAAATTTTTCAATTTTTCATAAAGCGTATGTCCTCTGTGCATGCCAAGAGAGCAGCAGACTTCAGAGAAGGTGGTGAGCAACATAAAAGAGGTTATGCTATATACTGAAGAAAAGTATGTGATACCATTGTATGCTACTTATTTACAAAGAATTTTGTTTTAATAAGAAATCTCTGGAAGTATTAGTCGTATTACCTATGTCTAACTAAGGACACAGCAAATGTGAGAAGGGTAGTGGATTTAGTCAGCTTTCAAATCTCTCTCTTAAAATGAGGGTAATTTCCAGCCAGAATTTCTGAACAGTTCCACTGTAGTTCAAAGGCAGATAGGACTGCTGTTTCAGATGTTCCATGGTTATTATCAATATAATATAAGACATAGAAATAGGGCCTGCAAAGGTTTTTTCACAATATGTCCTATTTGCACTGAAGCAGAGGCCATGAATATAAAGGCAGAGTGCCTGCTGTTAGGAAAACATTCTTGAGTTAATTTCTTTTTTATTTTTATAAATGAAGTTGACTGTCACAAACTCAGTTCTATCCCATGCAGTGCAGCAGCTGAAAAAAAGGTCAAGGTGACCCAAATGCCAATTTTGAGCACAATCCAATTTAAGGAAGACTGGCAACTTCTTGTTTAAACCTACACTTACCGGTTTTATGCAAAATGTGATTAAAGCTGAAGTTCCCTAGTACTTTTGATTTCAGAAAACCATTATGTATTATGCTGTTTCAATCACCACAGGCTACTTTTTAATTTTTTTTTTTAACTGTACCACTGTTTTCAACAGGCGCCAATTAAGATTCCGGGGTCAAAGGGTTAATTACATCTTCTTACCCACTATGTAGAATTTTCTGATTATTAAGCAAGGTTGGATTAAGATGAAAAAGAACCGACACAAATGTTAATGCTTGCCCCTCCTCGAGAAGATTTATCATAATACCATGCTGAAATCTATATGCTTTCTTCAAAGCTGTTAGAGAATGAAATCTTAGAGGAAATACTAAAACAAACGCTTTAAAGCCATGCAAGTATCTGATTTATTGAGCCAGTTTTCTTATTCCTGAAAACTGTTCTAAACTAGCTAGACAGGACTGATACAGGATTTCCTTTGTCACGTACCAGCAAGTCAATATGGAAGACACGAAGGAAGTGAAATTCAGATGTAAAAGTCACTAGCTACAGCACCTCTGAATAATAATGCCAATAATTATAATTTATATCCTCTGACATCACAATAATATGAAAACATAAAGCACAAGTTTTTAACCCAAAACACTAAGTGCTTTTTACAGTATTTGTAGAATAGTGAGGTTATTTCCTCTCAGGATATGAAACCCACTGCACCACTTTGACCGAATATGCACTGATGTATAATGCATCATAATAAATGGATTTATATTTGTCAGAGGAATTTGTCCCAGCCATTTTTGCATATTCCCACTACAAGCAAATTTAATTCACCGGAGTCTTACTACAGTGTCCTTCTGGAGAATATCTTCATATTTCATACTACCCATGAAGTCCCTGTTTCTTTCTAGTGTACTCCAATGCTGCAAAAACCCCTGTTACTCTGACCTAAGCTCCACTTAGAGTGAAGAATTACCAGTAGGCTAGGTTATTTTAATGACAGATTATTTTAAACTAAGCCTTCACCATCTGTTCCACCCCCTAATTATGAATGCAAAAAGAACATATTTCACAATTACATCAGTAAAAAGTAAGATACACATGATTTAAATGCATGCATGTGTTCTTTGTCCAATGCAGCATACATCTGTGATGTTTTTCTCATCATTCAGGCTCTGATCAAGAGACAGGGGTTGGGGAAGGGAACACTCCCCCTGATAAAACAGATTAATTTATATACTAAACTTCTTCCTGGCAAACAGATCACCTCAATTAGAATTTTTCACTGTTATGACATAATGATTTTATAACTGGAGCTGAGCATTAACTTGAGGACAAAGCTTTTCACCAATTACACATACAACATTCAATAACAGCAAAAATATTTTACTCTTGTTTTAAAAGAGAGGCAGTATTGGATGCAATTGACATTTACGAAAGCAAATGGCTCCTCTCTTATAATAAACATATCATTGCATAATTTATTTATTGTGTTACAGCACGGCTTAAAAAAACCCCATGATTTACTAAAGACAGCAACAAAAAACTAAGTTTCATTTTCAAAATAGCAACCATTCTTGGATAGTGAGTTAAAATGAAATAAAAGGCATAAAGGGTGGCTAACAGAAATCTCATTCAAAGTCTCAGCGTCCATCTACTGTGCTTTCACTGCTGAGATATCAGAGTACTATCCTCCAGCAGCACCAACAAACATACAAAAGCATAACTACTTAGGTGGAAAATTTGACCTTGGGCTTTCACAATTAAGTACTATGAGACAACCGAAGTATTATTCCCGGAAACAGGATTTTACATGGTATGTGTTTGATACACACAAATAAAAATGAGCAACTACAGTTTGATCATCTACTAGCTTACAAAATCTCTAAAAGCTTTATTCCTCCTCTTCAGTCTTTTTAATCCTTTGCAGAAAACAAAACAAAACAAAAACCCAGATAAAATAAAAAGGCATAGGAGTTACTGCAGTGTTCCTTGGGACTTATTGCAGTGTTTCTTGGACAACAAGCTTTTTACTGTTGAGTAAAAATCCCAACAAACACATAGAAAATCCTGTTTTCAACTCTCATACTACTGCCATTTTTTCAATCACAGTCCACCATAACGGTTATACAGCTACATGACCATGGAGTCCTTGTGATTTAACGACACATATTTGGCAACAAAACAACATGTATTTGGCACCAAAACAATTACCGTAAAAAAGATGAGGTACGAGGACAAGCTCAAAGGATGTGGTTAGAATGGACTTCGATGCCAGTTTCCTAATTTGTCATCTTCGTGCTCTTTGCTCATGTGGTCAGGATGCAATTTATGACAACAAGGAAGTGCCAAAAAATAAATGTGTCAATAATAAGGAGGTCTGCTTTAAAGCTTAAAGCCAAGAAACAAGGGAGAAAGAGCAAACTTTACTGATTCCCTTGACGCATCTTTCGCCAGACTTACAGAATAAGTATGTTTATGTAACCAAAACAGCAAAAACTTGCAGGGGCAGATTTACTACTTGATTAGAAAAAAGAGATTTTGTTCCACATCAGATCCATTGCAAAAGTGGAGAGTGTAGAGGAGAAAAATTTAGAGGCAAGAGCAATGTTTAAAGGTGGTAGTCGGGTTCTTAAGGTGTACTCTCACATTTATTCACTGATAATAGATTGACAAGTATCAGAGATGAGCCTGAGAATCACAGAAAGATTACAAATCTCTAAGCGACAGGAGTTTAAGAAAAAAATCAGAGATTAAGAGTTTGACTTTTTTTTTTTGCATACAAAAGCAATAAATGACTTTTAGAGATCTCTGCTTTGTAGATAGTAATTTTTTTTTTTTTTTCTAGAAGGCCATTCTATATTGCTGCAAAATCCCAAACCACCCTGACTGCATAGAGGAAACTACACCATGAAAGCTATTAGACTTGCTGAAAAGTTGGCATCACAGTAGGGGAAAAAAAAAATATCCTTGGGTTATACAGCAATGCTATTAGAAGAGAGAAATAGTGAAGCTTACTAATGTGAAAAAAAAAAAATCCAGGACAGACAGCTTGCACTTATTCTGCACTCAGTTTATCACAGGATTTTTTATTTTATTTTATTTTTTTTTTTTTGCAAAACCCTTCATATAACATGCAGACAACTGTATCAATGCCAAAATACAGATAAGGACAACAAAATGGAGTTACATGACAGAAGCCAGATGATCTTTAACTATCTCAGTGAATTTTTTGGTCAAGTACTTGCAGTGTTTTGCTATATCCTCTATATCTCTGCTCATTATTATGCTTCTGTTTGATTAACTGATCTAAATTGCTGGGCTGTACTGCTTAAATTCTTCATGCAGGTTTTCATGTAGAAGACACACTGATGTGCATTGAGGGAATTAAAGTATTTGTTAGGTGGTGGACTGACGCTTTACCCAGTACAACATTAGCTCTGCTGAAGTCAGCTGGCTGCGCCGGTTATTTTGACTTACACCTTAGGCTTCCATGGTATTAAAATTCTAACTGTCTGGTGACCTGCTGCAACTTGAAGCTTTTGGATTGTTTTCCAGTGATGGTGAGAAGGCAACTTCTCTTGAGTAAAATATTTTAGAAGGTGAGTAGTACCCACTAGTGAGAGATAGGAAGTAGGAGTTTACTTTCTCTGCTTCTTTTGGAATAAGTGGAAAATGGTAAGTGATACAGTAATCTTTCCCAAGACAAGCAGACAACTTTATAGTAGTTTGATTGCAAGAAGACGTTCAGTAAACCATACATTTCCTGTGTCTGTATCAGTGGTTTCCAGTCTGTGGTCTTCCAGCTGATGGATTTCAATCTGAACTATTCAAACTGAAAACTGAATTATACAAGAGTCTGGACAATCTGAACTATTCATTCTGAACAACTTCAGCCTGAACTGTTTGAAGGGGCTGTAAAAGGTAACTGAGAAAAGTAAGCTTTACTCTCTATAGACTTAAAGTCACCACCAATGTATTTAAACCACCAATGGACAATTTTTTTTTCATCTGCTGGTACACACACACACACAAAAAGGTCAAAACCTGCTGTTTTCATTGACAAATGCTATTTTTCACTGTCCATTCTTCTGTATAAATAACTCATTACTAAACCAAATCACAGATTTACATTAGCACATGCTATACTAATCACTGTTGAAAACCTCTGAAGTTAAAATCTTAATAGGCAGAATATTTATACTCTGTCTTTGCTATTGTCTTTTCTGAGAGGAGGGCTATATATATTAGTGTAAAGAAAAAGGGAGAAAAAGGACTCCTGAGGGAGGGATTCAACACTGCCGCACTTAATTAAAATTCAATTTTGTGGGAGTTGTGTATTAAAGCACTAACCTTTCATCTTTATGATGCCAACTCCTGATGAGTTCCTACCCCTGGAATGCTGTGCAGGTAGAAACACCTATACAAGCACAACTGATTCTGGGAGCAATAAGTATTGTTGTGAATGTTGCTCTT
Source organism: Chlamydotis macqueenii (assembly GCF_036417535.1). Classification (NCBI taxonomy): domain Eukaryota; kingdom Metazoa; phylum Chordata; class Aves; order Otidiformes; family Otididae; genus Chlamydotis; species Chlamydotis macqueenii. The sequence goes on from NC_141560.1 coordinate 29,285,220, forward strand.
CCCAAAGCTGCAAGTTTAAAGTCTTTTTGTGTTAAGTATGAATATTTCAGTTTATATAAGCTCCATTCAAACTCTCTTATATTCATTGTATAGCCGGATGTTTGGTTAGCTTTTCTTTCAATCTACACAATCTGACACTATGTGAAAGTAAATAGATAAAGGCATCTACATGTCTGTTGTCCAAAAAAACTAGGTGAAAAAATTATAGGGAAGAATTTGTGATACATACTTAACTGCACTCTTAAAATAACACCTGCACTCAGTGGGTACTCAGATACTCTGGTGATTGGTCCTGACAACTGGCTTGCTAGAATTAGACCTCTAGCCCAGAACTGAGTACATGTGTTCTCACTTGCATCACACAATTCCATACATATGAAGCAGAGAGGCTGTGCTCAGGGAAGAGGGGCTTATGTTTAGCATATTTAATCTATTAGATGGCAATACAGACAAGCAAAACAGATTTGAATGAGAAATTGAGTTCAGTTCTTTCCCCAGCATATCATTCTGATTTATGCTCTTCTTGAAAGAAGAACATGTTGAGACTGCTTTATAGGCAATGAAATACAGAGATAATAAGAACACAGAACATTAAGAACAAATCCAAAGTCCATTCAATCTAGTGCCATTTCTAACTGTAACCCTTAGCAGATACATGGAAAAAAAAAAAACTGTATTCTTCTCTTCAGCCTCTTATCCCATGTTATAATGCAAAGAAGACAGAACCTGGTCCTAATTAGCTGAGAATTCCTCCAGCTGTCATTAATTCTTGCACTAATGCAGGAGATCCGTTTGCTATACCAATTCTTTCTCCACCTATGGGAGTGTGGAGCAGTTCCACAGATGTCCACTCTAAAGTCTTCTAGGATCCATACACAGCTGGATTGAATTAAAGCAGTAGTGTATTTTTCCAGTAAAGACTGGTATATAAAAGCCTCCAAAACTGTTACTGCCACTTGACTCCTTAAGTCCTGTGACCTTTGAAACAAGAATAATCTGGATTGTCATAAATCAGAACCTGCTAGTTACTAGAAGTTAGGTCTATGGAGGTACTAAAAAAAAAAAATCCACAAAACCATAACCGTTTAAGGTCTGGATTGTGAAGTGGTTCTTCCAACTTTGAAATTAGTTTCCTCTACTCTGCATGTCTTTGTCTACTTACTAACAGCATTCCAATCCATGAGTAGTTTTTCCTAGATTTGACAGCAGGCAGAGGTCTCAGAGAAGTTCCTACAGGTTTGGTGAAAAAAAGACTGTTAATGAAGATAAGACCCTCACAGAGCCTTTGCAGCTCTGGACTACGAGTTCCTATAGTATCAGACATCACAAAGCAGAGATCTTTCAAATGCCCTGAGCACTGAAAAAGCCTCAGCCAGGTTGCACTTAGACACAAAAGTCAATAGAAGACAAGATGGAAATCTACAAAGAACTACGCTGTGCTATTCTGGTACCCATAGAAGGTTTAGTTTCCACTCACTCATCTGTGCAGTCAAGAGCAGGGAACACAGGAGTACTGTAAATATGTGTGACTAAGAGAAAAACAAACACTTAACTTCCTGAAACAAGTTAGAGACTTCATTAATAACAGAAATATTTCAAAATCTTCCCCTGAAGTAGTTATCCACTACCTCTGCATTCTACACAGTACAGTCGGTATCTATATGCCAGGTTGCAGTACTTCCTTCAAGGGTTTTGAGGTTACAGTGCTTCACTCCAGAAGTACCTTTCATACAGAAGTAGAAAACGTACATTTATGTGAAAATCAATTATCCTGATGGAATTGTAGGACAAGTCCTGAATGATTTCAGGAAATCAACTCAGTTTGTCACTACAAAACACCATTGCTATGTTGACCTTCCACTTCTGTTTCATAGCTGGAATATGAGACCAGGTGAGAAGACAGCATGTAGCTCTGCCATCAACAGAACTCTAATCTCACCCTAGGCTGTGAGGAAATATGGTGTTTCCCCCTCCCTCCCTCGCTTCCTTCCTTCCTTGTTTCCTTTTTTTTTTTTTTTTTCTGAGCTCACCTCTAACGCCTGTGTAGGTAAAGATAAGTACAGATTTTGCTGTTTACCAGCTCATTGCATAAATTCAAGCATATCAACAGCAGAGAGAAGCTCTTTCAGTGAAAAAGGTTTATATTGTTTTTTAAATACAAGCTAATATATTATAGTGGCACCTCTGACTGCTGTGATAATTAAGAGTCTGTTTGTATTTCCATAATAAAATCCTATTTTCTAGGGTGGAGAGGGGTGAGCGGGTTATGATTTGTCCATACGGCATCAGCAGAAGACAGAAACACAAGGTTTTAACCAATAATTTTTTTTTTTTTGGCTTTTAAAGACAGTTTCACAGTAACCATGTGAAAATGTTCCTCTGTATTTTTACCACAGTGTTTTAGTGCGTAGCCACACTAGCATGATGTGCCCTTAAGAGGTCCCCTGGAGCAGCTGCAGCATAAAGTATCAATAACCCGCTCATCAAAGGGTGCTCAAGATTTCCTTGACACTGCAGAGTACAATAGCTGTCGGTTGTGCCAATAATCCACACACCACATTATCTAAAGAGCCCCAAATAAGTCTTGACACCACCAACCCTAATGCTATTTATTGCACATGTCAACAATCTATATGTTGTATCCCATGTCCTGAGTAGGAACTGACATGATTGCTCTGCACTGTTACTATCCGTTTCACTACAATTTGTAAGACACCTGAAGGTTAAAGTTTCTCCCTAAGATGACCATGGTAAAACTGCCTTTATCAATGGAACTGATGAAAAAAAAACCCTCCTCTTGCCAAACGTTAGCATTATTTTCTTGTTATTCAGAACCACCCACAGAAAACCGAGGAAACACTTCTAATTTCTCCTTACTATGATGCTTTAAACACATAGTGTGAGTGTAGCATCCTAGCTTTTCCTGCTTCCACTGTGATATTTTTCTTCTTTCTGCTCCATTAACAAGTCACATGTATCTGCAATTGTCTCCTGTCTTGAGCAACGTCTTCTTCTAGACCCTAAGCAATACCTTACATGTTTGCTCGGTTGTCTAAATTGCAGGCAGTTGTCATCAGTTATCTGGGCATCTTTATTGTACAGTTCTGAATTCCTCCTTCTGCTACCTGCAGGTCCTGTAATGTTGCATTTTGACAATGTCTCTTCTCCCTGATACAGTGCAGTTTCAAGTCTTACTTGTGGCACACCAATGAAATAACTTTTAGTGTAAATTTAACTTCAACCTTTTTGTAAAAAAAAAAAAAAAAACAAACTAGAATTCCCTCAAACTTCCTTTTCTTTGTCCCAGTAGCTTATTTTTTTCTCCATCTTTTTCCCTTTCCTTAAATAACTAGAAAACTACCTTGAGCCAGAATCAAACAGAATCATAGAATAGTTTGGGTTGGAAGAGACCTTTAAATGTCATCTAGTCCAACCCCCCTGCAAGGAGCAGGGACATCCCCAACTAGATCAGGTTGCTCAGAGCCCCATCCAACCTGGCCTTGAATGTTTCCAGGGATGGGGCATCCACCACCTCTCTGAGCAGCCTCTCTGATCCACCAGCCTCATTGTAAAAAATTTCTTCCATATATCTAGTTTGAATCTACCCTCTTTTAGTTTAAAACCCTTATCCCTCATCCTATCGCTACAGGCAACTAGATGCTGTCAGTGCTTTTTATGCTGCTGTGTGAATTTCTTTCCAGCTCAGATTCTGTTCCGTTATCATGCTCAAATGAACATGCTGCCTGACATACAACACAGAAAGCAGTATAGATAGACTTCAGCATATAAATTTGCCATTTAAATTGGCAGCAATCCTTCCAACCTAAAATAAATACATTTAAGTGGTCATGCTTTAACAAGTTCCGACATTTATCTAAATTTCTTCAATCTGTTTTCAGTCACTATAGTGAAAAAGAAATGGTGTTTTATCAGTTCTTCCCTGATTCTGGTTCGAAACCAGATGGGAAAGAGCAGAAGCACACACACACAAGATAACTACAACAGAAATATAACCAAATGTTTTTTACATCTGAGAAGACTGTTTGAGTTCTGACTAGGGTTTAAAATCTAAACAGTATTTTAAGCCTAGTACTATCTTTAGTAGGATTACAATTGAACTTGTTAGAGGTGATTTCCTACGGTACTTAAGACTAACTAATTGTTTTTATTTCTAAACTACGATTTTAGCAGAAAATAAAACAGACACACCGGAGTGCTCAGAAATTCAGGATGCTTTTGAACCCTAAAAGATGGACATTCATGGTGCATTAAAGTTTAAGGCATCCTTGTTTGAAATTGCAATACAGCTTGCCGTATATTTCTAAACATTGTTGGAATAAAATTCTCCCTCATAAACTCTCTGTGCCATTTCCCAGTCCTGCAATGAAGTCACTATGCCTTGTCACTGCTATCACAAACTAGTATTAAAATTATTTATTTAAAATCAAACAGTACAACAAAGGTAGAAGTAGAATTTCCAATTAGCAATGTACAAGAAAAGGAAAATCTGACAAAATCTGTTTTGGAAAGTAAACAGAAAATATATATATATGGTAGCTATTGGAAATTAGTGTCCCAGGTTTAAATACCAAATTCTGCTTACAGCTGACTCCTAAAGCTCTTCCTGATGACAAAACTATTTCCTCCTGAGGAATCACACTCTTTTGACACCAAAAGGTAATTCAGTACAGAATTAGTGTTTCCTAAACCACTCTCTAATAGTAATCTGAAACCAAGCTAAACCTAAAGTTTTGATAAATGATAAATTTGCTATTGTCTTTATTCCAAATAAAAGAGGCTTCAGACACCTTTGTGATATGTTCATTAAGATGTGCAGATAGATCTAGAGAGAGTTTACAGGCCTCAAAATAGATTAGATAAAAACACAGGGTATATGTTAAAATCACTGTGGATGGAAGATCCATTGCTCGTAGATTGGAAAGCATTCCTAGAATCTGTGAAGGTAAACTGGAAGATTTTTGTTATTGCTAAGAAAGAGAGAAATTTAAACTGTATAAACATCATAAAATCAATGATTTGATTTGAAAAGTTACTGACAAGAATTTAAACGCACAGAACAAAAAGAAATCCCAGAATTTAGACTGAAACTTTATCATGAACAGGGAATTTCCAGAGACTAACTACTGATAAATACTACAGACATGCTGGATTTGGAGCAAATCCATACAGTTTGCAGTTCACATACAAACTTATACTACTGTCTCTGACCTACAATAATTATAGTCTACACATTACAAGCAGTGATATTTAAAAAAATCACAGTTATCCAACTACTTAAAAGCTCTTTCCTATTACACACTAAAATGTTATGCTTCTTGTACAAATGATAGCACAGCATAAGCTGCTCTTGCAAATATTACAGCTTTAAATAGCATTTACTATTTGTAAATGCTTGTTGAACACAGCAGGTGGCAAAATGATTTAGCATCACGAACAAATACATATGGTTGCTTGAGCCCAAATTTTAGAGTAGATAAACCTATTTTCTGGTCCTACGTTTAATGGACTAGAAACAAGCAAAAAGGCAGCTAAACCATTGTATACATTCTGGCAACTCACTGCTGCAAGTGAACTTTCTCATATGAAGTACTGTGCTTAAAACAACATAAAAGCAAATCACAGGACTCACATATTCAATGAATGGCTCATCTGCAATATTTCCTCTTACAGTTTTCAAGTAGGATTGTGCAGTATGGAAAAAAAATGCAAAGGTAAAAGCATTGTGTTACGTAGTCTAAAATCAATAGACAGAGAGAGGACATTAACCAAGAGGCTAATAAAAAGATGCTGCCCTAGACAGTAACATGAAGAGCCCTGATATATTTTTCTCTTCAAAAACGCCATTCCTTATGCCAATTTTCCCTTTGCACTGCAGTAGTTTCTCTGTGTATATACACGTCATCTTACTTTTTTTGTCTTGTTCCAATTTTATGTTTGCATTTTATTTTCTCATTTCCTTCCTGCTACTCCCCTGCTTCTCTTTAGTAGCTCGATGTTTACACAGACCTTTACTAGAATTGCAGGGTCTGGAGAGATTCCATTTTTTTTCTTTGTTGTAATGCCCACATTTTTTTTTTCACAGAGAAAAGATAAGTTTACCCAGAAAATAAAAAGCTAATACAACCTTTTGCTCATCAACAAAGTATGTCTTGTTGTAGCCAGGAATAAGTTAATAAAACAGGGAAAAAGCTTAGTGGCTTAAAGAAAAAAAAAATCCACCTCCTTGGGGTTATGAACGAACAATGTTGTTTTTTCTTCCCAGCGTGCAAGGATTTAATTAAGTGATAACAGTCACCTTGGGGTGGCTGCACAAGGCAATAATATCTAGGTGAAGAAAAATGCTGAAGAGAGTTGAGTACAGTCAATTTATCTTCAGAGAAGGCAATAAATGAACAAAGCATAGGTATTTGGCTGATTGTTTTGGAATGTTTCCATTACTGATAAACATCAAAATAAAAGGACACAGATTTGGTATTTTCAGTATCTGAAATGTATTAAATACAGAAAGAAGTGAAGGAATAAATCAGTGTGAGGTCATATCCTAGAGTTCTAATTGCAAATGGTTTGGTAATTATTCAAGCTAAACATAGAACAAGGGAATTTTAATGTTGACACAAAGGATAGAAATACAGTTGAGACGTTTATTTATAGCAAACACAAAACACTGGATGAATTTCACTCCGGAGAAAAAAATTGGTAAGTGTAGATGGAAAGAAGTGACATGTATTAGACAAATATATTCAACTTCATGGCCAGCGACCCAAATTCAAGGATTTAAAAACATCGTTTTGGGAGCTATTCAGGAAACAAGCAGCAAGCTCAATTATCTGTAAGTCTAGGTTCTACCACCCTCCTATGCAGAGAAAGAGACTTGTGAGAAAGAGCAACATGAAGCAGAGAGGAAAGACTACGAGGAAGAAACATTCTCCTTTACCACAAAGCTGCTAGCAATTTGCTTTACATTATTTGCAACATACAGTTTGAAAGGAATACATGGGCTGTCCTTAGGGAGTTTGATTTGTGCAAAGGGGCCTGCAAGTTATGTACCCATTTCCAGTAAGAGTACTTAGTCTTCCAAAACTTAGCACAACTCGGGAGTCCAGCTACAATAGTTGTTAGCAAACAGGATGATCAGCCAAAATCTCTGCCAAATGGACACAAATCATGCTTAATATAGAAGATGGGAGAAACAGCACAAACACACCAATAATGTTGGAAATTCACCACATTCCTTTGTCCCTCTCAAGTTGGAAACTCTCATTTTCCCTTTAATTTTGGTCCTTTTCCTGAATCCATCTCCAGCAGTAAGGGAATTGATAGCTATTTCCTTCAGTTTACAACTGGGTTAAATACTCCTCACCCACACACTTCTGCATGAAGAGGATGAAGCCTACAGACAATTGTTTTTTAACTGTCTGGGCAGATATACTTTCGAAGAGAAGGAACAAGTCAATAATGAATGGCTCACACAGCACCCCGAAGAAAAAACATGAAATACGTTTGTGTGTGTGTGTGAGAGCAGGCAAGTATACTTGAGGTTAAAGAGAAACATCAATTTCTGAAAAACATACAATATTTTGAATTTGAACATAAATCTTAAAACTAATTCCACTAAGTTCCTTCATTGAGTTCTACTATATGCCCAGCTACAGTATTTAAATAAATAAACACTGCTTTTAAGGCCTGTCTTTTCAAGGCCCTGTAAGTAAGATCTACATTAACAATTGGTCCCACTGCAGTTACTTTTCTCCTAAAAGCAATATGCTCTTAAAAAAATACTTCATGAGCTACACACTGACATTCATTTCTCACCTCTGGGAGGTTGAAGGTTTGTCACCTGCCTGTAGCTGCTGTTTGGCCTTAGCAATGTGATTCCAGCAAACATTTATCCCAATTACAATTACAACCTTATTGGTTATCTCCATAAAAACACTAGGGAAGAATTTATATGAAGCTCATCCTTTTTTTTTTTTCAGGTCAAGATTGGGACACATGGCACTAAGACCTCTCTTTCATATGGTTCAGCAGTGGACCACCCTTTTCAGGCTGCCAGTCAAGCACCTATTCTGGGCTCCACATGGAAGAAAAAGGTGTGTGAGCTTGGTTTGCCATAAAATTTGGACAAGTGACTACTCAATACATCTTAAAAAATTTCAGTGCAAAAGTATTGTTTTCAAAACTATTTAAATCTGATCAGTAAGACTGATACTTAGTCTTTCATTTTGTCTGAGATCAGGCCTGGTGAAAATTAATATAACTAATTGTAACTACTATTTTGCACTGCTTCAGTTCTTCTAAGTCCCTTTATTTTGCACAAATTACCTCTCAGAAGTTCTAAAAATGCTACCTTAAAATCCAGTCTTAGGAGGCAGTGGTCACTGTAGCCTTCTGGAAGGCTCAAGGTCTAATGTCAGAGGACTAGAAGAGCCCTCCTTCATGACTTTGTTCATTGAGTAAGCTGCTACTGAAATGCTTAATTGCCTGGCACTCACTCTGACCTGACGCAGGCTGACCACATGGACACACACACATGTGGGTGTGTGCATTCATAGACAGCTACAGATGTATGTAAAAACACTTCAGTTGGGAGCAATACATATGCTAGTACCACCAAAGTCAGTGGACGTTTTGGTATTTGTCCTACTGAGAAGAAAAGATGGTAGGAGTTCTACTAAGCTTCTGTTTTGGATCTGTTCTTTCTACTAACTCCAGATAAGATGATGGGTCTCCCTTATCTGATTTGTCAAGCCTGTATTTCCAGATGATTTCACAGCATTGGTTTCTGTTTGACTCTTCAAGCATGCAATACTCCGCTCAGTCACACCTAAACGATCAGAAGAAAAGAGAAGAAAAAATGTGTACACCTCATCTGGCACACACGCATTCATTTGGTCTGGCCTTTCTGCAAAGTTGCTCCAGTACCTGCCTTTGCACTCATTTTAGAGTATTAGCAATGTTACTTTACAGGTCACTCTTGAAGAGGAGAACAACAAACAATCCTGTACCTTTCACTACACAGATACTAGGAACATCTAAGAGCAAGTGCAGAGACATGAAAATTACGTGCCTACAGATTCAGGGAAGGCACATTATCTCGGTTCACATTCAACAGATTTTACTCACAATTAGAAACTTAAACTAAAAAAGCGGGAAGATTAAGTCTTGCATAATACAATGCCAAGGTTCCCCTTTCTAATTATCATGGAAGATCTGTGCAGTCACAGAGGTGGGACAAAAAGGTTTTCAAACTTCAGCACACCGAACTGAGATACAATGGTATTTTGCCAAGTATGATCTAGAGGCATTTGTAACCTCTGATCAATGCTTTATTGCAATGGTCAGAAGATAATAGAAAATGTGATTACCTAGGTAGTACTTTTATTTACTTTTTAAAATTCCTTTATAAGAGTTTTGAGGTTATTTTTATTCCTCAAAGAAGAGAAACTGTATTTAAACATGCACTAGAAACATGTACTAAACCCAAACTCAACAGAATTAAAATTGCTCCACAAACGTCTGCAATTAAGGTATGACATTAGCTACACAACCAGAGTATATGTCTTAGAATTAAAATACAATATCCATTTCAAGTGTGAGATTAGACACTCACTGTTCTATATGTTTGGCCATCTTCTCTCCTTTTTCTTTTGCTTTTCATTTTACCTTTTCAATGACTGTTGGAAATGAATGAGATTTTAACATGTGAAACTCAGATTAGGTTGTTTTCCTGAACTAGCTATTGGTTCAGCATCTCCTCCACTAACTCCTATCTAAATCACCTGTTTTGAGGTACTGCAGTGCCAGATCAAGCTCACATCTCTGGGTCCTCTTTGCCTTCAGGATACAGAGCACTTCTCTTGAATCCAAAGGAGTAAAGCCTTTGAGTGGGTTCCAGAATGTGCTGGAAGGAGATTAATTTGATGATTTGAGGGGTGGAAAGGAGGGAGATTTGAAGGTCTAACTCAAAAAAAAAAAAAAAAAAAAAAAAAAAAGAGAAGGAAAAAGAAAGAAAAAAGAGAGTGGAGAACACAGTAAGAGGAACAAGCTAAAGCTCTCTTGAAGATACTGAAAACATTATGGAAAATGGGTAAATATAAGTAAGGAATGGAGAAAAAACGGGGACAGAAAGACAGATCAACAAGCACTGAAAATAGAACAGAAAGACTAAAAATGTGCAAGGGAAAACAGAATGAGTTTAAGAGTAAAAGGCTGAAGAAGAAGCAGGAGAAAAACACTAAGTTGCACTTCTAGTAAATCATCTCATAGAATGGATGTCAACCTATTGCAAACTACAGTGTGAATATACGGGTATGCCATCAAGAAGTTATCTGGTGCTCTAAATAGTGCCATAAAAATAACAAAGAGCAGCTTACATGGCAAAGGCACAAGCAAGGACAAATATCAGTTCATCAGTGTCTGAACTGAAGCAGAGATGAAGAAGGAGGATTTCTTTTCCTCTGAAGGATCTTTTCCCCAACTTTTTACACTACTAACCTATTCCCGCAAGGGATAACGGTTATCCTTTGCTTACAAAGACTTATAATGCCTCTGAAAAACGCTAGACTGCACAAAATGATAAATTTTCCCACAGTATCTTCCTGTAAGAGAATACCCCTGGACATACCTGCAGAACATTTTGTTCTTCCCCTTAGAAATTGCTTCAGATTTTCTGCAGTGTTTAAAAAAACATTGCACAAACTTTTTAGCTGTGTGAATCTGTCCAGAGTTAACAGTCCTAGGTTCAGCCTTGAAAAAGACTTTTGTATGCAAGTCAAGAAAAATAATTCTTAAAGTACTCTGCTCTTACAGTGGTCAACACTGGACAGCTGTCAGCAGAAAAAATCCAAAGTTATTCAGTATGAAAATACGCTGTCACAGAACAAACTTGTTCCCCTTACAAAGATCTCAAGGAATACTTCTATAAAAAGCACTTACCAGTAGCAAAAAATACAGGAGAAATACTTTGTTGCCTTTGGTAAGAGAAGTGCTTTCTCATTTATGTTAATATCAAAGACGTTTGGCACATGATGCATATACATCATCAACGTAGAAATTTATTGATGCGTGTCAACATTTCCTGAAGACATTCAGCTACTGTACTAGCTATCTCTGTGACCTTCGCTCTTTCTTAAGGATGCAATATCTGAACAGCCATACAATGTAAACGGGTCAGTGCACTGGGTGTACACTTATTCAATTCTATACCTATCCAGTCAGCCAAACATCTCAGGCCTAATTAGAACTTTCAAAATTTATACTGGAATACCTTATTTCTTCTAGAAATTTGTTTGTAATTATAAAGACCAAAAAACACGTGTCTACATTTGTCTATACCCACATCTGCCTCTGTGTGGGATCTAGATCTCTATAGATCCATAGACCTGTCCAGCAGTACAAAATAAGCAGCCCAGTGGCTGCATTTACATGCTTCTTTTTTCTACCACTCATCCAGTATGTAATACTTATTACTTGCTATTAATGCAAGCTTTACACTCCATCTCGATCAGAAACTTAGTGTATGCTATCCGTGGAAATTTACCACTGCTAAAATCTATTTTAGTAATAAACATTATTTCAGACTGTTAGGTAGGGACATAAACATTCCATAGAAATAAATAGATGCAGCACTCCTGGTTTTACTCAGTTACCCCTGTGGATGTCAGGAGTGACAACAATATAATAAAATTAGTTAACCAGGGCAAAACTGATGCAATTTGAAAAGAAATTAGTATTGAGGAGCCCCATCCCCTTCTGACACTGTGGCACAATCTGTTAGCTAACACCTTCCTCAGTAACATATACGATAAGGACTACATGTTTTCCTAAAATGGATTCAACCCACTCACCTGGCTTACAATAAGAATGAAACAGGAACAGTAAACATCGATCTGCTAAGAAAATGAAATACATGTAATGTGATTTTGGAAGGACGTCCAGTCATTGTACAGAGTATATATACACTATCGAGTCTTTCATAACACTAGCAGGAAACTTATGGGATGTTTTTTCCAGCAATCGGGCTGCACCAATCTTAGAGGGTTTTGATATGAACCAACATGGCAAGGAAGAAGTTAAGAAAATGGAGCTAGATCTGTTAAGTAGTTAGGACGCATATAGAGGATTAAGGCTGGTAAAGAGATTGGAGATGGAGCTGGTGGGAAATACTGACAGACTGAGCGAACAGGTGGGAGGCACTGGGAAGACAAGTATTGGAAACAGGAAAAAAGACTAGAGGAGATAGGCTAGACTATTTAGACACCATGTAATAGAACTGAGAAGTATTTTCCCACTACAGCAAATTTTCCTCCAAAAATTGAAATAGCTCCCAGAAATTCTAATTCCCACCACTCTTCTGCTATCAGCAAAGCTGGGAAGGAAGGTCATTGGGAAATCATAGGACCATAGCTGGTCCTGAGCTGGTAGGGACACATGAGGATCATCAAGTCCAACTCCTGACTCCACACAGGGCAACTGCAACCTAAAAGTTAAACCATATATCTAAGAGAGTTGTCAAAACGCCTCCTGAACACTGACAGGCTTGGGGTCATGACCACTTCCCTGGGGAGTTTGTTCCAGTGCTTGACCACCCTGTCAGTAAAGAACATTTTCCTAATATCCAACCCTCTCCCTCCCTCATGCTGGAACATACAGAGGAAATAATACTTTCTTTTAGTTACTCTGTTAGTTCAAATGGCAAAAATACATGGAATTAACCTAAAACTGTATATCTTCCAACAAACTATGCTGGTTTCCGCAAGACATCATCTTTCTGACTTTTTCATTTTCATTAGTAGATCATAAGAAATTAAATCCAGAACAATGCAAAAAGAAAGCGTTAAGACTGCAAAGTTGAACACTGCAAAGCAAAAAATCATTCCACTGAAATTCCTGCCTCATTTGTTGCACGTGATAGATAATGCTGCCTTAATGAACAGCTATTTGATATTTTGTTTTCTCCTCAGTGTTCAATGTGTGGCCGTAGGCCTTATTTACTGCATTCTATGCAAACCATGCTCTGAAGACAGAATTATAAGCTTCCCTGTGGGTTTTTCTATGATGCTCATCACTACAGCATCTGAGTGCTTCATAAACATTAATTTATTTCAAAAATAACCTTGTGAGGTTGTAGAATAAGAGAGAATATGTAGCCCCTACAGTGGCCACAACATTATTTTCACTGATCGATGCTGAATACAACAATTAGCTTTACTAGATAAGGATCCTAATTTTGCAGGTATAATTGGATACACAAAGAAAGGAAGTACAAACCAGGGTACATAAGACTGAAGGGCAGGCTGATGTTCTGTAACAACAAAACTATTACATGCCCAGAAGTTCAACAATGACAGTAAAAGTAATGTAAAGGCTTTAAGGCTAAATATGCAGCCATGTTTTTATTTCAGCTGCCTGATGTTAGATAAATAATCTATTCCCAATACTTGCAGCGTGGGCAACACCAGAAAAAAACAAAGTTCTACCACATCAGTGCTGCTATATATTAAGATTTAAATCTGTTACCTTAAGCAACTGGGCGATGTTCTAGAGATGCTATACATGGTCAGAACTTGTGAATTTCAGTCAAAAAAGCAGATGTTCAACACCTATACAAATCAGGCCCATTATAGCATGTAGGGACATAGTTAACACCAGGCATCTGAAGTCCTGATTTACTAACAAAACTTCAGCCTCTTCATTTCGCATCCTGGGAGATTCCACTACACATTGGATATGGAAAACAATACTGAGAGGCCTTTACATGGATCCTAATTAAAAACTGTTAGCCATCTTGACAAAATGAGTCAGATATTCCTGACTGTAAGGATGGAAAAAGTTCCAGATAAACAAAGTTAGGTTCATCTGGAAGAAGAAAACACATGTGTGTGTTATGATTACAGACAGAGTCAAAAGGAAGCAAATTCCTCACCTTCAGGAATAAAGAGTAAAACCACATTTCACCTGCCAAAGTAATGTGTGAGTGATGATGGATTCCCTACAAGGCAAATGGTGTCACAGCCTGAATACCCAAAAGGATGAGGGTCAAGCAGGAGGTCTCGGATGCAGCCAGAGTCTACACTATTAAGGGATTTAAAAGCAGCAGGACCAAGTTAAAATCAATCTCCCACTTTCAGAGATCAAATGTAGATAACGGATAGTGGGCATAATATGACCATGTTAACTTAATCCCAAGATAAAACGTGCTGCTAAATACTGTACAAACTGCTAGAAACTGGCAAGCAATGCTGGAGACTCGACTAAGCAAGAATTATGACATGACTGCTTCTGTTATTACTTTAAGACATGGGACAATAAATAAGAAAACAACCTGTACTAGTTATGCACTGAAAGAGAACTAGTGAATTTCTGTACTAAGGAGATGATCAGAAGCAACTTTTCAGCTTGTTATGTATTTAAATCTATTTAATCTTTGTGGCTCAGCCACCAGGAACTTGCTACGCCTCCCATAGCCAGCCCCCTGGTACCTTCCAGCCATGTCTTTACACTTCCTGCCATAGTTACACCAAAAGGCAGAATACTGGTCAGTGTAAGCACTGCAGAGGGGAGAATTTCCCCTGCAGCAAGCCAACACAAGGTCTGCACTTAAAGGGCAACTCCTTCTTTGTTGCGATGTTTTCAGTGGATTCTGGCCTCTTCACTACAACAGTTTCCAATAAAAAAGACAGATGCTGAAGAGTAGATGGAAAAAGACTTACTATTCCCTAACTCGTAACCCATTCATCTGTTCCCTCACTTTTATATATACACATAATATAGACATACATACAGAATAAAAAGAGAGAAATCAAAGTACGCTACTCATAAAGATTCACTGTCATTGACAGATTAAAAAAAAATATTTAAGGTACTGCTTCTGCATTCAAAGAACTCCTAATATTGTGCAAATTACTGGGAAGAAAATAAAGAAACTCATCTACCAGCCTGGTTTAAAGATGTCATGCTGCTTTATCCCTATAATTAAGAAACTCCTTTTAGTGACTTCAACTATTAAGTTTTCTCTTTTTTTTCAGTGTCCCCATACTGCCCCTCAACTCCTATACAGACTTACCTATGTTATTTTGGGGGGTTATTGCTTCTGCTACTGCCTGCCTGGAGGGCTTCCAATAGTCTGTGGTAAACTGTTGTTAGATTTTCCATTATCACTAATCAGCAAGATAAATGCAGTCAGAAGGATGGAAGATTTCTGCAGTTAAAGCTTTTTCTTTTCAAAAACTATAGGAGTGTTCACTATCCAAATTCTCTGTAGGCCCTACAGTATTGGCATTAATTCACTGGGATTATTACCATCTGAGCAATAATGTTTTGGCCTGGATAAACTTAATTGGTGATTTTCTTTTCTTTTTTAATCCTTTAAGTGAAAGAATGACAAACATGTAAAACTGATTGGGTTTAAAGCCGTGTAGGATACATCTGAAGCAATGGAAAGGGCATGAAAGAACAGGGATAGGAGGGACACACTAATCCTGAAAGGTTCAGAGACACTGCAATTAAAGCACTTCCATGACTGGTGAAGGCTTCATTGGAATGATCACACTATTCCTTACCCTGGTCCTATTATGATTTTTTTAATTCTTCACTTAACAACAGTCTTTAAAAATAGATCATATTATTCTAAATATCTTGGTTCTCCAATCTATGGCTCATGCTCTGATTGTGCCTTTTAGGTTCCTCTTTTTTGTACCTCTGATACCACGTGATAATAGGGAGAAGAATGTGATAAATGAGGTTACAAGTTCCCCTGCATAAGAGCCAGAGATTTCAAAGCACTGACAAAGACAATTAAAAAAATTACAGGACACAGAATTTAATAATCAAAATCTCTTCAGTAGTTAACAATTAATTGCTCAGTATACATGCTGCCTGTAGCCAGCCCATGCTCTTGAAGTCCACTGTGTCACAACTTGGCCCTGAAATCCATCTCGTCCTACTGGAAATAGTGGGTGCCTTTTCAATTTATAAAGATTAAAGAAAAACACTATAATTTCTACATCTTTTGTCATTTCATTAATGAAGAAGAAAAATGAGAGGGGAAAAAAAAAAAAAAGACAGACAAGATACAGTCCTTCTCTTTTCCCATCCACATTCACTTTGTTCTCACGCTCACAGCTGGCCTCAGTCGCTGCAAATGGTAGTTTGTTACAAGTACTTCATATCTACCACCTGGCCATTCTGGTAGAGGACACAGTTCATACCTCTTAGTTAAAAATACAAGTTCTCCACATTTTCCCTACCCTGCACTCACCCTACAAATGTCCACCAATAGTCCCACAGTCTAGTATTAGTTCAGCTGGTTCTAGGTGCTGAGGAAGTAAAAATGCCTATGTCGACACAAGCTCTTCCACTGTGGCTAGCAGAGACAAGGAAACACAAGATTGGAGAAGGGCGTCATGGAAAAGCTGGAAATTCTCCTTACAAGAGTAACCCCTGAAATGGTATAAATGTTACACCTTTGGGGGAACAGGTTGTTTTTAACCCTTAGATTTGCTGAGTGCCACCTGAAATAATTAAACCTGACATTTCTAGGGTTAAAACGTCAAGAAGGAGAAAGAGCTGAAAAAGGAAATTCCCCAGCTTCTTAGTAATGAAAAGCTGAGGGTATACCTTCTGTGGTTGTCTGTGAGATGCTTTCACATCCGTGTGTCAAGGGTTTTTCAAACTGACAACTTGCAAATTTGAAATACAAAAATGCCCAAAGCGATATTTTAGTGGCTCAGGGAAACTCTTGTATGGGAAAAAGAATTCTAAAGTGAAACGTCTCTAGAAATCACACAGGGCCTGACCACGATACTCTAATTATGCTAATTGCTTCAATGCCCTTGCTTTATTTATGCTGAGCAGCTAAGATAAATAAAGGAAAATTGCTTTGGATCTAACTGTATTCATATCAGAATGCAAACTAGCCTGTGTTTGTTATGTGATTGCTGATCTGTTTACACTAAATTCTGCAGGTAATTGCAGTTTTGATTGCACATTTATTTCTAGCTGCACAGGTCCCAGGACTAGGTCTGTCTGTTTTTATAATTAAACCGTTTTGTAATATCTAAACTCACTAAAGAGCAAAATTATGCTTTAAGAATTTACATATTTTATGCATTAAAGATAATACTTAGTGACAAAGAGGAAAAATTCTGTTTATTACTGAAAAATGGACAGCATGTTCTGGATTTGAAGAAATTTGAGACATCTGTTCCAAGGCCTGTTCACTGAGCGGGACAGATGTCCTCTGCATTCCTGTAATCTGTTATACAACACCTACTTTTTGAACTTTCAGTTGCAACTTTCATATGAGTAAAATATATTAACAGAATGAGGCTGAGGCTGGGCCTTTGGTGATTAACCACAGACCCTAAGAAAGAATCAGCACCTGACCGCAGTTTTAGAAGTGGAAGTCTTGCCCTGGGAAAAGCTGGGAGCAAATGCAATGCTTTGCAGGTGGAGTATCTTTAGCTCAGACTTTCACAACAAACTGCCAATACTGATACAATCTCTCAACATCCCCCCAAAAAAACAGTATTATTCCCATTTTGCAGCAGAGGATAGTGAGGTGCAGAAGTTTGACTTGTCCAGAAGCCACACAAGAAATTTGTGTCAACGACAGGTATGAAAAGGATTGTCTAAATCCACATCTTTTGCCTCAAGCACAAAATTATTATTATTACTTATACATGACTATAAATGTGTATGGCATATTGCAGACAGATAAAGTGACAGGTACTGCAGAGTTGACACTCTCAATTATAAAACCATCCTTCTGTCCTTGGTGATGAATTTGAGGTGAAGAAGCTTTCTATTTTTGTTCCAACATATTTGGCACCTTCTGAAACCTTAATTTGAACTTCAGCTGCGGTTATTTCTTCCTTTCCACTTCCACACATAGGCACCAAATCTAATCTTTTCTCCCCTCTGTCTTTGAGAAATGCCCATTACTATAACATTACAGAGAAAAACTCCCTAATCTCAGTATTACAAATTTAGAGCAATGTCATCTCTGTATGCCTTCTTCATCCATCATCAATTCCAAGATCAGTAATCCAGTCTGTCTCACTTAGTGGAAGACTTAATATCAGCCTATGCAGACTGGTCTGGCAAGTCTCTGAGTTAGTTTATGCTGTAGCAGCACAGCGCGATAAGGCGTGCATCAACAGGCTGCTTACACCTTGTGTGCACGAAGTAGAAAACTGAAGGCCAAAGGAGTTAAACGCCCAAAGTGCGTAAAACTGTAGTGCCACAGATTCATAACGCGTTTCTGTTACAATAAAGCTCGCAATTTTAACAACTTAAAAAGCATCATAGAAGCCACTTCTACTTGAGAAAAAGATACTTACCGCATGACAAAACATAATTGCCAACAAAACTAGCACAAAGATTATGAGGTAAGGTTTATTAAAAGCTTCTCCCCAAATATTGGTCAGAGGGTAGCTTCTGATTCAGTTTTGAAGCTTCTGAGCATGAAACGAATTCACTTTCCCCACTCCTCCTTGTTCCTATTCATTATTCCAAGAAGATACAGTACTCTTTCAGCAGTACTTTGTCAATTCTAACCACCGTTTATGAATATGCAGTATTAAGCATCGAAGATTACAGTCCTACTTGTAAAGTAGAGGAGTCCCAAGTTGCTGTTAGGACTTCATCCATATCCAAACATTTAGGAGGTGAAAGTAATTTTTAAATTGCCACTTTTTCTTCAGCACTTCACTCTTCTACTTTGTCAGCACAGAACACCTTTGCCTGTTTGTGCCTGATTTTTTCTGCCCTATAAACTATATCAGACAGTTTGTGGAATTAACAACAGAGTACTTCATCAGTATCACCTATGCCTTGAAAACACTTTAGTGTTTTCTCTATTAAAATGAAAAATACAAGAAGTGGGAGATTACTAATTCTCAGTTGTTTTTTGTTTTTCCTCAAAAGCCTGGAGATATTTTTTATTGCTTGGCTGGCAAGAAGAGGAAGCAACCCAGTGGTACTGGATGCTACTTATAGCTCTTTGGTGACACAAAAAGGAAACATCTTTATGAAAAGAAAACCAGAAAATGGACAGTAATCCATTGTCTCTGACCAAAATGAATCTTTGCTGTTAAAAGAAATGGGATTTTATTGTTTTCAATTTTAAGCAAAACTCTTTCTCCCCCCTTGAAATGAAGCAGTCATCAAGCTCCTCTAAGTCTCATTTCCACAAGCAGCGCTGACTGCTTAAATCAGGATGGGAACAAAAGTTCGTGGCAACAGGCAACTCTCAGTGGCACACAGCAACTGGCAAGATCAGGCCCCTGCTTACAAGGAACTGGCATGACATCTAAAACTCTAATGTTAGTATCAATAATACTGTTACAGGAGCTTCTCTCCTAAAAAAAAATTGTATTCACAGAGGATTTACTCATTTTTCTTTCAATTTCAGCTTCTAATACTTAAAAAGAACATCCATCCAAGATTCTAGAAATAGTTGGCAAACAATTAAAAAAAAACCAACCACGTTAAAAGAACATTAAAAAACCCAGTGTTTTCTGTTCAAAAGAAGTCTGTATACAGACGTTGCCATATGAAACTGAAAACTTTTCAGCTCACAGATCACAGATACAAATCCACAAAAACCATTACTACATCCCTGCACACTCACAGCCTGTGTATGTATTCTAAAGGAGCAAAAGGCAGCATATTTGTTTCAGAAAAGACTTATAGCTGAGTCTAATATTTTCTTTTCAAATCACCTGAAACATCGTATCTTTCAACATACCCTTAACAGAAAAAGCTCTTCATGAACCTTCTCCAACTGGAGTGAACTGGTACTGAAACAATGAAATGATCTCTTCATTTGGTATCTCCAGATAGCTCATCTTTTTCCTTAACTGTATGATACAAGAAGCTGCCACAATTTAATGAGTCACTTCTATATGGCTTAATTACACCATCTACACTGAGCAGTGCTGTAACAGAGAGGGATCCAAATACTGCCTGCAGATACTGCAATTCTGTCCTACGGTCATCTCCCACTTCTCTGCAGCCTCAGCATAGTATAAAGCTTCTACAGGGTCTAAGGTACGTTAAAGTTTGAAGTTGTTTAGATCCTGATGATTTGTTGAGATTCTAATCTATGTAAATGTAATGTTTCAATCCTGTTATTACAATGATCATTTCTGCTTAATGCACAAACTGTTTATTTCCATTTCAGCTACCAGTTCTACTGCCCTCTTCTGTATAGAATACACTCACACATCTGCATAATTAATTATTGCTCTGTTTTATGTGGCATATTAGTCTTAATAGTATTACACAGTGGCAGACAATATTATCTAGCTCAGATGGAGGAGGCTGGTATTTCTGGATTGCATCCCACATACTCTGTGTGGACCATCTTTTTCCATGTTAGACTGATATACAATTACCTAAATTCAGACTCTAGGGGGGCATCCTTCTGAACATACAAAGACAAGCTGGGAAGAGAATAATTTCCTAAAGACTCAGATGGAAGAGGGAAATCTCTCAGATTCCATTTTGTCTTTAATTTTATTACTACTGCCAACACTGGAATTGCTTTAAAATTGTAACCAAGATTAGTTTGTGAGAAAACTCACTGTATTAGATCAGGTTTATCTGAAGAGAGTAGTATTTTAGATACGCTTTTTAATCTGTACATGATGCTAAAGAATTATTTGTATCAATCAGCTACATCCTGTTTTCCCACAGCCAGAGTGAAAGGCTTTGGATAGATGACTTACACAGATGCTACAAAAGAAAGAGAAACATTTACTCATCTACATATACGCCTGTCCACAGACTACACCGCACCCTCCCCTTCATACCACAAAGGCATAATGTGGGCTGCATTTTACCCTTTTCCAAGACAACTAAGAATCCAGAACTCATTACTTCCCCATGCAATCAACTTTAGCTCTTGTAGAAAGGTTAAACAAGGCAGAGGTGAGTTTGATCATGCAAAACTGTTCTTACATTCTTAACATACTACCTTGATATTGCAAACTATGGGCAGTCTTATGGCAGAGTCTGCACCAGTGGAAATAACTCTTTTGTACATGGATCCTGAGTTTGGTAGGGCTTGAAAACCTGCCTTGAAAGATGGATCTACTCCAGACATTTCACTTGGATTATGAGGTGACAGCACTGTTGATTCAATTATAAGTTCTTTGGATTCAGTGACAGACAAAAATGAGCACGAGGAAGAAAATTTTCATAAAATCTGGCAGAGTTTCCTCAGTTAGGCTCTATGGCTTTCAGTTCAGACACTATCAAATGTCTCTGATACCACTGAGGACAAGCTACACCAGCCTCAAGATTTCCTACTGCCCTTTACTGGAGTAGGAGAATGTTTTTGTTCCCTGATCAGTCATGAAGCTTCTGAGTGAAGACTGACTACATGGTAATTGTACCTGTCACAATTATCCCACTTACAGACACATAAACCTGTCTTCTCTCACATTAAAATATGATGTGTCATTTTGTCAAATTTTGATTTTCATTCTTTTAAATTAAAAGACTGTTAATACAGAAATTCTACACGTTCTTCTGATAAGAAAGACTCTGCCTACGAATTTTCTGAATCCTTTCAAAGTGCTTTACACAGTATATACAACATGACTACTTTTTCCAATATATTTGGGCAGACACTAATACT
This sequence comes from Chlamydotis macqueenii, assembly GCF_036417535.1. NCBI lineage: Eukaryota > Metazoa > Chordata > Aves > Otidiformes > Otididae > Chlamydotis > Chlamydotis macqueenii. The sequence goes on from NC_141560.1 coordinate 29,306,887, forward strand.
AGTAAAGAAGAATTTTTTTTGTCAGCTACTAACCATCACATGATGAAAATTCTGAATATACAGAATTATTTTTATGCAACTTCCTTAGTGCATAATAATCCCAAAATGTGCATTAAGAAAACCTCACAGAGAGGCAAAGAGAATATGGCTATAAAGTGAGTTCTGAATGAGGAAGCTGAGCCAGGTAGGAGGGGGAAGTTCCCGATGACTGGCAGAGCTCCGTGAGAGTTTCATCTTCAAACTGTGGTGTCATGAGAAAGCAGAAAGAGTCAAAACTGGCAGAGGTGCGGGCAGGCAGGGTATGGGTAAGACAGAAGACAAGGAAAGTTACTTTAAAAGCCTGATCAAAATTCTAAATTAAGATAATTTTGCACTACTCCTTGAACTAGAAAAAATTAACCTGTGCTTTATTCTCTCTACTCCCTTTGATTCAAGAACACTGAAAGTATGATTTAGAACCAAAATTCAAATGCTTATTATATTATCTTTGTTTTATAGCTGGAAGGTGTAGGTTACAGGTCTTAACAAGAAACTGTACTGAGTAGCACAGGACTATCTCAGTGTCTTATTTGCTCTTGGTGCTATATTATAGTATCCATTATAACTAACTGTCCAGAACAATTTGCTTAATTCATTTAAACTAAATTCTGACCAGGAACCCAGACAAGAATGTTACTAAATTATGAAGGCACTAAAATGAGGCTGTTTCATATATTACATTTGTAGAATGCTTTAATATATATTCAGTATCCAGTGACTTGATTTTTCTTGATCTCATTGCCACTACCCTGTACTTTAAACCTCTGGAGAATTCAATCCAACGATCCTCCATGACTAACAAGCTGTTTAATTCACCAATGGTTTCCTTCATTATTTTACAGTTGCAGCTTGGGAAAAGTGAGTGTATGTACTGACAAGACTATTATAAGGACTACTGTAATAATACTATACTGTTATCAGCTCCTTACTTAGAAGGAATTAAAAATCCTTCAAATAAATGTGAGCTTTTTATTTGAAAAAAAAAATGCAGCAAATGCTGTGGAAACTAAAGGTCTTTTGAAAAGTACAAGGTTTTCACATTAAAAAAAAGACTGTACAGATTTTTTTTTTCTTTATTGTGTATAAAAGAGAGATAGTGCAGGTTTATCTACCGATAATTCTTGCTGGAGACCTATAGCACCTTCAAATGTAGCCTGGGTAGAAGTGAAAGAAAATCATTTATACCTGATAGTTATGAAAGGTCACGAGTGAAGAAATAAACTTTAGATCTCACAGGTTTAGTCTTCAGGAAGGGAGGGTGAGGGCGCACTAGTGCTACGATCTGTGTAGGTTTCTTTGCGTGAAAGTGGGTATGTATGCATGTATATAAAACCCACACAAAACCTCATTAAACAACAGTAAGAATTCATACTTTCATTTCTTTTCTAGTGTATTTATTTCCTATTTTCTCCTCACTTAACTCCTTTTGGTCCATAATGTCCTGCATTCTCCCAATACATTTGTGTTAGGCTCCTTAATTCCACAGTTTCAAAGGCCCTCTTACTGTCAAATAGTAAACTATGCCTCCTAAATTCTAAACTAAGAACTAAAGATAAGTCTTAAATACTAGATCTAACAGTATGCTAAGGAAACTGACACTTTAAGCCCAAGAAATACATCTGCAAAACCTCCTGCACAATAGGTCATAGGTAAAAATAATTTAATGGCCTGATCCCCACTTTATTTGTGAGCAGCAAGATGAGGCCTATTGTGCTGTTATGACACTGTAATTGAACTAGTGTGGAGAACCTTGGACAATTCAAACCAGAGTGACCACTTTGCATCAATAAGTACCCATCATCTCACATTTCTTGATTAAAAAGCAGTATGTGAAGATGTAGTACAAAAGAAGATGCCCCTGCCTGCAGCCCTTATCATGCTTGCCTAAACAGCAAACAGCTTTGCATCCCAGCTGGTTTCAGAATAGCAAAATTCAATTGGTGTGCTCTCTTCTAAGTAACTACCTTGACATCAGGCTACGGTCATTCCTATCTTACTGCAGCAAAACAGACTATGAACTTCACCTGCACTGTTTCAAATAAGAGACTCTGCAAGGAAAACTAATAAAAAAAAAAGACTAGAAACTGATCCTAGGGCTGACAGATTTTTATCAATATTTAACAATTACTGAAAAACAACTAATGGCACATTACACTAATTGATGGTCAAAATCGCCTTTAGAAACTATTGAATGCTACCTCTTTATAGATTTATCACAGGATTATGTGACATCTGATGCTCGATTTTGGGCACAGGTTATGAGTGTGCAGGCACTGGTTGTGTATTTGTAAAGGTTTAGCACTATTTTTTTTTCTGTTTGTTTGTTTCCATCTATGAGATAAAGCCTTCTTTGTTACGTAGCTGAAAATGTCTAAGGTTCCTGGAAAGAATGTGTTTACTATAAATTAATCCACTAAGAAAGTTAGGCAGGACAGACTCTTTTAGGAAATGTAAACGTAAAGAAAAATAACAGCAGCAAGTCAAGAGCCAACTGTTTCTCTTTTGATTTATTCAGTATTTCAGGGCTGCTGCTTCTACAGGGAACAATATGCAAGGCATTGGAAATTCAGGAGGCACCTCTTTTGTGTACCATAAAAATGTGCTGCTAACCTACAATACCCTCATAGAAATACAATTCAATAAGGAACTCAGTTGGGAAGATGCCTCAATAGAACGACATGAAAAAAAATGGTCAATACAAGAATGATTTAGTTTACCTTACAAGGGATTTTCATGCTGGAAATAAATAGGGCTTTGAAACTTGCAAAATAAAAATCAAGATAAACACAGACCCATATTTTTAATTCTTACACATATTTAATGTGACTTTTTAGCAGATCATTGCCTCTGAATCATCAGTTCTATCAAGCCTATCACTTGAGAAGTGCTACAGCACTTAGCCCTCAGGGCAAAGATAAGTCTTCACCATTGTCACATACAGTACACATATTGAGCCATATTATGCTGAATGGGAATACAGTACACTGTAGAAACAGTACTGATTCTTGCAGAATATCCTGAGATACTTATCAAGCTGTTAAAGGAGACATCAGTCTTTTGTCTGTATTGCCCTTGACACCTCCTGAAGGAAATTCTTTGTTTGTTGAAGAACCCTCAGACCCCTTTAGGTCCAATGTAGGTTAAGTGCCCCACAGATCTCTCAAGAATGGAAAAGCACCTTGAAAACCACTATCTGAACTCATCAGAAACAAATAAATAACAGCACTGAATAAGTAAGACCAAACACCTGTAACGAAATGTAAGCCTGATAACCCACATGCATCCTTTAACAGGAACCACTAAATATTGACATCCAGGGTACCAAAACCAGCCATCTCAACATAAAAAACCAACCAACCAAACAAACAAAACAGAACCACTCCAAAAATCTTCCCCAAAAAACTGCTACCACCAGGGGTTAAATGAATGATGGGAACCTTTACCACATTAGCATCCGATTATCATTGCATATATTTTCAAGGATAAATAATTATCTGCCCACATTCAAGATTTGCTTATTGATTAACACACAGACTGCACAGCAAACATCCTGTATGACAACATTCTTTTTTTTTTCCTTTCACTTATTGCTTGCATTAATTTCTGCCATTTACTTACTCTGCAACTGTTATACAATTATCCGTGCAATATTTTGGAGGGAGAGGTTGGGATAAGAAAACAAACAGAAATTTATTACGTGTCTCAAGGGTTGGGTTGTTTTTTTTTTTCATTTTTTGTATTCTTCATCTTGTATCAGAACAGAATTATGCAGTTAAGATAATAAGCACGAGAGCTAAAGATGTCCTTTCTATTGCTTTTGTTTGTTTTCTACCTCAGAAATGCCACAGCAGCCAACAAAACTTTCATAATGTATCACGAAAAAATGGTTTTCCTTTTATGTTTTCCACAGGTAAATCACAGAAAAAAATCATGGCTTTCTTGTCTCAACAGAAACTTACAGAATAAAGAAAAAGAAAAATAAAACCTTAACCTCTCTTTTAGGTTATACAAAATAAAACATTGACAAAACACGAAATTGACTTCTGGTCTCCAAAATGCATTTGTGCTGTCAGAAATCAATGTAATCAGATCTTAAAGAGCTTCAAAATACATTGTCAAATGCATCTGCTATGTCCTTTGTGTTAGAAGAAGTAGCAGGTGAGATGCCAGCTTGAAGCACAGGAGGCTGCCCAGTGCCATGCCGTCTACTCTTTTGCCGGCCCCACTAGGAAGATGGAGAGCAGCAGCGGTACAATGGCAGACTGGCACTGGAGCAGGAGCACCGCCTTTCGTCACTGGCCACCTTCCTGCCACGGCAGCTTGTTTTGGATTGCGTGGTCAGGGTTGGGGCCACAAGAGGTGCCCAATGCTGCACCACCGCCCCGTGGCAACAGCGGGTCATGTTCCAAGAGTAGGATGCTGGTGTTTTTTGTCCACCACATACAGCTCTGTACGTCTTAGGTTTTGCATTATCTACGTCACTTGAATTTCAAAGCCAGTTAAGTTTCCACGTATGAATGCTGATGCAAATTATGAAAAAATGTGTACGTGTTTACATGATATTTCAGTTCTCAGCTTCCCAGGGGTAATGTGATCAATATGCCATTAGGGAAGCGTGGAGAAACAGATCATAGACAAAGCACAAGGGAAAAGGCTGATACAGCTGGCCAAAGAAAACAGCTTCATGTTAAAAGAAATAAACCAAAAAGAGACTTCAGGAGAGTATAGTGCCCATAGCACCCTATTCCCTGAGTATATCCAACTTGTGTAATGGCTACTTAGAAGTAAGGCCCCTTAAATTACTCCAAATCTTGGAAAAAATTATTTATTTTATACAAAGGGGAATTTAGGACGCTTGAAAATTATTATTTTGTAACAATGTCTTCATATAGAAACAGCTTAGGGAGAAAAGCATTGTGTGAATGTTCTTACAATCAGTCTGTCTCTTAATCTCAACTGAGATGAAACAACCTGTAATTTCACTCCTAAGACTCTACTGACCGGAGTTCAACAGTAATTCTGAGTTGTATCAAATTGTACAGGGATACTGTAATGTGGATAAATATCCAAAGGGATTACCTAAGACCACCAAACTCATTTCACTTGTGACCTATTCAGATTTGAAGTCAGTCTCTTATCATTACTATTTTATTAGAATGAACCACTCTTAAACAATTTATCCAGAGCGTTCCCTGAAGCATGCATTCAATCAATTCCAGACATCCACTTTTTTCCTAGACTTTTTTCTTCCCTTCTTACAAACACATTTTGTTCTATCAGTACAGAAAAACAGATTTTTACATTAGGGCACCTCGAAATCCAACATATGCCTTCCATGTGTTGACAAGTGGTACAATATACCATAGCAAAATTCAGCGTCACTTTAGAAACAGCTTATTAGGGCAACTTAATATTAGCTGACTATCTACAAACCACCTTCATATTTTAAAGCTTTCCATGAATTAGCCTCCAGTTTCCACTCATTGTCCCTCCCTTTTCAGGGCTCAGTCAGCTGAGAGAAGGCAATGATGCTGCCAGCTTTTTCTTTCTTGTGTGAGCATAGTACTCCCTGGGCAAGGTTAAATAATATTATATTACATGTAAAAATTCCATCCCAAATTTAGCTTTTTGTAAATAAAACACTGGGGAAAAACAATTCTAAGAACAGTGCAGAGTCACAGAATGCTATGTAACTACCAAGGAAAAAGCAAGGCCAAAGTAATGGGCATCAACTTGTGTTTTGTCAAAATAATGCTGAGAATTTGCTGATGTCCATCTAAAGTGCTCAGCCAGTTCACTCAAATGAAACAGAAGGTACAGAGAATTAGTAGTCCATTTACAGTGCACTCATCGAAGTATCAGAAATCAGAAGTCGAAAGCATCAAATCTCTCCAAAATTCTTGCTAGTAACCCAGTTCTTTCTGTTGAACAGAGCTAATCTAGCTTGCATGAAAGTTTATTACAAAACTTCAAAAAGTTATTTATAAAAGAATCTTCTCAGCATATATTTGAAAAAGCATACGATGATAACTGAAGGGGCAGTATGAACTCTTCTGTAGGTCCAGCACTGTAGAAAGAACGCTACTTGACACTCTGTAATGTAAACTGCCCAAATTACCTGCTTTCTATAAACTTGATAGTAAAGGGCAACGTCTACCAAGCAGAAGGAATGACTGGCATACAGAACTTCATCTACAATGTTCATTTCCTGTTCATTATGGCAAGTAAATTACCCAAGGTTGGCAACTACCGAAGAACACTTCTACAAACAGGTTCCCCGTATGGCCAACAGGAGACATATCATAGGGTTCATAGAGCACAGCTGAATATAGTGCCTAAAAGAGAACGTAACCAATATTTTATTACCAAGGATCTTTTCTCATCAATCTCATTCAGTATTTCAGCTTCCCTATTGATTATATGGCAGTTTTTAAATCGCCAGAGACCGAATCCAATCAAATCTGTTGAAAGAAGCAAAAGCGATCAAACTAATGAGCGCATATTACGTTATTTACAACACAAATAATTTGCTTCCTGGGGCTTTCCTTGAATAAAGCAGTGGGCTGAAATAACCAATGATTAAATTATGTGGAAAGCAGCACACTGAATCTGAAGGCTTGGATTCACAATACAAAGACTTAGAACATGAAGTATTCTGAAATCAAAAAAGTATTTTTTCTTATTTCTGTACACAGACATGAACAGATGAGTCATATCTCTGTCTCTACCAGTAAGTATAAATAAATATTTTTATTTATATGCCTCCTACTATGCCAGGAAAATAACTACTTTATCCACCACATTAGTTTGAATATCTTTAGATCTTCTTTAGCCAGAAGTATCATATAAAATCTCTGCTGTCAGCTTAAAAACATACTTTGGAAAAGCTGAGGGGGTCAACAGTTTGGTTCTACTCCACTTCTTACACACTTAAGTGATTTCATCGACATCACAAAGTCCTTCGTATTGAATGAAGCACCTCCTGCTCTCATCGCACTCTCAACACGAAGAAACAATCACAACACCCACAGCACTTACAGATCATCAGCTTAAAATACAGAGTATATGGAATTTTAAAGGAAGCAAAGCATTTTCAAAAGAAAATATTCTTTTTGGTTTTGAAAGGGTACTGATATATTTATTTAATTTAAAAGACAAAAAATCAAGCAACCAAAAAAAGATTCAAACCCATACAAAGTGAAGCCTGCAGAAACACAAGCCCTACCTTCTCAACCTTGACTACTAGAAGGAAGAGGTATCTACTCACCTACTAAACACAAGAAAATTCATTGTGAGGTTAGTCCCAAGCCCAAGCCGTCCTAGCTCTGGCCTGTTAGGATAAGAAAAAAGACCAACAGACATGCTAGGAGTAGGTGGATATAAAAGATGAATTGAGATGTATATCTTTGGAAGTTCAGGTAAACATCTAAACTGAAATCCTGATTCAATGGCCTTAGCAACAGTTTTGTAACTGACTTCGTTAGGATTTCATACTTAGAATAGGTATTTTATTTAATTTCAACTTTTGAACACAAAAGTAATCAAATCAGTAAACAGAGTCTATTCTGTGGAAAGCTCAGGCTATTCTTATATTTTTCTAGACTTTCACATATCTTCATATTTTATTCTGGGGCTTCAGGAGTGCTGTGAAAGTTCTACCACAGGTAGGTTGGTGTCCTTAAGTTTTTCCTAAAATAATGATATGCTTGAGCACTCTAACGCAATCCAGTGAGCTCTTCTGAGAGTAACAGAATTAGATCACCAACAAAATTCCTATTCAATAGGCTTGCTCTTGTTCTGACCTCTTTGGAACAGTAAGTCCACTCCAAAATTCTTTGCACTTTTCAGGAGAACAAGAAAGCCTGGTGTAAATTCTGGGTTTTACAATTTTTTTGATTCATTGTTCTCAGAAGTTAAACATTCCCCAGCCCATCAGGCTTTATGTAGTCCCATTCTATCTCCTTTTCATCTCTCTCTCTTGTGATGAGTAAGAGGGTGCTTGGTCACTATTTTACCCTTAGCTATCAGGCAAAGAAGTTCAGGCACTAGCTTTTTTGCATTTTCTTACTACCAGACAATAAGAGATGAGATATCAGACACATCTAATATCTCATTACCATAAAACCAGAACTTATTTTATTTAGCAAACAAGGCCAACTAGGTTATTTAATGAAACAAGCTTGTTGCAGATGTTAACATAGTTTGGCAGGATTTTCTTGCCTGGTGTTGCCATGCAGTTTAAAACAGATGGCAAAGCTGAGCATAAAAATCTCCCTTTTACAGCAGAACCAATAACAATACTGTTTGTACTATAGGCCAGAAGGCTTAATGGAAACTTCAGTAAAATTTTCCACAAGAAACCAAGTGCTGAAATAGAAAATCAGTTCAGCCTCATTTTTCTACCATGTAGGAAGAAATATTTGTTGTTACTTACAAAAGGAGAAATGTATATGGGAAAATGGGAAGGATGCTTAGAGTAATTAAAGATTTTTTTTCTAATATTTAATAAACAGTGGTCGCTTCCAATGTAACCTGAAGGCATTTTTTAAAGTTGCCACTGCCCTCAAATGTAACTATTTTTGACCTTTTAGAGACACTTATTTTTCTTAACTTCTCTCTTGATTCATTTTGTTGACATATTGTCCTCTCATTCAGAACAAGAGAAGCTTTACAGGACATCTGAGAAAGGACAGGTGAGTTGACAGAGTCTCTTAGAGCAATGCTACACTAGAAACATAAAGAATGTGTCTGCTGAGACTGAAATGTGATGCTGGTCCTGCAGCAGAAGGCATTGTGTTTTCCCTCTTATTAGAAGGAGCTATAAGTCTGAGTGCTGTCTGTCTTTAGGCTGATCTAAACTCTCTGTAGCTGCCAGGTTGATCTTCTTACGGTGGCTTCACCTCCACGACAGGAAATAGTAGAGACACCCTACAGGGAGAAAGTGCAAAGACACCAGAGCCCACAGTAGAGATGTTCCCACGCACTGTGATTGCAAAGTAAGGAACATCTACCTTTTCACCGAGAAATTCAATACGACATTTGATGCTAATCCTGAATATTAAACAATGTATACATTTGCAAATGATTTGTATATGACCATAAACTATCTGACTCAATAGTAGGATAGGGGTACAGTTAGAATACAGTTTTGAATTTCTGCCTAATTAGTGATTACTCTCTGGGGAAATTAATCAAACAGATATGGAAAAGATGATGACCCTAATTCTGTGAAAAATGGGGTATCTGAAGGCTGTTCATAGATGGAAGGAGCTGGAGAAAGGGAGAAGCCAACTAAAGAAATTGGTAGGAAATCTTGCTGCAAGAAAACAGAGCATAGATGGGAGTTCTCAGGTTTAGTAGCAGCTGTGTAGTATCTTAGGGACAACTGGAATATGTCAGGGGTAATAAGTGCTAGTACTGGAAGTCCTGATTTGAAACAATCCCAAAATCACAGTTTCTGCTTGCTGCTGGTTTGTCCATACTAAGATCCAAGACAGGCAGTAGTAGGAGAGATGCTCCTGTGATAAGCAGCACAGTCTTCAGTAACATTTCTGTATCATCAATCTGAAAAGACCATGTTCAGCTTGGGCAGTGGAAATATAGGAAGGTCTACAGGGGTGAACACTACAAACAAATGGGATGCAAATTAATTATATACTGTAGCATTAAGTTGTCAGACTCGTATATTTTGTTTTCTACTTCTGGTATCTGAGTTTGTGTTCAGGAGGGAAAGGTTTTATCAGTACAATAAAACAAAACAGAGCAGGTAACAAGAGCAGAATATCTAAAAGAAGCATTATGGGTGTTTGCTGGACACAGAAGGTCATTGAGAGGGAAGGAGTTTGCACAACTGAACTGGACAATTGCAGGCTTGTAAAATTGCAAAGAAACAACATTTAATATGGTTCAAGCACACCACCAGCATGGGAAAAATAGTCTGGTATGACATGAACTGAAATAGAAACCCACATGAAGAGGAAAGCTTAAAAGGCCCTGTTACCACCTGGAAGGCAATAAGAAAGGACAGAAATGTCTGGTTTCTCTTGACAAGAAATAGAACTGCAATGCAATGACAGGAAAAAAATGGGAGGGTCTACAGACACTTTATACCATCAAAGGACTGAAAATGTTAAGGAAGTTTGTGTGCCTCATCAGCTGCAAAAGAACAGACACCAAATCCTCAAGCTTTATTTGCCTTCTCTTCAACCCACTGTCATTTTAATCCTCATGAAAGATAGCAATCTCAACATATTTCTCTGTTTGCTGTTGCACAAGTATTTATTTACTAGGGCCACTGGGGGAAAACAAATCACAGAGAACAAATGGCTTGATGCTCTCTCACATCCCAATCGACATGATGTTTGAAAATATCGCCTTGTGCACCACAGTCCTACAATTTTGAGTAAACTGTTCTGTTATTACAGTGGAGTAGTGTCCCAAGAAATAACACAGGGCCTAATGGAGTCCTTAAAAGTCTCCAATGCTTCAGAAAGGTGTATGAGTTATCTCCTTTTCAAGGAACCGGTGCTAAGTCTTGCTTTTAGGAGAATCAATAATAAGCTACATAAATAAAAATAATATCTGAAGAAGAAAGATTATGTTTCCATTAGCACAGCATATTCCAGGTACTGTAGAATGCATATATAGTTATGAATAAATGGTCCCAAAATTACATGAAAGATAAACACAGAAAAGGATTTAAACAAAGTCCTATACCATCACTGACAGAATATAGTTAGAATTACAGTAGCCTTTCACATCTCTCTTCTGTAATTAACAACGAATGAAAACCTCACTGCAGTAAGATATTTTCTGCAGAAAATGTAATTTTCTTCTGTGCTTTTTCCTTGGCTATTTAGATGGGAACAATTCAGGTGCAGACCAATTCTGGAGGTCAAGACTGAATCAGAATTTACTTTCATGCATGTTCAGCTATCAAAGTTCAGTAGAAAAATGTATTAAATAACATATTCAGATGACTATAGATTTTGCTTTGACTTTGTTGGGGACTTTATTTTTTTTTTTTAAGTGTGTTGGCTAGCTCTCCTGAACCACAGCCCAAGCATTTTTAAATTTAATTTTATTAACTAATTTTTAACCCACCCACCAAAACGCCATTTGTGTGATAACAGCGTGTGCAGGGATTCCTTAGGGATATGGAAATTAATCCCACTTCTGTGAAAAGACCTTTTAATAACTCATATGTTATTTTACCTTCTGAGTTATCAGTAGGCTTTCCTCCAGCATTTTCTAAGGAAACGTCCTTGCAGTTTGAAAGTGAAGAAAAAAAACACAGTTAAAAAAAAAAAGGAATAAGAATCTAAGAATTTGTTCGTTTTATGTAATTTTGAGTTGGTTATACAAGGCCACCTGTATTTTAAGCAACCTTTAAAACGACAGTCCAAGAAGCAGCCTCAGACCCCTCAAAACGTTCTGCAGTGTGTGTGTGCACCCATACACAGGGTTTATTGTAGCCACCAGCATTTCATTTGCACTTCTGAATACAGCTTGCCAGCACAGTAAGATTCTGACTGCTGCAAATCCTCACGTTTCCATCTTCCTCTCTTGCTCTTTTCATATGCACATATGTTGCCGTCAATTTCTCCTCTTTCCCTCCTTCCTTACATCCTTTTTTCAATAGCGTTCATGGATCAATAAGACATCATGGCACTGTATGGAGCCTGAGTAATTTCTCATACAATGGCTGCTGTGACCATGTTTCAATGGGAATTGCAAATCTCCTTGTAAGAAGGAGCTGAAGATCTTTTCAGTCGCTGAGCCATTGCTACAAGGGCACTGAACCTCAGAAAAGGACCAGAAACCTGAGCTGCTGTGGAGCTTGAAAGGAACTGCTGCAGCCACAACACTTGATGGATCTCAGCCTTGATTACAAGAGCAGACTACTACCACCATGATTGATGAAATCCTGCTTCACAGAGGAGATGAGGAAACAGTGAAAGCCCAACTACTGTGCTGGGGGCAGGAGGGACGGAGGGAACCAAGGCAGAAGGGAAATAGTCAGGAACCTGATCTAATGGCAGGGAAGCACACAGGTTTATGGGAGGTGAGAAGAAAGACATTTTTTCTGCGTCAATTTTCTAATGGGTATAAAATAAGAATTATATGAACTACAGTCATCAGTTTATAGAGAAATCTATTACTCTTTGGGATCAAAAAGTGAACACCAGTTGTGAATAATGGTTTCAGCCTGTGGCTTTGAGCATTAAATCCCATTTTTCAACAGCAGGGCAGTAGTTTTCCACTCTCACCTCACTTACAGTTTGTGTTTGGTGCACCAGTGACTCTCTCTTGCTCCATCTATGCCCTCTTCTTTCTTAGCTGTTGTCATAGTTCAGCCCCGACTCGGACCAGACTACGCAGTCTCTCTCTCTCTCCCCCCACCCTCCAAGAGAATAGGCGGAGATGATATAAGAAAAACGGCTTGAGGTTTGAGATAAGGACGGGGAGAAATCTTTAAAGTTACTGTTACGGGCAAAACAGACTCGACTTGGGGAAAACTATTCATTTATTTCTAAAAACATCAGGATAATGAGACAGGGAACAAGATAACCTCCCCCCACCCCTCCCTCTTCACAAGCTTAACATTATCTCTACTACCTTCCCCCTCTGACGAGCGGCATAGGGGGGAAGAGGGAATGGTGGTCGCGGTCAGTTCATCACGCGCTGTTTTATGCCGCTGCTTTGTTGTCCGGGGAAGAACTCCTCACATTCCTCCCCTGCTCCTTTGTGGGGTCTCTCCCACGGGCCGCAGTCTTTCGTGAAACTGCTCTGGCGTGGGTCATCTCTTCCATGGGGTGCATTCCCTCCAGAACAGCTGTCCCAGCAGGGCCTCCACGGGCCACAGCCTCCTTCAGGCACCTGCCTGCCCAGGCGTGGGGTCCTCCACAGGCTGCAGGTGGATCTTTGCTCCTCCATGGACCTCCATGGGCTACAGGGGGACAATCTGCTCCACCATGGTCATCGCCACAGGCTGCAGGGGAATCTTGGCCAGGAGCCGCATTACTCCTCCCCCTCCTTCTGAACTGACCTTGGCGTCTGCAGCCATTCCTCTCACAAGAAAAATTCTTCACAACAAGCTGGCAGGATCTCAGGATCTTTTCACATCTCATTCACATCTCATCTCCTCTCCACTTCTTGCAGCCGGGCTGGGCCAAGTTGGGCCCAGTCGGCTGCCCGGCGGGAGGCCAGAGGGTGAGGCCTGCAAGGCCCACAAGGCTCGCGCCTCGCCCTCTCTGCCCCCCGCTCAGCTTCTTCACATCTTCTCTTCTCTTTTTTCCTGTTTTCCCCTTCTTAAATACATTATCGCAGAGGTGTTATCATGGAACATTCTCCTACCAATTAGCTTGGCCTTGGCCAGCAGCAGGTCCACCCTAGGCCCGGCTGAGTCCACTGAACAAAAGGGAGCGACTTCTAGCAGTTTCCTACAGAAGCTACCACCTTAAGCCCCCCCTCACCCAACAAAACCAGAACACTATATACAATCTTATGATTTAAAATTTTGAAGATGTTACTTTTGAAGATGTCTGCATGCTCTCTCATTGTGCACATTTAAAATAATATTTTTAACCAATGTCTTTTTCATTAGTTCAGCCAAGATTAGACTTTGAAGCCAATGAAGATTTTTTCCATTACTGTAAACCAGAGATTCACAGAGAGAGAGATATAACTGTTTAATCATTCAAATTTTAAATACAAATTTCCTTATTCTTTGTTCAGTCTTCCTATGTTGTTCCTAATTAGCAGGGAGCATGTTTTGGTCCATACGAAATTGAGATTTAATTTCAGTTTAATTTTCTGTGAACACAAAGGGTATAGATGGTTAATGCAGTAACCGTTCACTTCTGGAGGCTTAGACTGGAATTTGGTTTAGATTACAAGTGAAATAAGTTTAGTGGTCTCATCTTCACTTTTAGCAAATCTGTTCTCATTACAAAACCAGTCTACACTAACTTCTCAAACATCACAGCTTTCTCAGAAAGGAAAAACAGTGCTAGATTAGGAGTTCTGGGGGTCAGAAGAGAGTTGCATTTGCAGGGCTGTGTAAAGAAAATGGCTTGGGATTGGTACCTGGCTGAATCATGTTAAACAGTGATGAATGAGAGACCTCACTCAACTGTATCAGCTACAAAATTCAAATTAACTCAAAACCTACACTGCAAACATGAAGACACATACAACAAGATAACACAAGCAGATGTGTGGCATGTGACATATGAATACCATACCTCCCAGAAAAAAAAAGAACAGAATTTATAGACTTTTTGCACTTCTCTAAGAGTCACACTGACTAATTTAAAGCACTCTCTCAAATCCCAAAACTACACCAGCCACAGTAAGGCTATGCATGATCCTCATGTCACCTTTTAGGCCTTTTAGCTGTTCAGTAGGGCCTGTTGTGATAGAACAAGGGGTAATGGTTTTAAATTAGAAGGAGGTAGGTTTAGATTAGATATTAGAAAAAAATTTTTTACAATGAGAGTTGTAGAGCACTGGAACAGGTTGCCCTGAGAGGTGGTGGATGCCTCATCCCTGGAATCGTTCAAGGCCAGGCTGGATGAGGCTCTGAGCAACCTGACCCAGTCAGGGATGTCCCTGCTTCTTGCAGGGGGATTGGACTAGATGACCGTTGAAGGTCCCTTCCAACCCTAACCATTCTATGATTCTATGATTCTATGATACTGAAGGACAACATGCAAAACATATCAATATCGAGCCATTATCTAAAAGTGGAACTGCTCTAGCTTGCATTTCCTCCCTTGTTAGCTGGAATCCTATGTTGCAAAGAATCCAGACCAACACATCATAAAACCTTTGGTTTATAAACTCTCCACTTGATTTTCTGCAGCATCATTATTGTGCACTAACTGGAGCAAAACAATCTATGTGATATGGGACCCAGTGACTACTAAAAGCTGGATTGTAGCTTAGTATGAAGGCTGATCACTTGTACTACAACACAGATAGTATCTGGCTAAATATAACAATGTAACAGCTATTGCTCAGGCAAAATCATTGCTTTCAATTCTTAAAATCATTTGAGATTTTCTTCTGGAAATAAATACAACACAAGACAGCAATATCAGTTAAAAACTATATCCTGAGATAATTTCAATTTCCAACTGGAAGATTTATTTTTCTAGCAACAGCACAGCCCCTCTAATTTGCTCATTAGGCTGAAGTTTAGTATAAAAGTTCTCATTTTCTGAAGATATAAATTTTACAAAATTTCGCTTAAGATTTATTTCTTCAGGGTTAGTTACTCTCATGAAAAAAAGGAATTACATCCCCTGTTATCAACTGCTTTTTAGATAAAGGGATATCTTTAACCATAGAATGGCACGAACTAGCTCCCTTATGTATAACTGATGCATGCATGTATTTTCAGAAAACATAGGGAGAAAAAAACAGGATAAATTTCTCTGTATTCTCCCTTTAGCTGATCTGAACACTTAATTAACACATCCAGAGCCACAAAGTGGTGCTCTTGAATTGTCCACTAAGGAGAAAACAGGACAATTTTATGAGAAGGGGAAGAGAAAGGAAGACTTGATGTTCAAATGCAGAGAGGTGTTGCAAATATCTTAACAAAAGGAAACTGAAACTTTCATTCTCTATGTTCTGTGCTGAAGTTAATATACTACAATTTTGAGATTTTGCATAGTGACAGAGTTGCACATTGCTGCAAGCAGAATACTGTTATTATTACCAAAAGTGCACTTTGAAGCTGGGCTATGTAACACATAGATTTATTAAAATACACATACTACACATGACTATGTTTTTTTCTTGAAGAATAGACCCAGTATTCTGACAGGATAGCATGGCATTCTACTTTGTGCAGCATTAAGACTGCAGGTATGAAAAGTTAGTGTAATGTGCTTGACCTGTAGAAAACCTGAAAATTTGCATAAGCTTCAGGTATTTTAGGCACATCTGAAGACAGAAAGAACTTTATTAGGGGATAGCAAAAGCAGTCAATGTTTATCCTCAACTCAGCTGCAAAATTTTCTTTAGGGTCCTACAAATCGCCTAGACCACAGCCCTTAATTAATAGGGCAGTTGAACAAATTGTGTTAGTTCACCAACCTCCAACAGATGGGGGTGAAAATTCCTCTAATGTCAGTGGTCACTGAAAGGGAAGGTACTTGTTAGGGGCCAGCCCACTGTGCAGGGAGAAGTACACAGACGTATGGAAGGAAAATAGACACGAAAACTTTCTAAAATGTACACTTTCTTAATAGGAAGCTAATTTTTAATTATGAAAGTGCTATTCTTTGACTGACATAACTTATTTAAGAATATTTTCACACAAACTGCATATCCTGAATGTTACAAATACAATAGATCAAGGTTAAGGGACAGTGTAATTCTAACAAATTTAGTGACAGGTTAAGATCAAGGGATGTCTTGACATTCTCCTCAGAAAGGTCAATCTAGCAGGTCTGCGATGTAAAAATGAAGACTCTGCCATCATTGCCATGGCAAAAGGTCAGACACAAGCTGATTGGTGATAGAATTATCAAATTAACCAATCGATGTGTGTGAGTAATAGATGTAAGCAATCCTGAGGGAGAGCCACAGGGCAAATGCCAGCTCATCAATAACACATTGCCTAGGAAAAGAAGATCCTCTCTTCAATCCATGTCCTTTATATTAGCAGTGGTATCAAGGAATTAAAAGAAAAATCGAAATCAACAGCTTTAAATATGCTTTCAGACTGTATACAGCATTCAAATATTTTTCCAAAACAACTTCCATCACATGTTGCGGTAAATAAGAGCATGCTAACAATGTAAAGAAAGGAGGCACCAAGAAATCCTATTCTAAACAGGTCTGACACTAGTATAAACTTTACTAGGAATGCTATTTTACCTGTGGCAGTCACAGATATATAAATCTCAGGTTTGATTGTGTGGCAACTTCTGCATGTTAAAATATGAAACAGATCACAGGTATTCTTGTACTGAAGATTTTATAAATAGGGTGTAGCAAGTGTATGAAGAATGATTTGGCTGCGAGTAATATTTTAATGCATATTATATATCCCTTCGTGTATCTGATGGTTATTATGCCAGCTCTTATGTGGTTCAAAGGGTTAAACCCTGCAGGAGCTCTCTGCAAGTCCACAGGAAGGCAGACAATGCCTTTATGCAGGGGAAGAGGGCTTCAGGTAAGCAAAAGTGAAACAAAGAACCAACTCGGGAGCTCAAGTTCTTGAGCTCAAAGGACATGCATCCACTCCAGGAAAGCAGACTGAACCCCATCCCTAGATATATGGTTATCTAACATCAGTGGGACTTTCTAAACTTGGATGAAAATGTTAAGCACTAGGGTAAGTTAAGTGTATAAAAGCTGCTTTGCCCTTTTAAACTTTTTAAATTTCTTCAATAACTGTACTTCTAAGGATAAATAAACTAGGATGATTTCAAGACCCTCACCTGCTAGTGATATTCCCCAAAGGGAGATACACACTTGGAACCATAAAAATCTCCATATCACTGCTGTGGAATCCCAGAAGAGCAGCTCAGGGTGTGCATCTGGGGCTCTGTGCTGTGAGACAGCTCCTCTCTAGAACTAAGACAGGGCAGCAACCTGATCCCTGCCCTGTATGCTCTACTGAGACACAGGAAAGGCCAAAGATACACCTTATCCTGCACATGGATGGGCTAGAGTCAGGATAGCGAATATGACCAAAGCCCCTGTCCATCTTAGCACAGGAGGTAAACATAATATTATGTTTACTGTTTTGGGATTCCTCATTCCTTCCAGTGTAATCCATGTTTCTGAGAACTGCAAGCACAATGATCTTTGTACAATGAACCAGAGCTGGGTTTACCATGTACTACTTAGCTACCACCTTCAAAAAATGTATAGAAAGGACCATTAACCTGCAAGTCTTCTGCCCAATTATCCAAGTCATTATATCTGTTATTGTCCTGTATAGGCACACTGCTCTCAGTTACTACCATTCAGGTGTTGTTCCTACTTCTCCTTACATAGTTCTGGTTCTGAGAATCTTAATTTAGCTCCAGTGATGCATCTATTATCATGGCAATATGATATTGCTATTATCACAGTAGGAATGGTAATATGGTAGCACTCAGAGTAAGAATCCATTCTGCCATCAAAAAGCATGCGTTACTCCTATTACTGTTAATGGGAGCCATGCACATGTATCAATGGCAGAACAGGTCCCTAAGTGAGCACAATTATAACCCCTACTGTGAAATTCTCTGAATGCTATTTCCACATTGCTTTTATTATAGATGTACATAACACTATCAGAAAATTCTAACTCATTTGAATAGGATACCCATTTGAATATGAGCTAGTTTCCGTAAAATTTAAATTGCAGTCCTTTTAAAAGAAACCTTCCTTATATTTTAGATGCTTAATTTTCCCTAATGTATTGTTTAAAATGCACTTAAAATTCTCCCCTCAAAAAGTAAAAAAAGCACAGAAGCATCTCAGACCATGTGTTTATCTGTAGGAGGTGCAGAGTTTTTGTCAATGACTAACAGTCTGGGCTACAGGAGGAATGAATAAGCGCGGCGCCACTGAGCACAATAGACTTGTATTGATTCACTTCCCGTGAAGATCTAGCCCAGTATCACCTTCTCAGTCTGCAATAGTATGGTTGATAATGCCACTTTTTAAACACTTGAGTATTTTTATAATTACTGTTTTACATTCCATCTGATCTACAGTTTAATGAGTACTAGCGTTCAGATCTATAATTTTAGTAGTGCCTTCGATATCTAAAACCTGACAAGATTACAGTTATGATCAGTGAGAGCTCTGAGTGCTGGTCAGTCCAGTCACAGCAGCTGTCACTGGCAGTTTCACATTGCAGGAATTCTAGTTAATCACAAAAAGTTATGCCTAAGTCTGTCAGAAAGAAGAATGTCAAATATTTATCTGTCTGTGTACCCAACTTCATTGAGGTAGAAGAGCTAATGACATGAAAGGAATTTACATAATTTTTTAAAGAACAGGACATCTGTATTTGAATTTCCAACAACAAACAAAATTAAAAGATTGGACTGCCTTATATATTGAGAACTATATACTCGAAAAACTATATCTTGAAAACCATGTATTGAAAAAAGCTCACACTGAGGTATGCAATTTTTTTGGTACAATCTGAGTAAGTAATGTCACTAGCATTTTTAAATATTAAAAATGACCTTCAAACTCCAATACGGTAAATAAAATGATCAATCTATGATGATCAGCTCGCTTTAAAAGTATGTAGCGATCCTAAAGCAAATGAAGTTTAATACTAAATCCTGGTATAGACGAGGAAGATGGACATATTAGCACATTAACTGCCTGAATGATGGATCAGAGCATGAAATGGCCACTATGGGATGCTGATCTTCATAGGGACCTCAAGGCACTACTGATAAACAAATCATATAAAGCAGTACTTAAAAACCGAATATAAAAATTAGCAGTCTAAGACAAAACTGAGTTCCTATAACCTGCTGTATGAAAAAAGTCAAAGGCTTTTCATGTAGTAATTCACTAATAATCCATTTAAAACAATCTAAGCTTCAGTTTACTAGAAGTTGATGGAATGACTTATTTTGAATTATGCTGCTGTACCATTTACAGGCTGTGAGTTCACACGCAGCCTCTGCTATTTTATCAGTTTTAAAAATGACATGACAACGCAATGAGATCTGGTTTCTGATGCTGTAAGTAAGCTGTCACCCTTCCCTCAAACGCTACAGAAATATGGAATATCTAACCACCTCTGAACAAGCTCATGGTTCTAGATTAATGAACAGCATTAACAAGGCACTGATGTGAGGAAATACATCCCACTTACAATGTCACTGCATACTACTCAACAGACCTAGGGAGAAAAATTAGCAGAGAGGAAGCTAATAGGCAGAAAAAAGTGAAACAATTTTTTTTTTCCTAAAGCCAATTTCAAGTCTATAAACATATATAATACATTCCTTCAAAAGTAAAATGTCCAAATCCTATTATTATGTAATACTATAAAATACAGAATCTATGAAAACTTCTTAAAAATCCCTCCGTATTTATTGGAATGTTGTTTACCTGTATGTGGAACAAATGTACACAGGGTAAGTCATTGTCTTTGGTAAAGGGCGGACACAAAATCTATGATATCTTATTCCTCTGTCTTTGTTTTATGGAAAGAGAACTTTTTTTTCCTGGGAAAATGGCACAGTACGAACACATTAAAACCAGGACAATGCTGCATCCTCCTACAAAACAATGAAGTCTTTTGTTGAACAGAATGTAATTCTAATTAAAACTCCTTTTCTGCAACATTGTCCTATAAGGTTTCTAAAATACATGGAGAGCATGGGATTTGCACAGATGAAAAATCAATAAAAAACAGATCAGCAACGTTGAGAGACTGAATAGGATTTGCACGTTCTGTTTGAATCTCTGACTCAAAACTGTATTGCAAAACAAGCATGTACCACTCAGCAGGAAACACTGGAATCTAATCATCCACCCCTATTCTGAACCTAGCCAATTTACAACACCTTCTTGAGGTTACTTTCCTAAGCTTGAAATTGTAGCATTTTCTTGTGTGCCAGATCTCAAACCAAAATACTATTTTAACTCAACCACTGCCAAACTGGAAAGTGAAAAATCATGACTTATAGTCAACTCTGAATGTTGTGGTTGCAGAGAAATGCAATACAACAATGATATTAATACAAACCACCATACTCCCCAATGGCACGCTTCATGAAATACAATCTTTTCCCAATTGCACCAGTGTAAACACTATTAACGCTTAGAATTTGGGCTGTTTTTTCTCTGTTTGCTACATTTGTCCCCCTATAAAGTTGTTTCAAAAGCACACTCATTGACTATGAACTCCCATAGCTTTCCCTATTAGCCAGTGTGGTTCTATTAGCAAGCCTCTTCCTACTCCAAAGAGTACGTTTAAGGAGTTGCTATTTGATATAAGGCAGCTTTGTTGTTGTGGAACAATAGCCTTGTAAAATTAAAAAAAAAAAACCAAATAATCTATTCAATATTTCCAGAAGTATTTGTGTTCAACACGAAAAAAAAAATATTAATTCCATTCTACTTATTTTAAAGAGATCAAAGAACCATGAGACAAAGCCAACTAAATCCCTTGAAAATTTTCTTGATGCTAAATGTAACCTGTATCAAAGCTGAATTTACATAGCAGATATATGTCAGTTGTAAATAAATGGACAATGTTATACAGATAGGTAAAATTAAGCAAGTTGCACCAAATTAGGTGTTTATTTCTCTGAAGATCAAGCTGAAAATCTAAGGTGTATTTTCAATGCTAGCACGCTGAGTGTGTAATATGAAGGCAGGCAAAGTTAAAAACCTAAATGCTATTAAACATCAATGGGATTTCATCATCAAACTTCCTTGTCAAACACAGAGAGTTGAATGCTACTTACAGTCACATCTTGCATCTCTTGGCAGAGTATTTTGTGTATGTATTTCCAAATAGTGCAGCCCAATAGGAGTGGTCTGGAGAACAAAACAGGTGGTGCTGATGATCTTGTATTTAAGCTATCAGCATTTCAGAGGGTTTTACTCCACACCAGATCTAGTCTGGTTCTGTGGATTGAACAATAGCCATTAGCAGCTGGAGTGGATTAGATGGCACTCCAGGAACTTGTGTGCTTTAGTTTCACCTGAAAGGAATCTAGTTTGAGTGCTCCGGACTGTTCCATGATGTGAAGTGAAACATGGTATGTGAGGATGATGAGCCTCACTTCAGAACTGCAGCTCTGATTTGAAGTAAGATACTGATGTAGATTCACTGTATGGCAACTGCATAGATATAGGTGCCTCTATGAATAAAGAAATTTTTCAGAAAACTCTTCCTCAGCAGAGACAAAATTCTGCTAGGTTTGACCTATCATCCCGTATAACTTTAAACACTATTTAAATATTTGCATTTAGAATAAACCATTTGTATACACAGTGTTTGTTTTAAGATTCTGAATTCAGTATGGTTTCCTGCAAACAAATCTTGTAATTTTTCAAAATGAGGTGTGACCCTATTTGTGAGGCATTTGTACTTAGCCTTTTTTTTTTCCTCCAAAGCAGCAATTAGTCTCTGTCTCTTAGAAAATCTTGTCTATTAAGAAGAATGAGTGAAGTTCATTTTACATTCTTCCTTACAGAGTTCATTGTACTCTCTAATTATATTAGCTCACTGCCAGTATAAAAATGTCATATGTGCTTCTAAAAGCCAGTTTCCCTTCTCTTTCATTATTTTCAATTGTTTTTATTGAACCTTTAGATATAGCATTATAAAGCAAATAGATAAATTCATAAACGAAGCATGACAGCATAATCATGTGATAATAATGGCTGATAGCATCTTGTTGTTTACCACACTGAGCCATTGTGAGGATTAACTAGTTAATGTTCATAAAGCAGAGTGCACATGCAAAACACTTTACAACTGCTAGATAATATTACATGTGATATACAGAGCAATACCACTACTGCATATGGCATAAAGTAGAAGTACTCAATCACTATATTAACCTGAGTCTTTCAGGTAGTAGAATCTGACAGAGGGAAATAATGGTTGACTGCTTCACAAGTATCATTAAACCTTTCAGACAGGCACCAAGTACCACTAGTGATCTAAAGGTAAAACCGCAAAAATCTTTCCCATTTCATCATAATAACATTGATAGCTTGGAAGATAGGAGTGTTTATTAGCTTCCTGGCACATTCATCTGTTGCCTTACTGAGATTCTGGGACAAAGCCGGAACAATGGCCAAAGACGTAATATTAAAACCTAGATAAAAGTTGGTTCCAGAAGTGAATGTGGGTGAGGCTTTACTAAAAAGTCCAGTGGCCTCCTCAGCCCCCTGACACACCACCAAGAGCAGTAAAATTGACATTATGTAAGATAAATGGTGTCAACTGCTATTTGGGCTATGACTAGAGCAGAGCCATTTGCTAGTCCATACTCATACAGCACCTAGCACTATATTCATGATCACGACTCTCAGTGCCCCAACTATAATAATATTGACAGTAATAGCAGATATGAACTGTGTATAATCCAAGCACACATTTCTGAATACAAGTTCCAGGTTTTTCTGAGTATTACTAAGGTGAGGGAAATATTCAAGTCTTATCTTAGTTCCTGATGCTGTTATTGAATGTTGTACTCTTTGGGAAACTATTCATGGAGACAAGGTCTTTCCTGTGAGCTGAAGAAGTTGTGAGAAACCTTTCTAAGAAATCTTAAGATTAGATAAAATAATAAAAAACTGGTTTTAATTTTAATTGCATATACACATTTGAAATTTGAACTTAGTGCTCAAGAGCTGTCTGTCCTTTTGGTGAATGAGACTGGGATGCATTGGAGATGAAAACTGTGAAGTTGGATAGAATTCTCTTTAAGTATTAAATGATTTAGTTGCTCTAGAACTTCAGTGGAAATTTAAGAGAAGGAAAAACTACTACAAAATTCCAGTGAAGCAGTATGAATGGAACTGTTGAGTCATTTTTGAATGCAGTCCCTGATGCTAGCATAAATTTAAATCACTTCAAATTGATTAAATGATATTTCAACTATAGCTCAATGAAATACAAAAATTTCCCCAGTGACACAGATGTCCTTCACAAGGTTTATACCTCAGGAACTCCACTGATCCCAATGAGATGAGTTGTCTTTTTGCTAATTTTGAGTCTGAAGCTAATCCAAGTAGATAATAAAAAGCTGGTGAAAGAGTGAATGTGATTCTGTTACACAGGGATTCATAATGAAGATACAGGATTTCTTGTCACTGTGATTCATTAAGTTGTTTAGGGACAGATCTGTTAAGAGTCTGGGATGGTTTCAGTTCTGATGAAGGCAGGTGCAAATCAGTTGACAAGAATTCTAATACAATAAACTCATTGAATTCACCTGTATTTATTATATTTCTGGTTCTGATGGTTTCTATACTATTATTATCAAGTAAGTTTCTTACATTACTATCCTGAAATTATTGTTGCCCTGTCTAGTACAAAGATAATAAGAGATTTCCTAACACTTCACATGTTAAGTTTTCCAAGACAATTATTTCTAAGAATACTGGACATTCATCACTAAGATCCAGAATAAAGAAGATTAAATTTTTTTAATTTTACCGATGTTGATTTAAAAAAGAAAAAAAGTAAGCAACTAAGGATGTTATTGTGGCTCCAGCCTAGTCAGTAGCAGAACTCCTACTGATTTCAATGGAATCTGAATTTAATCCCAAAGGATGAAGGCTTTCTGGGTGATAAGATCTACTAACTCGTTATCTTTTCTTTTCTGCATATATTAGTACTTTGTAAACATTTCTAAGCAAACAATTTATAACACTTTTCTAAAAGTCTCTACTATAAAAGCAACTGAGCTAATGCACATGACAAATTCATTCTCTTCCCTGACTTTTTCCTTAAATCTGCTCAACAGTGAGTTACCTGCAAATCCAGGTCCAATATATAACAATCATACCAGCTCCTATATGCTGTGACAGCAATATCTCCAAAGGCTTGAGAATTTCAGTAGGGCTAGGCACATGCCTCAAATTTAGACAGGTACATACAGAAGTACTGCCTGTGTAGAACTGTAACCCCAGACCTGAAATGAAGCTACCTGATGCATTGATTTGAATCCCTTAGCAGGTAGGTACTGTTTACCCGATTCCTTTAACAAAAGATCATGTTGTTATAGGTGTATTCTATTTCTCAAAAAATCCATGTCCAGAGACATAAATATATTTTAGAAGCCAGTTTGTTTACTCTTGCAGTCTTCAAACTGTGAACTTTTATTTCTGCTTGATAAAAACAGCTGCTGCTCTCTGCTTTGTAGTCAGACAGGGCACTGCAACTTTTTAACAGGCTCAGATTTATAAGAGATGCATTAGTATATGCAAACCTTTTGGCAGGGAAGTAATATGCTATGTTATGAAGAGAGCAACCTGACAGTTTAACCATCAGCTCCAACAATTAAAAATCAGGGCCTTCTTCAAGAAACAAAGGAAAGAGGAGCCAATGGCAGGGACAAGCCTGCTCTAAAACTATCTCTAACTCAGCATCCTAACAATTTACGAAGTCACTCCTGAGGTATGCTAGCATCAGATTGCCTTCTTTCCTCCGTAAAATGGAACAAATGAAGGTGGATCACACCCTTTTAGTCTACAACAGACTAAAGATGTTCCACATCTCTGGAGCAGCCTTTGCAAAGTTAATGGATATCATTGTTCTGCATCTGCAACCAAAGCAGAGGACCTCCACCAATACAGGTTATTTCATATTCACAATTGCACACCGTAGTTCACAAGCATAAAAATAAATTATAATTAAATGACTATGTCCCTTACACCAGACAAAAGCTTCTAGTGTATTTTGGTAGACAGAAAATTAAGACAAAGAGACCTTTTGATCTTTAGCTATTATTTTCCTACTGTGATTTTTTTCTTAAAGTCATTCTAATTGTATCTAAAAACTCTCCCAAAACAGAAAAAAAAAAGATAAATAGAAGAACTGTACTTAAATAAATTATAAAAATATCTGCCCATGAATTATGTAATTAATTATTCCATTGAGACTACATTCTCCATGTTTGTTCTTCTCTTTGAGACGTGAAAGAAAAGTTAAAATAAATGCTAAACCGTTAACAGACTAAATTGAGTAAGTGGATATGCGTATGAAAACAAAAATCCCAGTTGTGCAGCATGTATTTGTAGCCACTTACATTTTGTGCATCTTTAACTTTATATGAACAGCACTGAGAAGCTTCTGCTTAATACCAAACAAATGCTGTAATTCCTCTTCCCCATCTTCTCCTTAAACTTTAATACATACTTTATGTGTGGGATTTGAGACAAGGTGGCAAAAGTTAGGAAACAAGAAAGATAAACATTTCACCCTGTAATTCCACATGTGTTGCCATATTTTAACCAGCTCTGCAGAGATTGGACGGAATCCAATTTGTCATCATTTATTCACAAGCATACTGCTTATATTGTGTATTTTTAAAATTCTCATTCACCATTTACTCAATTATATCTATCCTTATTAGACCCCTGCTGAAGGTAGCAAGGCAGTTCTAGCTAAGGAAGTCCCATAGCTTAACTTAATCCTATTATCTCCAGATAAACGGGGATGCACAGGGCTCTAGATGGCCAAATTTAGCTCTACTCTCCCTTCCCCATGAGGAAAAAGACTGTTCCTCATCCCTGTGCCTGATGTAATTAAGATCTGGAAATATGCCCATTCCAATCCTTATCCAGTATAAGCATCACTGTCAATGTTGAGAAATGAACTGCAGTTATGATGCAAAGAGTTGACACTTTAGTGACATTTACTGATGTGTTAGGCCTTTACAGTGGCTTGGCTCTATGTAGTTTGTCTTCAGGAATTTAAAATGCCTGCCTAAAAATCTAATAAGAGGAAAGGGAATATAATAAGAGAAAAAATTGATAATATTGACAAGCAAAGACTTTATTATCTCTATAGTATTTGGATAGATTGTCATTAAACTTTTGCAAGATACACTATTTTACACTATTATAGAAAACGAAATTAATAGTAAAAAAGAATCGATAACAGAAGTAAAGCAGTTACTGAAAAAGAGCTTTTCTCTACTGACTCCAACAATGTAATAAATGCCAGTGTTTGTAGCCACACAGAAACACAAAAAATACACCTAATATTGACCTGTACTGGATATGTGAAAAGAAAAAAAGAATAGCAAAGTCTGACAATATAAGATTACTGAATATTGTGAACTAAGATCTCTATTCCATTGACTTCGTAATATACTTCAGTCATCCCTATCTATTCAAATTACTAGGACACTAAATACTCACTTTTTAGGGAAATTGGCAAATATATATACACATATATATATAAAATTAAAGTAATTAGTATGTTTTTTTTTCATACAGGCCTGTCAATTTTCTTTAATCCTGCTCTATAACTCTCTGGCTATGCCAATCCTAGCTTTTTCTAAAGAGAATATAATAATCATAATGACTGATTTCAGGACTGAGAGGAGATTTTATTATATGATGAAGTGTCTACTAGGCCGGGACAACTACACTAATATTCTCCAGTAACTTAAATCAGATTTTAACCCCAGTCTCCAGAGGTGAATGCTTTGTGCAGTTCTAATAATACACATGTGTAAATTTGTAATCAGACTCCTGGGTAGAAACGGCTGTTTTATTTACCATGGGCTTAGCTGAAATGTTCCTAGGGACTGAAGATAGTTGGGTTGTAATTCTGTCATTTGGTGACTTAATATTTTTATATTATCATTATATTAGCATAATTCTGACCTCTGTTTTGCAGTGTTTTATGTCTTTCAAGTACTACTTTTGATGCTGTACCCATAACATATAGCATCAACAAATATTCACATCATTCCCTATTTTACTGAACATTTGGTGTGAAGTATTAAGTCTGATTTAATGTTATTAGTGCCTCAGAATAGTGCAAAATACATGAATGTAGGCATCCATCTCTCAGTTTACCATAACACTGCCATAAAACGTTAGTGAATGGGTGATAAACATTTCTTCTCCCTTTTCCTTTTTAATTCTTCCTGCCGGATGTTTTGCTCTGCCCAGAGGGCTTGCAAACTGATGCCAACTCACCCACGTAGATCAATCATCAGGGTTTTTCTACTTGCCCAAGCTGCAAGTGAGCAACTGAGGTTGGCTCAGTTGCAATCCCTCATTAAAACTAGTCTCAAAGTAATATAAAGCTTTAGGTAGTGTAGCATTTGGATTAAATTCTGAATATTTTTTGAGAGTAAAGAATCAGTAAAAAAAAATACTATCTATGGCAAAACCAGAAGTTTTCCCCTTTTTTAATGAAAGAAAATACGAGAAATAGAAATATTGTTATATGTTGCTTGACACTCAGCATCTTTACAAGCAAATAGTTTAACTTTTGATTGTGAAACTGTAAGAAAGATGATTACACTAATGATGACAATTTTAAAGAATTGTGTTACTTAAGATCTTCCTTTTGCAAAGGACCAAACTGGCAGCCCTAAAGGCTAAAGTCCTCAATTTTTGTACAGAGATAGTGTGGCTTTCCTCACAGGCTGGCTACCTAATGTGTTCCAACTCTGCATGCAATATTGCTTCATTCTGATTTTTCAGCTCCTAATATTAGTAAGTGAGTCAAGAAAAGCCTAAGCTGAAGATATTTACAGTGATTGCTTCATGATATGGACACCTGCCAACAAATAAGTTAATTCCTTCAACCATTTCTAACTTATGTGAGATCAATATCCAGGCTCTCTAGCAATAACCTTGCATCTATAATTGATATTGTTTATTGGCCCGTGGTGCTGTATGCAATAAAAGGACTAAGAAAGGGCTGGGAGAATAAATATTCAGCCAAAGAAAAAGTCTCCTGGAAATGTATCAATAAAGAAACAACATATGACGTAACTCTCAATTCAAACATATCATGCACCTGTCTAAGAACACAAAATGAGGAAATAAATTATTATAGACAGGCTAATTTCCAAGCACAAGAGTAATCAAGGCTGTTCTAATGAATGGCCTATATATGTAGTCCTGAGAAGAGACTGTCCTAAATGGGTTGCATCATCCACATGAACAAATGCCACGGAGTTGCAACAGAAAGGAACTAAGAAGAGCCCCCATTACCAAACAGGTGAAACAACACTTAATGACTTTGTGCAAGTACGAAGGAATTAACAGAAAGGAGAAGAGAGATAACCGGACAATTTCAAAGTATATATGGGGTTTGGGCTGCAGTGCTTATGTGGCAATGTTCACAAAGATGACATCACATAAAAATACCTCAGTTTATGCCATAAAATACCACATTGATTAAATAGTCTATGGACAATGAGGATGAATCGACACAAGACATCATACACAACTCTGAAGTATACTGGGAGCTAGGATCTTGGAAAGAAGTAGTTCAGGGTGGTAGATTACTAGTTAGTTGCTTTCTCTTCTTCTCATCATAACTCTCCACTTAATTGGCCTAGTTAATTTATGAAATCAACTCCAGATCAGAGAAATTGACAAGCAGTCATTGCGGAAAGGATATTACAGTTTAAAAGCATGAACAATAGCAGTATAAGTGATATATATTCTGCTATTAAATGACTCACCATAAAGTGAATTACAATGAGCATAGATGGCATGTATTTTAAAGTGTCAAAAATAATTTTATGTTATGGGCAAACTTCACGTTTCATGGCCACTCTTAGTAACACAACTCTACTCTTCTTCCCTCATTTTCTGGTCTAAATCCATTTTAAGTACATGCTTTTAGAGAACTAATTCGTACTTCAGTTTAAGCATCGATACCTTTTTGGTGTGAATACACATCACCACAAATCTTTCCAACTCATCAAAGCATTATATATGCATTTTGCAACATTTGGCTTCCTAAAAAATCGGGAAGAGAGGCATCAAAAACCTAGTGCTCTTTGTGGAGTCTTTCTATTCACAGTACTTTCCGCCCCTTTATCACTAACATCCAGCTACAAAACAGAAGGAGAAAAAAAGTTTCAATGAGCATGCAACTCACAGAGAACACAACAACATATTAATAAAAGCCAATTCAAAGCGACTAGAAGAATACATTTTTTTTTCCTAAGAAAAAAAAGCCCTATGGTATTGTTCTGTTTGTCTGTATAGCTGCCTCACCATAACACTCAACTTACTGACCTACTTAAGCCAAATTTGAGAAAAGGGTAGGTGTCTCAGAGATATGTAGCTCCAGTGAGTTTCATGAAATAAGTGCCTGTGTACAGGAGAATGATCTAAATTCTGAAGGAAAAGCTCACAAAGAAAGCTCAACCATGTTTATGGACAGTAGAGTCTCCAGACTACATGGGAGTAGGCCATAAATATATTAGGCTTCATTAGCTTCATTGCTCCTGGAATTATTTATTTCCTTAACATTGTTTTCTTTTTTTTTTTTTTTCTCAGTAGTAGCTGATCAGTAAATGATTTCTATATGTAAATGTACTTCTTTCTCAGAAATATATTTCGCTGACAAGCAAAATCTTCTATCTCAAACACTAACTTGTGAAGCTCCACACTTAGTTAATCTTGTGAGTTTCTTCATGCAGTATCTTCTAATTTTCAAGACACATGATGATAACAAACACTGAGAAATGTATGAATATGAAAAAATATAACATTTTACATTCCATCTGTGAAAAGAGCATAGATCTACTTTTGAATCTGACACCGATTAATAGCTCTCTTCAAAAATCCCCTTTGAATAATCAAATACCATTTTGGCTTGGCTGGATTTAAAAAGCTATTTGTACCATTGAGAAATTCTTTTCTAATGAGCCTTTTAATTCTTCCAGGGAGTTCTATTGCTGTTATCAATGTAATAAAAAATCAATTTTGATATATCTTCAAATTATCATTATAACAAATAAAACTATTGTGTCTCCATAGGCCAAATCCTGCCGTTCCCTAGCATCACTGGGCACTGTTCTGGTGTAAATCCAAAAGGACAGTCCTTAATGAACTCAGTCAGAATTTGTGTGCTTATCACATGTTCCAAATACAGATTCTCACACAGAACTAAAAGCTGAGATTTAGATAAAGCAAGAAGTAGAGACCAATATAGGCCATATAGTGACACGTATGTGTTTTGATAACATTATTCTTATGGTCTCAATAGCATACTCCAGGAGCTGCCATTAATGCCCATCAGAATTATCTGTATGGTACCACTGCAGAACAGAACCTTGCAAACCTCTGTGGTGAGCTGAGAAACTTGCTCAGAGCTCATTGGTGTTAGTAAAGATGCCAAATTCTTTACTGGTGAATGTGATCAGCTTAAATGAAATTGATTCTCTGTACTCTAGGAAGTTCCCAAACTAAGTTCTGGCACTTTCCGCTATGCGTCAGAATAACATTTACTGCAGAATGTTCTGTTCTCTTGTTAAGCATTCAGACTGAACTTTCCTTCTTGGCTCAGTAACAGAAGTCTGACCTATCCGCCATCTGGAGGTATGCCAAGATGAGACTAGCAAGGTGCAAACTGACCTGCTCAGAGGTCACCAGCACTTGAAAAGAAAAGGTGATCAGGTACTACACTTGAGAGAAAATCACACACCAACTAACCGACTAGGTGGGATTTACGTGGATTATCATAGATCAAAATTTTAGAAGGAGTGTCAACATGTCAAATTTTCTTTAAGAGAAGGCAAGAAGTTCATCCAAACATTCCAAGAGCTTTATTTAGCGTAACACCTTCTGCTCTATGGCTTAAAAGGGCTACTATTGCCTCAAAAATAAAAGCATGTTCTGTCAGATTATTCAGAGGAATTTAACTTTTGGGAGAAATGTTCTCTTAGTCCAAACATTCTTTAAGAATCCTGTAGTAGTTTGCCATCTCAGGGCTGGACATGTTTATTTCAGATTGAAAAGAGACAGTTCATTGCCTCATCTTCTAACCTCACAATTCTCCTCACAGTTCACACAGGTAAATTCTCTCCTCTGTCTCTACAGATTCTTGATGATATATTTTAGTTTCATATTTCTCTTTTCTTAATGGAATAGACAACAGATTCCTAAAATAAGAGTGTACACATCTCACAGTTAATTCATTTTTCAGTTATTCTTAGTAGGTCATAGCTTCAAAATTTTACTATTTACTGGCCGACATTTGTTTGTTCCACAGAGGCTTTCCTAGGTGAATTTTCTGAAAGGTTATATTGTATTCTATTTGCAAATGATGTTTTAGTGTATTGCATATTTATAGGTTTTATGCAAATATAGGATAACACCTCTAAGAGTCTGACATGCTCAAAAAGAAAGTAATGGGACAGAAATCTCCAAATTTGTTACAAATCTGACTGAAAGAGAATAGAAATTCTACTGCAACATGAACAGGAATGAATCACGACACAAAAAAAAGTAGATAACAATACACTGCATGTTGTAGAATGATACATACTTTTTATCAGTAATAATTTTTCCTTCTGCATTAGGCTTGCAGCATTATCTGGAGATGGCCTCACTTTCACTTTCATTACTACCTACACAAAGGATGCTTGAGGAAAAGAATACTGCTGCTGCTAGTCTATAACAAGAGCCTCAGTCTTTATGAGTTTATATCTCAACTTTCACATATCCAAATGTATTTTTCTATGTGTATTTAAACTGTTTTTACATAAATGCAAATTCATGTAGTCAGCTTGTCCTTCACAATAATGTCCTTTACAATGTTTCATTTTTATATACTAGGTTTCTCTCTTATGTTTCTTTTATGTACAGATATATGTTTATGTGCTTATTTATTTACTAATTCAATTTTTAAGCTTTTCATACATAAAATGTATTCTGCTGTTTTGCACAGAAGAATGTGTAAAGGCTCTTTGCTCTTAGTCAGCTATTCTGCTGATGTTTTTATGTATTTAAATTTTCTACATCACTTGGCATTATCAAGTAAACCCATAAAAGACTCATCAAATAAATAGCAGGGACACAGTCAGATGACTTAATCCAACAACATGACCTCATTCCCATGTCAAGATAGCGTTAAAGCTCTTTCTAATGTCTCTGCAATAGTGTTAGGTTAGAGCTGCACCAGATCTTTTAATCTTACATTTTCACAACTAGAGTTTCAAAATACTCAAGATGTTTAAGGCAAGGATTTCCTCTTTTAAGTCTAATTCAAGTCTTTTTGTCAAGCACTTTGTTTATTTTGTGAGTATGATGATTTATCACACCCTGCTTACTCTCTTGGGAGAAATTAGAAGCAACAAAGACAACTTTGAGAGATTTTGACTTTTGGAGAACACAGAAAATCATTAATTTTAAATCTAAAGACTACTTATTGATTCTAATGCCTGATAAGCATTCAACACATGCTTTAGGTTTGCTTATATTAACACAATCACGGTTCTAACTTACAAAGGACATTTTCTGTGCTGCAGTATATGTGCTATTCAATACTTTGAATGAGTAACCAGGTATAAAGGGCCAAATTTCTTTCTTAGCTCCACACAACATGCCACCATGAACTGAACCGTAGATTCTGATATTTGAGGAATTAACAATAGCTTTTGGACTTGACAGATTTTGCAATATATCAAAAACTAGATGCTCCAAAAACTGAAATCTTTATATTTATAAGGCAAGACAATAATCTAGCAGCGTGTAACATTCCCATGAGAGCGAATTACAAATGAGAATATGCTTAGTAAGCAGTTGAAACAAATTCTAAATGTAGTTGACGGTATACAACCAGTGAAAGCTAGTCCATAGCACATGGGATGTCTAGAAATATCAGTACTAATTTTGACATTCAAAACTACTTGCTGTAGAAGAAACTTGCTGTATACCACAGACAAAGTACATGAACTCTATCTTCTATAGCAGCTTCCATTTATTACAAAGCTGATGCCAGCAAACTTTGTGCAAGTTTCTGCTATGGACTTCCTCCATACTGAAAACCTGCACCTGAGATTGACCATTGATCATAAGAGGAAGTAAATAATTTTGAGATGCAGTGCTGCCTTCTCTTGGGGACTCTGGAGGGAAAAGAAGTAGCCACATTTGCAATGGAGCCTACCTAAAAGCTGAATAGCTGAAACATGCCGACACATTATGAGTCAGCTCCTTGCTATGTTTTCTACAGGGAGGGGATAGACACACTGAAAAGCAGAAGTACAAGTGGTGGCAGATGCAATGTGAAGTGAATGGGGAAGAAGTCTGAATGGCCACACAATCTCCACAGCTGACAAATCCATCCTGTAAATGTTTTATAAAGATCATGTTTCTCTTTCCTGACAGTTGCCTCCTACAGTTGCCTCTCCTAGAAGAAACACAACTACGTCAACACAATGAGGATGAGTATTTTTAGCACTTGTCTGAACAAAAATTTATTTTAAAAAGAAAGTACTGAGAATAGGAGACATAACTGAAAATGCAGTGTTAACTGTACATCAGTCACTTGTTCCAAACATATCCATTCTCATGTACTTACCACAGAAAAAAAAAGTGAATGCAATCTACACAAGGAATACCTTTTAAAGAAGTGTCTAATGGCCAGTGACTACCTACCACGGTTATTTGCCTTCAAGCATTTACTGGCTGCAATAGAAACTTACATTGTATAATTAACAATTCTTAATTTTAACTCAAGAGGAGTCAAGACATTTCTTCCCAGTCCTCTGCCCTAATCCTATCCGGGCAATACAGCATCTTCCTGAAGCAAGCAGGGAAGCTTATCCTTCTTAAAGGGTAACTCATCAAACTGCCCAGTTTCTCTCTTTCAGGTTTGCCTTGGAACTTGCACATCCACAGTAGGTATGAATAACTCATAATGAAACATTCATTCCTGATGACATAATGTAGCTTTACCTCTTGTCTAAACATGCACCTCTTTGTCATGAATGACTCTATCCACTTAAAGACCCCTGTGCCTTTGCAACGACCAGGATCCTCCACATTTGTCCTGCTTTGCTATTTGCTCTCTTGGGGATCATACAACAGCAAGTAATGAGCTCAAGTATTGAAAAGTAACTTCGTAGAAATAAACGTAGAACTAACTTAAACAACAAAGTGTAACAGTCAAAGATACTAAAATGAAAATGCAGCTCAGTACCATCTTACTTGTAGGATCAGTTAGAAGCAGCAACGTCTTGATAACTCTCCAATCCTGTTGCACAGGAAGACTTTAAATAAGGAGAGGGAGAATTTCTAAGAAGCAAACTGTTCCCCTGAACCTCACATCCCACTTGAATGGGAAATAGAGTAGAGGAAAGAGGCAGAGAAAGTACTCTGCTGTGAATCATTCTTGCAGTGCTCTTGACACAGTGGAAGGAATTCTTAGACTCTTCTTACCTTCCTCGTTCTGGACAGGAACAAATGGATTGAACACCCTTTTCTGAACACAACAAACTCACCGAGAAGATTAAAGTACTATTGTTTGTTTTTATTTTTCTTAAACCCCAACCTTTTGCCAAAGGAATTAGCAATTTAGAAACTGTAAACCTTGATCTAGCCCCAAAACACACAGATGGCAAAACTGGATAGTTATTGTTGTCCTTCACATTTTGCCATCTTTGTGTTTTTAACACTTACTAATGAGTCAACAAGTGGCACTGTTGGATGCAACTAGCAGATTTCTGGTGTCTTTCTTGACTAGCATATTCCAGGTATCTCATACAGTTTCAGACTTCTGGAGACATGAGATTACAAATTTTCTAAAAATATCTGTATTAGATAATCCATACTTTTCAGTTAATAGATTCTATAGGGAAAAGATTAAAACCAGCGTATTTTCTGATATTTTGATAC
This sequence comes from Chlamydotis macqueenii, assembly GCF_036417535.1. NCBI lineage: Eukaryota > Metazoa > Chordata > Aves > Otidiformes > Otididae > Chlamydotis > Chlamydotis macqueenii. The sequence goes on from NC_141560.1 coordinate 29,342,269, forward strand.
ATACATGTGCTCATATGCACAGACAAACACATACACATGGGAGAAAAACTGAACTAGAAATAATCTGAAAAACATATTCACTTTGATATTCTAGCTCAGCAACAAAACAGTCTGTAAGAGATCATATCTGGTGTATTCCAGAAATAGATTTTTCTACTAGTTCAGAAAGCAATCTACCTGTAACAACTAATTCTTTTATGAAGGGTTTAATAATCATTACACAACTGAAGCAAGATTCCTATGCAAAGGCAGCTAACACCATCCACTCAACTTCACAAATTAAAAGAGCATAACACAGAAAGTTTTATTTCTGAAGTAGAGCTGAACAACTCAGATACCCAGACTCCTTGCTCATAGTTCTAATTCTACATTTATACTCCTTTGAAAAGTGTCAGGTTTTATTTTTCCGCTATTATCCATACACTTAAAAAATGCATTTTATATGTAATATTCTTCTACTGGTATACATACTACAAGCATAGAACCAGTCATGACTCAGAGGCCAAGGAGAAGACAGGAATGGAGTAGATCATGATGCATAAATTATTTATTGGGAATTATTTTTATTGGGAATTTTGGAGAGTACTGGCAACTTCACACTTTATATATTGCAACCAAGTTTACAGAAAAGAAGTTGCTGTTTCCCAGTCTTTCAGAAACTATTCTCATCAAGGTATCAGTTAATATTTAGTAATTCACTGTCCTGCTTAAAGGGGTCAGATTTCCAAAGTTTCTTAGGCACCCTTCTCTCATCACTGACTGAAATCCAATCACCCTACTCTGTCAATACTGTGTAGAAATGTTCTCTAGCAGACCCATCACTGAATTATTTTCTGTAGTTGCAGACTTAAAAAAAAAACATTTTTATCCCCCTTTGGCTAACTGTGAAACTGAGATCAGTACTATCCTTATGCTAGTAATTTTTAATCGCCACCAGATACATGATGTTTCGGAGTTGCAGGGAATCAACTTTGTTAATGCATTAGAATCTGTAAAGCTCTTTCCCTCCTGCTTGCTGATCAGAAGCAGCACTTCTTGAAATAGATTTAATCAGAAAATACTGAAACATAAATCTAAATATTGCCTGTATTATATCCTAATGCTATCCTTCACAGAGTTAAGCAACCACTAAATGCTGATAATTTTCCTGATGTGACTCTTACTGCTTAAAGAGTATCCTGTTTAAAAATGTCATGCATGTTGCTATTCCTAGTTTTATCATTTGTCAACAAATCAACTACCTGCTTAGCAGCCCTCATGAGGGATTTAAAATAGCCACCATGAAAATCCTGTGCATTTACTATTTTTATAACAAACTTGATTGTCACCTATGATATTTCAAAGATCACTCCTCATATAGACATCATGCTGGAAATTAGATGCAGGGCTTTGCTTTCCATGGAACATTATGCAGAGGCACTCTGGCTAATAAATCTTTGTAGCTAATGCATTCCAGATGGAAGCCATGTCTCACAGATTTAACCTTCCTAAACCCTTCCAAAAATTCCTCCCATCAAAAGCTCTCTGAATGAGATATGTTTGATTGAAATAGGATCATCAATACATGACATCTAAGTAATAGTACAGATGATTACTGCCTGCAGAAAATTGCCATTTCCCTTCACACAAAGATACTGTTTTTGCACAACCACAGGGCATGAAGATGGACCTTATGCATTTTACCAGATAGTTTAAATGTTTCTCCTGAACTCTTAATGCTATTAACAGATGCTATAAAAAAAAGATCCACTTTTGTCCCTTTAACTTTTGTACATGCATAACAAATGCTGTGAAAAAGAAGGATCAAGTCTCTCACAGAAGCCACTAATTAACATCACTGTTTAATCATGTCACCATGTTTAGCCAGTCTACATCATTAGTTTATGTCAGACGGAAGCAGTGAAACATCTAAACACCTACATGTCGATCCTTACAAAATCAGTCATGTGAAGTGGTAAGGTCAGTGTTAGACAAGGCTGCAGCTACTCTCTACTATTTAGAAACCATTACAAATCACCTTGCTAACAGATGAATGCAGAATTATTTTAGAATCCTTAGCTTTTCTTGTAAAGTAATTTCTCAGAGACAACTCTCAAATGTAGAGCAATATTTTAGTCTCACTTGTGAATCACGCAGAATAAAGTTGTAGCCAGTTATCTGTGTTTCACTATTGGCAGCGTTCAAATGGCAGACTCCCCTATACTGCTTCTACTGTTGAGCTTCTGAACTCTACAGTCCTTGGTCTGCAGAAAGCAATTCATTAATCAAAGCAAAACAAAAGGACTCTCAATCTCACAACAGTATCAGTGTATGTTCATTATGTGAAAATCTAAGGAAATTGTTAGAAGTCTTAAACAAAATGGATATGGAAAATCTATAGGTAGCAAAGGTTTTCTTCCTATGTACCAAAAGTCTGTAAAAGTGAAATCTTGGAAGAATTTTGTGTAAGCTACAATTACATGTCTTATACAAAAGCACTCCTGGCATGTGCAGTCACAGTACAAGCTTGGCTCATAGAAGTATGACTGACAAGTACAGAAACAATTCTAAATCAGGCTGTGTAATTATCTTCTTTATGTTAAACTTTTAAAATTCCTAAGAGCCCCTTTCTGATGTATGGTTCACTTTGATCCACAGGGTTGTAATCTTCCATTAGAAGATGATCACACCCAACTGTCATTTGCAAGCTTTCAGATGAGAGTAACAATAGACCTCTAACTGCAGAGAGGGAGAAGAGATCAAGCGCACTTCAACTAGGAAAGCAGCAGGAGTTTTCCACGCAGGCAGACACCTGGGCAAGGTTAGCTCTGCTGCACGACCGTACCACTTCATTCAAAAGGAACCTGCTACACTTATGTGTTTGAAATATAATAAGCACCACCAATGCTGAAGATCGTTTCGTTTAGTTAGTGTCCTCGACCAAAGGAGAAAGTCAATGTTGGATACATATTTTTATATCAGGGAACTACGCCTACCTGAACTTAATAAGTAGCAGAGGGGAAACTTAATAGGAAGTGGAATACATTTCCTTTTATTGAAGGCAAGTGCTTCTTACTGCCTTAGTCAGACATAATGTCACTCTGCACAATGTGACTCGTCTTTTTACTTATTCTATCAATCTGAGTCAGCTTCAGCGAAATGGTGCTTCAAAAAGGCAGCAAAAAGAAAGCATGTGTCTGCTTTTGGAGAAGCTCCTTTCAAATGAGATTAGAAACTTTGGGTCCATTTTTTTCATGTCTAATCCTATTATGCTCACTAATGAACTCAGTTTGCCTCAGTAGTTAAAATAAAAGCTAGTGGTTGTGTCCTAAAAAGCACAGATCCTCCTTTAGAAGAATACATTAAACTGTACAGCTCAATATTACACATTTGTACTGTCCAAAGGAGTGTTTTCTAAGATATGCTGCTCACTGCACTCTACAGCACAAGTATTGAACAGTTTTAATTGAATGAGAAGACATTAAACTAATACAGATCTTTGCTACACCTTAAGCCAAAAAGAGGGGGTAAAAGGACAACACTATTATTAAGATAAGACAAGCAGATTTTTAGATAAAACTCTGTCTTTGGAACAGTAACTCCTGAAAAATCCCCTAGAAACTACAGATACTAAGCTTGCACTCGCAAAAGACCTTTGCTTTTATGATATCAAAGCATCAAGTGGCCTTGAAATGTGTACTATACTGAAATTTGGTCTGGAATGTAGTTCATTTTTATCAGCATGTCAGCCTGCTCTCAAGGAAAATATTTTTAACTCCAAGCATCTCAGTTACAATCATGAGGTCAAATATACTGCACTTTATAGCAGTTTACAAAAATGTAGGAAATAGCAAAGAGTACAGTTACGGCAACATATGGAGATGGGAAACTGTTCTAAAAGTTTCCCTTGTATTAGGAAAATAGTACTTCTTCTCTTCAACACAGACAACAATATTTCCGCTCATCACTATCTAACAAGTGGCTCTATACCAGTCTGATGTCATATAACCCACAGCATTTTTAGTCATTTTGCTACAGAAGTAAAAAAGGCTGTTGACGTGGGAAAAGGAATTGGGCTTACTGTCCCTTTTACTGAAAAGCCAAGTAGAACAAGGTGCTCCATCTAAGGAATATATTTGATGCAGAAAGGGGTAAAGAAAATTTTTGTATGAAACTAGACACGGAAGTTAGCTGGACCTCCTGATTATCTCAGGAGTGCTTAGGAATACATCATCACAGGATCTAGGCTGTTAGAACTTGATAGAGAAGGGAGAGATCACACATTGCAAGCTCCGCATTCTCATAAATCGTTAAGCATTTGCTGAAATGACAGGGATACAAAATTGAAGTAGAACTACTTTTGTAAGATAAAAAAAACTGGTTGCTCCCTGTACGGATGTACTTCAGGGCTGGTTTCCTTTTTTTGTTTCCCTTTCTTTTCTTCACCTTCTCTTTTGTCATGAAAGCCAGAAAGTTCTAGAGTCTTCCCCTCTAAATAGGAACAGGATGAGGACCTTTCCTTCATGGAGATCCTGCTGGGGGGTCTGTGGTAAAGATCCAGATCAAAATTAAAACAACATTTTTGAGCTTTTTTCTCCATTAAATTTCACACACTCATAATGTAAGTTGTTTCATAGCTTTTTTTTGCATGTTCTGTCTGTGATATTCGAGTTGAAATATTGCTACCTCACAAAGAGCATCTTTTTATGTACTTAAAACCTCAGGCACAGATTTTCAAGATGTCTTTCTCCTTAGAAACAGCATATATACCATAGAAATCAGAAACACTTTGGCAACATGCTGTGAAACACACTGCATTATGTTCTGCCAAAAAACCACATGAAGAATAATGACCATTGTCATAATTATGGTTTTTGTTTACATTAGTTTCTCCATGTATGATGATGTTTAGGTTCTCCATGTATGTATGATGTTTAGGTTCAAAGTCACATGTTTCCTTGATCATCTCCCTTTTGAAAGTCCACTGTTTTAATGTTAGGAAGAAAGAGAAGTTTGCACTGACAGGAGTGGGTCTCCTGGGAGAGTAAAGCAAAAGTGTCAAGGGAACTCCTGAACAATCTCTGCTGTTCTGATGGACAGGCAACTGTATCAAATAACCCAACTCACAGAGATACCGCTAAGACTACTTTTACACCAGTTACAGAGAGATTCAGCAGCTATATGTGCAAACATCTGACTTAGGCTCAGAAACTTAAAAGGCAGCATGAGAAAGGAAGGAACTGTTGCCTAAAAAACAGAAGGACCTTTAAGAAGATTATCTGTCCACTTTTAAAGCACATTTCCAAGATTTAAGTTGGAAGAAGGGAACAAAGCACACAATGTAATAATGTATTATCATAGTTTAGCCCTGTTCGGGACCAAGCTACGCAGTGTCTCTCTCACTTCCCCCACCCTCCAAGGGAATAGGGAGAAATAATATCAGAAAAACGGCTCAAGGTTTGAGAGAAGGACAGGGAGAGATCATTCAAGTTACTGTTATGGGCAAAACAGACTCAACTTGGGGAAAACTATTTCCGTTTATTATTATAAAACCAAAGCAGGATAATGAGAAAGAGAAAAAAAACAACTTCCCCCCACCCCTTCCCGGGCTTAACTTCACTTCAAAGTCTCTCTACTTCCTTCCACTCCCCAAGCGGCACAGAGTGGGAATAGAGAACAGGTCAGTTCAACACATGCAGCTTTCTACCACTCCTTCCTCCTCAGGGGAAGAACTCCTCACATTCCTCTCCTGCTCCATTGTGGGGTCCCCCCCATACGCTACAGTCCTTCATGACTGCTCCAGCATGGGGTCCATTTCCATGGGTTGCAGTCCCTCCAGAATGGCTGCCCCTGTGTGGGCCCTCCAAGGGCCACAGCCTTCTTTGGGCATCCGCCTGCTCCAGCGTGGGGTCCTCCATGGGCTGCAGATAGATCTCTGCTTCTCCGTGGGCCTCCATGGGCTGCAGGGAGACAGCTGGCCTCACCATGGGCTGCACCATGGGCTGCAGGAGAATCTTGCCTGGAGTAATATTACTCCTTCTTTACTGACCTTGGCGTCTGCAGCCGTTCCTCTCACAAGTCTGCTCAGGCAGACTCCTCTCAGGTTCTCTTCACATCTCCTCTCTTCACTTCTCTTGGCCAGGCCAGGCCCAGTCGAGCCAAGACGGCTGCCTGGCGGGAGGCGAGACAGTGAAGACTGCAAGGCTCATAAGGCTTGCACCTCCCGCTCTCTGCTTCACTCTTTTTTTTTTTTTTTTAGTTTTTATTTTCTCCTTTTTAAATACGTTATTACATAGGCATTATCGCTGTTGCCAATGGAGCTTGGCCCTGGCCAGCACTGGTCCTGCCCTAAATCCGCCTGAGTCCACCGGGCAAAGGGGAAACTTCCAGCAGCTTCTTGCAGAAGCTGACACTGTAGCCCCCCCCGCTACACAAAACCAGAACAAGTATATATATCACATGAATTGTGATGATGTATATACAAACCCTATGAAACTACATATATACTACAGGAGAAATTCCCTGTCTCTGCCTGCAACTCTTATCAGTTGGTTAAGAATCACCTTTTTTTTAAGAGCTCATTCTGAGCTCCACCAAAAATCTGTCCACTTACTTACTTCAGTGCTTAAATGGAAACAGAGTTTGTATAAAAAGTTACTTCATTCTGCTAAAACTTTGTGCTGATAAATGAGAAAGGTACTCCAATGTAAGAACAACCACCAAGTCAGGCCATAGGCACATCTAATCCTTTACTGTTTCCGTGCCAGTGGGGAGAAGTGGACACTCAGGGAAGATTGTACCTTTACACATTCTTTGAATACTCTACCAACAATCTATGGCTCAAGTATTTCCTGAGACAGGGATGGTTTCTGTGTTCTCTGAAAAGAGTCAGCATCATCAGCAAGGAATGGTTAAAATGTGAAAAATAGCATTGGAAATCCATTTGTTATCAATTAGCTGATGCAGGGACAACACCGGAATGGTTAAATGGTAGTTTTTCCAGCTCTTGGCTGCCACACAGTTACACTAACAGTCACATTCCTGATGAAGTTGACTATATTAAAAAAAAAAATTCATCTAATCTTCTTGCTTCTATTCTGGATGGAGGATACGGAACAACAACAAAATCAATAAACTTTAACTCCCTGTCCTTCTCTCTGTGAACAAGATGGACTGCCAGCTTCCTTGCTTACACGCCCTGACTGGTGTAATGTGAGGTCGCTATCCAGATTAGTTCTCTCATTTATCGTCTTTCAGTCGGAATCTCTCTGCTGCCAATAAATAAGTGAGAACTTCTAGGATAACATGGATCACACTTGCTCTTCCTGTGAGAGCAGACGCTCAGGAAGGCAGAGCACAGCAGTCAAGGCACCAATTTATTTATTTATTTATTCTAATTGCTGACCTTCATACTCTCTTAATACTTGTCATATTCAGAACAGACTTCTTCCTTTGTAGAGACAGGCTGGCAATGGAGTTTACCTGATGAAGGATCTCTGAGCAGAATCACATGGAGTGTGATTTCCACCAAGCAATCTGTGATATGCTAGTGCTTGAAGCAGGACTCGGGGAAAAAAAGTGATCAGTGAGGCATAAAAGTGCAATTAAGTCTAAATGAATGGGAGTTCTTTCTCCTAGGCCTTGCCAGACTACAGCACACTTCATACTGCAATCTAATATTTATTTTCCCTTTAAAATGTTTTAATGCATGTACCAATTCAATAATCAACTAGTCTTGAACATGTATGTTATAAAAAATTGCAAATTCAAAATAACGGAGTAGCTTCTACATGAGATAAGACAGAATATACCAGATCTCTTGAACTTTGAAAAAAATGACAAAGTGGGAAAAAAGGCAGGAGTGTACAAAGTCAAAAGAGGTCTGGAGAAGATAAGAGTGAATGACCACGTTCCTTGTTTCCTCCTTTCACTTCTTCCCCCCTCCCCACCTCTTGGAAGCAATCTGTGAAGTCAAATGGAAGCAGGTTTAAACAAAAGGAAGTATTTTTTCACATAGTGCACAGTTACAATCCCTTTTTGCCATGCAAGATGGAGAGGCCAAAGTCCTAGACAAATTTGAAAGCAATTCTTAAACTTAACAAAGAGAAATTAAAAAGCCCACAAAAGTATAGGTACCTAATTTGGGTGAGAAGATCCTTAAAGTGCAGACAAAGCCAGGAGGAAAATGCTATTACATGCTTACCTTACTCTAATATTGTTCCCCATGTATTTCCTAGTGGCCACTGCCAAAGATGGAACACTAGGGTAGGTGTATCTTTTGTTTTACCCACTAGGACCACCCATCTGCCTTGTCACAAATTTGGATCCTCAGTAGCTCTTTGTATAGCAAAGATGACTGGGTCTGGATACAAAAGGTTATACGTGCAGTTCACACATATCAGAAACTGATCATAATTAGAGTACTTGTTAACCCTGTGGGGGAATTTATGTCATAATTCCCCACAGTTAATTTAAAGATCAAAAGAAACATCCCTCATGGTGTACCTTATGGCTCATTTAAACTTCTTTATTTATACAAGCATATACTGTTACATATAAACTATTATTCTGTAGTATGCTACGACATGTTTTGTTTGACTATTGTAACTCAGCATTCAGTTTCTGAATGGATGGAGAATTCATTTTTAACTTGTTCAATATTAAATTTTCTGGTTGTAAGAAAACAGATGATTTGGAGCTCATGCTTGCCCACAGCTAAACAAAATAATTAAATTATTGTATGCATTTCACTACTCCTAGAACTCATGAAATGTGTACTCGGAGAGAGAGTGCAGTTCTGATGACACAGGGAAAAAAAGAGAAGAAAGAAAAAGAAAAAGGAAGTCAGTGTGAGATCCTGTGCTCTGCATTAAAAAGTAGGGAACATGGATATTACTTCTGGATTCTGTCCCTGGTTTACTGGACAAAACATCCCAAGAAGCAGCAGTACAATCGCAGCCTTTAATCTAAAGCCAGTTGAGGTCAATGGGAGTATTTTCATTAATTTCAATGGGTCTGAATCAGACCCTTAAGCCTTGGGAAGTAACTGCTTATAATGTCACTCAACAGCAACTCTCTGACCACTCTGGGAGCCACACTGGCAAATTCATAATGAAATCCACTCTCATTTCTTAACTGGAGAAAAATTACTGTAATGTTTGTAATACTGTTGGCAGGTAAAAGAGTAGCAGCAGTAGCAGTGTGCGTGCATGTTTGTAACTGCTAACCAAAAGTAGAAACAGTCACAGTAAAAGTATTTTCCATCAAAAAATAATGAAAAAAGAATGGTGCATTTGTATGATATTTGAATCATTTGACAGTTACCCAGCCAACTTGGCAAAGAGTTAATTATTTAATTTTAATGTCAGATATGGATGTTAGAAATACACAAAGGCATCGATTGCAAAAAAAAACCTCTCCAAACTTCAATCAAAAAATAAATATTCTATATAGTGTAACTACTGTAAAACACTTCATTTTAAAATCTTTGTTTCTAATTGGAGATACTTTGCAGCTGTTGTTACCTTTTGCAAGCTGGCTGCAGTGACAAGAGAATTGAGTTGGTGATCTCAGCTTTGTAGCAGACAAACAGATTATTAAATCCAACAACATGGCTAGTGTTCTCTCATCACTGGAAGTGGTCATTCCAGGCAGCAGTACACTGTTTTTTGCAGGAGCTTAGATTACCGGGCTGAGTGTGCAAAAGAAAATTTTAGAAACTCGATTCCAATTTGCAGCTTCATGGACTTTTGTTATTTTTCATGTAGGCTTATATAAAGTAAAATTCGAAAGTATGACCACTTCATAGTCTGAAGAATTTGTCAAGCTAGGGATATATCGGGAATCTGTTTCTGGTGGACATTCAGAAGTAGAGAAGATGGTTATTTCAAATTCTCTGAAAAAGTACCACACTACATACTGAACTTCACCCAACCTTATCATTTCTGGCCCTTAATTATTACTGATTAACTATCTCTGGCCACAATATGAGTCACATTGGCATTTTCTGTAAAGAAAAAGAGAGGGAGAAATCTTGCACTGTGTGTTCCTAATGAGAAGTCGGGGCCTACACACAATACATTTAGGTGTTCAGTTCATGCTAACAAGCCTACTGCAGCACTACTCAAGACTTCCTCTCCTTTTACAAGCTCAATTTACTGCTGATGTTACAAACAGTTCAAATACTTTTCAGTGTTACTCTGCCAACATGTAACAAAGACAGCACTCCATGCTAGGTCACAAGGGAAAAAAAAAAAATAAATTTAAACCATACAGTATGGCACTCCTGGAAGCGCTGCATCTTCAGATGTATCAGCAAGTCTTGTCAAATTTCAAAGTACTTACTTATCATTTTCTGAAGCAAATGAACAGAGAACTAAAAATCTTTTTAGATTTAGAACTAAAAAGCTTTCCAAAGTGATGAGGAGTGATTTAGCAAATCTAATGTATTACTTAGGTAAATTTCAATTTTCTTTAACTCTACTATTATATGTATTTATTTATTTTTTTTCTGCAGTATTTGCACAGTTTATAATAAAATTTATAACCCTACTAATAATATCATCATGTGGCAACAAAGAAGATATTAAAGCTAATTTTCAATCACAGAGAAGAAATAACAAAGATTTAAACCATTTTAGACAGTACATGCAATACAGAAAAGTAAGAATGGCACAGAATATCCACACTGTATTTCATGCATAATTCTCATGCTATTTTCTAAATTAATTATTTATCCTTGGAAAGATTAACTTTTAAAATTATTTATAAGACTAATTTAGCAAAAATGTATGTTTCACAATATGATGATATTCTTCAGAACTTCAAACCAGTTACATTGTAAGCATAAGAAAACAATTGTCTCCTGCTTTCTTTAATGACAAAGAAACTTCTGAGTAACAGTAAATCTATGCTATATATTTATACATAGGTTTATTTGTGGTGCATGTGTACATATGTGTATATATCAAGCCAGGCTGTCCAGCAGAGGGCTCCTTTGAAACAGAATGTGAAAAAGTAGACGAACTCTTTCAATGTATAGACAATACGGAGATTACACAAACAATACATATGCTAAGGTCCATTAATTATTTTAGCAAATCACCAACATACAAATGTTTCACTGGTGTAACAATTTTAAGTCATTTTTAAAGAATGAAATGTTTTCATAAAACCCGTTGGACAAAAACATAGGAAACAAATAAATTTTCTTTAAAAAGCATCTAATCTTCACATTTTCCTTTGTTAAAGCATTGTGTGCTTACTAAGAATAGTTAGCTTAACTGTATTTTTATTTTCAGTAAAAATCTCTATAAAGCAACACATAGAACTTGAAGAAACACTATCTAATTATTGATCAGGCACTTATGTACACAATACTAAACCCAGAGAGAAATGGCATTTAACAATATTTTTCTGTTTTTCTTTAATGAAAAATAAAGAAACAGAGAACTGGAAGGCAGTACAGACCATCACATTTGCTTCTGCCCCTTACAGCCATATTTTAGAATCCAATCATAATCACTTCCATTTTGTGATAATTTACTGGTAATGCTAGTCTGCAAAAATCTTTTGATTTGCCTTCCAGAATGATAAAATGCAACTGTGACATTAAGAGTGGTCAGTATATTTTATTTTTGCAGTTTCTATTTTGTCGTTTGTGTTCACTTTAACTTATTCCTTGTACATTCCTGAGAAATAGAATAACAACATTTTTAGTTATAAAGAATGCATAAGAAGCCACTGAAGTTAATCTGATCTTTCCTATTAGTAGGAGATTAAAGTACCGGTATATCAATGGTCAAAAGGTCTACAAGAAATTTACACAATCTATTTTTCTCAGTTTCTAGATGTCTGCATTTTTTTTTTCCAAACTTGGTAGTGATACATGAAAAAAATAAAAAGGGAAAGAAATTAGTCTGAAGCCAGTTATGCTTCCAAAGTCCCATCAGGTAATCAGAATATTCAAGTGTTAAAGAAGGTCAAATGTCAATGAACTTTAAAAATGCAAGCCATTTTCTTTTTCTTACATTATATAACATTTTCAATTTTTCAGAAGTTCCATCACTATAAGCCTACAGGTGAATAGGGGCAGGATTATGAGGAAGATCCTAAAGAGGATCCATATACATGCTACAGCTAAATATGCCTCCCACTCCACTCAGCTATTGTATCCATCAGAAATGCAAGACGAGTGAAAACACAGCACGATTCTCTCATGTCTACATGCTTACTGCATGAAGTAGTCAGAATGTGAGTGAATATTGTGCAGATCCATATTTTCTGGAATCACAGAACCTACAAACTGAAAACTTTCTTAATTGTGTTGCTGCTGCTGAATGGCTAATAAGACTGAAGAGGTTGCCTCTTGGCTCTCAAGAAACCAGTCGGGGAGGGTGGAATTTGTCCACCCTGCTGATCTCTATGTATTCTGTCCTGCAGGACTTTGACCCGTGCACATTCCTGCATTACAGAATCCATCTGCTATCATCTGTGTCCCTTGCCAACCCTGCCCCACACAGCTATAGTCAAAGCTGGAGCTGGGCTTTGAATGGGAAATAATTTTGCAAAACTTGGACAATAACTGTATGAGCTTCACACAAAATAAGTGAAAATGAAAGAATGTGGGACGTAAACTTTTATCTTTACTACAGAGACTTATAAATTGCATAAATATGCTATATTTTCTTCCATATGAATATCACATTCTGGTATTTATGTTGCAACTAGCCAGACAACATTTGCTAATAACAGCTACTTTTAATGCACCATATCAAACTGCTTAACCCCTTGGCTTGCCGGGCAGTTTAGAAGCTCCCACTGTGATGTTTTTGTTCTCACATATGCGCCAGTAAAGGCTGTCATGCTCCTCATTAAATAAACAGACATACATGCCAATTAATAATTTAATTTACAGGGACAATCTTGATATAGAGCTAGGAGGTGAATTGCTAGCACCTCCTGAATTGTCTCACCTTAAAATAGTAAGCAAATAGGTTTTAGTTCCACCTCCAAAGTTATATCACTGTAATGACATCGGAATATCAACAAATCATTAGTTCTGTGTTTTACTGTCATAGTGAAAGTTGTCCATTACTATGTACAGTCATATAAATAAAGGCATGAGCCTTAAAATAAAGCCATACTTTTCAATTTTGCAGGTATCCTATTTTTTATGGTTTTAAATTTTGGCAGGATTATGTTTGACATCTGTATCTGAAGCATGCTTAGCTTTTTAGCTTTTTTATTTGGATTAATATAATTGTTTTAATATTCCAAATACAATAATATTGTTACTATTTTGAAAGGCATTTTTTCCCTTTAAATATTCATCTGAATATGCAAATGTAATTCTATTTTTCTGTTCTTTTCTAGCAGTATAGAACATTTTTGACATTTCATTTGGGAAGTGTCCCTTGAAATTCCAACCGTGCTTTAGGAAGGGACAGATACATCTTCTTGACACCAACAGTTGGCTAACAGCATCAAAATTATTTCTCTATGAGAAACAGATACACAAATGGTTCTAATGGAAATATTTAGATTATTTCCTCACTTCTAATTTGGGCATAACATTGCCAAGTCTCCCTGCATAACATTCCTGTTATCTTGCCTTTCTTCCTCAAGTACTCAAGCAGAACTTCGTCAAGGCTCCCATCACCATGTGTCTTGACTTCTGTCATCCTTTCTTTTACCATCCCACAAACAACATCTACATTGTCTATGTATTTAAAAATGGTATTAAAATTATGCATTTCCTGGGTCAGTACCCTCTAATGCCATGACTTACTGCCACTTTCTCTCTGTTACCCTTTTCTTACTAAATTAGGTACAAGATACTTTTCCAGATATTATCTTGCCTATTTGCTCTCTCTTACTTCATATAGGAATACTGATCTTCTGCTCCTATTCCACAAATCATAGCACTTTTGACATATCAAAATTATCCCGGTAAAACTCTATGCAATATTACTTGCTGCACTTCATGCAAAACAGCATTCCCCAAGCACCCACAATGCCATCTTCCATGTTTACTTCAAATCCCTATTTGAAAGTGTCCTCTACTACTGAAGTTACAATAAAATCCACAATAGACTGTACTGACAGCATAAAACTTCTAAACAAAAGCTCTAGAAATACATCTTTGAATAGGTCGCCTTCTCTGTCCCAGTGTTCTCTTCATTATCTGTCATTATTGGCAAGTAGCAAGGCTTCTAGTTCAGAAAGCAAAGAAACAATGGGACATTTACCTTAGGCATATTCTTGTCCCCCTTCTCCAGTTCTTGACGACTACTGTGACTTACAGCAGATTCACAGCATGCAATGCTCGTAATGCCCCTGCCTTTCCGGATTCTCTCTCCTTACCAGTACTCCCATTGCTGCCCCTATCAAAACTAGCAACTGCTATAATTGTACAGTGAGATCAGCTAGTGTAGCAATGCAGCTCAAGGTTTTATCAGTATCAACAGGTAGCTGTGTAGTGTATTCAAGAAAGTGGCCATGTCAAATTTGTAAGCATTTTTTTTTTAATACAGAAGAAAATGGACCCCTAGTGCATTAGCTTTTCAAAGGACATCTAGGATAATCAAGAGAATGGAACAACAACAACAAAGTATGATTTAAAAAAATTCCACAGCATATAATCCTTTAATAAAGACCACAATAAAAGCTAGAAACATCCACAAGTTCCAGAGATAATATAAATGTTATTTTAAATACCAAACTCTGCCCTCAATTACATCCAAGTAAAATCAGATCAGATTTTAGTTGCAGGTAAGAACTGCATGTTGCCCATTGCAAAAGCAATTCCCTTTTGTTTCAGTGAGCTGTTTAGTTTTGTTATGAAGAAGTGAATTTAGAGGAGAGAAGCACTATTTGCTCATTTTCTGTACAGAGTCTGATTTTACCAACAAAGTAATGTAACACGGAAGTGTGATTATTTAAACCAGCACTTCACTACACAGAGGGCTGTTCAATGCACTGCTCTTGCTAAGCTTGTCACAATGACTGACATTTTCTAATATTGAACTGGAAATAATATGGATATTTAATACTGCAGAGTTTACAGCAAGTAGAGGAAAAGTGCTATTGTTTATCAGCAATCTACTTCTGATGGCATATATCTATATAGACGTAATTATTGCTGTGATGAAACATGATTATCGAATAATGGAATAAACATCTGTACAATATTTGCAGTGTTACATATCAGGTGATTTTAAAATGTTGTAAATCCCTATTCTTAACCATTTTCTATGCTTTCCACTTGAATTTTGACTAAAATTTACCTTTTAGATCTCTTATGACACTCATGAATTTTTTACAATATCCATCTGTGCATTGCAATCTCTATTCTCCATGGCTCCACATTGTTTTGGCTAACTAACAGGCCCATATGTTGCCTTAATGTATTTCTGCACAATGTTTGTGCTATTGGAAAAGAAAAAAAAAAAAAAAACCACAGGGAAAAACCACAGGCCTAAATAAGCTATAAGGAGCATCCACATACAGTTAGACTGTCTTTACTGAGTCTGGAGACATTATGATTCTGCTGCGACAAGCAGCATTTGTCTTCATTTTGTCTGACTGTCCTCATGTGTTATTATTAGTGGCTGTCAGGCAGCAGCAGAAAAAAAAATAGCATCACTTGACTAAGAAGTTGAATGCATAAATGCAATAACTACACACTGGTAGCTGAGGAGAGGATGTCTGTTAAGATGGTCTAAATGCAAAAACCCTCCTATAATTACATTTAAAAGGGAAAAAAAACATGTATCTGGCAAAACATAAGCATCCCTCCTCCCTTCTGCTTGTATAGCTAAATTAGGAACTAATTATAAATACAACTTAGCAGCATCTGAAGAAGTTGCTTTGAGAATGTCCTTTCAGAATGTCAGTTTAGTTTAATAGCAAGAAAACAAATATGTTGGAATATTCACATCCACTCATGCTTTTCTGATAACGTTGATAAATACAAGTTTCTTATCATACAGAAGTTAACACTGACATGTATTTAGCACTTCTAAAGCTCAAAGCACAAAATGTAGTCTCTGGTTCTGAGGTGCTCCAAATGAAGTTTCTTTATCAGAAATTTTTCAGTTGTAACATACAGTAGGTAATAATAAGCAGAACGTCTTTTATGCAGCACAAAATAGTACATCCAGAAATTTAGGCTGTAAGAAGGAGAAACCATAGGCTTTAAATTTGAGATATGTACAGACTGTTTAAAAGCAGACACATGCTTATGATACTCTTAGCTTTAAAGTGATAAATTATTTCTCTAAGCGTACATATAATTTGAAAATACACACAAAGGTTTGCAGACTGCCTTTTTTATAAGACAGCCAATACAAAATTCATCTGTGAAGTCCCATAACAAATTGATATCCCATAAAATGTATCTCATAATTACATTTTTTCATAATATCTTATTTAGCTAAACTTATTTCACTTAAGGATTAATAATCAAATGACTGTCATTACAAACAACATTTTGCCTTCAGCAATAAAAAAAACACCAAACCTCCCTCCTTCAAAACCAAATCAATAGTGAAATGTGGGTTCCGCTCCAGTCAGAGGCAAAATTTCTATTTACTTCAGTTGAACTATTTCTATTGCAAGAAAGCAAGCAAATAAGTTATATAAGGAATCAAAATGAAATAATGTGCTACAGATAGCACTGACAACAATTTCCCATGAGCAGCCTTCAATGCAACACACAGCTACCAGGAACTTTGCCAGTAACTAAATGATCTGGTGGCAGATCACCATTCATATTAGCTAGGAATAGATGCTTAGCTTTGATTGCTGCTCCTGTTTGTCTGTTTTTATTCTAGGTTCGTGGGTAACTACCAAGTTCCAATTTCCAAAATTAACCTTCATTTTTAGCCGTTTTCATTTGGATGCCTTCTAGTATTTTTCTCTTTTAAAATTTCACACTCTATCAGATCCAGAGTTGTGAGTTGAAAGGGGAGCTCCAGTTTAGAGTTTTGCCATCAGTGGTTCAGTCACTGGATTTTCTAATCTTGGTCAGATTTTATACAAAGTTCAAAGCAACAGCAACTCACTGCCCTTCACTTTCGCATGTCACAAAAGCTGTTCACCTACACAAAGTACATATAGTAAATGGAAATACACTGGAAAACTAATGCAGCCAGAGACTGAATGATTTGCTCAGGAAACACAAGAAGTCTGACACAAAGCCAAAAAGAACAATCCAAATTCCTGAATCTTGATCCAGTTTCCTAAGCACAAATTGGTGAGATATCACACAGGCTGAACAGTTAGGCATAAGCTTAACTTTATGAATCAGGAACTGTGAGCACATTGTCACAGCTTTTTCTCCTATTAGCACTGCAAATCCCAAAGCTGGGGCAGGAGAAAAGGGAAAGGAGGCAAAACTGGGTTGGGCTGGGTAGCACTTTGGCCTATTTTCAGCAGAATGATTAAATCATTTCCAGAAGTAAAATATGTATGATTGCTGTTGATACAGAACTGAGACAGATAATACCTTGACCCACATATTCTATGTTTTAGTTGTGTTGACAAAACTGTTATTTAACTTAAAGAAGGAAAAAAGTTTCAATGAAATAAATGAGAAACAGCTGTGGAACCCTACATGGCCACATTTACAGAGTTATTTTTCTGAACCACACTGAGGTAATTGCACAAGATTATACTACACCGAGCCATAAAACTGTATCCAATCTTTAACAGAAGCAGCCCCTTTGTGCCATGTAGAGGAAACAGGAACAATCACGTTCATATTTCCTATTTACAGAAATGCCCTTGCATTCTTTGCTTTCCCTTCCTGGTATCACACAAACCACTAGTGAACTGTACTCAAGAGAAAGACCAAAGGAGAGTCAAAAAAGAAGAAAGTGGTCTGTCATTTTTAGGCAAGGATAGTTGAAAAACTACATGTAAACTGACAGAAAAGCTGAGCAAGTTGAAAGAAGTAAAAATTAAATTAATCACCTAACGATTAAGAACTACCTGTATTAGCATCATGTATAGCACTCTTGAATAAAATTAAAGTGAAACTAAGAATACTCTTGCTAAGAACTCCATTTTCATGATGCCAGCCATGCAGCATTAGATATCAAGACTTCTCAAACTGCATTTCAAATTTCTAAACACTGGATAGCATAGAGTCGTACTAATCTCTTTTGGGTTTCTCCTGTGTCAGCCAATCCCTTGCTTCAGTTCCTTCTGGACTATGTTTGGATGAATCAAATGGGTTTAGCTTTTCCTTGGCTGCATGTGGTATAACTGGTACACTTCCGTCAATTAAATGGCCTGTGCCCTTATTCTCCAGGACATAAACAGCTTCAGTCTGTGTCCTTCCGTACAGTTTTAATGTAAGCTTATGGGCTTTTCAGACTTAGTTCATCCCTGCATAATTCAGTAGCTGTTCCCAATTAATTGCATGCTTGGGCACTGTTAGTTTTCATCAAGGGGATTTCATTCCTGTAAGGCTTGAAAGTTGGGTTTCACCCACTCTTGTTCTAGAATTAAAGCGTTCACACATGCAGACAATCAGGAGCAATTAACACAGAACATATCCATGTGCAGACAAGCAATGTAATATCACAGTAAAAATGAAAGATCTTTCTGCAACATTAGGGCTGCATCACAATACTTAGCTGCTCCATAGCAAGTACAGATGGGAAACCCGCATGAGTTTGGTCACATTTGTTATTAATTATTATTAAGTAACAGAGAATAGTTCACAGGAATGTATGTCTTATTACCATTTTTTAATTGCTTAGACTTGCAGAGTCTTCTGAAACAAATATAAGCAATAACGGGTTAATATGTTTATGAATATGCATGACCATGTTATTGCCTTATTAAAAAAACTTTGTTTCTCTGTATTGATGTTTGCTTGGAACAGTAGCAGAAAAAAGGGACTTGCACCTCACAACTTGATCTCTTCTATAGTCAATTAACATATGAACTACATAACAAAGCACTTTATTTGATCTTATCTAAGCTATTTTGTTCTGTTTTTTTCTAGCTGTGGTGGATTTTATATTACATCTTAGTTAGATCTACAGGGCGCAAAAGCATGCAGTTTCATCCTTTAGTGAACTCCAAGAGGTTACATTCTTCAACCCCTTGCACAACCCCCCACCAGTTCCATGAGGCCTTGCACTGGACTCTTGTATCACAGTAAAAAATATTATTTTCTGAAGGGAGCGCTCAGTATTGCAAGCTAAACCAGAGAGTATCTCTAATATTACATTCTTCCATACTGCAGGAGATGTTGCAGTTACTGTCTGACAGAGTACAATACTTCTTAAACTCCTCAATCAGTTAAGTATTGCGTGTTAGAAATCTTATACTCTTCTTGTGAAGAGCTGCAAAGAAATCTCAATAACGTAACCCTGTAAGAGTCTCTGGACTTCTTTTCATCTGCATGATTTATTTTATTCACTGAGAAGGGCAATGAGCACTGAAAAATTTAAAGCACTTTTACATTAATTACTAATTCATGGATATTCTTAAGTTCTTTCTCATCGGTCTCCTGGCCTTCCCTCTAATTTTTCCTTCTAGTTCAGTTTTTCTTTAATTTCTGACACCTTTTCAAAAGCACACGTATCAGCTTTTTTTTGGACTAATTAAGTATAATTCTTCTGTAGTTTATCCTATTGTCACATAGATTCAGTATAAATAACGTCTCATTATAATCTGTACAATTTTTAAATACTTACAGAAATTCTCTTCTGTCTTAACACTTCCAACATTGTGCCTCCACTTTCCTCCACAACTATTAAAAATTATCCAGATCTTTGGATTTTACGCTTAGGTTGAGCATATAGCACCACATTCAGGTGGTCTACCTGCTCCTGGTAGGCTAGGCATTTCTGAAGGCCAAGAGGTCTGGATTCAGACAGAAAATCCAAGCCAAAGAGCCTCCAATGTAATCTGGGCCAAACATTATATCAGGCTCTCATTATGTCATCACCACATCACAGCATTGGGTAGAGGCCACTCTTAGATATGTTGGAGGAGAAAAGGAAGAAATTCAGGGACAAGTCCTGTTACAGAGAAATTGCTGAGCATTTGGGGATCTACTTTTGACAAGGGCATGTAGTGATAGGACAAGGAGGAATGGCTTTAAACTGAAAGAGGGTAGATTTAGATTAGACATACAGAAGAAAATATTTACTGTGAGGGTAGTGAGACACTGGAACTGGTTGCCCAGAGAAGTTGTGGATGCCCCATCCCTGGAAGCATTCAAGGCCAGGTTGGATGAGGCTTTGCGCGACCTGGTCTACTGGAAGGTAACCCTGCCCATGGCAGGGGAGTTGGAACTAGATGATCTTTAAGGTCCCTTCCAATCCAAACCATTCTATGATTCTATTACTAAAGGCAGCTAAGACACTTCAGTGATTGAAATCGCAAAATGTCAGGATCAGCCAGGTAAAGTCTTCTAACAGTCACCTTTCATCCAGAGCCACAAGAGCTAGTAAGACAACATTCAAAGCAGTGAAAAGTTTCAGAGAGCTATGTCAACTCTGAGTGACAAATCACGATTTCAAGAATAAGCCTTAGTCAGTGGACACATGCTTGGCTGAGAGGGCCCAGACGAGCAGCTCGATGCTGGAAGGCTCCTAGAACTCCAGGAAAAAGCCGCAGCTGGGGAGAACAGAGTTCCCAATGCCTTGGAACTGACATTGTCTGACCGTTTTACAGGGGTGTGAACATAAACAACAAAATCCCATATGTGTCAGCAATGTGGCAAACGAAAGACTCACAAAGGCTGGAAATCTCCCTACAGGAATTATCACAAGCTATTTTTCAATTGCACAAATGTCAACTTATTTTCTGATTAAACTAAAGTCTACATAAGCAGAGACAGTCACTCAAGTCAGAGCTCAAAAAAGTACTAAGCATAAATTCAGAAAGACCTACCTATGTAAATTACATACCTTGCCACAAAACATAATGAGCGAAGCTATGGGCAATTGAGCTTTGTGAATGACACAAGGCTGAGGACATGAGAAGTCCCATTCTGACGTAATGAAACCTTCCAAGCACTAAACGAATATGACCAAACAGGCACACAAACCTTTCTCCTCATTTGTTTTCACTTTTTAGAACAAGTCTTTATCTAAACTTGAAATGTAATAGAAACAAGGATATATAATCTGAAATGCTATCAATCACAAAATTCACAGGCAACAGCAAGCAAAACTAAAACCACCCTCAGTCCTACATAAGAACTACAAGATACCTCATCCTGAAGGTTCTTATTTTTGGCATGCATTGAAAACAGACTTCCAGAGTGCAAATCTGAGACAATGATTTCATGAAGAAATACATGAGATTTAGCTGCTGATTTGGGGAGATTGTTTTAGAACAGATGAACATAGAGGTCACTCTGAATTAGAAAACAGATTAAAGATTAAATATAGTACCAACAGTGACAAGTATACTTGGACCCCAGCTTATATAGATTTACTAAGAGCCATTGCTGAATAAATCACCTAGATTTATTTCTAACAGTGTAGGATTATTATTCAGTTCAGTTTTTGAGACTCTAGTGTTCATTTTATTTACCTAATGCATATGTGGAATAGTGTGCTCATCTAAACTCAGCTGAGTACACAGAGAAGGGATCCTCTCCTATAGTTGTCCAAGATCATCAGGTTATCGATAATGCAGAGACAACTGTCACTGTAGCATTTGACAAACAGACAGCCTGATCTAAGAAATTTACAGAAGCGAAGGTAATGATTTCCCTGTGTATAAACTCTCCCTGTGCATAGTGTCACAGAGCAGTAAGCGAAGTAAAGTAAAGAGGGGGAGAATCATAACCCTTTGTGAAATGTTTCAGGCAAACATTGAAGTATCAGGAATTTGAGCTGACTTGAGAGTCATGTAAATAGTGTCAGCTTATAAAAACAAGGTGATTCCCTGGATAGGAGAATACAGTACAGCCTCAAAGCTCCCATGCATATGTAAACATTCTGTGTAAATATTTGGTTCAAGGTTTCACTACAGAGAGCTTTTGCTGTCCCAGAGTGTGGGCGTTGGCTAGAAACCTGAGATCAGGAATGACATGATCTCATCTCCCATTACTTAGATAACTGCATTTGATGCATGCCTCAGGGAAATTGAAATGATCTCGGCAGAGGATAAAACAGAGGATTCAAATGTACTCTTTAACTGATGATCTGGACTTTGAGAATGAAGTCCCATCTGATTTCAAATAGACTCCTAAATATTAGAGAAGAGTTGACAGAAATAAGACAGCTCAAGGAACCGCAGATGCAGTTAGTGTCAAGCTATGTAAGTTTGGTTTTATAAGTTTTTCAGTGGATTCTATTTGTTTGCAATTTAGAGGCTTGTGTAGCCAAGGGTATGGGATTGTGTCATTTCACGAGACTTACAAGCCGTTAAAAGGAACAGAGACATCAATTTGGATACTCTTTCTGGAGCATTTCACATACATTCCACAGGCCAAAGGTAAGGCACAGCTCATAAAACTGTACAGCACATGATGTTCTTATCAACGGGGATACATTTTGTAGACTACTTTCATTGCTTATGGTTTGCCAGAGAATACAAGCATGTCTTTCACATATAATGAAATGAGGCATATTTTTAGAAGATTGTCTAATTGTTCTGATTTTGTTCTATAATGTCAGACTGTTAAAGGAGCACAGAGTGGCCTTTTGGTCAGACAATATAAGAGGTGTGCAGTAATTAACAGGCAGACAGCAGAATCAGGAACAGTGATTAAATTATAAAGAGTTTTTGTCCTAAGGTGTTTGATTCTCAACACATCTTTCAGGACTAAGCATGTGCCTAGGATTTGTAATCAAGTCGTTGATGTTCATGCTCACTTTCGGTGTTCTGGCTTCTGAAGACAGTAATCAATGCTGCCAACAACATGGGATCATCAGTTATTAAAACCAGTTTAAGAAACTTGGGGCCAGCAACACAAATGGTTGAGCCTGCAAAAAGATGGCTAGTTTCAGTGCAAAACACTATTTTTTTCTCCATAATTATTTCAGAAGCTGCTTTGGTCTTCACCATTAGCTCCAAAAGCAGCAAAGCGTAGAGCTCCACTCAGACACTACCAGAATAAGTGTTTATCCAATCTAAGGCCCAGATTGTGTTAAAAGCTGAAAAACTGCTTCAGAAAAAAGTGACTGAAAATTTAGTTTTGACAGTGTCAGGTTATTCCAGATATGGTAGGTAATACAAAAGCTATGTCTTTATTAGAAAGCTTGACTGAAAATAAATAAAAAAAATATTTAATATGCACCTGTATATGTTTGAAACATAGAATGTCAGTATTCCTAGTACCTAAATACAGCAACATTTTTACTGATAGCCTCTATAGTAATAAGAAAGAGCAGAGTAGTATTCTCACACCCTTGTCCATACTACATAGCACTTCTAGTAGGTTGACATAAGGATGGCCTTGACAACTGCACGTAAGTTCTAGAAGGGCTTTTGTAACTACTCTTTCAGGAGACCATTTAACAAGGCGTCCCTGCTCCCTCATCATACACTAGCCATTAGCAAAGAAAAGTATTTAAAGGATCATCAGAATGACTGACATTTAATTTGGAGAACTTTAGACAGGACTATAGTTGTGTTAGCAGATATTACCAAAAAAAAAACCCCTCCTATTCATTCCAGTTGTTTCAGTAGTTTGAGTATGATAACCAAAATTATGAAACACTGACAAATAGATAAATAACACAGTGACAAAATACAGTTACTTGTTCTGGTTTGGATAGTTACAAACACAGTGTTTGGGCCAATGTATATCAAACACATTTTTCATAGAAAGGACCTGGAATGAGTTCTTCACAGATTACGTGTTTCCTCCTCTAGTTTGGGATTAACTAATGATTGTGGCAGCCACTACTGAATGAAGATTAGGCAACTCTTCCTCATCAACTAAATGCTTAATAACCAGAGGGCAAATAAATGTTCAATATCAGCCACTATTTGTCAGGACTAGCAGACGTATCTTTTTGTATGCCAAAAAACATTGCAGATACACAACAAAATGCAAACACATTGCTGACCCAAACTCCCTGAATTAAATGTTTCAGAAAAACTAAAGCTGCAGATGATTGCAATTACATTTTGAAGTGTAAGTATCTGTGAGGGGCAGGCAAGAAACACTGACAGCAGGTTTTTTTCCTATCTCATCCCTACAAGCATGTGGAAGTGAGGTGAGTCTCTACATATTTCATCTTCTACTGAGATGGGAAAAGTGATCACCAAGTGATATTTGGAGCTGAAACCAAGTGAACTATGACTCAACTCTTCCTGATTTCAGATTGAGCCGATTTCCAATCAGCCCCTGAAGACTAGGCTACAGCGAACGCAGGAAGGAGCTATGGTTTGAGAGAATTAAATATAGTCTGGTATTGATTTAAAAAGAGGAAAATGGAATGCAACTTCAAAAAAAAATGCTGAAGGTGTTGGTTGTATGCTGATTTTCATATGGGTTGTAAGAAACTAAGAGTCTTAAGGGGTTTTAAAAAACCCCACAAAATTGAGTAGCTGTGGTTCCCTGTGTCTGCCTGTAAGGTCTAACTGATCTCTAGCTATAGTCACCTTCAGATCTGGTTGTTCTTCCTTATCAAGCGTGGACCATACTAATATTTTTAAGGGACAGAGCTAGTCTGTTTCCTTCTCAACTGTATGTAATGAGAATCACCAGACTCAACAAATGAATTAAAGAATATTATTTAAGTGAGAAATTCAAATCCCCAAAAGGTACAAAATACTAGAATTAACATCACCTGGGAAAAGTTGACCTTTCCCCTCCTCCTATACATAATCATAACGGCACAAATTTTAATTAAAGAACCATATAATAATTTTTCCACAGCAGCCCCCTGCCTTGCTTGAAGCCCAAGATAAATACTGTTCAGAGAAAGAGACAGCTCTTCAATATTTCTATCCTTAACACGCTATTACTGGCCCCTGTTTTATTTACTGCACACCATCAAATGCCTGCAGTGAATGCAGAATTGTTTATTTCCTCATGGTGTTTCTAGAGTGCTCATCACCACAGAATCTTCATGCCTCGTAAACATTAATAAATTCATCTCCACTATGAGATGAGAGTGTTATTATCTCCATTTTACAGGTGGGGAAATCAAGATAAAGAGACTTCCCAGAGGTCAAAAAGTTAATAGGTAGCACAGCCAGCACTGGAAGACAGAACTTCATTACTTCTAAGAGTCTGGTCCAGAGAGTTGAGTGCAGTGTCCTACTTCGACCACTTCCTAGGATGGATTCACATAGTGCAGCTGTGTATACTCTGATTTTTTCCATATCTGCCTCTGCGACCTTGAACTGATGTTAAGGAATTGAGAAATGTACAATTAGTGGCCTCTTGCCCACATTTTCATTTAAATGACTCAGCATTGTATAAAAATCTGCCAGAAACATGGATCAAACTAAGGTCTCTGGTGCAATGTGAACTTTTGTCATTCATGAGATCAATATTTTTCTTCCTGAAATTCCATCATTTTTCCTCTATGAAATTCCATTATTAGAGAAAATAACAATAATTTTAAAATCCTCTAAATGTGTTATCTTCTAAAGAGCCACAAGTCCTCTTCAGGCCCTTGTCTCTTGTGCATATTGAATTACACAGAGAATACGAGTACAAAACAGTATGTGATCATGTGGTTGAAGACTCTACCATAAAACATAAATGTAAGAGGAACAAATTAAGGTTGTGCAGAAAACCATAAATCTAATATTGCTTTAGCTTCTGGCAATTGACTTTCTAACTCAGTGACTATTGTTTTAATAGCAGCTTTTAAGGTTGCTGGCCTTTTTTTAGTAGGAAAATAGTAAAACAAATTGAACTGCGTGCAATAACATGCAAGTCAAGCTTGTAGACCAGAAGGGCTGACTCCCAACACCTGACCTCAGAAGCATATCTTGTGCTGAAGGATGAACTACACCACAGACAACAGGAGATAGCTGCTCCTCTAGGGAAGAGGAGATGGGAAGCTGTTGGTTGTGGTCTACTTCTGCTCGCACTTCTCTTTGTCCCTCACCCAGACAGATTGTCTGTTGTCAGGGTTCCCAGTGTAGCATGTTCAGTTGCTGCTGTCACTGTAACAGTGTTACATCCTTCGTCTTTTATTAGAATGAGGGCTGATAACTATTTTGAATTGTTCTGGAATGGAATAGTGACAAATACTTGATGAGATTTGGGTACTTCTCGCCACCAGTTCTACTCAGAATTTATGTATCTATTCAATCATTATTTGACAGCCTGCCTCATAATTGCCAGAAACATAGGTAACAAAAGGTAATGGACCATTTTTTCCTCTAAAAATATATATTTTAGACAAAATGAATGGAACCTCAGCATAATGGAATAATGGAACCTCAGAGTCTTAGCCCTGCAGAATATTCAATCCCTCTTTCAAACAAAGTAAGTGTTAAGAGCTCTTAAAAAAAACAATGAATAAAGTAGAAGCAAGTCGTATAATGAAAAGTATTAGGCCTACTAAGTATGGGCAGCAGCAGGTATTTACTGCCTAGCTATTACAAGAAGGTTTTGAAAGCAATCAAGTCAGAGTCTGTCTTGAAGTGCTGCTCTGACTGCTCCCTTCAAAAAATTCAGTGTAACATGATGTTGCCAGACTGGACTCCATGGTACCCACGTGGTAGCAGCCAGCCATCATGGGGATTATCTAATACCACCTAGGGATCATTTAATTATTTAATACCACTCAGCTGATACTAAACACGCTTGCCATTCCAAGAGCACAGTATTATGATAGACCCAGAAAAGACCTACAAAATCCAGGAACAAATTGTTTGTGTAAAGTGTTCACATATATTAGAGGCTATAGTCTTTACAACTGTCTCATCTAAAATGTATCACTGGAAGAAGTTTATTCTCCAAGTGGAGATGAAGTCATCTTTTCCCAAGTAAATATTATTTTGGGTAGTAGACGGAAACAAATATGGCTGCCATTACATCACACAATATAAATAAAGTTGCAGTGTCATTTTATTTCTCCTGTTTGCATAATAGTTAATAAAATAGGGAGCAAGAAGTATGCAGGAGGATGTAAGCACTGAAGTTCCCATTCTCACAGATTGGAGGGGAAGCACAGCAGCGTATTAGTTAAAAAAACCCTGGGACCAAATAGACCATGTGGATTCTATCCTGTTATTTAAAAGCAACAGTTTATAGCTTTAGCATCCTTTTTCTTTCCCAGCTATGACACGCAGAGCTGCATTTGCAAGACCAGATAACATGAACAAAGATAAAAATAGTGTCAGTGTTCATTTATGATCCTATAATTCTAAGGTGTCAGTTAACAAAGAAATTGAATACAAAACATGTAGAAGTGAAAAAAAAAAAAAGACCAAACCTACAGGCAAACTATGTAGCTTTATGCAAGCTGCATGACTGACATAAGCTATTTACCATTTTATCAGTGATTGAATAATAGAAGCAGGTGTTCCTACTGGTCTAGGTGGAATACTCTCACTAAACATTTTCTAAATCTATCGCTCTTGTATCAGTGATGCATTGTGTTGCTGTATTTTCCAAGGCCTAAGTTATGAAATAAATTAACAATACAGCAGCTTAGAATCAACCAGCAATGCTTATATCTCAGGTACTGTAAGCTATTAATTCTTCATATAGGGGAAAATGAATTCAGTCCCTCCAAAGAGATAGTGTATTTTCCTTTAAATTTTTATGTACAGTACCTAGCACACTGTCTGTATGTAAACCATGAATGTAACGGTACCATATGAAACGTAACAATTTCAACAATTACTATTTTCTCATGGACTTCAAGAAGAAGAAAAAGAAGAATGTGCAAATAATAAAATAATTCAAAACCATCTACTCATGTTTTAAAACACTGCAGCTTTCACATACAGTTTTGAATGCCTCTAAAAATAAACATATTTGGGAACATTTCTAATACATGCTTACTTTTTTTTTCCCAGTAAAAATACCTGTGTACATAATAAGCATTTATCTAATATATGCTGTAGTATTACTTATACCTATTATTTTCATATATTCATTGCCAAGCAGCAAAGATGGTAATGACACACATACAAAAACATTTTTAGCTTCATAAAGTTTCAGATCTATCTCTTTATATCTGTATTAATGCTGCTTTTAAGAGCAAAGATGATCTTGTTCTTTTCACCCACCATCCCTTTCCATAACAAAGGCTATTCCTTCAAAAACTGTAGTTCATAGTATAGTATCTTATAACTTTTTTCCATTTTATTCCTCAATCTCTAAATTAGCAACATACATTTGTTTAAGAAAATTATCAAAATAACAAAATATCTTTTAAAATGTTTATTACTATGCTTTGGAAATATTTTTTGTTATTAGCAATTCATCAGTGAAGTAGGGTAGTTCTATATATTGCTGTCTCTTCTATCTGTGAAATCACAGGTATATACACATGCTCCAGGAGCAATGGAAAATTTACATATTCATGGAAAGTAAAATAAAAGCACCAGATCTGATTTATCCAATTTTCTATATCTAGAAAACAATCCAATAGGACTACTTATGGAAAAAAAAGACAGAAGGAGTAATGTAAAATTAGGTCATAATGCAACAAACAGTGAAGTTGAAAGTGGGGCTAAACTTGTACATTCTACCAGCTGGAGTTCAGATCATTTCAAGCAGATATGGAAACGAATGGCTGTCATAGATTTCTGTCAGATTCTGATTTAAATTTCTGTAGTGTATTAGTGTCTTCTTCTAGATCATCCACAAGCTCAATCAAAAAAAAAAAATTCTTCAAAGAGGAGAATGCTAACTTTAAACCCATCATTCAAACTTTACCTTCCAAATAAGCACTCTGTATAGTGTTTGCTTCTGTGGTCTGTATGTCTGCTTATCAAATTAAATATGTTCTAGGTTCTCTTGTCATCCCTCCAGTCTTTGCTCATCATACCTAATATGTCTGGTTATTTACCTCCTCACTATATTTGCACTAAATTTTTATTTGCTATTTTTGACTCTATTATTATTGTACATAACATCAAAAATGTTGCCTCCTTTTACTGCTTCTTAGTCTTGTATGACACTATTTGACGCTAAAAGGCACTATACAACAAGCAAGAATCTAACTTGTGCATGTAACAAAAGTCATAGAGAGTTAGCAAACATCTTTTACATTCATTGGTAATTTTACTATGTTGCCTACTGCTTCATGGTCCCTGGAGAATAGCTTCAAGTTTTACGAACATTCAAAACAAATTTCTATTAGACTAAATGAACCACCTGTTTTAGATGTCTTTTTAATAACTGTCTCAGAGTATACTAGAGGTGACTCAATTAAATCAGCTTGAAATGTATGCTTATTCTTGTCCAATAAAGCACTTTATTGAGAGTCCTTTGTGTTCATAAGCAACCTTGGTAGCAATCCATTTCCAGTTGCAAGTCAAGACAGCACCAGCCCTTAATGTTCTAATAAACAAATGGTTTAACAATTGGGAGCTAATTGTCACAGTGGGACAGCCTGGGAAGCTTGTAATCAGGCCTGTATTGTCACAATTAATTTTCATATTGTAGTAAAATAATAACCTCAGGAGCCCTTTTGAATTAAAAGAAATCTCACTTTGTACTCATAGATGCTCAGCCTATGCACTTTAAATCTGTTTCAGTAACTTTAGACCACCTTAATATCCTCAAAATCAACAGCCAACATTTTCTTGCTATGTCTAGGAATGACACTTCAGCAATAAAATCCCATTTCCAAAAAAATGGATGGGATACATTCAGTAGTAAATTACCTGTAATATTTTACAGATTTCCTCCACTACACCTTTACTACAAATCTTACAAAATCAGCACTTATTTAAACCACAGGCGTGTTTATAGACAAGTAGATATTGTAAATCATAGCCAGGATCCAACTGGTAAAATAAACTTACTTGCAAAGAGATATCTCTTCTAGAAGTATGTGAATAAATCCAAACCGAACTTCCAATGTATCTAAATTCAGGGTACAGCAGTGCGTAAGATTTTTTGAAATAAACTATTTTCCATTCACTCAATCTCATCTTTTACATGTTTTTCTGAATTTATTTTCAACTAATCCTATAATATTACTAAGATTTTTAACAAAGAAAACTAGAAACATATTCAAACAATCCATTTAAACAAAGTTAAAGAGAGACCTTTCTACAGAAGAGCTCTAAAAAAAAAGATAACTAATTAAAGCAACACCTTCAAAACTTCAGAAAATGAAAGTTGTAAACCCTCCTCCAAGGTTATTTTTTTTTACTCCAACTATGAGAAAACATCTACATTCTTTTTTTTCTGCACCAAGCTAAGACTATTACGGAAAATTCTAGCTATTAAATTAGCCCTATTGGAATGTCATATTAAATTCCAAAGAAGAAGAAAGCAATTTTGTCAACTACCTTTTCAGAGATCATGTTTAGGTGCTTCTCTTACTGTACCAAATTGAGTAAGTACACCCATCCCATTAAGAATATGTACTTACGAAGTACTTGGAGTCTCCTAATTATAATTTCTTCTTGTAAAATAAAAATCACTAAATCCTAAAGCACTTATTCTATACTTATTTGGTGTTTCTTATTAAGACAAATGAGTAAAATCTGAGTGTTTAATTTCCCAAAGTTTGTCAATTCCTATTCCCAGTAATTTTAAAATTAAAAATAAAACACTGATTACACAAAAATATAATCTCAATATGCTTTTAACTCCTTGTTCCATCAAAACCAAACCAAAACAAATCTAACCTCAAATCTCAAAACAAACAATACCACTTGTTATTATCCCAGAAGTTTCTAGGTAATAAAAAAAAAAAAAAAAAATCTCGTGATGACTGCCCTTTCTGCACCTGATCTCTTGACCCAGGTTTCAAGGCGGTTGTTCGTTCAGAACTTCGTGCATTTCTGCCTGGACTTTCCGTATCTTAAATATTCTAGCTGGTGTTTTTCCCACTGGTTCCTGAGAAAAGAACTATTGTTTAAAAAAGAAAAAAGTCTCAAAGACTAATCATAGAGGAAATGAGAAAATGAGATAGATGGACAGCCAGAATATGTCATTAAGTCAAGTCAACATCATAAGCTTCAGAATCAATAAACAGAATCAAAACATTATTTGGACAGCATTATGCAGTATGAAACGGATTTTTTTCCTAAAGATGATTTGCAGCCTTGAAATAGAAACAACAGGGAGAGGTGATTTTATTTTATAAGATTTTAGTTCTGATTTGTACTATTAAGCTTTGTTAAACACAGTACGTTTACTTTTGTTTCCTAGATTGTATAGAGTAAACAATGACATTCAGTAGTCATGTTCTAGAGAAAAAAATATATAGTATGCCCCTTTGGTGAAACAGTTTTTAAATTCTAATAGAATTTCAAGGTTATTATCTATTTCAGATCAACACTGGAGGTCAGAGTTCACAGCAGCCAGAATTTACAAACCTCCAATGGGTTTTGATTGACAGCAATCAGCATCTCTTCAGCATCACTGAGGGAACAAAGTACAGGTCAAGACAGCAGGCGATTTCATCTGTCATTTTTAATTATCTAAATGATATTCACAGACAAAACCTTTCCCATCCATCAGGGCATCGCATTACCATAGACAATGTTTGTTTAAAGAAGAGGCCATAAAATCAAACAATTATGAATGCAGACAAGCCTTGCTATCGACTGCATAAATAATCAAGTGAGATTTCCAAAACTCTCTGCTAATGAATTGGTAGATTGCTGGCAGGAAGTGGCAAGTAATAATACAGACAACAATCTAATTTTCTTATTGACTTTTACTAAAGCTTGGCTACAGTAGCAAAGATCCGAAAATGACGTCAAGTAAGGTTTCCATAGGAGCCATATTGATATCAGTACACTGCTAAAATACAAGTAGTTAACTCCTGACCTTATAGTAGGACCAGCAATCCCCTGAGAGAGCTGAAACACTAGCAGTACAATACATCACCAGCTGAGCCAACAGCCTCAGGGCTCCAACAACACTACTGCTGAACAGGCAAGGATTCCTTCTTTTGCCACGTACAGCGGTCTAACCCACAATAATTCAACTGCAATTCCCAAATTAACTCCATTTGAGTCTGTTATACAAGTAAATAAACATCTGCAAACTGAGATGAAAAGTATGTACCTAATAGTGTTATGAAAAATATGGTGTGCAGAATAAAGTCCACTGGAACAGTCTCAGCTTTCTCATCCTGATGTCCCTAACAGGTTAACAAAAGTCATATACAGTTTAAAGGCCAGAATCACAGGTGACATAAATCACCATAAATCTGTTCTTCTATTTACACTATCATGCCTACATCTCATTAACTATAATCATAAGTAACTAACTGGCCCAAATGTTAATGATAGTATTGGTTTCATTAATTAGAAAAAGAAGAAAATAATCTTTTCTGCTCAAGCCTGATATGGCAAAACTAGTAAGAATTTCTTTCCCAGGTTCTAATAAACTAACATGAGACCTTTTTGACACAACAATAGGGTACAGAAAGATGATACATGAAATGTGCAGACTGCCTCCGTTCAGTGGGGCAAAGCTTAAGAAGTCTTTTCTGCCACTAGGAAATACTGGACATCTCCCACTAGGAAATACTGGAGAAGGATTTCCTCTGGGTAAAGGAATTAGGGTTGACACCAGATGCCCTGTGAAGACAATAGCCAGGTAGGTGTCCAACACAAAATAAGAGCAAGAGTTTTTGCAAAGCCCATGAGGATGGTTACTGAGAGAGACTAGCAGAAACATTTCCCCTTGTTACCACACGCAGACCAGACTGCTGTCAGCATGTAATTCTACATTCTTTCACCTGAAAGCATATCAGTAACACTATAAGTGTCACACTTCTCACCCATATGATGTCCCTGGAACTGGTCTGGCAAACATTATGGAGCAAAAGAGCAGTTTCGTACTTCAGAATCTCAGTTTTTCCTGCCAAACAAGAAAAAAAAAACCCAATCTATGTTTGCAAAATCTTTAACTGCCAGCTGTGTTTTTGGGACTGTCCTTCACATCCATTGTGTCTGAATGAGCTCAAACTAGTTCACTGATGCTTTCATATTAGCTCAATCACATTTTTCAAATCTTTATTAGCTCTTAATGATCTTTCACAGATATTAAAGAAGGAAACTGGATCCATCTCAATGGGATTCCATAAAGTAAGGTTTTAAAAGGAAAAATGTAAAAAGCAACTATCACTATATTTCATCTTGGCTCACAGAAAAATTTTTAAAAAAAGAAGTCTAATTAGTCCCATGTAATCTACCTCCTGGCCTAAAAAATTAGTGGAAAACTCTTCCCCTCCCCTTCAGCCCCCCTCCCACCCCACACACTGATTTTAATTAGCCTCGAAAAGTACAACTGATTCTCACCAAGCTTGGTCATGAAGACTGAAACAGACATTGCAGATTGTATCTTTCTACTGTAATTTTCCCCCTTGAAGACATAATTGGTAATGAATGGAAAGGATCATATTTTTACAAAGTGTTGTGGAACTGTTTCTAAAAACTCACTCAGAATTTCTTCTCAGTAGGTAACACAGTATAGCACACTTTCTCACGCTGGTAACCAGACAACAGAAACATTGAAATTGCAGTAATAGCTTAAAGCTCCCAGAATCAAGTCTTTTAGTTCAAGTCCCACAGGTTCAGGTTTTGATCCTCAGTCAGTATTTGTTCTCATCAGCTCATAAAGGGTCTGTAATACCCTAAATTCACCACAAATGGATGTCTGAGAGAATATAATGCATTTATGTCAATAGAAGTCAACCTAAATAAACAATATAGTTCAACATTACAAAAAAATTGTCATTAATTTGAATGAAGAGGTTAATTACCTAGATAACTCTAGATAACTTTACTACAGCTGTAGATTTCAATGGGAGATTTCAATGGGAGAGAGATGCATGTAATCCAGAATTACATGCATGATTCTGGGTCACGGAAAGATCTGAGTTTATAGAGAAGGCAGTTACAACCAATAACTGCACTGAAATTATTCTAACTACAGGTGTTCCTATATAAGACACCTTTAGCAACCACTGCTAAAATTGTAGACACAGTAACTTGGTAACCGTTTGTTATAAAACAAGTAGTGATTCTTCCCAAATACGAAGTTTCATCAGGAAGCTTTTGCCAATCTTTTATCTGTTTCATTTTGCAAGTTTAATACTATGATTTATTTAAATTTAAATTTACCCTTTCCTACCCATAGGAACTACTTTTTGTACTACTAGCATTGTAAAAAAGGCTTAAAGTTTATATTTGCTGTATCATAATATATTTTTACAGTATTTTAAGTCCTATGAATAAATATCTCTGGGTTGTTAGCAAGACATCTCCTTTTGCCTAGGAAAAAATACTGTTTTAAAAAAATAAAAATAAAAATAAATTTAAATGGTTTTTGAAGAATGGCTCTCTAAAGTATTAAGTTGTGTTTAATAATGGTCTTCCCTTTACCAAAGTAATCATTTATACCATGGACAGACTGAATTAAAATAATCCATCAGTGCATCAAAGTTTGGTTGCAGGCAGTAACACAAAGGAGAATGCCATGGCAACAAACCACAGGAATGATAGAAGTTTCATACTTTCAACAGAAACAGGGAATCTCAGCTAGGTGTCTTTTCTCAGAGAGGAAGTTGACAATATTTATATGAAACATTACTTTTAGAAATTATGTTTAGGAAGTTTTTACTAAGACACAAGCCACTTTTGATTAAAATAAGATTTTGAAGAAGACTGGAGGTATTTGATCCCAGAACTTAACCTTGAAGCTCCACTGGAAGAAAACAAGTATTAATCTAAAGTTCTTACAAGAGATCTTGACCTGACAGTCTAGGCAATATAGACACAACTGTTGTCAATGAATACATTATATTCCTTCTCCCCTTGATACTAGCAGTCATTATATTTTCAGTAGATGAATACCTTCCTGGGGAAATTCTACATTACAGGACACTTTGGATTTCATTCTTTTCATAGTTATCTTCTAAAAGATAAGGCTACGTGCCAGCAAAGGACTTTAAAGCAAGTGGTTACTGACAATTTCAGGCTTTTTATAGGTTGGTGACCTAAGAAATATGCGACCAGCTAAAGTTCTCTGAGAAAGATGGTTACCAAACTTACAACATCTTTTTCAATGGCACTGTTATTCCAGTGCCCCAGGTTGAAATATTCCAGGTTTCAAATCACAGAAGCCAGGAAAAATTATTAAATCAATAAGAAAAAAAAAAACCCAAACACCCCAAAATAATTCCACTGTCAAGAAAATTTTCTTTGCTGATGATATTTCCTAAATTTGCAAAGCTATCTGAAGAAAGAAATATGATCGTATTATCAGAAATTTGCGCAAGTAACAACCTTATTAGGTACTGATATTCCTTCTCTATTAATAACAAAAAAAAAAATACCTGGTGATAACCACAGGCAGGTATTTTTCAAGTCAAATCAGTCTAGATGTGTTTAGCTGGTGTAGTTAGAAAATGTCCTGTCTCAAATGGCTCAACGGTTGCATAATGTAAGACTGTCATATGATCAGAAGTCAAAATGCAACAACAACAAAAAAATGCAAAGGGGAAAAAAATATTGAACAGCAAATAACTCTCTCCTTGAAAGCAGAAATCAGGGTAATATATGCTTGCACAAAATAAAACAAGGAAATTCTCTTGAAATAAACGAATCTTAATGAACAATTTTGTTATATTGACAGGGAACTACTAATAATCTTGTTCTTAAAAGAGGTACTTCATTTGAAGGAGGAAATCTTTCTACCTATAATGAAAGCTGTTATGCTCTTCTGCAAAAGCTTTGGCAATAACAGGACAGAATCAGTCATTTTCCCTCAGCAGCTCATGGCATTCAGTCCTGGATACTATTTGTTTCATCATTCTTACCATAATAAGGTTTTTTTCCTGCTTACATTCACCTATTAAGAGAATCATTTAAGCACTTTTTAAGTTAAGCATAAGCTTAAGCGTAGAACTGAACTGAAGCACAGAACACAAATCCAAACAAGTTTATCATAACTGATTGGCCAGACAGACAATATGTGCTCTCAGGAGTGCAGAGTTTTCAGCTTTGGTTCATTAACAGTGACAGAAATCAGTATGCACTGGAGTCAGTGGATGAAACCGTTTTTAAAAAGAGTGAGAGGAGCCACAGGACGGAATTACTTGCATTTGTGAGGTCCACACAGTGGATGACATTTCTTGCTCCTTAACAAAGCATTCAAAGTCAGAGAAGTAAACTTCCATTCAGACGCTGTCATAAATTTAAGTAGGACAGGGTCTTAAGACCTCCACCAGTTTATACATTTCTAACAAAATAAAGACTGTAAGACACAAAGTTTGGGTTGAGAGGTTCCATTTTTTTTATCCTTGAGAACTTTTGCCTTTTGAAAAAAGAATGTAGCACTTCTGGAACTTAAGCTAAACACTGAAATGCATTTTCATACATTTGGCCATGAAAAGGTCTGGCTCAAAATATTCTCTGAATTTCCTCCTTTCTATTCTCTTACGCAACTGAAAAACTGTTCTCACTTTCAGTGTAAAAATTCAATTATATTCATGTGAATAACTGAAATAAAATCTACTAAATTGTCATTGTGGTTTTTGTAATCATTATGTTTTTTTTTATTTCAAAGAGAAATGCATCTGGGCTTGTTTCTCAATTACTCTGACTTCCGTTCTTCTAATCCCTTTGCTATGAGATTTTGGTCTTTGTATTGTATTGTAGAAACAGCAGTTATTGGTAGAAAATCTGTGTATTCAGTGTTTTCCACACTACATTAATTTGCGGTTCTAGGTGTTTTCATCTTTTATTTGGACTGAATTTTTAAAATACCATCAACTACATAATGTGGCTCCCACAGCATAAAGTTCATGGAGGAATTTGACTTCAGATGATGAATATACAGTGTTCAGGGAAAAGCAGAGCAAAACCGGAACATTGCACATGGCTTACTTCTCATTGCAATTCAGGAGCTTTTGTAGTACGAATGGTGCTGAGAAGGTCACACAAACAGATCATAAACTTACAATTTTGGTCATAAAGGAATGCTAGTATCTTCAATGTCTGCTGAATCCCACCGCCTTAACTTTTTTCCTGTGGACACGATGGCCAAATAAAAATTTCTGTATTCCTGTCAGGTTTTTTTAATCTACTATTAATCCAGTCTGCAGTCTGCAATTGTTCACAACTGCTTTTCTGATAATATTCCTATTTTGAAAACCAAGAAGATTCACAATTAATTCTTCAGCCTGACAGGACAGAGTGAAACACACAGGCATTCAGGTCTGCCCTTCCTTGGGGTGCCTGCAGAATACATCAGTTAAAATGAATAAAACAGAGCACTTGAATAATCATTAGATAACATAACTTAAAATCCTAATGAAAAAAGTAATTTATCAATACATTGGCTGCTACATTAATTAGGGAAAAAAATATCCCATCTCTCTTTTAATTTTTCTCTTAAAATTCATGTTAGTTTGAGCTCTTTGGATGTGCTAATATGAGGGAGGGCACTCACAAAATCTAGTTCTAGACAATTAGGGTTAATTTCTATGCTTCTGCTGTAGTCACAAAAGAGAGAAAACTTACTCTAACAGGTAAACAAAAGTTTTATTTCATAGTTGTGAAATGCCTTCTATTTCTAAAGTTAGCCTTCTGCATGCCCTAGATCATCACACATAGGTGGTCTGGTTTAAATGAAGTGTTTCTGTCAGAAACAATCTGTAGTAAGAAAAATCAGGAATGAATACATTTTCATGAAACAGTACAACCAGCAAAATAATAATGCAGTTTTTTTTTTTTTTTTAAAGTTTCAATACTTTCCAACAGGAGATTTCCTGGGAAATTACCTCCATGGTTTATTTTCCTGTTGTTTTTTTTTTTCTGATATGAAGTGCTTACTCCTTATGTAATGCATAAAATGCACTACAAGAAATAAGATTATGGTGCCAGACACCTGAAACATCTCTAAATTAATATTTCAGAAACCATAGCAGGACAATCAAATAACTAATACCAGATATATTAACGACAAGCTAAATGAAATACAAAGAAACTCTACTTTTGTACAGAATACAGCAAACTGAGCAGAGGACATTTTTTGTTTCTATTTTTAATTTTATGTCCTTTTTTATCTTAAGAGAAGTTTATAAAGACATAACTTACCTGTGTCTTAGTGGGCTAAAATAGTTAAAGGTAGGCATTGTACCTTCTCATATCTTCCTGATTTTTTTTATTTATTTATTTTGAAGCATTTCCCTTTTAAGCAAATCCCAAAACTCCCTTCTGCCAAACAATCTAAGCACCGGTTAAAATTAAAAACAGACTTCATAATATCACACCTTTAAGAGAAGTATTATTGTTTTTGTTGTTAACAACACTTAAAAATAAAAGTACATAATTGCTGCAATACAATGGAATCCCCAAGGTAGAAATATGTTAAGCCATATTAGTTCCAAATGACTAACATTTTTATAGTTCTAGCTAAATGAATTAATAATTATTTGCTACTTATTTTAAAGGATTGCCATTTTTTTTTTATTTAAAGAGCTATGAAGTACATGCTGCACTGTCAGTATTACTACCAGCACCACTTTCTTTTAGAACAGAGGAGATTTCTACAGCCCTCCAGACTTAAAAGATCAGCTCCCGATAATCCCTATATACCATATGAATTCTATATTAGAGTTGATCATAACTTTTCAAAATAAAAACATAAAAGCAAAGCTGTGGGGGAGAGCTGATAAAAGTAGCATGTGTTCATGTTCACAGTCCACTCCTCTCTCTTCTCTGTGAAGAAATATCTACGTAGTCTATTCAAGAGTAAATTCAGCTCTGGCATGTTGACCACTTAATGCTTACAATTAATTTAGCTTAAGGAGCTAAGTCAGGCAAGAAGTAAATGTTTCATTAATGTATACAGCTACCTCTGAAGGATATTACAAGCTATTAAAGAAGATGGTTTAAGCTTCCTTTCCAAGTTCTTTTACATCTTCATCCTGTAAAGGAGGCCAATGTACTGAGTTTCTCAGTCCTAGAGTGTCCTTGATGCTTCTTGGTGTCAAGCTTTCATTCTTAAATCATAGAATCATAGAATGGTTAGAGTTGGAAGGGACCTTCAAAGGTCATCTAGTCCAACTCCCCTGCAAGGAGCAGGGACATCCCCAACTAGATCAGGTTGCTCAGAGCCTCATTCAACTCTTTGAAATACAGCCCTCCCATTAGCTTACACAGGTGAAAAGTAGTAGTGGATATAAAATTTTGCTGAAGGATAAAATATTGGGGGAGAGGGAAGGCAGAAACCCTCACGTCTGTCACGCGACTTTCTCACTCTCTGAGACTGCTCTGTGTGTCATGAACAGATTTGGCCTTCACAGGCTTTTGAAAGTGGGACAGTATACAAAGATAACTTCTTTATTAAAGAGAAGTTATTTCAGGGTTTTGGGAGATCAAGGCTGACTTGGGAACCCACACTGATTCTCCCAGGTGAATGAACAAGTACATATTAACAAAGTTTTTTTCCACATGAGGAAAACCATGTACACTCCAGTCATTTCAGATGTATTCTTTTTCTTTTGGCGTTTAAAAAATGCTGTTGTTTCCTCACTGTGTTACCACTTTTTATATGCCTGCATAAGCAGAAAAAACCTTGTGCATCACAATCTTGCCATGAATAGGAAGAGCCCCCGTACAATCTCACAGGACATCTTTCGACCTAAATTGGCCTTTCAAATACAACAGCACTGCTTCCGAAGACTTGGCTTATCCATTCCGTGACTGTGCTGGCTGGGATCTCTAACTCATTGGGAATACAGAATCTGCTCCAGGTTGGGAACCAACTGCTGGTGTAACACTGACAGATGCAGGACCCATATGCCCAAGTTTGGGTAGGATGCCTGTATCATCTGGATGTCAGATTTCCTTTTCTGGCTCCACTGCTGGCTTTGCTGATTGTCTGCTGCGGGTCAGCCTGCTGCTACCCTGTCGTCATGTTTCTTGGATTAGTGAGTGGTTCCTCTCTATTAAGGAGTACTATCTGAGCATAGTATGCATCCCTTAATGCTTTCATATGCCACTAAACATCTAATTCCAGTATTTCTACTGTTGCTGGTGATGTAGGCACAGACGATGAAATCTTGCAGGTGCAGCGAATCTGTAAAACGTGTAAATGTTCATTCCCTCTCTAGTGGCTGGGGAGCTCTGCTGATACCATCCATTACTTTTTAATCCTAAACCTTTTTTTTACTGCTGGATATACTGCTAGGTATTGTAAGTGTAAGATTTAGGTAAAACCACAAAGAAAAGAGAAAAACATATCACATTAAAATGCTCTATATGGTAAAAAAAAAAAAAAACAAAAATATACCTCTGTAAAATTTTGCCAATGTGTCATTGACACCTACATAGAAATTTGCATGTGTCACCCTTGACAGGCACATTCTTGACAATAAAGAAAATAAAATGCTCTTTAACTAAAACACTGTGCTCTGCTGTTGTGTCTGTTCTTCTTTATTTGCTTTGAAAAAGTATGAGTTTTTTCCCTTTGACTTGAGAATGCAGCAATATGTTAACACTTGGGAGCAAAGCCTGATAATACCCATAAATTAAGAAATAGGAAAGGCCACTTCTCATTTACATTTGAAGTCTCCCAAAATCGCAGCCTGTCCATGAGGGAAGTCACCGAATGTAATTCTAGAGTAAGGCTTATGGGTATACATGCTCCTAAATTCAGCAATAGCAGGTGCTATAACTTCCTGCCAAGCTTACTACGTGTCGATAATTCACATCCTTATAAAGAATAATCTCTTTGGGAGCTGGGGAAAATGAATGCCAAATGCTGCTAATTAGCCACTGACAAACACTGGAAGTGTGTGGGGCAGTAAAAAGTCAGTAGTGTAAATGTGCAAGGACTAGACATGAAGCAACCCTCTTCCTCTTCCACAGCATGTGCTGAAGATAATATGGACTACTGCATCCTAAAATGTGCAGGGGCCTAGGTAGACAAAAATAAGTATCCCTGTAACGTTCTCAATGCCAAAGCCAGTAGCAAGAGCAGGCATTTCTACAGGAAGCTGTAGTACCTTCTGCTGGTCAGCTGGTGTACAGGTTTGATATTTCACAGGTATAGCTTTAGGAGCCTACAACTACGTGTTCAACTGAAAATACCTATTTTTGTGTGCCAACTGCAACACATAAAAATGGCTACTTGCAAGAAATTAGATACATAAAAACACAGAAACATGACTTTAATTTTCAGGACATCAAGCTTGGGTTTATAATAAACAAAACCAAATATTTTTTCTTTTTTTTTTATAGACCAATCCAACATTGTATCCTCAAAAATTTGAATTGTTCCTACCATGTAGTGTATGCCTTGGTAAGTATTATTTATGTTTAGAATAATATCTGGCCCCTTTTCATCAAAGGAAGGATCATATTCCATCTTTGATTTTGGTTGACTACAAAATTTGTAAACAATGAAAAATCCTGCCTTGATCATTACTGTTTCAGACACGTACATTTAAAAATTTTTTAAAAAGAGAGAGAGAGAAAGAACAAAAACAGAGACACTAAGCTTAGCAGGACAGTCTTTCAACAAGATTATTTATAGTCCTAAACTTTTTGTTCTCAGAGTTAACAGAGGACTTACTTTCTATTTCCAGAACTGTCTGCTGATCACATACTTTATATATAATAACCTGGAAATTCTAGACCACAATAGAAATGCATTTTTTTTTGTGTTTAAAATTTTGGTTGCTTTAAATACTGAAACACTGTGTCCAGGCTTTCAATTTAAATCTCACCTATAAGTGATCTTCTTTGAGACTATATAGAGGAAATCTACGAGCCCCTACAGGTCCGTTACATATTAGGCCTCCATTCAAACTGTATTTCATTCATTTTCAATAAAATTAACACTGTTTTCATATTGTGGAATATAAAGCATTCGATGATAGCCTGAAGAAAGCTGACCAGACTCCTTACTGTTAGTGTCTCCCTTCTTCCCACTTCCTAAACTACATACAGTAAGAGGAGGCAAGGAGGGGGGGGGGGGGAGGAAGAAAAAAAAGACAAAAAAAAAAAAGATGACTTTTCACCTACTGTTATTTTTTTTTGAAAGCAAACATCAAAGCAGTTTTATCAATGGGCTAGGAGACAGCTGCTATAGCAAAGAAGGTCTCCTCCATAATGGTGACTATTCTCTGCTGTAGGGCTCTCTTGAAATGTGAGGACTTCTGAACTCTAGACAGATACACACCCACCATGGATTTTTTTTCTCCTTATAGCGTGCATGAAAGGCAGACAATCCACCACCTCTGTGCTAGAAAAACTATAAATTAAGTAATAGAGATTAAAATCTTTATGTTAAGCAGAAAATTCAACTGAAGAGAAGAACAGAATAACAAATACTAAGTGCAAAGCAAGCCAATGATACACACTTTAAGTCACTATCTATAATACGTAGGAAAGAACTTACAATTCATTAAACCAAATCTGAATTCAATCAGACACTATCAAAGAGGGTTAGTCTTCCAGTAATGTGAAAAGGTACATCTAAATAGTATTCTTAAAATGGAGAAAATGAAAAAAGAAAACAATTCATTGGCTAAGTGCTGTGCATAATTAATGAACAAAATTCAGCACTGATTTGCATCTTATGTGACCTTATTAAATGTCCCCCAAAGAAAATGTGATACAATGTAATTACACACAATTACCTCACTTCTGGAAATGTTATCATTTGTTTCAATAGTCCTTTTTTTTTTCTGTACAGGTAGAAATTCTAATACAGTGACATTTTAGCAGCAACTAATGGAAATAACCACTTTTAATCAACTTATGAGATAATATACTTCAGAACAGAGAGTGTGCTCTACAAGCCTGACTCATTTATTTCAACAATATTTGTATTCCCTTAAATGTTATGTGCTTTAAAGTCTGCCTAAAGGTGCTTGCACTTTCCAAGTAAAATCCAGGGGATACAGAGCTGCATATGGGCTCCTGCTTCTACAGCAGTGGGGAAAGTTGAACATACAGTTTCCATGTCGATACTTTACATTTATTTAGACCTCACATTGGGGAAAAAAGTATGAAAAAATGACTAAGTAGACTTAAACAACAGCATTCACATGAATCTCAAGTGTCCATGCTCCATTTAAGGGTTCTCCA
This sequence comes from Chlamydotis macqueenii, assembly GCF_036417535.1. NCBI lineage: Eukaryota > Metazoa > Chordata > Aves > Otidiformes > Otididae > Chlamydotis > Chlamydotis macqueenii. The sequence continues at coordinate 29,385,460 of NC_141560.1, forward strand.
ATATTACCCTTCACCAGCTCCCGTGGAAAAACAGGGCACTTAGTGCTGCCCTTAACTTCTATTGCAGAGGAGTACAAAGAATGTTTAAAGCCTATTTCTAGTGCTTTTTGTTTTTGTAAGTCCTAAAATGAGGAACATAGTAATCTTTGAAACTGTCATCAATGTTTTCAAGAAAGTGATGAAAAATATCAGTTAACTTGCTCAGCATGCCCATGAAATATACTTTTCTCCATCTTTATTTATTTATATAAAAACACCCTTTTCCTTTCTTGATGAATGCTGTGATTGAAAAAAAATAACCAAGGCATTCTGAAACCAGGACACTTATTGCCCTCACCTATATCTTTACAAACACCATAGAAGGTATAATTCTTTCTGGTGAACCCACACATTAGTTTATGCTGTCTATACTTTTAAAGCCACTTTACTTCAGAGCAAAATAGGGCTAAACCCCAAATCATTGCTGAATGTAGACTCCATCAAAGAGAGTTTTCTTGATGTATCTGAACAAAAATTCCTCCTTCAGCATCTATAGGTTGCAGAAAGTCCTCCATTTCTTTTAATGACCTGTTCCCTCTGTCTGATTCAATACAGCCCACTGACTATGGAAGTGACAACACTCAGCAGGTGACAACAAAACGGTCAACGAACAGTGCTGAGATATGTCATTTTCTTCAAATACTTTCTCAGGAATTAAATGACACACTATGGTATGCTGTGTCCTGCTCAGATCAAATATTTCTTTATTAAATGAAACTGCATGCTTTTATATATAGTTACCATATAAAATGCAGGTTTAAGATTACTGCTTCAAGCTCTGATTGCAAAACAACTTGCTATTTCTCACCCCTCCTCCAGTCTTCTTTTAGCATATAACCTCTTGGGCAGCAACTGCTAGGATCTTGTACCTTTGCCATAACTCCAGATTGAAAGCCCTGCCCTTACGGAGTCAATCTGATGCACTTACTGTGACTAGGACAAATTGGAGTATGCAAATTAGCACCTTTCCAGTCTCCTGAACCCAGGAAATCCTCCTGCTACGTGCTCCAGCTAATGGACCTGAGATGTCCCTTGTAACAGTGCTGCCTGTGCAAATCCTTTAACCTTTTCAGATTCTGATCTAGCCTTTGTTCCTATTCCCTTTTTAGAAACATGAAATGTATCAGGCTAACCTCTGTTATAATTTAAACTGGTGTAAAACCAAAGCCATATCATAGCATTCAGTGGCATTTACGCATGTTTAAAGTGCAAAAAAGCATCAACAGTGAATAGAGGCCCACAACATTAAAATTTCTGAGAGGTTTTTCTGCCTCCCTTCATCTTCAAATACTTATCATTGCTTTGAATCACTTACAGTAGTATAAAATGAGTAATTAGATTTCTAAAGTTTTAAATAAACTAACATCAAGTATAAGAGTTTACTCTTTTACTAGAAGAGGATGATCTTCTGAGAAGACTGTCAATCTACAAAGTACTTGAGGAAAGACCGTTGATCAAACCTGAACAGATTCCTATATAGTACATACATTTAGCTGCAGAAAGAAAAAACAGCATCTATCTTTAAATCATAAAGAGGAAACTGCTACTGGTGATGCCTTATCCCTGGAAAAGCACACTGCAAAGCAAGACACTAATCTTTTCTTACTGGAATCCTATAGCTCTTTTTTACAACACATCAGCATGTACACTTTTTTCCTGCCTTTAAACTGTGTTTGGGTGAGGTGTTTGAGCAGTTAATAACTGGACATTTTGTCTTGGTTTTGGCTGGGATGGAGCTAATTTTCTTCCCAGTAGCTGCTGTGGTTTGCATTTAGTATGAGATTTGGTATGTGACGAATGTCGATAATACACTGGTGTTAGTTGTTGCTAAAGAGACCAAGGACTTTTTCAGTTTCCCAGGTTTCATTAATGTGCAGGTGCAAGAAGCTGGGAGGGGTACAGCAGGTACAGTTGACCCAAACTTGCCAAAGAGATTATAGTACACATGTGGAGGCTGGTGAGGGGGCAGCATTCTCATTTTTTTTCTCACTGCTTGGAATCATTCTGGGATCACTTTCAGTTTAATTCCATGATTGCTGCTCAGGACAGGCTGTACTGGTCGTCAGGTCATTGGGTGGTGAGAAATTGTGAATCATTCATTTTGTATATTTTATTATCCCTATATTTTATTATCATCATTAGTAATATAAAATTATGTCTTCCTTTGTTATCCTGGTAAGCTGTCTTTACCTCAACCCATGAGTTTTCTTTTCTTCCCAATTCTCTCCCCTATCCCCCGGGAAGGCGGGCAGTGAGCAAGCCGCTGCATGGTACTTGATTGTTGACTGGCGTTAAACCATGAAAACATTTTGTGTCACCTCAAACTGCTGTTTCGAAGTAGACTGCGTGTCTGTCTTTTTCACAATGTAATACTTAGTACCGTGACATTCTCCTGTCTTGCTCAATTTTTTTCTTTTAAGATTTCGTTCCTAATTTAATGTTCCTAAATGTTCCTAAAATAACCCAGATTATATTATTTGGTATTGTCCACTTAGAAATAGGCTTTTTGAGCTTTTTTTTTTTCTTTTTTTCTTTTTTTTTTTTAGAAGATTATACTCCTCTCTGTGTACCTACCTACCATCTCTTACATCATAAATCCATCACTTTTGTTCAGTTTTTGCTAAGGCATTACAGCATCCAATTTATTACTGTTATCTCACTGTTTCTGAATGAGTAATTTGAACTTTATATAATCGTCAGCTTTTCTAGATAAAACATGGTTGCATACCGAATGCTTTTCATTTTGGATAGAGATGTAGATTAAGTAAGTCTATTTTTCTCCCCTACTGCGTTCAACTTCTGGACTGCACTTGTTGCCCCCTTTGGTTTTGTACCTGAATAGTCTGGATGCTACATAACCACAGAAAGAAAACTGATAAAAAAAGGGCTATACATTACAATTAGGACAAATTAGACTACACGTGTGCCTTATAGCAATCACTCCGCCACAGAGGTTTATATGATCTCTACACCTTCAGTTCTGACTTGCTATTTACTCATTCTGTCTCGTTGCGTTACACACAGCTCTTCACTGCCAACAGGAAGTTTAGGATCACTTTGCTGTGTGGTTTGATCTGTTACAACTATTTCCTCTTAATTCATCTCTTCATTTCCACTTTATTTTTGGCTACCTCTACTTCATCGTCAAAATCCTTATTTTCAGACAGCACAGATCGATGCTCTCCAACATATCCTGAGTTTTGTCAGTTTTTTCACATTTTCCTCTTTTTGCTTGCCTTTGACACATGCTAACAGAGGTCAGTTGGTCATCTACCCCTTTAACCCAATGCAGACTGTAGGAAGCTGAACAGTCATCTTTGTCCTCAGAAAGCATACCACTGACATCATCATCAGCAACTGCCCTTCACGAATCTCCAAGTCAGTAGAAGTCTTTTCTGCTAACACCTTTTACAGCCTGGAAAAATCCTCCATCAGCGCTACCATCTGCTGCTTCTTCACCTTTAGTCTCGTGTCACTATGTCTGTGTTGACTAGTGTTATACAGAAATAACCTCATTATGTGATACTCAGAGTAACTGAAAATAGCAAATGAAAAGATAAATCTTTCCCTAATATTTTATACACTTTCCTGTCTATTTTCCCTTTTTTTTTTTTTTCATTTTCTTGTCAGATGGGGCTCCCCATAATAATTCAAATATTGGAAGAAACTAGATTTCCACTCAGCTATAGCCTAGCCAGCCACACAAGTACCTCTAGTGTCAAATTGTACTTGTTTTTCTACTGCTTATGCCTAATTAAAACACTCCAAAGTTTTGTAAAAATCAAACATTTGTGGGAGAAGACAAATTTCAGAACTATGTATATTCTTGTTCAATTATGAACACTGGAACAGGTTGCCCAGAGAGGTGGTGGAGGCCCCATCCCTGGAAACATTCAAGGCCAGGTTGGACAGGGCTCTGAGCAACCTGATGTAGTCAAAGATATCCCTGCTCCTTGCAGGGGGGTTGGACTAGACAACCTTTGAAGGTCCCTTCCAACACTAACCATTCTATGATTACCCATACTGTATGGATTATTTTAATTCTTAACATTGTGCTTACAGGACAAAGTATTAGTACTTATTTGCACTACAGGAGAAACTTCTGTTTCTTCATGACACTGTTAATTGCATGCAACTCTTGTACCTTCATCCATAATCGTTTTTTTTTTACTGCAAAAATATAAATAACTTGCTCTGTTCACTGATCTCTGCTTTGCCTTAACAAAAAAGATTCACAGGTTTTGCACAATATAAACTGGTTGCATGCTGAACATGCATATTTATAATGTAAGGAAAACTTTACCCACATGCTCTCCAGCAAGATGTTTTTAGAAAAAAAAATGAATAGTGTAATTGTCTTTTATATTCTAATCTAGTTATTATAGGTAAATAGCAACATCTTCCAAACATGACTAAATACTGTAGTGAAATTATATAGTGAATCCTTTCCACTTTTTGACTATGCCAAGCTTGATAGAATACCATTGTCCTATAAAGAGTGCCAACGGTGCTGCAAAAATAGTAACAGAAATGGAGGACAAGAACCATTTGGACAACAGCTAAAAGACTCTAATACAAAAGTTTCCTTCAAATTGGGTACCTTCTGTACTTGATAACATTCATTTATAAACTGGATGATAAAACTGCATTAACTTGAGGAGAATGTGGAAACATTTTCCCAATAACGACTTCCAATTTATCTGGTTGAATACGGGAAGAAGTCACCATAGGGTGTGGGTGATTTCTTTATTTGTTGACTTTAAATACAAAAAAGCTGAAATAACATCAGTGGGTCTAATAACTTGTGGCTTCTCTATAGGATGGTGGTAAAGACACAATTAAATCTCCATCAAGTCCCATCCACAAGCTGAGGCTTCCAATGGAGTGAAAAGGATGTAAAGTATGTTTACAAAATATCAGATTGCCTTTCATTCACTGCAAGACTGGGACCACTGCATGGAGTAAAGCCAAATTGCAACATTTAAGCAATATGTAGCTTCCACATAGTTCAAATTCCACTCCCAAGCTAGGACTGCATTACATGATCAAGTCTGTGCTGATACAGAGGCGGCTAGGAAGTAAAACAGAGGCTTACAGCCCTTGTGCATACCACAGATGACTTTGCTGGGTCATCTTGGACACAACTGCACATCCCCTACAGGTATCCTCTCTGAATTGTGAACCACTCCATCCAAGCTAAGTGGTTTGTATCTTGTGCCTCTTGACTCAATGATGATGAAGAATATAGCCTATAGGGGCAGCATGTTTGTGCTGAGGCTGTCTTTCCTTTGATATTAAGAGGAATCTGACTTTTTTTTTCCCTCGTTGAATCTGACACTGCAATTACGAAGACATTTATTCATCACTAAATACTTCCTTAATAGGAAAAAAAAAAGTACAACATGAAGTAAAAGGGAAATGCAAATCTCATAAAACTTCCAAGATAACATTCAACAAGGCTTAGGAAAACCGTCTAGGAAGGTTAGTGGGCCCCTTTATGGTACAGATGAAGAATTCAGTGATTGTCACCCACTTGTAAATTATGGGTGCGCATGAGATCTTGCTATGGGACTAAATTGTTCATGAGATTGGTGGTGGGATAGTTTGAGCTTCAGTTCTATCAAAAGTATCTAACACCTAGGCAATAACCTAAGGGACACAGCAGAAATTAAATGGGATCTTTAATCTATTTTGATTTTAGGTTGGGTTTGGGGTTTTTTTGAAACTCATGGTAGAAATCTTCATCACAATGAGTGCTCACCATTGACCAAGTCTACCAAAAACAAAAACAAAGAGAAAAAACAAAACATCTTTGTTGCACTGACACTTCCGTTTCTCTCTGATTTAAGGACTTCTTCACACAAAACTAGATAGAGGTAGGACAGTACAGACAATTTAAGACAACTAGTGTCTAAGATATTGTGTAAACTGATAAAATGCTATATGAAAGTGTTACAGTTTCTTAACAGTTGAATAGGCACTGCTGAAGCAAAGAATGCAATTATGAAAGTTATCACTCTTGTATGCAGGAATTCAAAATGTGTACCGCTCACTACAGTTCAGATACACAGTTCTATTATTATTACTAATACCATCTTTCTATCCTATTCTGACTTTAAAACTATTCCATTGTGTTTAATTCCAAATATTTATTCTTTAAGATGGTACTGGTATTTTTAAAGGAAAAAAATAATTTTTTAAAACTATTACATTTTATTTGAAAATACTGTACATTTTACTTCTAATTGTTTTACAGTTCAAATTGTAAGGTGTGTTCTTTTTTGTTCAAGAATTTTAAAAGCAACTAATTTAAATATGCAAAATTATCTTGAGTTGTTCATATGTGAACTTAAAAGCCATGCAACACAGGAAAATTAAGTAATTATGCCTCCAAGTTATTTACTGCAATTAAGCTCATTTATCATATGCAAATTAGTGCAAACTGGTCTCATTAGTTACTAAATTACTCAATATGAGCTGAACAATGTAGCACTCCAGTTTGTAATGAAAAATCCCTGTAGAGGCAAGCAGTATCAATTAAGCTAATTTACATATGCAAATATATTCACTAACTTTCCCTTTTCTCTATATTTAGTTCTACATTTCCTGATCATTCCTGATTATATGAAGAATATGGGGTTACTGACCCTTTTCCACACCTTCTCAACAGCAATGAAGTTACAGGAAAAATCCAGGGGCCCTGAAAACAATGATAATCTTCTTGCTAATTTTTACAACCAGTTTCAGCGAAATTTTTGAATAGCAGGTAAGAGAAGTAATGTTTCTTTACTGGATTTACTTAATAAACAAATATAAAATATAAACAGGCAAATGTAAAACTGAAGATGTTTTTACTGAAGTTTATTCATTATTTAATTATTATTTATAACACCACTCCAGAAGAATAATAACCTAGGAGATAACAAAGCACGCAATTCAGCAAATCAAATATCTTGTCAAAAATTAATTAACATATTGCCATTATATATAGTCATTATCTCTGAGAAGGCTCAAGAAAGACCTTATAGCGGCCTTCCAGTACCTCAAGGGAGCCTACAGGAAAGATGGGGAGAAACTCTTGAGCAGGGCCTGTTGCGATAGGATGAGGGGTAATGGTTTTAAAATAGAGGGAGGTGGATTCAGACTGGATATAAGGAAGAAATTTTTTACAATGAGAGTGGTGGAACACTGGAACAGGTTGCCCAGAGAGGTGGTGGATGCCCCATCCCTGGAAACATTCAAGGCCAAGTTGGATGGGGTTCTGAGCAACCTGATCCGATTGGAGATGTCCCTGCTCCTTGCAGGGGGGTTGGACTAGATGACCTTTAAATGTCCCTTCCAACTCTAGCTATTCCATGATTCTATGATGCTGTTTTTCTCCTCTATTACAAGCATTTTTACTGTTCCTCATTCAGGTGATTTTACTTGGAAAATATTCAAAAGACATTTTGCCCTGATGTGAAGATTCTGATGTAACAGAGTTTGGGCATTCGTATTTTGTGGTGTCTTTTTTTCCACAGTGGATAGTGTCTTTGGCTTTAAATCTACTGTGGGAATCTCTTCAGCATCATATACAGCTATCAGCTGCGCCTTGGAAAGTTTTTTACATGACTAACTGACACTACTTGCTTGTAGAATCAGGATGTAAAATACCACAAGATGCGCCTCCATTTCTGTTTTTACCACATCACTATAAATAAACTATATCCACTTTTTAAAACCATACTGTATTATGCTTCTCATGTGTCTGTTAATAAATTTTGAAGTATCAAAATATTAGAAGATTAGAGAGGCTCCTTAATTTCCGAGCTTACACTTAACTCAGTCTTCAAAATATTAACATCAAAAGGGATTAAACAAACAAACTATTAATTCAACTGCCTCATATAGAAGACTGATATCAAACACAGGTATTTGCAAAGTATAGTAAAGGTTTCTCACTTCACTTGCAAACAATACTTATCACAATACTACTTTGTAAATAATTTCTAGGAGCAGTAGACTAAACGAGAACTTGTTAGAACTGTATTTCACCACAGAATCTGTCTGGTTGTTTTAAAAATAATTTTGTCTTCTCGAGATCATCTTTCTACCCATAAGACCACAAAGCAGTACTTTGAAGTTCATTCAGATCTGTTAAAAGTGGTGCATTTGAATGCATGACCTAGACTTTCCTTCCAAGTGTTGATTATTCTGCTAAAATAAGACAAGATTTTAACATATCATTATAAACTTGCAGCCATTATTAATTCATTTTGTCCTTTATCCATCATCAACAGTCTATTCTCTTTTAAATGTCAGAGTGGAACTTTCTATTATCAATTGAGAGATTAATGGGAATAATTTGGTAAAAGCACCACCCTCTCTGAAAAGGCCACACCTCAACAGATATTCAATACAATGATGACGGCAATTTTGACTGAAAAGTCTCAATTACAGGTACAGGTGCAATACAGTTTTTTTTTTTTAACTAGTACTATGATAAAGTTATATCCTGAAAACACCTTAGTTTATCACATATAAGTACAAAAACACAAAAATCAAAAGAGTTATCTAGCTTAAATAAGTAATAAAATCACAAATTGTTTTAATGGGCAGTAAGTGAAAAACTCAAATGTCAAGTAGTTTTCAAAGTGTCCATCCTAGTTTTTTTCATTCTCATTCGTAAAGGGTCATACCTAATATATAAGGAGTGTATATAAATCAGTCTCAATGATGTTTTATCTGCAATTTGTTATAATTCATATTGTAAAAAACATATTTTTAGAACATATAATACATGTTTACATACAGAAAACAACACACTGACAAATTATATAAACTGAAATATCACAAAACTGGCATTTCTGCATTTTTTCCTACACTTATGAGACAGCATAACAGTGTTTCTGTCTAATACGCAAACACAGTGCTGTAGACACTGGTGCAGATAGCTTTGGTATGGTAACTATAACACAAGTATTTGCTTACAGAATCAAAAACTTGACCTAGACCTCTGCCAAGGGTGTACAACTAAGTAAACCACTTCATTCATTATTTTTGTTCCATAAAGAAATTCATTCCACTAGTTAATTTCATGTTTTCATGTTTTCCTAAAATTATCTTTGTTGCTATTCTACATTTAGTTACTTTATAAAGATGTGAAAAATCTGACATTATCCACAGTGCTTTTGAAAGCCAGAGCTGAATTAGTACAGAGAGATAGCTCTCAATCATTTCAAATTAAGTGGAATATTGCTCATGATAATATCCTAATTTACCTCTTTCGTACCTCTCAAAAGATAATACACCAAGCAATATATTTGCATTGAGAAGCTGTGTACATTGCTAAATAAGAGCAGTTATTCAGTACCACACTGAGAAAAGACGACATGGTTTTTATTTCCATAGTGCTGGGTTTTTGCCTTGCTGACAAAACACATCACATTTTGTTCTTAACTGCTTCTGCTCCACATTTGATTACTGCAACCTAAAAAAGGTTGTAGTAACCCTGACAAAACAAAGCATGCATAAGAATGTTTCCATCAGGTCATTGTTTTTCAGTTTAGTCTTCCCGGAACACAACGACTTGTACAATGTGACAGAATTCTTTGACAAATATCAGATTGTTTTTTATCTCATAGCTAAGGAGACCTAAGAGGCATGCTGCTGTTCATTTTTTTTTTCTCTTTGCAGATTGTTGCAAATTTGTGATATATAATTGTGACAACTGGGATATCAGGAAGCAAAGCAGTGCTCATAAAAATAGGGTAAAAAAACCTCTTAAAACTGTATGTGACTCAAAAGGCAAATCAAATCACCAACACAAAATCCTGTTTTGTGTAGACATACACACAAATACATAAAGGCATTCAGCAAACAAACACCTACTGCACAGTTCTAAACAACAAAATATTATGATTCAGCTAAATAAAACTTGCCCTCCCTCTCATTAACATTCTCCCAATCATGGGCTTTCTACAAAGAAGGAAAAATGAGCTTTAAAAAAAACCCAACTCATCAATGTAAGTGCTGACAACAGTGCTACTCAAATTTTTGGCAGAAATATGACTAGCTAGTTATTTTGATTTTTCTTGGAAAAGCCATTTTTTTTTACCTGTAAAATATGACTTCCCAAATGTGATTCAAATACTTCAATGGCAAGGGCACTGGGACTTCTCCTGCGCTGGGCACCTATAACTGAATAAAAAACAATTATGTTGCAAGGTCTGCACATTCATTTCTAATGCACCCTTGATCATACCATTGACATTAACTATTTAAATATGTTTCTCATTTTATACATCAGTGTTAATCTCAAATGTGCCTCGCATATAGTAAATAAACATACGTAACTTTCAGTGACTCAAAATTTGAAGGATAAACATTTTTATTTAAAAAAATCTATTTAAATGTCCAAGAACTCTGGAAATGAATTGCTTATTCAAACATATCCCAAGTCCCTGTAGAAGGTTTTCTTTTGTGCATGACAGCATGCAGAATTTAGTGAAAATACTATTGAAAAAGAGGCTACGTATAATATAAAAGTTTTGAAATGTGGCAATAAGAACTAAATATTACTCAGGAATTAGGAACATATGAGAAACTTACATGAACACATTAATTACCTTATTCAAAACTTAAATAAATTAGAAACAACATTAAGAAGTCAACATTTCTAAACACATCTGAGATATCAAAGTTATTGCTAAGTATTGTAGAATCCCATCCATCCATCGCTAAACTCTCTATGCCAGAAGCACAAAGCCAGCAATAAAGCCTGTGTATGACCAAATGTCGGCATCTACTGCAAGCTGAGGTTTCTTCTTAGGTCTAAGCTGCCTTTGTCACATGACCAGGGAAAGCTAGAGCCTGGAGAAGAGAGCACAGGGCTGCAGGAACCTTGCCTTCCTTTCCTGTCTTAGTGCCAAAGCCAAGCATATGCATAGCAGAGAGAAAAGGTGAAGTTCATTCTGCATCCTTTTAAAGTGCATACAAAAACATTTACATCAAAAAAACCCTGATGGTCTAATGCCTCTGGAGCCATCACAGCACTAGTGCATCTTTACATATTGCTTTCTTTACAACGCAAGATAAGGAAAATGAAATACCAAGGATCCACTATAACAAGCATAATGGATGAGTGCCATTACTGAACATGCTAATTTAACACCAATGAAAACAAAATACAGAGCAACAATTTCTTAGTCTTCTATGATACTGGCTGCCAAACACAATATCAGTAAGAAAAGATAAATGCCAAGTAATGATAGTCATATTAACCTAAAAATGTTATATCATTACTTATTGATGCTTCATGTAATTTCCTTGCAGGAAATTCTAAGCTATTTATACTGGGCAAACAGGTGGCTTCATTGCTAATAGATTTAGGCAATAGCTCGTAATTACAAATGGTGACTGCTGTAGAGCCAGTATTTTCTAATTCCTCCTCTTTTCTCTAAAGGTATTCAAGGACATAGATGCTAACATCTTAAGAGAAAAGTCTTCTTCAAGACTTTTGCTTTACCCTGCAACTAAAGTTGGTTATAGACCAATTGCTGTACTTGGGTTTTTTAATAACTTCAGTGAGTACAGGAACTGACTAGACATATCAGCATATCATTCTTTTACAAGTTTAGATACTTAGTCAGTCTTATATTTTTTTATATCAGCCTTCTGATTCTAAATAATTTACTTCTCTTTGCATTGTCTCATCTTTTCTGTAGCTGTAGTGATGCCTACTATAAACAGCAATGCTTATTTCACAAAAAAAAAAAAAAATAAGAGTGCATTGAATTTTCTAGCAACTCAGACGCATTTAACTTTCCTTTTTACAGACAGACTTAAAGATGATCCTGCTTTTGTCCTTACTCTGCCTCCAGATACATTATCAAACCTTTGCTTAAACTGGAGTTGTAGCTATATTTCTAAGAGAAACTTCAGCTTTAGTTGTGGGACTAAACAAAATACATACCATTGTAAAGATTATAAGTACTTCCACTACGATTGCTATCAGTTTGCACTATGCCTTGTACAGTAATTTAATTTATAATCCACCAGAAAAAAAAAAAAGGAAATTCACAGTTTTGGCCTGCTAGGCATTGTTTCAGAGTCATAGAATCATAGAATGGTTAGAGTTGGAAGGGACCTTTGAAGGTCATCTAGTCCAACCCCCCTGCAAGAAGCAGGGACATCCCTGACTAGATCAGGTTGCTCAGAGCCCCATCCAACCTGGCCTTGAATGTTTCCAGGGATGGGGCATCCACCACCTCTTTGGGCAACCTGTTCCAGTGTTCTACAACTTTGCATTGTAAAAATTTTTTTCCTAATATCCAATCTAAATCTACCTCCCTCTATTTTAAAACCATTACCCCTCATCCTATCACAACAGGCCCTACTGAACAGCCCCTCCCCATCTTTCCTGCAGGCCCCTAGGCCTCCTTTAGGTCTTTTCATTCTTCCATCTAGACTGCATTATATTTTTCACACATTGTCTGAACACATCACCATTTGGAATTTGCCTTCCGATTAATTTTCTGTTTCCTACCCCATATCCTTTCTTAACAGTCCCCTAGTATTACATATTGAATATCCATTACATATTGAATATTGCTTCCAGTTCTATGATTGTGGGGTTTTTACCATGTGAGTATCATAATTTGAATAACGTGTATGTATTTTTAAAAATAGTATCTTTAAGTTATATTTACAGGTAAATCATCAGTTCTTCAGACTTGGGACACACTCAATTCTACAGCTCAAATGAAAACACTTCAAGGTCAGAGAGTTAACTAGAAAACATGAGAGGGCCAAAACATAGTTTTAAAATCTGTCAATTAAATCCTCTGTTGATGCATGAATCCTAGTGGTTGGTATACACACAGACAAATACCTTGTAATACTTTGATGCCATTCAGTTCATTGACATTTTTATAGCAGTAGCACTACTTGATTTATGAGTCTTGTACTTAACTCAGGTGATGTGCGGTTGTAATGACAGTTCCTAATTTTACAACCAGCATAAATACGTTAAACAGAAAACCATTATGCTTCTGGTAGCCATATTGTGACTCTTTTTTTGGTAACTGAATAGACCTTAAACATGCACTTTCTGTATTTCATTCATATCCCTAACTATTATTCTCCACGTTTTGAGAAATGAGACAAGAATATTGAGATAAATCTAGGAAAAGGGAAACGAACTTATTTTATTTGATCGTCTGACTTCATTGCTTTATTATTTTTCTTACTCGAGCTTTCATGATTTCTTGATACTTATCTGTATCAGAAGAAATACACATTTTGGGTATACAAATGCATATCACATTGATACCTTTCAAAAACATGGCAATCTCACAGTCCAATCACAGCACAAAGCCTCTTATTTGTACTGAATGGATTGTTCGCCTGACAATAGATGAAAGGAAGACATAGACTGAAACGGTGGATTAAAAAGCAGGCCACAATGTTATTTTATTCTAAAATTTCAAAACATAAACTATAAATACTGAACTGGCTTCCATCACACAAGCCACAGTCATCTCTAAATCTTTCACCCTGTGGATGGAACATCAGCAGCCACAGTTCAGCTGCTCACAGAAATGTTAGAAAGGAAGGGATTCAGGATTTACATCACATCACCTACAAATCAAAAGTAGCTCAACAACCTTCATAGACCTGAAGATCTGGATGTACATCTTTTTTAAACATGTCCATTTATTTTTTCAAATGCAAACTCTTTACAGAAACAAAGTATGCATGAAATAAATTTCTCCTTTTGCGTAACAGGAAGTAGGGGAACTTAGGATGTGGAGAAGGCTGAAGCATGTGTACCGAACTGCAACAGGAGTCACAAAAGGAAACAGGTTCCAAATCCATGTCAAATTCTTCTTCCAAGCTTCCAATCTTCTCCTGTTTTAGTGGTATGAACAAATGCTTCTAAATAGGTTTTTCACATGAAGTCATACTTTGTTCTGTCTACATTTAATTGACAAAGTTTAAGATTTGAATGCACAATTACTGTGGCGAATCAAAAAGTTGATTGAACTAATATTTGTATTAAATATTGACTCCTAATAGTGACAAGAAGATAGAAAGACTGTTTTTAGACATGCACTTTGTAGTGCTGGAACAGAAGAATCTGTCTACTAAAATCTTTTACTTTCCATGGCATTGCACCATGACTTTTCCTACTCAGACTGACATGTCTGTTCCTGGCATAGAACTATTCCATAATAAGCTATTAACAAGGAAAAAAATTCTAACTGCTCACTAATTCCTCTTTAAATTTCCCCCCCTCAATGACTAATCTGGCTATGTATGAAGTGAAGGAAGAACCACATCCCTTTCAGTGTGTCTTGGGGGCAGTCTAAGCACGCTTAATGCAATCTCAAGAGCATTCGCAATTGTGCTAGGATGAGTGGGAAACTATGGAAAAGAAAAATGTAGACTGCCTAAAAAAGATTTCCATGCATCCTGAAGAAAGAAGATTTCCTCTTAAATTCACTTCTAAGCTAATGGAGCACAGAATGACCAAAGATAGATGTGATTTTCTCCTAGTGAAGACAGAGTTCTAATTAAGCAGAAGTAGTATTCCTTGATCACTAGCAGTTAAAGCACATATCACTAGCCCAATAATTAGTTCCCCCAAAAGACTTTCGTGAGACTTCGCATGCCACCTTTCAATATAAATTAGTTTTGTAGAAAGTTTTGTAAAATTCAGACCAAGAGTATTTAAATTCTGTTGCTTTGATAACAGTTTAAAAACTATAATGAACTTCTTCATTAATTTCCCTGAACTATTATGTATTTATAAAGGCTTGGGAACAACCCCAAATGTTCATGAAAGAATAATGCAGGTGAATCAGGGTGGTTTTACAGGAAGAGGTGAAATGTCATCTTAAAACCTTGGGGCTTTCCTATGAGACATAACAAGTAATTTGGAAATGCTTAAAAGATGTGTTTTAGAAAAGACAGGAACACTGACTGAGAGGCTAAACTGAGCAACAGAAGATGCAATGTCAGGGAAGGACAAAGTGTAACCAACATCAGGCTCAGAAAGAAAAGCCGGTATTTATGTATCCTAACATCCACAAAAGCTTTTTAAAATTAATTATTTAACTTCATATTTAATACATTGTGATGGTTGTCTTTTTTTTTCAATTGATTGTTCTTTGCTATCCCATTTATGGCTGATTCTAAGTTTTGAAAGAAATCTCCAGCAAGAGTGAACTCATCTGCCTAACACATCTGTTGAGGACATAAGGCATAGATTATACGTATTCAGATCCTGATCTAAAGTGAGATGAATGATAGGCAACCAGCATGATGTAAGCAGAGATGTCGTCCTCTGATAAGGAAAGGGTATCCAAAGAAATTAAATGATGTCACCAGTCTACCTCACCATAAGCCATCATATGATCCAAAATTTAGGTCTCTTAACCACCTTCACAGATGGGAAGAAGAAATAAATCTCAGATGGAGTTGCAACATATGTGGAAAGGTATTTTATCTTGGTTTAGTAAAGCTATGGGAATCATTAATGCTGTGCCATTACCAACTAAGTATCACAGCAATAAAGTATCAGAACCAATTTGTCACAAAGGACTACATGTAAGATGCATAATGCAATATATGATAATCAACTTACAAAGCTAAGAATGGCATTTCAAATCTATTTTTTGTGTTCACAAATGCCTATTATTATAAATGTCCATCTTCTGGTCACTGGTACAGATCATATATTCATTACTGAGGAATCCATGGTTGAGAAAGTAAACCAAAACTTTCCATGGAATAACTAAGTATTTATCAAGAATGTATTGGTTAGAAAACATTATGCAACACAATTACAAGTGTGTTTTATTATTTCCAGTAGTTCATCTACAATGCTTCATCAGAAGCTCTAGGAATTAGAAGAATTTTTACTAAAATTTGCTTTTCAAATTCAAGTTGCTTAATATTTTAAACTTTTTTAAATAGCTTTTTTAAGTTTCAGTAACTTTAAACCAATCAAAGGAAAACCTTGTTAAAAAAAGCAGAAAGTACTATATTAGTTGTTAATTGGACTAGAGTCAACGGGTTTGAAGGCACACAATGTGTCTTGCCCTATATTAAAAAAAAAAGATTTTAAGTGAGTGGAAAAAAGAAACTAGATAACTGGCTGTCTTAGTGTAAGTTTTCATTTATTTTGTGAGCCTGTTCCTTTTCCTTTCCCAATTATTTTCATCTGGTTTATAGTCTGCTCCTTCCCACAGGATTTGTTCTTTGGAAGGTGGGAGTAGGATGGGTGGGAGGAGGAGACAATATTTCTTAGGTCCTAAATGTGTCTATTCTTTTCTGAACTTCTTAAAATTAAAAACTCCAAGAATGGAAGTTAATTGCACCTTAAAAATAAGTATATTTGACATTTTTATGTTCTCTACTTGATAACTCAACTAGCACTGTTTCTTAATTAGCACTTGCTTGTACATTTTAAGAGTTTATTTCAGAGATTTTTCTTTTCACTGTGAAGGATGAAGTCTTTGCTGTGCAAGAATTTCCAGTCATCTAAGCAAAGAGAGTTCTCCATCTGTGGCTGGGGGAGGGAGCACTGGCCTTTCTCCCACACTGTAGTAGTTACTATAGGAACTATTGTGCCTCCTTCAAAAGGGCTACAGACAGGGTGATTAAAATTCTTCATGGGAGAACCCCCACTCTTCTCCTTGACAATGAAATTCTTCAGGGAGAGGACTAAGCCTCCAGTTCAAGAATGGCAGCACCTGAGGGAGTGATGTGGCAGAGAGAATCACCACTGCTTTAAAAATTGAAGCACAGGGAAAAAAAAAAATACAAGGGCCTGCACTCCTGCATTAATTTTCATCCCCTCCCATGTCAGACAGGAACATTGGCCAAAACTCCTGAGAAACGGGAGAAGGAATAACTTCATCCAGCCTCCACCATGTAGAAGACAATGCGGAAAGTAAACACATAATTTCCATTAAAATCAATAGCAGGAGAAGCAAAAGAACTACATCACCCATAAAACAATTAAAGATAAAGATTAACATTCATTCTGGCCGTTAGCTTCTCTGTAAGGCAGCAAAATGCACTTTGACACAGAGGGGAGGGACCATTGTCTCTGATACATCTGAATTAGAGCTACCTCCCAGAATCGAACTCACTTTATACTATTTGTTTTACAAATATCTACAACGTTGCCTTTTTCTCCCAGAAATGTAGGAGGAGGAGGAACTTATACAGAAGAATAACAACTGTGATCCTGATAAAGCCTTTTCACTTATATTGCACTCTCACAAACAGATACAATAAGAAGCAGATAACTCCACCTATTCTTCAACCGTATGTCAATATTATTAGATGGAAACAGTCTTAAAGAAGAGAGAAAAATGGCTTTACATTTCAGTTCAGAGGGGATGAGTCGCAAATAAAGGGCAATGTAAAAAAAAAAGCACCAAAATGTTCTCAAACTGTCAAAAAATTAGATGGGATAGCTGGGAAAATGCTGGTGTGGACAGCTGCAAGTGAAAGATGCTTTAGATTTTACTGTAGCTTTAATGAAATTGAGTTCAATAATTAAAGTGAGATAGGAGCTTCCAAGGAAATCCAATTGCCGTAAAGAGATGAGAAATAAAAATCTACAAAAGTATGGAATAGATACAAAGTTGAGACAGATGTGTGGGGTAAGTGAAAGGGACACACAAAGGTGGGGTGTGGGCTTAAAAAAACAGGAATTTAGCAGTATTTTAGATAAACGTTCACTCTGCAAGATTTGGTTCTACTAGCGAAACAATGCATAAAAATTATGATAGCATGAATAAATTCCTTAAAATTCAGTTCTTCTCCCAAGTGAGTGATGAGTATGGATTAATTATTCAGATATAATAATAAGACACTTATTGGAGTAATAGTTCTATTGCCTTATTTTTAAACTAGTACTAAAATCCCTCTGGGAAGAAAAATGCTGTCACCCCTTTCTAACTTCAGTGCTACAGAAATGGTTAGTGTCACTGATTCTGTTCTCAGGAGGAGGACAGGGTATTAACATCAAGTCAGAACAGTGTTATATAGTGTCAGACTATACTTGCTGGTAAAACTAAGAGACCTACATCTGTTGTCTTGCTTTTTTTTTTCCAGTCTGATCCCAAAGGTTCATGTTATGACATTTGTAACATCTGCTACAAATGCAGAGGTAAGTCAGGCACAACCTTATTACTTCCAATCTAACGCTCCATCCATCCACAGGGCTTTCATATGCCACTGGTATGTCAAGGCGACCAAAAGCTGTTCAATCTACATGAAGCAAGGTATAATATATTTCCGGAAGTCAAGACAGAGAAATCTTGCTTTGTTATGTCTCCCCCTTTTTTTTTTGTTGATCTTTTTTGTTCATCTTCCGTGAACAAAATAGGCAAGCTGCTCCTCCTTAGAGCCAATACAATTGCCTTTTTATGCCTTAGACAGTGGTGTGTTGCAAATGTGCAAGCTGTGATTCACATCCTTCCTGTTTTTACTAACACTGAAACATATCCAGCTTTCTCTAACTAGACCCTCCTACACAGAGGTCTGCTTTCTTGCACAGCTCTCTTTTCCTTCCTTCCTTCTCCCTCTGTTTTGGTGGGCTTACTGCACCATTTTATGGACAAACTTAACTTTTTTCAGTGTTCAGTGGAAAAATGCAACTCCTGACAGACAAAAATTACTTATTTCACCTGTGGTAACAAAAAAAAAAAGTAAATTAATAAGGAAAACAAATGATAACATGCTTTACAAATAGTATTCTTTCCATTAGGTTCTCATTGGTATTGGTGGAGTAACAGATGTGAACTTTCATTGATATATCCACAGTACTTGAAGATTTAAATACTTAATTGTTAATGGCCTATGATACTGTATACTATGAGGGCTATGCTATCGCTGCCAAGTGTGATGCTCAAGGCTAGGCACTTCACAACTGTCTGCACAGAAAGCCAACCATTTGCTATGTGGCTACAACCGCCTACTGAATTTTCTTAAGAAACACATATAACCTCTTCTGACAGCACACGGAATGTAATTTTAGAAACTAACAGCTTTAGATGTTACTGAACTAGGTAATAAGTTCAATACTCAGTATCAGACACCAAAAAAAGACAAATTTCACATTTGATATAGCCATTTAAATTCATAACAAGGGCTACCAAACACTGCAGGGTAGCCAAGAAGAAAACCCTACACTTGATGATGTAAACAGTTGTTTACCTGCACTTCTAGCATACTCACTTTCTTCTGTCATACTATCACAGGCTATGTAAAAGGAAGCCCCTCAGCTAAGAGGAACACTGAAAAAGAACAGACCCTCTTATGTTAAGTGAACACTAAAAATGTAGAAATACATCAAACGTTGCTATTGGCAAATGTACGAGTCACATTCACTGCTGGAATACAAAATCCAGCTATGATACAACCAGACAATTACTGACTAATGCATAAGCATTCTACCAAAGTAGGCGACATACAAAAATGAACCCAAGCGCACAACTATTTAGAATTGTTTCTGGTTCTAAGAATAATTTAGGGCTTTACTGCTTTTACAGGCTTGGTTTTATGACTGGTGCGTGTAGGCAGCAGATTTATTTGTATGCTACATGCCTTTCTTCCTTTCTGTGATGCCATCAGAAAAAAGACAAAATGAAGATTCATAAATGACGTGAGACTGGGTACAAGTTTGCAATCAATACACATTTTCAGGGCAGAAATCTGTATCAGTTGCCAAAACTGAACCATGTAATTAACTGAGGATTCTGGTAAGAACCAACTGTGCCCCTAGTCAATTATTTTTGCATGTCTTCCAGCTGCTGCTTCTCTCTGTTCATAACGGAGACTGTAAGAAAATGCAACTATTGAGAATTTGGTGATTTCAAAAAATAACTGAAGAAATTTAAGGAGATTATCAAGACCAGTGGTAGTAGTACTGTAACAAATGCTTAAAATCTATTGCAACTGGTTCTTAATTTCTCATTAGAAAAAAAAAATACATTTTCACCCAGAAGTTTTATAAAGAGCTAAAATAGTATTTCAGAATTGCCAAGGACTGAAAAATGACCATGCATAAGCTACACTGGAAATCTCCAACTCATAATGAAGCAGACTTCAATGGAAGTAGTCAGACACATCAGAATACTGGTTAAGACCTTAGAATTGGGAGATGGAACCACGTGTTTTTAAAAGCACTGCTGCTTACTAGAAAAAAAAAAATTGACTGATCCCAAGCCTCTGTAGTAAAGGGAAAGACTCTCCAGCACTTTGGATTGGGTTCTCAGTATTTAAAAAAAAAAAAAAAAAAAAAGTATAAGAGTCTGTTTCCACAGTCTTTAAGGAAACAATCTCTCAGAAATCCCAATGACTAGTAAGAAGAATAGTTGAAAATCTTTACTGGAAATAGTGATATGGTCTTTAAATCTTTGCTAAGGTTAAAAGAATTCATATAGTTTATAAAGAATGAACTTGAAAATAAATTAGAAATAAGAAGATAGCATATTTTCTGTTACTATAATTATTGGCTCCAGTGCACAACTGGTGTTTCCCCCTTCATATGTGGTAGGATCTTTTTAAATATTCATGTGAGAAAATTCCAGCTTTCTTCACCTTTGGAGAGCGCTTACCAGGGAACTATAGAAATGTTTGATCAGAAGACAGCCAGAATAGTTATGGAAGTGAGAGCTTTGTAATGAAAAACCAGGAAGCAAATTCTCTACAGCCAAAGAGAATGTTGTGTGTAGGCACAACATTCATTTCAGCAGAGTTGCATTCATTAGCATCAGGAATTAATTTAGCTCAAGATTCTTCCTGCAGTAAGGAACAATATGCCTTTTATTTGATTACATCATAGCTAAGATTCACACTTTCTACCTGAAAAAGTCAACCCTGCCCTGTCATAAGACAAAAAGCATGGCATTCATAGCTCAAAATACACCTTGAACACCTTAAGCCTCAAAGTTCAGTGGGTTATTCTAGATACATATTTTGTTATTCTTTAGCAAATGAACTTAAAGGCATCAGAATTCATTCCCCACACAGTGCTTGAATCAGACATGGACACAGATGGTTACCTCGACTTCAGGGGCAAAGTTTCATTTTGCAACATAACACTCTAAGTCTTTAAATCAGCTCTTTCTCACTTTCTATGAGCACTGATAAATATATCTCTTTTTTTCTTTTTTTTTCTTAAGAGCTTTACAATTATATTGATAATATATTGCATTTAGACTTTAATTTCTCAACAACTATATTTTAGTATACATCTACCAAGCCTAAAGTAATACATGAATGTATTTGCTATAAAGAAAAACAATTTGATTGATATAACAGCTCAGTAGTTTGTGAGCTGAGATTTTACTGTAATAATGTCTTTGAAATTCTGTTCATATTTTATTGAATTCCAACATCGGCTTTTAATTCTTTAACATTATTTCTCGTGCTGCCTCAGTCCAGCAGAAGAACTAAATTTTCACAACTATGCAATTTGTAACTGAAGCTCATTAATTTAAACATAAAATACTTTTATTCCAGGGTATAATACAATATGATAGTAAACTAAAATACAGAGTTGAATGAAGACTGCTCAAACTCAACACAGAACACACTTCTTTTTTTTGCCTCTGCTGTCACACACAACCTTTATACATCCTGCAGAAAAACTAATGAGTAATGCCTGACACTGTTTATCTATTTTTCTTATTTTTTTTTTAGTAACCTCCTGGAAGATAGTTTGTATTCTGACATTTTTCATTATGAACGTGCTAGCTTAAGGGCGTTTTGGATTATTTAAAATTGTCTGCTGTATACCAAACAACATCTTATTTTGTTAATAATACCTGAAAACCTGAGAAATTTATTTGTAAAAAAAATACATTTCCACTCAACAATGTTGCAGGAGGACAAGTCAGAAAACAGTAAGTTATTTTCTGTGAATAGTGGCAAACAAGTCTTTCAATGCAAAGGATTTGCTTACAAATGCAGTATTATTGCAAGGTATATCCTACTGCTCTCCACAAATAAGAAGGAGAATGCACTAAAAAATTAACTGTTGAACAAAACTGCCCCAACTCTTCCAAAACTATGAATGACAAGTTCTGTTTCAAACTTCTCTAAGAATAGTTCTCACCCAATAGTGACTCCTTCTACAGGAGAGGAGGAATCTGAGAAATGAAAAGGCACCTACGTTGCTGGAAGAAAAAAAAAGAGACACTGCTGTGACAGCTCCTGGACAGATGTTTTCTCAAGAGAAAGGCTTATTTTGGTGAGTGATGACTTCAGAAAAAAAATGAAGTTCTTTATAGATAAAAGGAAAAGTGGATGGTAGAAAGAATAGACAAAATCAGAACACTTGTAATAAAAGAAAAAAAAATTGAAGAATGTAAACTGAAAGGAAGAATTAGGGATAATCTAAACAGAATTTTAAAGCTGTGCCTTGTTTACAAGCCTCCCAAAAGCTGCATGTGGCAAAGAAGTGGTCTCCACTCCAGTGTTAGCTCAATGTGCAGCTCCCATATTGAGCCTGTACCTCACCCCTGTTCTCAAATAAAAATCTCTAGCTCCACTGAGATGATGTTTTAAGTTCACTAGTCAGTGAACTTAAAGTCAGATGGCCACTTGAGTATTGCTGACACTGGAGCTAACAATGCAATAGGGACTCAACTGTACTCTGAGCGGCACCTACAACACACCTGTGCTGCTAATCCATCTGTTCTTTGGGGTTCAAACATCCTTTTGACCATTGGCACATAATATCTTGAGCTGGGCTAAGGGTGTATCTTTACAGTCACAATGTAGGCAAATGTGGACTAGCTGAAATCTGTTAATGTATCCACTGATAAAGGTCTAGCTGTGCTAAAAAAAAGTGTATGAAACTTTCCCAAGAAGCAAGATAAAATAACTTTCATCTCTGTATTACCAAAACTGGCCTGCTTCCAATCCCTGAGCTAGTTCATATTGCTGTGTAAACATATTCTGTCTAAATAAGAATTGTTAATTAATTCTTAATTAATTAATTTGTTAAAAGTTAATGAAGGAAAATCCATTGTACAAAAAATCCTGGAAAAGACTGAGCACACCCTTTTTCCTTCTCATATTTTCCTCTTTTACACTACCTCAACTCATCTTTTCTTTCCACATTTTTCTTCTTTCTTCCCCTAATTTTCCTATTTCACACTAGCTTATTTGAATTGGCACTTTCAATTACACTTAAGTTCCTTAAGAGAAAGAAGTTCACTACGATCAGAGGACCTAAAGCTGTGTTGTGGGAGGTGAAATGGATCGCTTCCTCAGGCATGTGAAGCTCCAGAAGGCAATGTAGCTGGGAATGAAAATACTGAACCAGATTTTTATAAAGTTGAAATGGCTGAACAAAAGAAATTTACTCACTAAACATGTACACACACATCCTCATCCCCAAACTCTCAGATGCTATTCCAAAAAGCCTTATCCTGGAGGGAAGTTTTTAAAAAGCATCATAGCTTTCATTAAAATCACACCACAGACAAGCTACTGTTCACTCCACCAAAGGTTCAAGGACTCATCACAGAGGAGGTAGCCTCTTGCCTAATTTTGTTATTGATAGTGGAGTTCCAAAGGGTTGCGACTTACCCTTGTTTTCAGGTTAATCACCTAAAAAATAATAATTTCTCTGCATTGGGGAAAGTTGTATATTTAAGCTCTTCCTCCAACAGTGATGGTTAGAAAGGAAAGTGAAGATATACTACTCCATGCATCATCAGAGAGCTGCAAACCAAGTGTCACAATACAATTCACAATGTCAGCTTTAAAATTCTATTTCTTTAGAATCCATATTACAAATATAGGGAATGTATAGCAATTAATGAAGACACAACACCAATTTTTTTACTTTGGTTACTATACTCTACTGTACTGACAATAACTACTGTTTGGGCTCAACATAAGAGTGTATTTTTGTCCTTTGGTAAAAATCTGACAGATTTGCGAGGGAAGCTCAAAATAATTTAATTTTTATTAGTCAGAAAATAGAACCAGGTGTTTTATGATGCCTTTAGCAGCAAAAAGTCCAAACATCACTATCTCCTTATGACAAAAATGCAACATGTCCTCTTACGAGCTCCATCTGTCTTCAAAGTGTGGCACTGAATCCACAAACCAGGCATAACACTAGCTTGCGGACAAAATCATCCACCAACTTATTCACAGAATCACAGAATGGTTTGGGTTGGAAGGGACCATTGAAGATCATTCAGTCCAAACCTCCTACCCTGGGCAGGACCATCCTTCCCTAGATCAGATTGCTCAAAGCCCTGTCCAACTTGACTTTGAACATTTACAACGATGGGGCACCCACAACTTCTCCAGGCAACCGGTTGTCTCACCAATCTTACTGTAAAAAAATTCTTCCTTACGTCCAATCTAAATCTACTCTCTTTCAGTTTAAAACCGTGGCCCCTTGTACTGTTACGGATTTATGCATGCCAGCCACCGTAACAGGGTCCGACTGTAGGTTCCCACAAAATAAACTCAAAGTAAAGGTTTCCAATTCCTCTTCTATTAGTTCTCAGGTTACAGCTCGAGCTGGGTGCTAAATGAAACTACCCACAGAGAAGAATACAGTTAAACAAACTTATTCTATAACAGTCCTGTCACCACAGGCCCTGGTGAAAGAAATCTTCCTCCATCTTTCTTATAAGTCCCCTTTATATATTGAAAGGCTGGTTATTAATAAGGTCTCGCTGGAGCCTTCTCTTCTCTAGGCTGAACAACCTCAAATCTCTCAGCCTTTCCAGAGGTGCTCCAGCCTACTCATAATTTTTGTGGCCTTCCTCTGGACTCACTCTAACAGGTCCATGCCTTTTTTGTACTGGGGACCCCAAAGCTGGATGTATAACTCTAGGTGGGATCTCATGACAGCCAGAGTAGAGAAGAAAAATTACCTCTGTTGATCTGGTGGCCATGTTCCTTTTTATGCAGCCCAGGTATACAGCTTTCTGGGTTGCAAGCACACATTGCCGGCTCATATCCAATTTTTCATCCACCAGTATCCTTCAAGTCCTTCTCTGCAGGGCTGTTCTTAATCAAGCCACCCCCAAGTCTGTACTGATATTGGAGATTTCCCTGTACCCACCTGCAGGACCTTGCACTTGGCTTTGTTGGATTTCATGAGGTTCACATGGGCCCATTCATCTGTATTCATCCTTATTTCTTCCTCTGGAACCATGTGAATGATGGCAAGTGGCATCACTGCACCACTTCAATAAACACTGCAGAGGTAACATGCTTAATTTGAAAATTCTTGCCAGTAATATCAACAGGCAAGAGAACAAATACTAGCACTTGCTGATCACACACTTTTGCATCTGTTGACTAACCAGTTTGAGACTGTTTTCTTACTCCTAGATCATTTCACACTAGCTATTGTACAACACTCCCAGTCCGTAGCATATTGCACTAAACTTACTGAAAACTACTATGTCTGGCATCAAACCTTTTTGGCAACTCCTGGAAATATTTTAATTTATTAACAATTGTTTCTGAATTTTGTCCTTCAGTTTACTGAAATAAAATTAATTAGGTTTATGAGTTTGACAAACGTAGGAGGATATTTGGAGTAGACTTAACACAATAAATTTTCTCTAGTCACTCACTTCCAAAAAGCAAGTAAATAGTTAAGTAACCATTTTCCAAAACTGAGTTAAGTGGATCTTTAGCAATGCTCCCAGTATGTCATGCCTCGATCCAAAAAATATATAGATGTTTCATTTTAAATTTAAGCACACTGGTAAATCTACCACCATAATTTAAATACTGAAGCTAATAGGGCAAGGAGTATATTTTAAATAGAGTGCAGGGTAGATGCCTATTCAAATTCAAGTAAAATCTCTAAATATCTCCTTTCTCCAAATTGTTCAACCAATAAATGACGTTCCTCGGAGAGAAATGAGATATGGGCTTTCATGACTTTTGAAGTACTTTTGGTCCAAAACCATCTTATAAAGAGTTATTCAATAAAAATGGGTTTGATTCTATGTTTTATATTGCAGTACTGCGTATAATTGTGTGTTCAATAACTTGTCATAATATAAAATTATCTACACTAATAAATGATTCATAGCTCTAAAAATATCCTGTTACGGATTAAGTTTAGCAGGGAGAACAAGCTTAATTTGCATTTAAAGTTAGAACAATTTTGATGGCATTTAATGTTTCTCAACATGCAGAGATTTATTGCTCCATTCTTTGTCAAACAATAGTTTTCTTAGTTAACAAAAAGAGAGCTGCCATTTCAGTTTAAAACTCTAAAGAAACACAAAACTCCATGGAGCCCCTTGGAATAACTTGCCGGAGTGACTCCAGGATTGAAATGCACTAACCCAGATACTCCCAACCACATAATAGTATAGATATAAAGGTCTAGATAAACAGAGGAAGACCCTGGAAACGTCCCCCAAAGCCTTCTGTCCACCCTATTCTGCAAACATGATTGACTGTGTCATGTTTATTGTTAGCCCATCTGGACAACAGGTGCAGTACTTAATGGTCACAGTGTATTTGATTATTGACTAGTGAATCTTTCTGTCTGACACAATAGGCTGCAGACTGACCCTCGGTAACAAACAGACTTCCTACCTATTTCTACATTCAAAACCTCAAAACAAAAAAAAACAGTTTTAAGATTTTAACCTATCTCGAAGTTTGGTACAGAGCTTCAACAAACAACCCTCATCCACCAAATACTTACCTTGGCAAGCTTGTATAAAGTCTATTAAAGGAAAAAAAGAAGTGCATGAATTTCAAGCTTGGAGGCCTCTAATCACCTCATACTTAAAGTTTAACTATAAAACGTAGATAAATTGCTGCACTAAAACTACAGAAGATCCTCCACCCGATTTGTGCCAATGTATCTAAAGCTCAGTGATGCTGATCCCAGGGAGACTTTTCCACTTAGTCCTCAGAGAATTCAGTTTGGACCCGTTTCTAAATTAGTCAATCTGAAATTTTATTAGCCGCAAAGCATTATAGTGGTCATATAGCTGAAGAACACTAAGGGAATTGAAGGCGTATTAGTCATTTATTTAGGCAGATACCAGAGATCAGTACTTGGTACAGGCTGTTAGTTGTAACATTAAGGTAATTGGCTAATAGTTGCAGCAGTTCTTATAAGGTTTTTGTACTGAGAGGTATGACCCCTTCTTGAACCAATTTATGTAAACCCAGAGGGAGTCCTAAATTTATTCCAGTTTCACGAATGCATGGTGTGGATTAAGAAACCAAAAGCAAAAAGAGTATGCATAAAAACCACTGTGTCAACCAAACACCTAAAATTTACATGCTGCCAGCTTGAAAACTTTCTGTTTAACAAATTACTTAAGATAATAAATGTTTAAAATAAATGCAACAAATTGTTATTTAAAATGTTCATATTTCATCCAGTCATATTGAAGGGCTGTGGTTTTTTCTCTTCCCAACCATACCTTTGGCTATTTATCTAGCTGCAAACTTTTATAGATGTGAAATATTTTAAGAAGTCCTTTAGAAATGGCCTGAGGTAATTTCAAACTTAACAGACCCTGTCCCACCAGAGCTCATTACAGTGAATTTTATAACAAAGTACCCTCTACTTAATTTTCAGAGCTTAGCCAAGCGTACTAGAAATGCAGCTGCATTAAGTGCAATTAATGGTATAATAAAAGCAGTGGAGGGCTGTTTAAGACTCAAGAACCAGCAGTAAACAGGAGCTCCACGTTATCTAACAGTCAGTGATGTGTCAAAGTGCCAGAAGTGTGAGATTTCCTCTGTTGGGGAAGGAAAAAAATCAAGCAGCATGTCCTGCTGGGGAAAAAAAAACCAAAAACAACGAACTACTGTCCTTCAACAAGACCACAAAGACAGAGTGGAAAAGGATAAAAAAATATTCCCTCCAGTTATGCCACTAGCATTTCCCTCTCTCTTTGAGCAGGAGTCCAAAACAATGAATTCATATTCCTACCAGAGAAGAAAATAGGCAAATTCAATTCCATAAAAAGTGAGACTAATAGTAAGTGACTCATATAATACACAGAATGATCTGGTTTCATAACTAACAAAGTTTACTGTCAAATGACAGAAAGGAAAAAGAAATAACATTTTTGTGACAGGAAATAATAGCAGCTTCTTATTTAATATAAAACAACCCACAACACAACTGGGCTATTGACTATAAAAGCTCCACAACTGTTAAACATGGAATTATCTTGATAACCAAACCATCACTACAGGGAATTAAATAAAGTCTTGTATGAAACTAAAAAAGAAAAAAATATCTTAAAGACAGAAGACAACCAACCTCTCTTGACTAATTTCTGATAGAAGACAACTGACTTCTGAAGGAATTAGGGACTAAAGTCTCTCAATAACCTCATTCCACTTTGGAGATGTCATGGTGCATCAGGGAAACCAAAAGAAATCTCAAGATGGAAGGTATAGAATGTGAAGAGCATTACAAGTAGCAACAAACCTACAACCTTGAAAGCTAGTAGGAAGAACAAATAACCCAGTTTCCCTAATCTTTTGGGAAACCTGAACAGAGCACTTGCAGGGAGATCAGTATGACTAATTTACCAAGGAAAACTAAATAGGTATTTAGAAACATAAAACATGAAAGATGGAACTGCAGTTTTTTTTCTGAGAAGAAAGAGAAAGAGATAACAGTTATTGCAAGAAGATAGGGAGGATGCCTATGCCTTGAAAGGGAACCACTTAAATATGATGTTTATAAGCTGAAAGAAATCAGATGTTGAAAGGAACTATGACACAAGTTGGTGGTCTCTCACCAGCTCTCAGGGGACAAGCATATATCAATAACAATATGCTCTTTGTTTCCTCCTGCAACAAACCAAGAAAAATTGACCAGTCTTAGAAGTCAAAGTCATTGTCAAGTTTAATGTATATATTAAACAATGAAGGAAAGAGCATGCCAGAATTGGCTATGCTGACTCTGGACATTTTTTTTTTTTCCTTGTAAAGGGTAGCTAGCCATATGAAACAGTTGACCTAACATTCTTTTGTAAGAAGTAAAGCAAAATAACCACGGATAGGAAGAACATATTTTCAGACTGGCTGAATGAAAAGCTGCCAAGGGGCTAAGACACAAAGACACAAATTGAAAATCTATGTCAATAGGTGTGGATTTACCAGAAGTGGAATGTGGTCTCTCCACCTCTTCTCTCATGCCTTTATCTCCTCCACGTTAGGATTGTTTTGCAAAGTTTATGTATTCCTGGCCACAGCTAAAGAGATTCCTGCCTGTTCAGAGAACAGCTGGATCCAAACCCAGTTGACATGCTGAATGATTTCTGTAACTTTCCACATAAGCTCACACAAAAATTAAAAAAAAAAAAAAAAAAAAGAAGAAAAGAAAGAAAGAAAAGAAAAGAAAAAAGACACAAAACTGGATGCCAAATCACATAAAAAACTTATTCAGGAAAGGTACGGATTTGATGACTGTGTGGGATAGCTCACTAGCAGCAGAGATCTTACTTATGCAACTGCAACATAAAATAAAAGTACAGATATTGGCACAGAAACAAAAATTTCAGGACTGAAACTAAAAATAAAAATCCAGGCAGAAGAATAAAAACCAGAATGAATGAAAATATGTTCCGGGCTTAACATGGATAATATCACCCCAATATTCTTAATACAATGATGATCACTACACTGAGCACTGGAAACCAGGTCAGGGCAAAGAATAAAAGAAAATTGTATTAATCACAATCTCCAAAGGCAGGCCATAAAAGCCATATCACACACATGGAAAAATAATTCATTAAACTATATCCCAGCTGGAAGTAGAGAAAAACAAACAGAATAAAAAGACACTAAGCAGCAGGGAGAAATAAACTTTATGGAACTGTCAAAGCATGAACAATAGGGGCAAAAAAAAAAAAAAAAAAGAAAGAAACAATAAATGTGTCTGGTTTATTGGTAAAATAGCCATGTTAGGACAGACACGAGAATTAAATTTAAAGCAAAACCCGAGATATGGAGATAATGCCAGGCTTGAAGTATCAAAAATTATCCCATTGCAGTTCAGGACATTCAGTGCTTGTAAATTGTGGTTTGGCAGTACCTCACGATGAGAGCAACATCACTAAATGCTAATCATTCAAGGAGCATCAGGCACATATCTTCAGTGTTATATACTGCAAGATGAACGAAAAGCGAAAATGTCCACATTTCAGGATTGATTGTTAAAGCAAAAGTATGCATAGCCCCTATATGGGAAAGAAAGAACACTTCCTCTGCTAGCTTGTCTCCAGGTTTTAGTGGCAAAAAGTAGTACTTTGCATAAACATTTCCAAGAGCCCTTTTGTAATATTACATACCTCTTTTTTTCTTTTTGAGGAACAGATGGGAGAAGGGAACACTATGGTAATGCAGTCCGTTGTATAATAGCATTAAAAATAAGGAGGAATACTACACAATGTATTCTGTTCAAAGACATTAATACTAGCTGTTTTGATTCTTTGCTAGCCAAATTAAAAAAAAAAAAAATGTCATCCAGTTTTGGCTTCCTCTGTTTTTCTGTACCCCAAAAGCTTGATTCACAATAGCGTTCAGCAGCCACCGCTTACACTGGCTTCATCTGGAATTGTGTTTTCTCAGAACAGCTGAAAATGTGGCCCAAAGTGTTTGGCACCCAAAGCCACTGGCAACTTCGGAAAATTTCAGCCCACTCATCTACTAGGTTCTGCTGCAACAGAAGGTCTTTATAAGCAGAGATGATGCTAGTATTTGCGTATATGTGTGTGTGTATAAAAGTAATGTAGAAATGATAATGCATCATAAATTTAAATGACATCACTCTTTCTATTTGATCCTCAGTTGATTAAATTTTTTGTGTGTGTTTTACATACACTAAATACAACAGGAGGAGGATGGATTTTTCAGATGAACCAGAGGGATTGTAGATGCCCACCTTCCAATAAAACTGAGAAGCTGAGGGCCCAGATTGCTTCAGATTCTTTAATGTCACCGTTAGAAAGTATTAAGTCAATTATGTCTGAACATAATTCATCCCCCCATCATTGATATACGACAAAGCAGACCTTAAACTATGAGTTATTGACTCTACTGAATGAAAACACGTTTTTTTTTTCAATTAAAAAATGCTGTATACCCCGGATACAGTTTTATGAAAGCTCAGTAAGGTAAATGTTCTCACACAAGACATTAAGCACTCGCAAATGCCAGACTCTTGGATGGTAATTCTTTCTCTTCCTCTTTTCCACCTTTGACACCCTGACTCCCTACTCCATGTTACGGGCTAATGACCTGCAAATTATATCTTTATAAAGCAAAACTGTTTTTCAGCTAGAGGAATGAATAAAATTATATTTGACACATCAAAATTTCTTTCCTCCACCCTCCTTTTTATAACTGAAAAAGAGTCAAACTAATTTAAACCAAATCTGATTTAAAAATCCTGCTGAGCTAAGACTTTTAAATACCAAGTTTCAGCCTGGAGTGAATTTTTATGGCTATGTTATAAACACCTGAAAAACAGCAGGTGCCATAGTAATATACAGTTTCTGTTTTTATATTATTTCCTTCGTTTCAAAAGTAGATTTGCATCAAAAAGAGGTTTTTTCCTATTTTTAACTTTTTATGGATATTACAATTCCAACAAATGCTTACAAGCCAGAAGTAGTTTGAAATGAACACATATGTACAAATTTTATAGTTTATAAAATTATCAAATGGATACATTTACAATTTGGCTAAAATAAGAAAACACTTCCGTTAGAAATTCTATGAATGGTGATCAGAAGATGAAACCTCTGCCAGAGAAATCTGGTTAAACATTTCTCAGTGGTGTGTGTGGTGCTTTAATGCACTGTGCTAGAACAGTCAGTTCCATAATAATTTCAAGATTCACTCAAGTTGTTTTAAAACAACAACGCAAATATTACTTCAAAAAGTGACAAAATTATTGTATTCTTTAGCTAAACATGTGTTCCTAATACTTCTGGCTTGAGAGTTTAACTATTTGGAAGTGGTCAATAAAATTAATCTGAATTAATTAAATGTGAGAATGCAAAGTGGATTTGTCAAATTGCATTAAACTCTGATCTCTGGACAGTCTCATTCAGAATTAAAACAGTTCTGATGTGTATATATCCAATACACTTGAGAGGCAAAATAAACAAAAATGAAGAAATAAAAATTAATAACACTGAACAAAGGTTCTGATTGATATATGAATCAGTGCCTTTAGAGTAAATTAAGTACGAACTTCAGTTGCTGTTTGGTAGTTTACATGTGCACACTTACTGCAAAATCACACAACAGTTTATCTTTAAACAAAAGATAGTCCTAACTACATGACATTTATGAGCAGTAAAAGCATATACCTGGACTGTTCCTGTGAAACCTGTGATGCTATACAAGTTTGCACTCTCCTTTATTTCACAGTAACTTCTGTGCACCTGTCCATATCCCAGCGTAGCTTTTATTACTACATTGTATACTTAATTTTGATACATTTTTCTGACTGAATTGAGAAATTCTATGACTGGATTTTGAACAACTAAAAGATTACATTTATATTTAAAAACATATTGATATCAAGCTCTGATTTTTTAAAAGTTTGTACTCAGTTTTCTGCTCGCAACTTGCAGTTACAGATCCAGAGACAGTTCACGTGCAAATTATCATTACTGCAAATGAAACTATTTGCATGAAAACTTTCATGTGCAAATGAACTAACTTCGCATTCAATTTTTTGCATACACTTGTATAAATGGTGACCTTTAGGCTCCAGTCTATCAAAGCTTTTCTTGAAATGGAGCAGCCTTTAGATGGAACTACCTATGAATTTACAACTTAAGCACGCGTTTCAGTGGCTTCCAGATTAGTACGTTAGTAAGTCTTCAATATATTTTGAAGGGATCTAGAAGCAGATTCAAAACGGTATTTGGAGCACCTAAATCCAAGATCCCTGATCCTCGAGAGTGTAATTTAGCTGCCATTGAACCACCTGAAGCAGCCACATACTTCACTTTTTGCTCTTCCATGTTTCTGCATCACTGATGCAGCTTAGTGCCCATTTCACATCAAGCCTGTGGCTTTCTGCTGGAATGGTGGCACTCAGTAAGAATGCTCAGGTTGTGCCTTCTGGACTAGGTACCGCAATAAATGGCAGCTGGCTGCCTTTTTAAAAAAAAATTAAAATAAAATAATATTTAAAAGACCCACCCACTAAAATGATTACTTGATAACCTATACAAGCAGCCCTCAAAAGAAAGATTTGAGCCATGGTTTCTTCTAGCAGACCAGCAAAATTACCAGAGGGCAATGACCAGAGCAGAAAGTATCCCCTCAAATCTGAGGACAATCTGTAGCCTAGGGGAAGTGGGCAGGGAATATTCTTCCAGTACGGGAAATAGAGATTTCATTCTTCCCAATAAGAGAGCGGGAGCCATCTCAGGCCTCCATGTAAACACACCAACTAGTAGTTAAAGAGGCCTGGGGAGAGACTGCTCATTCTTCTCCAAGCTTGCTTTCAAAGGGACATGAAAATCCTTTCCAAACCTCTGCTTTGGAAAGTGTTTTCTTTCAGGAGAAGGCAGTGGGCTCTGTGGGAGGGGTTGCCTGTCTGTACACCATGACTGCTGTCCTCAGAGCTTCCTTCAGGTCTAGCGCCACGCAACACACGAGCAGCTATGGATGCCATTTTGAGTGCTCAGGCCCTCACCAGGGGAGGTCAAGGCTAAAATGGCTGCCGAAGTTATTGCCTTCGCCTGCACAACAGTCCGCTGAGGCACTTGGTTGGCAGCACCTGAACTCCCACACTTCCCACACTGGTATTTTAAAGTAAATGGACAAAACTGTAGCCTGCTAGAAACTGCAGCTTTATGCAGGATGTGCTCAACTGTCTGTGCAACAGAAGAAAAATGGACTGCTGGAAACCTAGGCTTTCACATGGACATGGGCATTAGCATCACTCTCATTAATGTAATGTGAGCCATGGAGTCACATCCTACACCCTCATCTCCAGATACACCCAGTATCATAGAGAAAATGCCATCAACATGAGTGCAAGGATTATTGCCATTGTTCAGGCAAATCCAGCTAGGTCACGTAATGAACATGTTAATACAGGAAGAGTGGTAGCCTACATAAAATGGATAGGTTAATAAAGTCCTTCCCTATTACCTTTCTCTCCCGCAGTCTGTCTTTGATGTGTCATGGGAAGGCTGAAGAGAGTGAGTGATTGCACTGGGGATTTTGAGAAAAAGTAGCCTTTGGCTTAATACAGAGCCTGAAGATTAGGGTAGAAGTATGTAGGCTAGCAGAATCTGCTAGCTAAACATTATCACATGTTCATTTTCATTTAAAATATGCAATCTCTTTTTTATTAATTCCATTTCCTTCATGTACATGCATAAGTTACAAACTGCAGACATTGATTTTACGCACTAATATTAAGGGAAGAATAATCACAAAATACTAAATCTTTTATCAATTAGATTGCTATTTGAAGGGACACAAAGGTACTTCCGAATATAATAAAATCAGTAGTACACACAATAATATGGCTTTTGATGAATGGTAAATTTTAAGTATTCCTTCAGAGTTACAATCCGTCAGCTCAAAACCATCATTAGTCTGAATCATTCAGTTCTTATAAAGCTTAAGTGCTCCTCTTCGGTGCTTAATCATGTGTTTACCTTTAGGTATTCACTTAAGCTTACTTCACTTGAAAAGAGTTAGCTACAAGGTACTGTACAATAACTATGCACAAGCAAAATGTTTTGCTAAACAGGAGTGCATTAAGTATTCAGTACTCTACTGAATTGGGACCCTATTAGCATCTGCAGCTATGGCAGTTGGGATTGGTGGTACGGTGAATCCAAGTTTAGCAGTTCTACCAGCATGCTGCGGCCACATGACAGATGTTGTTATACTGGTACAAACTCCCTCTGCAGAGTCACCTCTGTTGACAATTATTTTGAAGATTTAACTTTAAGCCCTCAGATTTTATTCAGGAATGTCCTGTCTACCTCTGGCCAGCATGAAGTTTGTATAGAAGGATAAAGCTGGCATTAACCCTCTAAACAGCCTCTGACTAATCCAACAAAAATGTGATTGTGCATCCATGCCTAAATTAATTCAAATCTTTGGTGCTCTGCTTATATTAATAATTAAATACCAGTATTTGTTTCAGTATTAAGTATCAGCCTAAACATATTTTCTCTGCAAAGTAGGTACTTAATTTTGCTGATAATGTTAGCCCCCTGCACCCTTAGATCTACAGTTTTTGTTATAAAAAAAAAAAAAGTTGTTTAATTCTCCATTTCTCCCTCAGTTAGTGAGAAGCAGAAACACATATTAAAGGACAGAGAACTAGCCTGTGATAAGGACTCCTTTTGTTTGTTAAACATGCTACTGGCCTAGTAGGAAGCCTCCAATAATTTTTTGTTACCTCCCCGTGCCTCATTTTCCACATCTTTAACCCAGAGAATTTCCCTGTCCCACTTTGTAGAGCTTTTATAGATGGCTTACGATTTAACCTGAGTAAATACCTTATCTGTGGCTAGTAAGTCAAAAGTAAGCAAGTAAGTTTTCTACCAAGTTATGTATCTATGAATAAAGGACAGCTCTTGATAGCAAAACACTGAGAATTGTTTTATAATGTTTAGATTAGAACAGGAGTAATAATTTTTTTAAACTCACTTATCTTTCAGTTGTGTACCTAACAAATATTAAAATAATTTTTTTCTACCAAGAATTGCCTGATCTGTTGTGCTCACTACTCTTGCAATCACAAAAAGAAGGAAGTAATTCAAAAAGCTGCAACAATTAGAACTACAAAATATCCATGTGTATTGAAAGTCTACTAGAAAAAAATCAAACCAAACCCCAAACCAAAACAGAGATCATAATCAAATGTATTAAAAACGTGTTTAAAAGCACACATTAGTATGTTATTGCTTATGTTCTATATCCATATTAGTAATAATAATTCAATAATGCTTTTCCTCTTTTTTCCTATGAGCCTGTACAGAACTCATAGCTTACAGTGGCTCAGCTCACACATTTTACCATAGAATAAGTTTGAAGTAGAAAGCAGGCTCTGGAAATTCTGCTGAGACTAACCCCTAAATGCTGCTGACCATGAGAACTTACCTGTGCAGTGCTAGAGCACACAAAACCCAAAACGGAAGAAAAGGGCAGCTTACTACGAAATTATGAACCACTTTCTCCTCTTTCTTCTCTAATGACTTCCATAGTTGCTTTGAAGCAGATCATGTCATTATACAGAATACTAGCCTGAGTTTTTGCAGTATTTTTCATCCAGAAATTTAATAGATCACTACAAAACTAGTTGTACATAATTAATATATTTCACACATGAGTAAACTAAGGTACAGAGATCCTGAAAGATCGCAAGTCCCTGAAATTTCCCATGTCTGGGGTTAGACAAAGTCTTGCCAAAAGACAGCAGCAGTGCCAAGATCAGAGCTCTTCCGTTCCTGGCTCTTGGCTTTGTCAACGCTCCCAGTCTGTTACCCCATGTCTAGTGATATGCAAAAAAATCCCACAACAGCTAAAGACAGCCTTTTGAGTCCAAGACCCCTCCTGAGCCTTTATATTAAATAATCATGTTAAACTGCTTTTACTCTAAGGGGGAAAAAACAAAAACAAACAAAAACCCAAAACCCACAAGGCTTAACTCTTGCAATCTGTACTAGACCAGCGCTGGCAAAGTAATAAAGATACGAATGACTTGTTTAACAGCGGAATGAAAGAAAGCAAACAGGTTTGTTTCCTAATTGGTATTGACTGCTTTAAGTACATACAGAAGAGATAAACCAAAACATGCTTACTTCACATTAGAATTATATTAACAACATATCAAGTAATTGAGATGACATTAAGCAACATGAGCATTAAGACAGAAAGTGGGCAAACTGACTTAATGGTAAGTATAAAGCAGGTACCAAGAAAGCAGAGTAATTTGAAATGGAGCTTCTAACTTTGAGAGGTCAGTATTTGTCCCGTCTATGCACTCACTAACAAAAACATCACAGTCAGTCTTATAAGTTAATTCAAGTAAAGTTCTGATTTTATTTTTTTCTTTCTCTCATTATCCAAATAATTCATTTTCAGTAGAAAAAATGTGAACTGTGTAACCTATCCAAGAAGAGACAGGGACTAACAAGTGATTTAGGTCACTAAGCTCCCTAAAACTCCTTCATCTGTTGCTTTTCTGTCTGATTTATTCTCAGCTGCTTCCATGAAAATGGTCTAAAAGTCATGCCAGTTTTAATAAATCTATATTAATTAGAACTGACACAGCATTAAGGTTTTATAACACACTTACAGCAGTATATGCTTCTGGAACCCTGACAACTTTTTCTTTTCTTTTATGTAATGAGAGTTCTTCAAAACTATTTGAAATGAAACAACCAAATTCATAGCAACATGGCAGCCATGAAAGTGTCCCAAAGTGTAATGCAGCAGGACTTGTGGAAGGGAAAACAAGGAAAAAAAAGAAATGTAATTAATATGTTTGATGGTAAAAAAAAACCAAATTCTGATCACTTTTATATTTGCTTTCTGTAGACCATAGTCAATCATTTTGGTGTTTGGTCAACCAACTTCTGGCAGCTACTGTGGTGTAAATGCTACAAAACCAATGCTATTCCAGAGCCATTTCTTCAAGGTCTCG
Organism: Chlamydotis macqueenii; assembly: GCF_036417535.1. Taxonomy (NCBI): domain Eukaryota; kingdom Metazoa; phylum Chordata; class Aves; order Otidiformes; family Otididae; genus Chlamydotis; species Chlamydotis macqueenii. Next base: position 29,423,195 of record NC_141560.1, read on the forward strand.
ATAAGGTTGCCACGTGATATTATATATGCCATACTGTTACTGCATCACTGGAGGCAGTTCCCTGTTCTGAATCAGTATACACATTATTTCGTTTACTGAGTGTTTAAGGAGATCAGGCTCACTGAACAACTGCTGCCTCTTCCCTAGCTCATTTTGGAGGTATCGCCAATGAAATATGATAATTTCTAGTAACTTAGTTTCTGCTGATGTATGAAAAGCAATGAATTTACTTGACTTTTGATGACTATTCCTAAAACTGTTCCACCCTAACTGGTTTTATGTCTAAATAATACTACATTCCTCTTCACATAGTTAAGTGTGTTTAGGTAGCTACAATAGTCTAAGAATAAAAGGAAAGCAAAGTTTGTAAGCAGGTGACAATGAACCTGAAAGCATGCTAACATGTTCTTCCCAACTTTATCAGCTGTTATAAACATAAAGCAACATTGAGACTATTACAATGGCCTTTTCCAGCTATCCAAGGTAAACTGTAAAATGTTTCAGTGACTCTTCTACTTCTTTTACACTTTGCCCACTTGTGGTGTTGCCTGATTTAAGCTTGAATTAATGCGGATTGCCTGAGGGCTTGTACACTATTCATTTTGCATGCATTTCTAAATCCCCTATGAACTTCATGAGTTTATGCCACAGCTAAGATGACAATTACTTCTTTGAAAGCCAAAAATTTATCCTCAATCTGTCTTTTTCTCCTTTCTTCTTTTTGGGGTGTTTGGAATATCTAAGTGGCAAGAAAGATGAATGCAAAAAGGCAAGTTATGCAGCTTGGCATCTTGTCCCTGAGGAAAGATTTCCTTCAGAACTGATAGAATGCATGCTGTTATAGATGGTGCCCAGCTCAACCTGTTATCTTGGCGTCTAAGCCCTAATGGAACAGTTTGACCAACTAGTGAGCAGGCACAATGCCATCCAAGCATATGGGCATGAGTACACGCAGCCAAGTGACCATGTAAGAGAATCAAATATGTTTGCCGAGGGCAGGAGTCCCAGTCTGAAACATCCAAACAGCTGTCTATCCTGAGGTTTACATGCCTGTGGTTAAGGGGATGTGACATAGCTAATCTAGATTTTGGCTAAATTAATTTTAAAATACAAAAATTAGCTTTCTTGGCACAAAAGGCATTTTGGGCCCTAACTGTATACCAATATCTTCAAAACAATATTGCAGGTGAATTTCTGCCTGACATTTTGGAATTAAACTATGTTGTGAAATATCCAGTGCTCTTCCACTGCTTTACCTGCATACAGTGTTAAAGGAATTGTCCTGGTTTCAGCTGGGATGGAGCTGATTTTTGTGTTTTGGCTGTAAATTTCAGATTATGTTCAAAATTCAACATCAAAGGTGGTCCAGATTGTGTTTTGGATTTAGTATGGGATTTGGTCTGTGTAGAATGTTGATAATGCACTGATGTTATTAGTCATTGCCTAAGAGACCAAGGACGTTTTCAGCTTCTCAGTTTTTGCTAATGCGCAGATGCAAGAAGCTAGGAGGGGTATAGCCAGTACAGTTGACCCAAACTGGCCAAAGAGAGTATTCCATAACATAAATGTCATGCTCAGTATATATGTGGGGGTTGGCTGGTGGGCAGCTCTCTTATCAGGATCGTTCTAGAGATCTCTCTTGGTTCTGTTCCATGATCCCTGCTTGGGATGGGTGGTATTAGTTGTTGGATCTTCAGGTGGGGAGAAATTGTACATTGTTCATTTTGTATTTTCTTTTATAATTATAATTTTTGTTATCATTATTAATATATATAACTATTATATTTTCCTTTGCTATCCGAGAAAACTGTCTTCATCTCAACCCATGAGTTCTCCTTTCTTTCCAATTCTCTCCCTCATTCCACCTGGGAGGAGGGAGGGTGAGCAAGTGGCCGTGTGGTACTTAGTTGCTGTCTGGGGTTAAACCATGACAGGAATATAGGACATTCTTTTGAGAGAGTTAAGTAATTTGTTTTAAATCTTCAAATGTTACATCCAGAAAAGTATTTTAATACTGCAATTCCATATTACTAAGTGGAGTAATTTCTTTGTCGGCTTTAAAGTAGCAAAAAATACACATTTATAGCCCTATTTTCCCATCAGGCTCTGAAGTATTAAGTTTTTAAACTGGAAATGCATCTCACTCTACAAATTAGACAAAAAAAAATAATTCAAGTTTACAAACATTTAACAATCAATAAAATGATTTAACATAAATGCTACTGAAATGTACACCATTACTGAACTGACCTTATGAAATTTTGTATGTTGGATATTTCTTCATATTTTAATACTGCTTTGCAATTCTTTGTGATTATAGATGTACAAAGAGATTACTTTTATTGTTTATAGCAAAGAGCAACATCTTCAAAAGTGCATTAATATTTACTGTTGATAGCAAACAGTAAAATGTTCAAAAGTGACTAAACAATTCAGTAGCCTGAATCCAATTTTCCAAAGTAAATCAACTACTAAGTGTGGATTTGCAAAAAGTACCTTCTCTCATCAGAATCAGTAGGTTATAGGGTCCTAAATACAATATTTGAAGATCTGGGAGTGAAGCTGAAGTCTCACTGAAAGTGAACATAAACAGGGTCATCTATTGCAAAGATATTTTTTTAGATATTTCATCCTAAATCTCAGACAAGTCTTGTGCCAAGAGGAAAGAATATACAATCTTCATTAAAGAAAAAACTCTGCTCACCTGGAATTGAAGGAGTTACAAATCGTGTAAGTAGCTTTCATGTTCCATGAGGAAACAGAGCCACAGAAACACAAAACAGTAGATGTAAGGCTACTTGTTACAAACTTCTAGAACTCTAAAGCCTAAAAATTATCAGTATGATTTACAGCAATATTCTATACATCTGGTGAAAAATAAAATATCAATGTGATTATTATACAGATTTGAATTTGAGTTATTATCATGCAGTACAGAAAAAAAACCCCACAACAACAACAAACCCGCACACTTTTCAGTGCATTGCCAGCCACCTTTACCACCACATCATTTCGAGGAACTACTAGTATTTCAGTTTCTTACTGTAATCTGTTAAATCATGTAAATGTAAATGAAATTTTTGTTTTCTCACCATATGCCCTTTAAAAATACATATTCAGCAAAACACCTTCTTTCTCTTTGCAGCAAATACAAATAATTTCACTTCATGAAATGAGCAAAGTCTCTTTTTATCATTTCCAACATGTACAATTAAAATAACAAAACACAACCGAGGTTAAATTTTCTTCAAACTTAAGCCATAAAAAGTCACAGTAAATATCTTATTCTGGGAGCATTTCTTTTAAATGCAAATGTAGCAGCATACATTGAAATCACCATGAGATCTGAAGTTTGGATTAAGAACCAGAATTCCCCAAGACTGGACTGGGTAGCATCCAACTATTCTGATCTCTTTTTAAGGGGTTAGACAGACTGGTGCAGAGCAGAAAGAAACCCTGAGCAATTCAGATTCATAGCATTTATAGAAAACTCAACCACTTGTGATTCTTGGAAGAATTGTGATCATATTTTAGTGTAGGCTAAAACTGTAAATTTCAGATTATGTTCAAAATTTGACATCAAAGGTGGTTCAGATATATGGCTACAGTAAAGATTCATCCCTTCTAAATGTGCCTACACCACTAGGCTAAGTAAAAAATCATCAGAATTTATGCACAAAACTATACAAATAATTTTCTTGCTTCAGTCTCCAACTGCCGCAGCCCCTTATCACACAAAAATAAAAAGCTATTACAGTTCAGATTAATAAAAAAAAAAAAAAATCACTTCTCTCTTGGGAGAGTCTTAACTCCGGCTAGGAACTGTTCTGAGTTCAGGTAGTATCTACTTCTCCTGTTGACACTACTGGACTATGTATAAATAACTGAATGCAGGGAGCAAGGATTCCCAAATTCTGACAGACTGCCTTCACTACCAATGTGTTATAAATTCCCTTATAAGCTCCCACAAACGCATTGTGGAAGATTTCACTAGACACTGAATATCAATAACAGTTATGTGGTAGGACTGAAGAGCAGTTAGATTTTTTAAATTGCTCTTCAGTTAGCAAGACTAGCAGTTTCTCTCATTAACTGATATAAAAATGAAAATAAGTACAGAAGAACGATGAGTCCCAAACAAAGATATTTAATATTTTCACTAAAGATAATGCTCATTAGACTGTTCACAAAATCACATACTTAAACACAGGGATTTAAATCTGTTCAGAACTTCTGCAATCTTCTTTGTCTTGCATACACCTTCACCAATTATTCTTACACAATAAATAATGCATATGTGGAGTCCTTCATGTTTTACACCACACTTCATAGGGTAAGAGCCAGCCATAAGACTGTGTAGCTTGAACTGTGAAGCTAGCTTCCCCAGGGAGTCTCCAATCTCTTCCAAGGGAGGCATAAACAAGCACAGTCAAAATGGGTATGGGGAGATTTTGTCTTTTTCTTTTTCAGTTAGGATTGAGTAAACATGAAACTATATGTCCAAGTATTAAATTATTCTTTACCGAGCATTAGAGATAATTGTTTCGTGCTTTGCTGAGTCCTAAGTGAAAATGAATCAGAAAGCAAAATAAATTAATAGGCTGCTCCTAGTGTTTGTGAAATCTTATAATAAGAGTAAAGAGAATAGACTCTGAGGTGAGTTTTAGAAAGATATGAAGACAACACAAAGTGAACCTGCTTTCCATCAAACTCTGAAAAGCCAGGAGGAAGGGACAAAGATAAGCTAAATAATGGAAGAACCAAGGATGCAACTGTAGTGGGGGGGATAGCTGCAACACAGAAAATCTTCTCTCAAACTCTTACCTTGCAGTAAGAGGAATGTACAAAAGACTCAGGTGACAGATAGTGGAAGAAAGAGAATCCAAGAGACAGCCACTTCCCAAGTATGTTCCTTCCAGCATGGATCAACAGAGTCTAGTTTGCTGACCTTTTGGTTACCCTCTACAGCTTATTTATCTACTGAGCTTTCCCTTGAGATAAGAGGTAATTTTGATCTTTAATGTCTCAATGAAACACATATATTGCTTTTTCAGCCATGCTTTTGTTTAGTATAATTATCTGAAGGATAATAGATGCATAGCATAAATTGAAAACCAGTACGTAATAAGGAGAGAAATTCTAGAAGCAGACCTGGAAAGGACTTAAAATTGTCTATGACAAATGGGTACATAGGCAGTAGAATGTTCTGGGAATACATTTAAAGGTATTACAAAATTTATATCACATTTCTGGAACATGGTATCTGTTACAGTAGGGTTCCTCCCTGTTTCTCTCTCCTTTATATATGAAAAAACATGATAGTGAAAGACACTTTATTATTCATGTTTTAATTTGCCAACAGCAACACACTAACTTTCAAAATTTCAGACAAGTAAATCAGTTTTGTCCTATTTAACTGCATTCTCTCCTCTGCTACACGTGTAAATTTGCAACACGAGTTCCACATGCCATGAAGGGCCCTGGAAATTGATAACTCTTTACATTAACTTCTAAATCTGTAAGTTGACAACATTTAATCAAGTGATATTTGAATAGGACTGATTTGTATTGTAAATTTCTTTTCAGTTTGGATTATGATTTATGTAAAAATGTAATGCTATAATATATTAAAAAAAAGTTTTATAAACCTATATTGAGATAACTACATTTTAACAACTCTGAAAAAAATTAAATGTCAGAAGACTTTCAAAGACATAGTTTTCATTGTCATATACTACAAATACAAGACCTGAGCTGTAACCCAACTGAATCACACAAAGAACTTGTCAGAACAGATAGCAAAGCTTTCCAGGATCATGCCTCAGACCAAACCACAAGACAATCTTTCTTCCCCACTCCAAAATGGTGGTTTATTTAGTCTTGTGACAAACAATTTTTAAAAATGACAGATACAGAATTTCTGGACTGCATGAACTAGCTTTCTATGAAACCTAAAATTGCTGGAAGTTGTTTCCCACAAATACTATGGGACCTGCAGGTGTGCAGACTCTGTAAAAAGAAAATCACACCTTACAATATGACCACAGTTATTTCCTTCCTCCCTTCCTTCCTTGCATCAAAGTGGAAGGACTTGGTAGAGAAAAAGAGTAATCAATTAAAGCTTTTCTTGGTAAGAAATCCAGAAACCTATTTTCTACATACATTCCTCACCTACTGTCATAAATTCCTACCTCAACTTCGCTTTCAATTCAGCAGAAACTAATTTCTCCTTTCCACCTGCAACAGCACATACAATAGCATTCCCTAACTCCCATTCCCTGTTATTTCCATGTTTTCTTCATTCCCTTACCTGTTCTCTGCCAGGCCAGCCTCTCCTTTACAGAGTGTGCCAAGCATGGTGTGAGCTTGCCACTGGGCTTGGAAGTGTTAGCCAATCCTCTCAGACTTAGCACTGGCTAGGGTAACTTCCAGCCAAGCGGTAACCAGTGCCTCTCTGTACTCCTTCAGAGCCTGACTTGCACACTTTCCTTCTCAGCTGGACACCATCCAAAATTTTATACGGGCTTACCTCTCACTGAATTCCTTCTTCAGAACAGAATTCTCTAAGATCATCAATTGCTTTTCACCAATTACAGAAGAAAGAAAAATATCACCTCCTGCACAAATAGTTGAACTGATTCATTATTAATCCTTCTGCTCCTTTACTCCGCATCAGCTCATCTTTGCTCACCTCTCCTCTTCTTTGCCTTCTTTCACGTTTCTGCTGTTCATCCTCTATGCAATTCTACAACCACGATAGCTTCTATAACCCATATAACACTGTAGCATAATATTAAAACACACATATGACTTGTTGCTAGTATAGGCCTATTGACTGGGATCATTCTATTCTAGATCTTGCTCTGATCTGTCTGTTGTCTTCAAGGGAGGCGGGAGGTGTGTGTATGTTTATTTAAGTCCTTGTCCAGTACACGGTTGTACTCAGTCCTAAGATCACAGTAATCAGATGAAAATATATTTTCAAACATGTAAATTATTAAACCTGTACTGTCTTAGACTATTTATTATGTAGGAAACAGATCAGACTGTTCTGTGCTTCATCTAGTAATTGTGGCATCTTATGAATGCATAAGTATTCTCATGATGGGAACGACCCATCTCGGGAAAGCAGCTCCACCTGCTCTTCAATACATCACTTGAAGTTCACAAGTCTAAATCTTGAGACAAGAATAAGAGCTGCAAGTCTGCATAGAGAAGTTAGCCTTCTGACATGCAGCAACTGTGCCAGCTTTTAAATATTTTTTTTTTTTTTTAATCCCCAAGAGAGCAGAGAATCTAGTTTTTGGTGGCTGATTCTTACATGGGTTTGGTTACTATGGTATTCGGACATTAAATTATTAGCAAGCATTCACAGAGATTATCAAAACATAAGAAGCTTGAGACAAAAATAATAGTTTGCTAATAAACTGGCACTTCAGATCATAGCATTAGGTACACTACAAAACTTTAGGGAAAGACAGTGAAGCTACCAACTGCAAGTACAACTATAAAAAAGAACCTCATAATTAACAATATTCATCTATGACTGAAAATTTTGTTTCTGCTGTCACTCAATTACTGATAACCATGGAAATCAGAATCTCTAATATTTCATTAAGTTCTTTATCTGTATGAAATATTATAACATAACTCAATTTTTACATGGCAAGAAGAAATAAAATAAAAAAACCCCACAGATAAATTAGAAGAGTGTCACACTAATAAAGCAGGGTAGCTTTGAAAACATTGCCTATTCGGACCATCAGATGATACTACTTAGGGTATATAATACTGAAAGGGCAATCTGATAATCACACTAGAAGCAATTTCAAACCATACTACTGCTGAAAAGTCAATTTAACTTTCCAGCTTTATAAGACTTTGTTATTGCTATTGTTAATTATTTCTCATTTAATGGGAAATTGGCAACAAGGTCCCCAACTGTCATTTTAAATCTGCAATAATATCATGTGAAGCTTTTCGTCCTTATTCCCAAGTCCTGGATTATCAGAGCTAAATGGCAGCTCCAGCATTACAAAAGCTCAGGGGCAGGTACTGTTACACAAATTGCCAATTCAATTAACAGTGTGTAAATGCTCCACTGGCAGGCTGAGGGAAGGACAGCCATTTTGGCAAGTGTCATTCCTAATTTATCAAACTGTCAAACCTTCCACTCAGGTGCCTGCGGTCACTGTCTGCCTCTTAATGCTAAGTTGTAAAGCTGCAGGAACCATTCTTGTAGCCTGACAAGGCACAATACTCAAAACTGATTTTAAAATCAAATGTACAGTTGTCTTAATTATTCTCAGTATAAATGATGTTTTAATTACAAAATCAGAGTGGGAATATTCAATCAAGATCCAAGATTGCATGTATATACAAGGAGGTGGGCAGATCAAAGCCCGATGCCTAGCCTTTTTTCAGAGGCAGCTATTCAGTTTTTCTTAATTCTATACAGTTTTGTAATCACATACCTCCCTCGGCTACTGTCCTTTATGGTCTTTAGTCTGACTCTGCTCTTGGTTCTTACCAAACCACTGTGTCTGTGTTAATGTCCTTCAGGGGAAAACCCTTGTGGCAGGACTCTGTATCAACAGATTGGTTTCATCTCCACAGGCCTTGCTCTCCCTCCTCCCTCAGACATGCTCAGTCACCTCGGTTATGAGGCTCTTCTGTACAAGAGAAATGCTAAATAACTTCACATTTGAAGGTTTTCCCTCATTCTTCTTTCCTTGACTTTTTTTTGTTCCTGACAGAAGCAGCATACAGAAGCTACTGCATATGCAGATCAGAGCCCCTACAGTGAATACATGTACTGTGCAGTACGCTGGTGCCTGCAGGATAGCGCTTGAACAGTGCTCCCATTATGTTCTGTGGGGGGGATGTTACATCAGTGCATCTGTAAATGTTTGCTTTTGGGTTGAATACTTGTCGAGTGTGAGCTGCAGAGTATTTCACCTAAATCAAGTGTAAATTGATCTGACCATTTTAAATCAAAGAAAATGGAAGTAGAAAATAAAATATAGAAAATTGTCCTTTCAGTGTCTTGTGTGACTCCTGTTAGTAAAAAAATGAACAAAATTCACAGCACAATAGCAGCAAAGAAAGCCCAGGTTGGATAAGATGAATATGTTCTGTAATCTGTTTGTAGACATCATGGGCCAGCAGGAGATGCTCCAGAGAAAGAGAAGAAATCCAAGAAATCCAAAGAGAAGAAATCCAAGAAAGTATGTGGTAGTTATGTGAAATCCAAATAGTTATGTGGTAGATAACATCAGCTATACTTTTCTATTGACAAGAATTAAGTTCTTAAGTGAAAACCTGTATGTATGTGCATCTTTCAGAGTCATCTATTTTTTTTTTTTGCCTGTTAGCTCATTTGATGTAGGTATTATTATCACAGCATTAGGAATCCGAATGCTTTTACTTTTTATGTAAGACAGTTGTAGCCTTGGACTCAATACTATCATGTCACTACAAGTTTCTAAAGCTAACCATGCATTTTGTGAAGGATATAATACATCCAAATAGTAATGCAATTCAATTGTTCTATCACATTTTACAATGTGAAGTAATTCTTTTTAGAATTAAGAAATAATTCTTACAATGCCTTCAATGGACATGGTAAAAAATACTCCATTTAGTATTCACAATATTGTTTTTCATCCATATGATGATAAGTGTGAATGAAGGAAGTGCTCTGGAGCACAGGACTACCAGAAGTGAAACATTGCTGTGTTGAAATAATAAGAAGGAATTCCATACTTCGGTACAAACTAACTATTTGAACTGAACATGACTTCTAAAGCTTTTAAGGATTGGCACTAAATCAAGCCAAAATTGTTTATAAAGCTCTGCTATATATCCAAGACTGTGGACTTCATCCAATGCCCCATGAAACCATTGGGACAATCTTAAATCCTTTACTTGTCCTCTTGCAGCCATATCTATTAAAAGATAGAACTCTAACTGCTTCCAATGCACGTACATCAAGAAAAAGCAGCAAGCATTTGAGAGTCATGAGGTAGATTGCTTCTGTTATTCAAGACACTTTGTATAATTTCACAAGAGCACACAATTAGACCAGATTTTTAGAGTAAATTAGGGGACTAAAAACTGGATTCCAACAAAGTTTCAAAAACACATGAACACTCTGAAAATCCTAACAGGCACTAACTTTTGACACTCTCATATGTGAAAATATCTGCATAGATCTGACTTTCTGCCATAGCAAGTTGTCTCTAGCTAATATTATTACTGTTACACTATTTACCTTTCTGCTAGTGCTTTTGTGTAAATCTAACTCTTTTGGCATAACACTTCATTCATGCATGCTTCTTTTGAAATTGAAAGTGTGAGAAAGAAGAAGCAGGAAAAAATCAAATATCTTAAATCAGCAAAATAAAACAGCTGCTCCCAGAGCTATACATTGGAAACTTTATTACCTCTATAGATTTTGAATAACAGTTCAGGAAATTATATGTGATAGTTGAGGGGGAAGGGATGCAGTACAGCACAAGAAGCATCGCATGTGACCCAAAGAAACACCGAAGTAAATAAATTATTAGATCACAGATTATAGAAATACAGAGTTCCAGACTGAAATCTATGATAGCTATTTCAGTTTGCAGGAACTGAAAAATATCTGAATGCAGAAGGTCTTCATATTAGAAAGAGAAAAAAAAGTTGAGTTGTTTTTAAAAAAAACTTAAACATTTTTTTGGTCTTCTGTAAAGCCTAACCCTGTAAGCCAAAATAAACAGCCTATGAAATGTTAGTAATTCCAAGCAGTTAATTAAAAGTGAAACTAGGTGAAAAAAAAACCAAACTCTGTAAATAACTACTTTTGTATCTATGAGATTATTCCAACTGAATTCTACTTTCAGAACATCAATTTAGCCAGCACTGTGATTCAATAAACCAGTGTGCTAGGGCATTAGCTTGAACTGTGCAAGAAGTTGAATATCAATCCATATTATAATCAGGGGATTCAAATGATAGATTGTTTCTGGATTTGAGTTTCTTCAGTGCAGAATATTTTGCAGAAGATGAGAATGAGCACTTTGACTTTGAGAGATAAATCCAATAGAGATAATAACTCATATGTATTTAATCTGATCTCCACACTTTACAAGACGTTACTGCTGCATCAAGACTAGCCTTTCTAGGAAAACAATTCACTGTACTGAAAAGCATCTCAGCCCCTGTGGAATGATATGAACTTCCACATACAGAAGTGCTAGTTAAGGGTGTGGAAACTGCAGGCAATGTGAGACTCCAAATGTAATATAATGCCACTTTGGAAACAGAAGTTCAACAGCAACTGTTATCTAAGGACCACATTGTTTGTATTGCCAATCAGTACCAAACAGCCATAATCCAGACATCATATTTATATGGCAGTTCTATGCTGATGAGTTACCCAAGCTAATTTCCGAGCTTTGAGAGCAGTCTAACCAAGGCCTGTCAAGGAGCTCACTGTACACTCATGTCCAGAAGCAAGTTGAAAGTCCAATGTAGACATACTCTCTGCCTCTTTCCCTAGAGTCTGTGTAGGTGCACAAAGGAAAAGCAGCTGAAAGAAATCTGATGGGAGTTCTCCTGAGACACCTACAGAAGTTCAAATTCAATAACTGTTTAAACTTTGCCCTGGTAGTAGCTTCAGAGTGGTAGTCTCCACAAAGTGTGCTAAGATAATGTAAGAGTATGCTCATAACCCCTGTGAGAGCACAATAAATTTAACAAGATATTTCAATGCACATTTTCTTTAAAGACTGCTGGTCCTCCTGCTACACCCTCAGGAAGTACTGTGCCCAAATTAACATTAACATCTGCACAACAGTGTGTAAGAAACTGAACTTGATGTGTGCAGGTTCTCTAAAAATATGCCTTGTGTTTGTGGCAACTTTGAGACTGACATGGTAGAACAGAACATCCACCTTGGCATCCTAGACTCCATCCTAGGCAACTCAAGATCATTCAGATATAAAATTTCTAGAGCAGGGAATGGTGAGTAATCCTCCACACATAAAACACTACATTATCCTAGATTCTAAAAGTTACAGACCAGATTAGGCATTGAATCACCCACATTCCTGACCTGCAGTTTTGGAAATAATTAGTGATACTTACATATTGCTTCTTAGTAATAGGCTTTTAGCATGGGAAGCTTTTAACACATTTTGTGATAGAAGTGCAAAAAATAATCTGTGGCTGTGTTACTTAGCATGCTTGTTGAATGCTTTAACTAAATGAAAATCCTACTGAATGCATTTCTTAATTTTTCCTGTGGAGTGATCACTCAAAGGGGTAAGCACACAGTATGTTTGGAAAAATTACGGGAAAACAAAGGCACTAGTGAATAAGATCCAGCGTTCCTCAGTGCTGTCTTCTTTTCTCCTACACATATACAGCTGTCATCACTTTAAAACTGCTGAAAAAAAGAGGCCTCACCATCCTGCCCATGTCTGGGCTCTGCTTCTCCCTCCTACTTTGTGCCAGCCCCAGCACGTACACATCTGTGCAATGAGCCATACTGGGGAATGAAGAGGGCAGGAATTATTTCTCTGGGTTAGTCTTCAGCTGGACTGGCTAGCTGATCTACTAATCATGACATCACACACTCACACTGACACAACAAAGAATGCAGAAATGTGTAACCAGGAACGAAGTCAAGAATGCAATCAACCTCTCTAACTGCAGCTGCAGTCAGTGGGATTTGGGTCTTTAGCTACAAGCTCCCAGTGTCACTGACTCGAAGCTGTCGGAAGATCTCACAAGTCCTCCTATCAGAAATAAGAACGTAGTAAATATTCCAGCATTTTTAAGTGACAGGCAAAAATAGAGAACCTTGGAATGGTTTTCATTATGTTTAGCTCCACATTTCAGAAACATATGAACAGCCTATTGAATCACATCCAGAATTAATCTCTCTCCAAGTTACGTGACTTTTACTAGAACAAGATTCCATATTCCTGCTGCTTAAACTTTATAATCAAATCCCCTCATCTGTCATATTTAGATGAGTGTAAGACTTTTCCAGTTTCACCACTACCTTCTCTGCTTTTTCAGATCCTATATATTCTACATCCATGCACAGCTCTATATCTGGCCTCCATTCACAGTTATATGGGGAAGAGTTATAAAATCTTACCATGATTTCTAAAATAGACAGAACTGTCTGTGCAATGTCTACAAGCATCTAACTTATTATCAGGTGAGGTTTGGCAAGCTATAGGCTTCACTCCATCCACTTCTGCAGAGGTTTGTGCTCAGAGTAGTTTGTAGGATTCACTCTATCAGTGTCCATGAAACTGTCCTCTACTCACTTCCTCTTGTGCATTCGGAAAATAGAAGTTTGGCCAAGGACTAGGATCAAAATGGTCCCAAACTTACTATTTTTGTTCAAATATATGCTAATGAAGCTGTGGTTATTCCTCTGCCAAAACAAGAACAGCAACAATAAACTATTTGGGTAAAATAATCTATGGCACTACTGAAAAGGTATCTACAGCTCTAACCTCCTTTTGGCTTTGACAATAAGCAAAATTAATAATAATGATGCAAGATTTGGCTGGGCTCTGTCTCCAATTTTAATATAGCAAAGTGGCAGCATTTGCCCATATGGAGCATAAGAGAAGCCAGTACATAAAACACCGTTAACACTTCTTGCTCTTTCTGCACCATCTCTGCTTCTAATCCAAAAGACATCACTTCTCCATTCCTACATCATGACTAAAGCATAAGTAGGCAGAGAAGAGAAATGCACTAAAAAGTGTTGCCAAGTACCAACCCAACTAAAGGTTTAGCATGTTTCTCTTAATCTTTGCTTTCCTGTAACGCATCTGCAGTTTCTCCATATAATACCAGCCCATGATTCTTTGAAGTTGCTCTGCAATGGCACCTCAGTATCTTCAACGTCTCAAACATAAGTGCATTTGAAAAAAGAAAACAACTTAACACACAAAATGCATTTTAAATGTATCCAGGTAATTTGTAGGAAAGTAAAAATGGCAATTGTATTGTTGGTTCAAACATCGGATCGAATACATACTTTACAACAGAGTCATGAATTAGACAAACAGCGTGGACACCCCAAGATAACTGGCTTAATGCAAACCAGGTAACCTCTTGTCTCACAAGACACAGGTTTCAAGTGGTGTGATCTTAGCTTCCTGTGTGTCTCACCGACTCATTCCTTTCACTGGCTTCAGTATCCATTTTCTTAGAGCAGTGGTGCTGTACTGTTATGCATCCAATTCAGATTAGCCCTGAAATCATGATCTAGACTATACCTAAAACATAGCATTGGGTGCCTTAGTCACCTCTCAGAAGGATGGTCCCCTCCCCTCCCTTTTCACACTGCTAGGAGAGTTTTGCAACAATTTCTAGCAGGTGCTGGAAGATCTTACTAGTCAACTAGCTTGGCTGGCCAACACAGAGGAAGCAGGCTAATCTTTGTAACTCCTGCCTCCGTGTAAGCAACATATCTAAACCAGTCCTTTACTTATTAAAAAAAAAAATCTTTAAACTACATTTAGCTGTGGCAAGGAAAGGAAACGTTACTTTTTTCATACTGGCCTGAATATAGTAATGCTAGTCACAACCTTGCTATGAAAGAACAAATTACAGTAACAGATGTCCATATATCACTAAGGTGACTTCCCTCCCTATTTTTATTTTTTATCAAAAATGGTGAGTCTGAAAAGTCAAAACAAAATTAAAAAAAAACCCTGCAGCATCTGTCTCAGCAGAGTTCAAGCTGGCTGACAGTTCCTTACACTGAGAAGCTGAGAATGATGCTATAATTAAAATTTCATGAACAAGACAAAATTCCATTTTGTTTGGGAGAACTGTTATGAAAGTATACAAGAAAAAAAAACCTGAATATGGTAATTTTAGTTTATCCCTGGCCCTGAATTTAATGATTAAACTTAAGAATTCTGAACAAAATTATTGTTAGCAACAGGCACGGAAGCAGGTCTTAACCATTCCAAGTGAATGCGTGGCTATTGGCACACCACCACTCCGAGTCCTCATTTGTTTGATGACTGAGGATTAATTCTTCCTGTCCCTATCACAGGTTTTAAAGTTGACCCAATTAATTTTCAGTCTAGAAAGGAATAAGCAGGAAAAAGTGAATAATTGTTCTCAAGACAAAGGAAAAAGGGAGTAATGGCACAGTTAGCAGCATCTTACTGGCACCTGCGTTACTTTCCTTTTTGTGGGTCTTTTTTTTTTTTTTTGTATAACATGCGTTGCTTTTTACTGAATTTCAGTCAACTCCATGGGAGACAACACCATCCATCTTATTTCATCTTTTAACAAGGACTTGATGAGGTGACACAGGACTGATTCTTAAAAACACATTACCTGTTATGTGAGGCATTGTGTGACAGGGAGAACTATCTTCTTGACAGGCACCTGACAGCAGATTTGTTGATTTCATGGTCACTTCATTTAAAGTAACAACAGGGTGAAATATGCCATCTGATAATCTGTTTGAATGTTGACTGTGAAAAGCACTTAACATTTCTGCCAGCTACTACTACTACTACAGAATCTGTTCTTCAATATGTGCAGTTTTACCAGCCTCTTTAATAATTATAAGTAAGAAATTCTTGTCCTAGATTAAAGGGGGGGGGGGGGAGGAAGAGAACTTTAAAAGAAGTCACCTTAGAAGTCTGACATTGTATCCTGAGAAAAAGAAGATTCAAAATGTAGGGCTCATCACACAGTGAGACTATTGTCTGCAAGATGACTGGCTGTTTGCTGTTTGAGGACAACTGCTGCACCTGCACTGCATAGGTGATTTTAGGACAGATATGTAGCCTTTCTCGGTCAGTTGTCTTCTTTGTGAAAGTTTAATCCAGATACTTAAGACCAAACATCCTCCTGCTTAATTTTCACTAATAGGTAGTGATAGCAAAATGATAAGAAAGGGATGACTCATTTCAGGAAGGGATTACACAGAATTCTGATATTACAACTCAGTATGAAATATTAGTTAAGAAGCTATTATTATACATGTACAAACCTATGTATCAGCACAACAGGAATTTAAAAAATTAAAATATCAGAGATTCATTACTTCCTTAGATGCAGAGCTTGCAACACAAGAAACCAGAATAATACCAAAACTATTATCTACTTTCTAGTGGCTGAATGGGTGAAACTCTTGCTTGTTTTCAAACAAGTTTGGGATAGACAGAGATACCTCTAGATTAATCTGTCAGCACTGGGAGTTCTGTCAAAATCTGTCCTTAAACAGAGTTATCATCATATAAAAATGCATGGTATGCACAAATTATAAACTCTTAATTCAAGTAGGGCTAAATGAGACAAATTCTAACAAATCAGTGCTGTACCCCTCTCATAATTAGCACCCACTCACACATTGAACTATCTTGTTGATTTATGATAACCTCCATGAAACCCGATGAAGAAATACCTTGAGTCGATATGATTTAAGCATTTTAAAACCACATTAAATATGAACCAGAAGCAGGCTGGTTAAAATTTACACTTTCTCTGAAAGATTTTTGACACATTCAGTGCTTGTGAAAGCTGAGGGGATGACGGCCCTAGTCAAATACAGTTGAGTGAGCAGACTGCAAGCATCCCATATTCCACCTTCAGTGCAGTTCAACCGTGACGTGGAGGGACCTGCCTTCTCTTTTACTTCCCTCCTCAATACACTTTTATTCACTGTCTCATAAATGTTTTATTAATTAATTCTCATTGTTGCTTGTTGGGTTTTTTTTTAGTACTCTTAATATTTTGCAGCACAGTTTAACTTAAATTCACCTAGTCTTTCTATTTAGAAATAAAAATTCTGACAAGTTGACTACAGCAAGCATCTTCTTCCTAATCTATGAAGATGTTCTCAGAATCATTTTATGTGGTTTTGTTTATCTTTAAATCTTCTTTACTCAGGAAATAACCTCAGGGGTTTAAGTTCCCATCTCCTGGGATCACATCAATGGCAGCGGAAGCATTTATTTGAAAACTTCAGCATGGATTATGAATATTGGTTTTATAATCAGGCCATTCTGCATGTTCTTTTATGGCATTGCTGACTCCAGTGTTTCCTGCTAAACTTCAGCTACATTAGAAAAAACAACCTAAAGTTATTTTGTTAAAACAGCTACTGTTGACTTGAAATCTAGTCAATTAAAAACAAAACAAAGAGCAAAACAAAAACAAACAAACAAAAAAAAGCACTGTCAGGTGCTAAATCAACCCCTGAGCCCCACTTGCCAATTTCTGTTGTTCTAAAACC
Organism: Chlamydotis macqueenii; assembly: GCF_036417535.1. Taxonomy (NCBI): domain Eukaryota; kingdom Metazoa; phylum Chordata; class Aves; order Otidiformes; family Otididae; genus Chlamydotis; species Chlamydotis macqueenii. The sequence goes on from NC_141560.1 coordinate 29,440,476, forward strand.
ATATGCTCTTATTTCAAGAATGGCTTCTCTCTTTCCTGTCTGTGCAAAAGTCTTGCAGACACAAACAAAAAGCGAGGCACGGTGAAAGCTATCTGAGCAGAAATAGCTTTCAAAAGGGCCTAGGAGAAAAGTAAAGAAACCAGGGAGACAACATAAAAGGAAAAAAAAAATAGCTTATTTCTTAATCTATTTCACTTAGAGTGCTCTCTGGAATTACATAAAACTCTACAGGAGAAAAAACATTTATGGGGGAAAATCCAGTTCAGAGGTCTACTGTGCCCCTTTAAACAGACATCAGCTTTGAAGCATGGAATAAAAACCCCCATGGCCCAGATCTTGGGGTACGTTGTGGCTGCTTTGAGTTGCATCACGCACGCATTCTGGGCATGGAGCCAGCAGCACTGGCCAAGTGAGCTCGCTCACGTGCGTGGGGATCTTCCAGTGGCACCAAGCCAGCCCCTGCTGCTCCTGTCACATCGCCCTCCTTCCTCAGCCTCCTCTGAGGAAACCTGGACAGGTCTGCCCCAAACTACCCCAAACCCTTGCTTGATGCAACATTCTGGGCAATCTGATGTGCTGCGGCAGCATCATTGAGCATGTCCATCTCCCACCGCCAGAAGTGTGCTGTTTCTCAGCTGTTGTGGAAAGTCTAGACTAAATTAACTTGACTGACCAAATTGGTATCGCAGCCCTTGTCGAACTCAGTGGGAAAATATGCAAACTATGTTTACAGCCTTGTTAAGCATAAAGCCACTAAAAGTCATATACCCAATAGGCTTCACAACAATGACAAGGAAAAACAGCCACCTTTATGAAATACTGCTAGCTTTCCACATTACCTTCCCTAGTGTTAAACTCCTAGTACGAAGCCTCCTTCTATCAGGAGGAACAACATTTGGCTTTATATTACCAAGTTGTAGAATTCATCACTTTCATCTCTCTGCCATCTGCAGGATATTGAAAATGAAATGAAAACAGGAAAGGATTTTTAACATGAGGGGAACACCTGATGTATGAAGTTATTCAAGCCCCAGGAATGTGTGGTATTGCACATTCTCACTGTCACAGCCTTTGTTGAAAAGGATTTCCCTGACCTTTTCTCTAACCAGCAAACAAATAAGCCCTATCTCTCAGCAGGAGAGAGCCACTGCTCCATTAGATCATTAAGCAGCTCTATTCAGACTACCCCAGTCTCCTGTCCTTGGCCCTGAAGAAAGAGCTGGCACCAGTCCAATCAGTCAGATAGAAGGAAGGCAAATGTGCTTTCGTACGGTACAGCTTGAAATGTCACAGCAGGATGAAAGTCGTGGAACAGACAGCAGTGAGGAAAAGATGTGGTGCTACATGAGGGGTAGTGTTCCAACAAGGAAAGGCTGGTGTTTCAGTCTGCCAAACAACGTAATGACTCATCCAGGCAGAAAAATATTACCACCATGGGAATATTTGGAACGTCTCAGTCTGAGAGTAATTAGGGACTAAACTACACCGGCATGCTTCAGTGATGAAATGAGAAAATAAGCAATACCTCTGTCAAGTTCTGATTGGCGAGTATTAAATGAATATGGGCTTCTATCATATCTGACCACAAACTAGTAACTTGCAGCAGATTGTCGGAACGGAGAAATATTTCCACTTTCTCATAAAATACGACAGCACAAAAAAACCTGGTGAAGTGAAAAATGTTACAGTTGGCAGTAAGAGTTTTACGGAAAATCATTACCATGATTATATAATTTAATCCTTGTAACAGGCATTTGCACATAGCATTTTCAACCTCTAATTACTCTGTCTGCAACGGAATAAAAAAGGGTAAGAAGAGGATGGGCAAAAGCAGCAAATGCTGACAGTTTCATTTTATTAATAACTACTGTATACAAATCACTAAATGAAAAGCACAAATGTTTAATGGATATAGGTAATGGAATTATTGTGCTACTTATCGGTTGTAAAAATGTAAATACTTTGGCAAGAAGGACAAATGTTAATTTTTATTCTTTTGTATTTCCAACTTGTGCACAATTTGTATTTATTAAGCAATGCAAAAGGCCTTTTTTTCTTTATAATTGTAAAGTGACATTATAATTAAATTGTATAACCTCAGCAGCATCTGCAATTTAAAGGATCACTTACAAACTGGCTGGACAAAGTGCACCACATTAAGCCACAAAACTGAGTTACACATCAATAACCCTTCATTCCAGTGGCTGGGTCAAAACCTCAGCAACATGAAAAAAAAATAGATTATTCAGAGTAAAAAGGTTTAGAAGGTCAGAAAGAAAACCGCTTACAAGATCAAAATTCCCAGGATTCTTTAAGACTGCATACACTGAAACCACCCGCGACACCTGTTTGACTTCTTTCAGCATGATGGACACTTGTAGTTCAGCTGAACCAAATGCAGCTCCTCAAATTAAAAGGAAGGGCAAACACAAATTACCTCTCTGCACAATATGAACGATCCCCATTAGACTGGCTTAATAAACTCTAATAGATGTATAGCTTAATACAATATTCAGCTATTGACATAAACATAAATACAAATTTCAAAGAAAATAACCTACTTTAGTAAAACTACCTGTGCAATAAAAATTAATGAACTCCAAATGATTCTGCACATCTCCACCAAATTGCATTTTCAGGCTCACATCTTCAGGACATGCTGGGTGGTTTGATGCATTCCCACAATTCATCTTCCTGCTAAGCCAATTTTAATTTAAATGCAATTAAAGGCTCAAAATGAACATTATGTATTAGATAAAGCCTTGAATCTGCAGACTATCATAAATATGATTTTCAGAAAAATTAATTACAAGCCATTAGGGTACAAGTCATCTTACTGCAAATGTTGAGTTAAACTGCAGAATCAGTTTGTTCCTTCCATTAAATGTTAAATACTGACTTTAAGCTTTGCTCCAAGTTAATAGCAGAAGGTCAGCATAAAAGAAAAAATGTTTCTGAAATAATCCTCAGAGATTCCAGAGACTTATCAATCCCCTTTAATTGAAAAAAAAATGTATTCACTCTAAATGCTTTGAAACAATCAGCTTTTGATGCACTTTTGGTCAACTTAAAATAATAATAAAACTCTGCACATTCTCCTGGTGCTCTGAATATAACACAGATTTCTGCAGAAGACAGTTTATGCATAACTGCTGCAAATGAAAAATTATTATATGTTGTGTGGTGTTTCTAGCCAGTAGTTGGTAGACACTCACAAACCACACCAGAGATTTCTGCACAAGGTACGCTGTAGAGCTGGTACAGGAAACTTCAAGAAGGTCAGCTAAGAGCTTCCTTTTGTTGTCACTTTCTGAGAGGTGGAGCCTGAGGATTCAGTACAATCCCAACCTTCAAGTGGCAGCTGTGGAAAATGCTATGACTTCTTTGAGATATGCTGAAGTTACAGTTTCAACTTTTTAGATATTCCCTAAGACGACTCACAAATGTACCTGTAACTCCTAGCAGTCATGATGCAGAGTTGATGCAGTCTAACTTGTTCAATACACTTATAGAACAAGTTCTACATACCTATATAGGTATATAGAATACATGGGTTTCAAAATCAGAGGAAACAGAAACTGCATATTGTATATCATATATTACAAAAAGTGCATTTAGCACTGCAGAGAGACAAAGATATGAGCATATTGCTCAGAACTAAAAGCAGATTTCCGAAATTCACAACTTCTGGATCTCACTGCTAGCTGTGTTCTTTGACACCATCCCATAGCTACTAAAATCTTCCCGCCAATATTACCCACAATAGATTCAAATGAAAACTGTGCTTAATTCCCATCTCCCAAACTGACATATTTTATACACAATATGTCAAAACTATGCATTTTTCATTAACTTCTTTTCTATCATTAAACAGAAAAGCAACGACACGGTTGGTGAAATTCAGCCATTAATCTCATAATAATTGCTTATAAATGTTCATGCTACACTGAAGAGCTGAATGCATCACACGCAGTTGAGGGGGTCAAGGTAACTTTAAAAAATAAATCTTTATTAAATCACAGCTTTCTCTTCTAACATTATTCAATTTAGGCATGAATGCTGAAACTCACACCTTCATCTTCTGCACACTTGATTCAACTTAATTTTATCTGCTTGAATATCAAACATTTCAATATCCACCTCTACATCCAGGCCCTCCTCCAGCTGCTAACTACTCCAGCCCCTTGGGGGCCTGCATGTGTTTGCTTCAATCCATTTATTGTCTTTTGTTTGTCTACCTCTTTTCCTAGACACTAATGTACTCACTTCTGGATATTAGTAGATAACCTCTGTGCAGTGGGAGTTTAACAAAATATCTGGCCATCAAGCTGGATGAATGTTATTTTGGCAATTGAACTTCATAATTTAAGGGCGTTAGTATCAGATTCTTTAATTTCAAGGAAAGTGGAAAGCTGTTACATTCTGCAGGTATTATTAAAATGCGTTGTATGCTTGTGGATCCTTAAACAGTTATACTTTGAAGAGAGCAAAACTATGAAATAAAATTTATTATATGCCTTGCCAGTTTCAAAAATCAGAGCGATGATTAAGCCCAATAAACACAGAAGACACTTAACTGTTTCCCCAGTGAGCTTGTTGCACAGCTCTACTTTTCACTGGCATACAGCCTTTCTACAGCTGATGAGGTATGATACATTTACAGGCACCCAACAGGATCCTTTTCATGATGTGTGTTTCTGACAGGAACATATAAGAACAGAGAGAGACACTTCAGAACGACACCCACTTACAGCTTGAAAGGCATAAAAGCTCTTGCTTAAAGCCACCACGTTGTGGCATCTCTGTACAGGGCAATAAGCCACAAACTTTATTGAGGAAGATAAAAGTTAATGCGCACCTAGGACTTCAGTCCCTAGAATCCTCATAACTGGGAAAACTCTCAAAATGTTATTTCTGATGGGATATCTTGCAATTTTCATATTTTTTTTTTGTACACCATCCCGAATCCCTAACTAGTGTTCAGTTTTATCTCTGAACCTTTTCTCACACATGACTTTAAAACCAAGAGATTCAGAAGGCTGATCGGAGTCCACCAACATCACTGGAGGTTTTCCCCTTGACTTCAGTGTATTGGACATGAACTTGATAGTAAAGCCAACCTGAGAATAATTAGTCAGAATACACCATCTAAAAAATGGAACAGACCCACACCACGCACTCCTCTTTACCCTTTCAATTGCCTGGTGTACTCCTCCATGTTAGCAAAGACCAGGTTAAGAACAAAAGCTTTAGAAGGTCACAAGTAAAACTGCTTATAAGATCTAAATTCCCAGGGTTCCCTAGGGCTGCATATGTTGAAACCTGCCATAACACATTTGGCTTCGTTCAGCAGGACAGATGCTTGTAGTCGCAATGAACTAGCCACAGTTCCTTGAGTTAAAAGGAAGAGCAAATACAAATTAACTTTCTGCACAACATGAACCACCCCCACCAGGCTAGGTTAACAAATGCTAATGGCACTCTCTCTGGGGACAGGGGCTAGTCCTTTCCACCGCGAGGCTTGTAACTCACAGTCTAGAAGTGTGGTATCTATCACTGATGATAGAACACACTGTAAGGCAAATACAAGGAGAAAAGAGAGAGAGGGAGATGACTGCATTTACCAGTGAGATGCCTCTAACTCTGCAAGATGAATGCATAGCAATGCCATGAAGTAAAAGAACACTCCAAATCGAGTACAATGAATAAAATAGAGATACAATGAGCTGTTGTCCAGAATTTCAAACACAATCTCCTTTCACTCTCTTGAGCTTACTGCTGTTTGCCATTAGATTTTTCATTTCCAAATAACTCAGCAACTAAACAGGTGGAAAAAGTCAAACTCTGCCAAGCTTGGCTGCCCAGGAAGCTGTTGAAACCATGAGGTTCCCATTCAGAACAAGGTCTTTGTGACAGCATGAGCTCACTCTGAATAGCCGTGTGTTCAGTGATGCGCATGTTAATGAATGCATTGCTCATTGTTATCATAGAATATTATTCAGGGTTTCACACAAACATCAATAAACATATTTTTTCACATTCTTTTCACTGCAAATTTAAGACACAAGTTACTTTTATATTTGCCTTATCCTGGTCACTGCTTCTTACCAGGTCTTAGGAAAGGGAACCAAGGCCAATTCTCCAGCCATTCCTAAATCTCATTTTCATTTGCTGTTTTCAGTATATTAATCAATTTCCACTTCCATTGTACTCTGAATTCAAAACTCAACCTTTTTAATCCACAGGTCCCTGTCAAATTCCAGCTTCATACTGCAGTTTAATCTGCTTTCAGACCCATCCCATTTTTCAGCAGTTCTCACTTACAAATAAAAATTACCTTCCTTTCCCCTAAACTTCATCATCCTTACCTTTCATTGAAAGGCTGAGAAACATCACCTTAGATATTATTGATGAACTTTGCTTAACATTGAGTCTTTCTTGAAAAAATTATGTTAATCTTAAAAATTTTGCATTTATACATAAACACCACATGCACACACACTCAAAATCAGCCTAGCTTTTAAAAGGCCAAGGTGTTCTCCAAAAACACCCTGCTTCTCATGAAATGCTGTAGTTCTGAGACTAGACATGGCACTGAAGTTTCCTAACTCTACTACTACAAGCAGCAGGATCTCACCTCTAAATCAGTGAAAATTTTCTCACCAGAATAACAGTATATTAACCTTTGCCTAAGATTTGAGCAAACTATCTATACAGCGTATGCTTACAAAACCATTTCAGGGACAGTTCTGCCAGAATCATGAATGGGTTTGAAACAACTGTAGCTCTACTGGATATTGCGGACTAGAGTTAGTTGCAATAGTTTCTTAAAGTTTCTCACAGCACAAGAGTGTAAATTTAAGGCTTACTAAAATAACACTTTTTGAAAACACTAAAAGATGTACAGTAACGGGTTTTTTATGTTTAAGTATACTGATGCACATGCTTTTATGTGGGGTTCTGTGGGGCTGATTTTTTTGATCTCCTATATTTGCTTCTTGCCTTTCGCTTTTGTGAGCATCTATATTAAACTATTTCAGTGGGTTCATAAAACTAAATTAAAAAAAATACATTCATCCCAAGTAAACATAAAAAGTCTCAAAATATAAAAAAAAAAAGAGCAAAGTACAGATCCTGTTAACCATTCTGCAGGTGTAAGCTGGAGTCCACAATGCATCTGCCTAAACATATTTAAAACATAGACCTTTCTGAACACCTTCTGAGCGTGGCCTGAAACCACTCAGCTATGTCAGGGCTATTGTGCAACGTTTTACAGGATTATTTTCCTTTCAGCAGGAGACTGTTGGTACCATTCCTGCACACATACATATGTTGGTCTACTCACAAGACAGGTTAAAAACAGTATTTCATAATGGGACGTGCTGAACTAACAAAGAGGGAAAGATGAAGCAATCATTTTCTCCTGACCTCTGTTTTGTTGCTAGGATTCCAGACAGCTTCTGTTTATTGAACAGGTTAAATACTATAATAACTAATTTTTATTTGATTAAAATTTGTAGTATTTCTACACCAAAAATGTCCCATCCACCATTTAAAAAAAATATTTCTGATTTTAAAATGTATGCATTATACTTCCCTACTAATCCTACATAAAGATTGGTGTTGTGGAGCTAGCCTATTTCCTTTTCCAGAACAGTGCAACTTAACTTCTGTATTGTTAAGAGAAACAAATTTCCATTTGGGGACACTGATACACTGTTAAAGACCACTATTTCCCTTTCCCAGCACTGTAAATATCCCACGGACTGCTCAGAGTAATATCCAGGAAAAATATTAGAAACAGTCTCCAGCAGAGATTATCACGCAAGAGATGTAAATCCAAATGGGAACAGAAAATACAATGCAAGGCTGATGTTCGTAACAACTATGGAGAACAGCAGTTAGGAAAGAAAATATTGGAAAATAACATTAAAAAAATCATGTAACTTCTAGTACTATGCATCAAAGATGTCCTCTCTCACCACTGGCTAACATGTGACACCAGTGATCCATTCAGCCTTTACCTCAGAAGTTAATTTCATCCTAGGGCTATCATCAGCACTAGGGATGCTATTAAAATCTTCAGGATGAAAACTCATGTGAAATGCAGAGCTTTAAAATAAAGTCTTAATACCTGTCCAATAAGGAGAACTAAAAGTGCAATGTTCACATAAAAGTAAATGCACTAGAACAATAATGCATAGGACATGATATTGGCCTCCCATACAGTGATGACAATTCAGAGTATTCCCAGGAAAATCTAGACTGCTACACACTTATATTAGAGCAAATGAGATGTGAATCAGGATGGTTGCAGGAGACAACTGTGCTTAGACACTAGATGCTCTCCATTTCTAGATGGAATCACAAGAATCATTCAAGCTGGAAGGGGCCTCTGGAGATCAACTAGGTACAATCTGCTCCAAGCAGGGTCAGCATTGAATTCAGGGCAAGTTGACTAGTCATAGAATTGTCATTAAATCCTACAAGGCACTCAGTAGTAATAGTTTGACACAATACCTAGAGGTAAGCAAGGAAACAAAGCTTTTCGAGTCAAAGAAAAATTACCTAAATTCTTCTTAAATTACTCTTTATGTGCCCAAATAGTTAAAAGATTTACTTACTGCAAGCAATTTCCAGGCTGAACAGAAAAGTAAAATAAGAATTGTTCTGTTGTTTCAAAACAAAACCTTTTTAGCACTCACAATAAATTTATCCCCAAGTCTTTTATCTCTTCCTTCCTGGTCTGCAGGTTTAATTTCTCTCTCTGTGATTGGTTAACCTATCCACCTCAGTACTTACATGACCCTACAGGAATAGTAGCTGAGTACCTCCACTACAGATGAATTTATTCTCATAATGTTATTGAGGGATACAGAAATATTATTATCCACATTTACAGACAGAGAACAAGACAAGGACAGATTAACAGATTTGTCCAAGGTCAATCAAGAACTAGGAACTAAGTTATATCTCTTCAATGCCAGTCTAATTCTTACAACCTAAAGCTACTACCCTGCCTTCTAAAACAATTTCAATTTTTTTCTTTATGTCTCAACAGCATCTTTGTCTTTCTTTCCATCTTAAGAGTGTAATATGTCCTTTTTCTAGCTTACTCACATCTTTGTACAAGACCATCATTCTTTCTTGCCTTTGCTGTCGTCTTACCTTCAGTTACCAAGATTCCCATCTCCTTTTCCCTATTTCTCTAGCATAATTTTCCTTTATATATAAGGTTCCATTCTGTCCCCACATCCCATACACAACACTCTGAATCACCTTCTCATTACAACTTTCTTAGTATATGGTCTCAAAGGCTTTATCATATATTGTACTCTCACATTAGTTTGTAACTCACAGTAGTACCCAAACTACCTCCACAGTGTTTCACACCGTGGTCCTAACCTGAAAAGCCACCACTGCCTCATGCCAGTAAACCTGGACATGGGCTTACACTTGAGCTCTGTCCTTACAGACGCTGTGAATACACCTGGCCCAAACCACTTGGCTCTGTGAACTCAAGATAGCTCAAGCACACTTGTTAAAAGCTGAACAGATACAGCCAGGAGAGTCCACGGTTTTAGCAGCTTGAAAGTATCTGGCTTTCTACCACAGCCCCTGCTCAGATGGACTTTATGCTGATAGATCTTTCCTTTATTTTCAGATTGCTATGTAGAAGACTTTCAGGATAACTCCAGCTGCCTTAGAGGACTACCACTCCCGAGTACTCCTACTACAGTGTCACACACTCTTATACCTTGTGGCAACCTTCAGCAACATCAGCCAGAAAGAAATGTCATGCCCTAAAAATCTGGCATGTCAAAGCTACTGATGGAGTCCAAGCAGTTATTCTGACATTTCTGCTGGAATAATTTGTTTGGAAAATGGCATGTTAACAGTAATTTACTTTCATAGCCCTTGCTCATGAGTGCCCCCTGAAGATTCACCAACAGAAATGTTGTACCACTAAAGGAGAAAAAATTACCCTGGGAAAATGCAAGCAGCAAGCAACACCCATTTCTAATTATTTACTACACTGCACACAGACACCGCACTGTCCTGTTTGTCCACTGCATAACAAAGGTCAGCCTCAACAGAACAAAGAAATGAGTCCCAGTAAAAGTAAAAAAAAAAAAAAAAGATTAAAAAATGCTAATGTGATAGGCAAAACATTTCATAGGACAAGACAAAATCCATCTCCTTTCACTGAAGTCTGTGGTATTAATGAAAACATTTTGTAGTCTTCTGGACTCTGCTCTATAATTACAATCCTAAGAAATAACAACTGTCAAAAGTAACTTTCTTCTTTTTCAACTGTCCAGGAGACTAATATCCTACAGACCTGATTCAATACCTTAAGTCTTCCATTCCTAGCACTATGACAAATTGTATTTCAGAAACATCTGTTCAGACATTCCTACTCAACTAGTAGTCTGCACCATCACCGTGTACTTCCCGAATTAAGCCATTACTCCTAATTTCTTTCCTGTCAGTGGGTATCCTCCATCCCTTTGAATTCATCTTTTCCTGAAGTTGGAAGATGTGTGTTTTCTCTAGCTCTCTGTGAGTGGCACTTTGTCATATACCAGTGTGTCTTTTATACCTGGATCCACTCAGCTTCTCAGCCAAGTGCAGAACATGAAGGCTACCAATGATTCAGATGAAATTCAGAGCCTAAGGAAAATGTTTCTGCCCTCACACAATTGGAATTCTTTCTTTCCCTTGCTTTTTACTATATATCTTAAAAAACATTCTCAAGTAGGTTGTCATGCTCATGCAAGTGAGCTCACTGGTTTCTAATGGGATTACTATGTAAATTACCGCTAGTCAAATGAACATTTGTAGGAACATTTTCCTTCAAATTAAGGCTTACAGGAGAAGGCCTTTGAACTATTTCTTGTGTATTACATTGCTATGACAGCTCATTTTAATTTTCGTTTACTCGATCACAACTCTTCACCTGAATTTAATGACAAAAACTTACCATTTCCTGTTGCACTACAAAAAAAAAAGTAATGCTAGGATGTTACTACTTCTTCTGCCTCCCACTCCACTGAGCAACCTGACAACGTACTCTCTGCTACATCTAAGCTGTTAAAATATCAGTAGGACCAAACAAGACAAGTACTGATTCCATAGCTGTGCAACTCTTCCTTCAAGTCTCACTTTTGTTCCTGAAACTACACATAAACAAGTTAAATCAATGGAATATAACTTTTAAGTAATACAAATCTTGCTTACTGTGAGTTATTCTATTTAAAATAGAATCAAGTACAGCTAAAATAGTTCAAGTACTAGAATTATTACTCTTTCATATATAATAAGGGCATCAATCTAGGTTTATTAAAAGAGAAGGAATTATTTAGACTTTTATAATTAAGTTATTTTTATAGTTAAAGTCCAGTGCACATATAAATATATAAATCTGCAATGGCTGAAAATCAGTGCAAACCTTCACACTGCCAAAGCTAAAACAAAGCCTGTGGATAACTTGGAGGCTAATAAAATATCAGAGAAAGCAGGAAAAAGCAAATGCTCTTGTGAAAAGATCAAAATTCACAGCCTTTAAAAATCTTACAGAGTCAAATAATTTGAAATATATCCTAGTGCCTGTAACAGGCTTACTCACATGTTTAAAGTTAACTAGGTGTGTTCATCTTGGTAGAGTTGGATCCAAAAATAAAAGGGATGCACCATAAAACTTTATTTCTTATTTGGACCTTAATTTGACTAAAAACTACTTTTAAGCTCCCTTCAAATACCTAAGTAGAGGATTCAGCTTTTATTTCAGTATAACTCAGCACAGCAAGTTCCTTTACAAGATGCTTTCAATATATAAGACAAAAATTAATAATGGAAGATTTCTGGTCTACAAGTAAAAGATAACCTGCTTATCACAACTTTCTAGGTTAAACTGATTTTTGAAAACCTATCACACCTACTATACAGTAGAGCATGGGCAACAAGCAGCAGAGCATCTCCAAAGAGATGCAATCCAAGGTTCTGAACCACCTATTACTATCATCAATTTCTGAGTTTTTTAGATAGAAATGCTGCATGATTTTCATAGAGTCACAGAATCATAGAATCATTAGGGTTGGAAGGGACCTTCAAAGGTCATCTAGTCCAAGTCCCCTGCAAGGAGCAGGGACATCTTCAACTGGATCAGGTTGCTCAGAGGCCCCTCCAATGTGGCCTTGAATGCTTCCAGGGATGAGGCACCTACCACCTCTCTGGGCAACCTGTTCCAGCATTTCACCACCTGCACTGTAAAAAAGTTTTTCCTGATGTCTAATCTAAATCTACCTCCCTCTATTTTAAAACCATTACCCCTCATCCTTTCACAACAGGCCATACTGAACAGCCTCTCCCAATCTTTCTTACAGGCCCCCTTGAGGTACTAGAAGACTGCTATCAGGTCTCCACAGAGGCTTTTCTTCTCCAAGATGAACAGCCCCAACTCTCTCAGCCTGTTTTCATAGGAGACGTGCTCCAGCCCTCTTATCATCTTCGTGGCCCTCCTCTGGACCTTCTCCAACTGGTCCATGTCCTTCTTATGCTGGGGGCTCCAGAGCTGGATGCAGCACTCCAGGGGGGTCTAATGAGGGCAGAGGGGAATAATCACCTCCCTTGACCTGCTGGCCACACTTCTTTTGATGGAGCCATGTCACTTTACTGGCTAATTACTTAGGCTTGGTAGGTTGCATGCTTCTCTTTGATGCTTTTTTTTTTCAGAATTCTTACATCCATTTTTAAATAAGCACATTTTCATTGTGTTTAAGTTCATAATAACAATGTTTCCTCATAATAAGTAATGCCTTGTGTGCAGTGACAATATTCTTCATAACACTGTTAGGAGGTCTATAAAAATGTCTATTATAACCTCTCTAACTTAAGATATCCTGATATGCTGAACACTCACGCAGCTATCATAATAGTTACCTTGTTAAAGCATTATAAACACATAACCTGGACTTTTACAGTATCCTTTACATAAAAAAAAAAAAAACAACCAAAAAAAACCCCCAACCAACCAACCAGAAACAACCTCATAGTAATTAATAAATGGTAAAGAAAAGAAACAGATAAGATGCATTACTGCATGCTCCAGTGACAAAGGTGGTCATCTGCATGATGGCTTTATAGAAGTTGGATATGCTTTAGCGCTTCAGCCCAAGGTTTGTGTAGCACTCACTTAAATAACTGGGTTGTTAAAGCTAGTTTTGTTTGTCTATATTTGTTTCTTAGATATTTAGTAGAGCCAATAACATTCAGTAGCTAGAGACTGCAGGGAAGTCCAATAAAACCCCAGGAGCTCTTCTTGCCATGTATAGTGAAAGCTCATTAGACAAACCAAAGCAGGTTCTGTTCTCCTTATGGCTGCACTGAAGTTCCTCCATTTCCTTTGCTATTGTTTGGGTTTGTTGTTTTTGTTTTTTTTTTTAAAAAAACTCTGATCATATAGTGTATGCAACAGAGTTTCACTGAAAGATATTAAAATCAGAACTTGTGTCTTCAGGGAGCTAACACGAGCACTTCAGTGAAATCTGGTATTACCACTACATCTACTACAACTCTTCATGATGGACAGACATCCTCTGAATTACCAGGATAGTCCCTCTCACATTGCCGTGGCTTCCTTTTAAGGCAACTTACACATGTAGTGACCTTGTCTGACTCCAATTCAGAATTTGAATATTAAAACACTGAAGAAGATGTGGCTGTGATCCTAAAAATACTTCAATGTTTTGACAGAGATCTGAAAAGACATTCTTTACATTTTCTTCAGTTTAACAGCAGATGCTCAGTATCTTCAGCTGATAAAATACATCCTTGGTCCTGCAGCACCATGCAGGTAGGTACCGCTTTCTGCTGAACCATGGCTTTCAGTGGTACGTACGTAAGCTTGGAGGTTTTTTCTCTTTGCACTGAGTGCAGGATCAGACCCCAGGAGATCTCACCACCTTACAATTTAACAAACCTGCACATGCTCCCATGACTCCAGTTGAAGACGTCCATGTTCCTTGCAGGTGGGTTGGACTAGATGACCTTTAAAGGTCCCTTCCAACCCTAACCATTCTATGATTCTTTGATTCTGACTTTTCACATTGTCGTTTAATTGTAGAATATAAAATAATATTAACAAAATTCTATAGCAAACACAAGGGAGGTAAATTCATCCATTACAAGGCATGTAAGACCAATGGTAATTTAAAACTCCAAAATTACAATGGCTGCTAGACTCCCAATTGAATTCTGTTATATCTGTCTCAAAAAAAGTTCCTCTTGGTTGAGCTATTGCACGAGAAATACTTAGGGAAAGTCACCTGTAAGTTCAGGAGGCAATACTGAAAAGAATATACCATATAAGGATCCTGTTTGGAACAAAAGAAAGACATTTCCTTGTTTTCAGAATGGCTATAAAGGTCTATAAAGGATCAATCACCAGCATTCTCATAAAGAAAACAACAGCTACCTTTATATCAGTAGTACTTTCCAGCAGCTCTTCTATATCTAAGGTTGAACCTTGGCCTGCCTATGCTTTAGGCTGATACCTTGTTCTCTGGAATGACATTTTTTTCTCTCTTACAGAAGGTAGCTGCCAGTGGTTATTAATGGACATGGATATTCTAAAAATATGAACTCATTGTAATCAATGAGGTGGTGGTTCCCTCAGTTTGCTAACTGTCCATGTTCAGGCATTAGCATCTAGCTGCTGAGGGTAAAATATTAGGTTTCAAATATGTCGTATTTTAAATCCTCTGTGCAATTGGCTACTATATTTGAGAACTTTAAAACTCTTTTTAAGTGTGAAGCATGCTATGGGCTGCTTACATTGAAATGTTAAGCTCTTGATATAACAGGAAAAATCAAAACATTGTAATACTTCTGGCATTTCCCCCTCAAATTCACATATATCCTCCATATAAATAGTTCTTGTGTTTTAGAGTCTAGTTCTAATAATATCTGGATTTCCTATTGTTTGTTAAGTTACTGGTCATTCTATGCTCGCAGTTTCCAACATTGACAGGTCAGAACTGCTTACAACCAGGACTTAGTGATTCAGATGGTTTTATTTATTTCTGTGCACATACTTCTCCCTCCGCTCAATTCAAGGAAATAAATGACTATTCATCTCATTTGCTGAGAGAGACATGAGAATAATGATATAAGTCTGATAGTGCCGTATGCGATGGTATAAGCTTTGGCATATAACATACTATTAGCAGAAATTTGGATAGATGCATCACACATAAATGAAAAAGCAGGCCATCACAAGTGAGATCTAATAAAATCCATATATCACATCATTTTTTCATGTATTCTTTATATGACACATTTAACAGAAATACTATTTTTAAAATGTATTCATTTCTTAGACAGCTTTAAAACATTTTATAGGAACCCTACTGCATACCCTTTAAACTATAAAATCTCAGCACATGTCCAACACACAAACCTCAGAGAAAGAAAAAAAAAAGCAGAAAAACATTTAAACTTATCTGAAAGCTACCAGAGGAACTTTTACTTTGTAAAAACAGAATATCTTTGACATCCAATGTTTCAAGATTTCCCAGAGCTACTCCACATTCTTCCAGAAAGCTGAGCTTCCTTCTCAGTTGTAACATAATTTCTAGCTTTGAGATACAATGCTTTTATTCTGTCAAATAGTATGCATTTTTGGCCCTCACCTGAGTAACTGATGGGAAGAACAGACAGTTTTCCTGTTAGACAGATCTTAGAATCTCTGGAAAAAAAGAATAAATTCTGGATGTCTGTTAGTGGGCAGTATATAAATGTGAAGTCACAGGTTCCTCATAACGGTAATTAAGAATTTTATCACCAACACTTAACACACTAGCCATGCTGAAGTTTGATGTATTGGCATCATAGTGTGCTGAAGGTAAAACTTGAGAGTGTTCTCAAGAGAGAACTTGATTTGTTAATCTGGATTTACAAAACCATTCCAGGTTATATTAGGTAAATCGCCAACATTTGACAATTTATCATACGTTAAGGCTACTAACGTTTAAGTTGCCATTTCTTATTTCTATATGTCTAAGATGCTTTTTTTTTTTTAGGGGAATATCCTCCAATACAGAATCTGCTAGTTTATAAGTGCTCTAATTTATAATATGGTGTATATATATATGTTCCCATCTAGTAGTCAAGGTCTATGACTATATTTAATCATTAAATGGCTAAATTTTCCCTACCTTCCTTTTTAAATTTTAAATTTTCCCCTGAAAAATCTGATTAAAATATTTTCACCTATCCTATCAACATCTAAACATGCTACTCTTCCTGCCCCAGGGCCTAGGAAATATGTATATTTACTTAGGCTTTTTGTGCAGAGACGAACACAGCCAGCGAATTTAGACTGTGAAGGGACAAGGAGGGATTTGTTTGTTTCTTTTGTGTTTTGGAGTATGCTTGAATAACCTACCACAATGTTACGGTGGGCTTTGCAGTTCTGTGTTGCATTGATTCTATTCTCCATACTCCTGCCTACCTGTAGGATGGCTCCTGCACCTACACACAAGGCATCTGAAACACAGAGGCCCAGGAATGTCAAGTAGCTCACACATTTAGAACTATAATTATTACAATTAATAACATAACCATAACAACAACTAATTAATCAATTAAAATATCAATTCTCCCTTAATGAGAGAGGTAAGAGTTGGAATTCATTATGGTCATAACACTTACATTAAACACTTTTAGCGCATAATTTCTTGAAACAGATTTGGTTCTGATCGAAAATAGACACACAATATTTCATGTTGATCTGGTGTCTAAAAACATTCTAATCGTGCTTAAGAAATGTGTCATCTTTCTACTCCTTTGTATCTTCTTATTCCACTTGGTGACAAAATAATTGAAGTCATTTGTGATTGATGCTCCATTCTTATTCCAGTTATTTCTTGGCTGTGTAAAATTCTTCCTGATCTGCCTTCTTGTTCTTCCCTTGAGGTGTGCACGACTTCTCTCTTTCTTTAATCCAAAAACTCCAAACATATGGTTCCCACCAAAGCTTAAAAATTGTCTATTTTTGTAACTGTACTGATCATGACAGAGAGAGAGTGGAGTGTCAGATTACTTGCCAGGCTACACGTCATTTTGTTCAAACATTCATATGCACCTTTTCAAGAGTTAAAATAAATTTCTCACTGTAATTTTAAAAAGTGTAATTTAATCTCTCTATTCCCTCTTCCTTTTTGTTTTCCTGTTAAAAACCTTGGGGTAAATCAAAGCTTAATGACATGCAGACCCAACAGGACCCAACAGGCAGTGGCTGGTGAGCACAATGCATATGGTAGGAACAGCAAAGGGTTTTGCCTTTATCTTTGAAGGCTATCACATCTCATCAATATTTTCTTAATAATAGGAAAATAAAAAAAGTAGGGAGCGGGGTGGGAAGGGGAAGCTCAGATGATACTAATGATTAGTGTATTTTCCAGTAGTGTTCAGAGGAAAGGTAATCTATTTGCTGCTTAAAAAACTTTTCCATTTTGTTTTTTTTTTACCGGGCTTAGTCAAATAAGCATACAGCTTTTGTGAAGCCTCTGAAGAGGTTTTATTCCCCTTTTCAAGGGTGGTAGGAGTTACAACTGAGGTTTTTTTTTAAAAAAAAACAGTAAGCTCAGATGACAGAAAATGCAGTTAGCAACTGTGGTCTTTTGAGGATAGGTTAGGAATAAATCTGTTCTATATGTTTACCATAGTGAAGAATCACATGTGTTTTGGGGATAAGGTGTTTCACAAAGTATAGTCTTAATTTCTGTGTTAGCCTTACAAAAACTTTATCAAACAACATTCCCTAAGAGCTGCAGTTAGTTTTTTTTCACAGCATATATTTCCTAAATGTAACTTTTATTTTCTTTCTCAGTCTTCCTATAAATTGAAACAAGGTTTCCAACTCACTTCCCCTTGTAAAATTTCTCAGGTATCTCACAAACCAAAACAGGAATTAATGAAAATATGATCTTCTGAATGGCAAAGTCATGGTTGCTTGCTTGGCTCACCACTTGCCAGAAAGCAATACTGCATTGCCAATACTGCTTTTAGCAAGAAAGCCAATACTGCTTTAGTGCCAGTTACCATGCAGGTAATCTCTTCTGCAGAGGGGAAAACAACATTCCTTCTTTACTAATTTGTTAAGCCTTATTAACAGAATGTTATTTGACTGGACCAGGAACACGCCCTGATGTGCTGCTCATCTAAACTAGCTCTTTTTTGAAGCTGGGAATAGTAGAACTGCTACCTTCTCAATTATGCTTTCAGTGGAATCCCATCCTTCTCTTATTATGCCTTCTCAAGGTTTCACTTGAACAGATGTGGCTCAGCTGCAGGAGGTTACATGTGGTGACAAAGGCTTGAAACACGTTTCCATCATGTATAACTAACACCAGAATCAAATTGTTAAAAGTGATTTTTTTTGTCACCTTCAGTTATACTGTAAGGAGCTTCAGTATAGAAATAAAATCCCACTCATTCAAAATTTCTTTACAAATCATAATCCTGAGAACTGACAACTCCCACCAATTCTCTACTGAGTAACAACAGTGCAGATTTCTGGCTTAACAGGCTGAACCTCTTCTCAAATATTGCAATGAGATATAGATTCCAAGAAAAAAATATATTCTCCATGCACATTCAGGCTACCTCCTCCACCTCTCAGTTTCAACTAATTCACTTCCTAGTATTATTTTTGTCTTCACATGTTCAAAAACCCAGAACACTTAGACAAATTCCAGTTGCTCTGTGCTCTCATCTACACTCCTGACACATTGCTGCCTCAGAAAGTTTGGAGCTTAGCAATTGTCATTTCTCCCACAGGAACAGATTGGAAGCTGGGGAAGGGATTCCTACTTCCTGTGCTAAGCTTTCCCTACTCTGTCTGAATTACTTGCACACAACTCTATACCAGTTAGCATTACCACGCTCACAGTAACTTAGAATGTACACTTAAAACTACTGCTTACAGTTGCAAGGAAGCAATTTTTCTTTTTTTTTTAATGATACAGAGCACTGCAGTTTATTGCTTTACAGAAAGCCTCTTTATATAAGTAATCTATGTTTTCTCTTGGTTTGTGAATGTTTTGATTGAAAAACATGCCTCTTTGCAACACATTCATATTTCCACTCAAATCCTCTTCCCACATTTAAGAGTGATGTCATTGTTATTCCTATATCTTTTCTGAGAGAAGGCAAGTGATTTATAAATATTTTCCACTTCACTACCCCTTGCATAAATCACTGGACTGACGTGCACTTCAGCGCTTTGTCTGCTCAGCCTTGCTGTGGTTTGGGATCTGGCAAAGGGCTCGTTTCTCTCAGGTCACTTTTTGGGCTTATGAGATGGAAAGTCTTGAGGCAGGTTAACTCTGAGATTTCTTTCTAACTTTCTTTTGCTGTTTTAAAACTCCCAGCACTGTTGTGTGACAGCAGAAAAAGACTAATAGAAAACAGCTTTCTTGAAACTTTGAGGAAGGCATTTTATTGGAAGAAGCAAAACAGCATTATTCTTTAAGGCATCCTCTCTCTCCCTGTACTAACATACAGTCCTCCGTGTGGGGCCTCTTGCTAGATGTTGAAAGCAGTGCTTACTTCTCTTGGTTGAGGGTGAATACGATGAGTGCAGAGCAATCACACTCTCTTCCTCCTGGAACAGGTTGCCCAGAGAGGTGGTGGATGCCCCATCCCTGGAAACATTCAAGGCCAAGTTGGATGGGGTTCTGAGCAACCTGATCTGGTTGGAGATGTCCCTGCTCCTTGCAGGTGGGTTGGACTAGATGACCTAGATGACCTTTAAAGGTCCCTTCCAACCCAAACTATTCCCGCATGACATCCTTCTTCCCGCATGACGGGATGGGATGTTCCTGCTCCTTGCAGGGGGGTTGGACTAGATGACCTTTCAAGGTCCCTTCCAACCCTAACCATTCTATGATTCTACCTAAAGTAGGGAGTAACTTGGACACTTCTCTCTTGTTGATTAATCTTCTCAAATACAGATATTGGGAAGAGAAAATGGTTCCTTCTCCTTTTGGCCAATTGGTTCATGGAGGTGCAGGGGAGGCTACTGTATACCGCTTCTGAATAGTTAGATCTACGGCACCATCTTCAGCTACCACTAGGTATTACAGCAAGAAGAGTCCATGAGGTTGGATGGGGCACTCTCACTACTTTCAAGTCTGCATCAACTGCATATCCACTTCCAAGCTCTTATTCTGTATTTAGAGGCAATCCCTTGTTGCAAGCCTAGTCTGTTAAATTTCCTGGTTAACAGCTCCTGAACTTAGCTAGCATTTTCCCAAGCAGTCTGTTCCCTGGATAATGTTATCTGACAAATCCATTTATGCTTTCAACTAAAGTAAGCTTGAAATGCTACCGCCTTTTCTTTCCAAATATAATTTGTAAACTTCACCTTCAAAGTATTCTATCACTGTAAGTTCTTTGTCTAATTTTTAAAAATTACTCCTGTCTATCTGCCACGAGAAGTCATTGTCTCAGATTCTCTGTGCTGCTTTGCTGAAGAATGGATTTTCACATATTAAATGGAACTTAATTCAGTTTCCATTCTACTACTCTTCTCTTACAATTGTTTGCTTCTACTTTAAACCTTTTTAAATGGACACCTAATTGTTAATACTGTCTTTTCCAAAGACCATATTCCCATCTTATTTTCCCAGCCATCATTGTCATTATTACTTTCTGCATCAAGACCTAACTATGAATCTGAGAGATCTATAAATTAAACATTTGCCGTCATTTCTCCTCTAGCTTCTGCACCTACAACCTAAGATTCTTGATAGAAAGTAAACTTCTCTTTAAACTTTCCCTGGTTTACAAACGTGTATGTCATCCCCTGACAAAGACCACCTAACCTAGGTGAATTATTATACAATGCTCTGTATTTTGAAGAAAATAAACAAAAAAGACCATCTTCTATGAGGAAAGAGAAATCTGCCTGGTGCTTCCAAAGATGTTCCCTCCTCAGCACATGAAACACCTTATGATCAATTGCTGCAGGCAAATAAAGATCATCACAGAAGGATATGCTACAAACGTTCTTGAACAAGCTATGCCCACACAGACTTCTGTAACACCTGTTTGGCCCAATTAACATTTTACTTCATGAGAAACTCCATTTATTTTAATAAGGTTACTTGTGCATTTTGATATATTTTTAATAACAGTATATGGATATATCTTGCTGACAACTCAGTAGTATTCAATTTTTTGTAAGAGTTTTGCCAAAGGCGACTTTGAAAAGCAAGCTATTGTCAACCGACTTAACCTTGTCAGATAAGGGCTTGCATGCTTACCAAAAAATTGCAAAGGTCTGCAAATCATAATCTCCTAAGTAGAAAGACACTGGATTTTGAAGCTTTACATTTTCTGCCTACATTTCTGTGTTGTGCCATGCAAATAACCAGACTTTTCTGTTCCCATGTGTATAAACTGGAATAGTACTAAATCTGGTTTTGGCTTCTTTTTTTTTTTTTTTTGCTAGGAGCTTGCTATACTGTTGGCATGCAAGTGATACAAACGCAGCTGATAGAGTTCGGATCCCTCTTTCCCAGATGTAACTGTCTAAACAACCTTGGCCACTTCTATCATATAACACTCCCGTGCAGTGACATAAAGACAGAAGAAAACCATGCCTCCCCTCTCTCTTCCTCCTGGACATCTCTAGTGTCATACTACAGTTGATGGTTCTATGATTCTACAGGGAGAACTGCAAAACCTCTTTCCTTTTCAGGATACACTGAAAATATCTGATAGTGAGACAAGTGAAAAAATAAGATTCCAAACTCTGGATATTTGACCAATTAAATCCTAAAAGAAATCACTGCTGCTCTTGAAACCTGTACACAGTATATTTATAGCAGACAGTAAAAATATTACTCTAAAATTCTGTTTGCCTGTGTTATTACAAAATGACAATATTGTTTTTAGCCCATTTCCTTTAACCAGATTGACAGAATTACACGTTGACATTACTGTGAAATTTTATCATGTATTATGTTAACTGTGCCAGTTTGATTAGCCTTGATTGACAGCTAGTACCTGCACAGAAAGTCAAATATCTCAGGAATATAGCAGCAGTGAATAGTGCGTTGCCTCCTTCATTACTATAAATATACAGGTAACTACAAGTAACAGAAATACATAACAACAGAGGAAGTAGTAATAAGATTACATATACCATTAAAATAATCAGTGTTATTACCATATTGATAATTTATATTTTCTCTGACCTAAAATACTCCATGTTCGACAAACTCTTTAAACACACACTGACAAAAATAATAAGTCTGAAAAAAATCTGAGACCTTTCATTCTGTAGACATGCTGTTCCTAGATATGTACTACCACAGCTGAGGGACTAAATTTAAAAATCTCAGCACACACAGTGACTGCTTCTGAGCTATCATATCATAATAATGCTTCTCTCCTACAGCATCCTCATCTGTTATCTAAACAGAAGTCGAGATTCTTTCAGACTATAGAACTGGAGGCTAGGATGTATAGTGAATGAAGCATAGAAGCTGTGTGTTCCCCCTCTGGCTTTGGGGGTTGAGTCCAACCTACACTTCAATAGAGGATTCCACTGGAGATTCTCTGCTCATCTTGTAGATTACATTAATTCATATCACAAAGTCACTGTATGTTACAAGACACGACAAGACACCATTTCTATAAACTACTCTGCAGTTTACTTGTACAGAAATAGGGGAATTAAGGAAAGAGAGTAGCGGGAACCCAGGCTTTCTTATGCACAAAAAATTACTGGAAATAATCTCATAGGTCGTCTTTTTTTTTTTTTTTTTTTTTTTTTTTTGCTTCATTAGTTACATGACTTCGAAATTAAGGGATAAAGAGAGTAGGAAGGACCTCCTTGGTCACTGAGTTTGGCAATATATCTGCACAAATCATCATGTATCTTTCCATAAGCATACTGATTGCCCTCTGAAAAGAACTTCATGTTTTGCCCCTTTTGCTGTAGCTCTTTCAGGTCCTGATTACTTTAGCAAATGGATGTTTTCCATTTATTTTCAGCTTAAATTTACTTGTAGCCAGTTAATACCAAACTCTCCTTGGAACATGATACTCTGAATTAAAATGTTTTCCTGGGTCCCTGGTATTCTAAGCACCCCATGGAGAGCAATCATATAATCTCCTAGCCTCTTTGCTAGTTACATCTAATTTCCATCCAAATTTATCTAAATTTCCAGATTTTCCATCCTCCCCAAAACCAGATAAACAAGCCATTCTCCTGATGATCATCAAAGCCTTTATCTGCATCTTTCATACTTTGAATTCCCCTTTCTTCATCACAGGAGACTGTGCCCAGCCCAACAGGGGCAAGTCTTCCTTAGGAACAGTGGGCTACCTCCATGCCTGAACTCTATAAGCCCCAGGAAAACCTTTCTGTGTTTCATTTCTCTGCTGTGCTGAGCATAAATGGTATATACATTTGCACTGAGCTTGCCAATACAACATCCTCAGACAGGGTACACACCCTGGAGGCAGAAGGAAACCCTAGAGCAAGAAGCAGAGTAGCCATTGGCTGGGGCCATCATCAGTACTGGCCAGTGGTTTCTAGTATTTCATATAATTTCACATAAATAATTCCCTCCTACAGCTCTACCAGCACCATCCAATCTTCACCAGACACAGCACTCCAGCCTTAGGATTAAATTTTACTTTTTTACATTGCATCACAGTCATGCCTTTTAGGCTCTTCAAGAGCAATTTATCTATTTTAGTCATCTCTATCTGGTGGAATTCCTTGCTTTAAGAGAATTTAGTACTATTAGTCCTCAGGTGCATCATTTTGCACTTTCTGCTATGCAATTTCATTCCATTTCTGTTACTCTAGTCCTCAAAATCATTCAGCCCTGATTGCTTCTTTCTCTTAGTTTTGTGTCACTGGTCAACTTTTTTTAGATCTTGAGAAGTTCCTTCAAAATCTTCCCTCCTGTTAGGAAGCTCCCTTTTGCTGCTATCTCATTGAGTTTAGTTTCTTACCCACTCTACAAACTAGCAATTCTTATGCTGACACCCATACTTCTTGGTTGAATAAATAATTTCTGATATGGCACTATAGCAAATTAAACTCCCCCCCGCCGCCCCCGCCATGAGTTATCTGGTTAGAAAAATACCAGATTAATCTTGTGTGATCTGCCTTTTCTATTTCCTTTTTTTAATTCAAATTTAATTTCATAATTCCTTAGCCAGGATAAAAAAAAAAAACAAACATCACCTAATAGAGTCTGGGTTTATATGTTTATATTTTCTAATAAGTTACTACCTAACCTTTCTAACTTCCATTTTTAATTAATTAGGTCCACACAGACAAACCCTTTTGGCCTTCGTAGTAATATCTTGAGTTCAGGCATGTTGGAAGGGCAAATCAGTTTATGCAATGTTCTGAAATAAATGCCTCTCCATCCATAGGCTACTGGAACTACTTCAAGGGAAAAAAACAATGAGAAAATAAACGAAGAATAAAGGCTTACTCTCCCATAGCAATGTTTGGTAATATTGTTAAAGCAAGTGAGACTGATGCCTGAGCCTGTTAGCAGCAAATTTTATTTGACTAAAAATATTTCTTGAAAATGTACTGCTAGCTAACTGATTAATTAATTCAGCCATCGGGATTGTTTTGTTTTTTTTTTTTAAATCTATAACTTTTTAAGCAGAAAAGGATAATGGGAAATTTTTCAAGTACAGAGTTTGTGTTGCGCAATTCTTGTCTTTTAACCTGCATTACTGATATAGTTAGCACAATAATGTGACCTATTAATATAGCTACCCTTTAAATAAAAAGATATATATTTGTTGCAGTTTCCTTTAAGGCAACATTCTATCATTACACTATTATTTTTTCACAATCAGCCAACAAAATCTACAGGCCTACCTCCATTCCTTAGTTCAGAATGTAATCCATGCTTAAACATTATTTTGCATCAAAGGAACATTACTGATGTTCCGGTAGAAATACAAAGTGTATTTTCATTGTAACCTTCTTTCTGTATTTACTTCATTTCTCAATGGATCTGCAATCATCCTAAGGTGACAACGGTTGATATATTAGTAATAGTCTTTCATTTTCTATCATAGTCCTACAGTCATAGTCAGAAGGCTGTAAAGAGCTGAGCTTAAAAGTCACCGCACAGAAAACTAAGATGAAAGAAAATTATTATTCTAAGGTACACAAAAGTATCCTAACTAGCTTCTACTGGAGTATCTCACATTCATGCTATAATGGTACATAGGAACATTAATTAATTCCAGAGGGAAGTCTGGTACAGTCAATCACTCTTTCCACTCAAGAGGAGACAACCACCTTGGTTGAATAAGCCTATAGACCACTGGGAGCTGATATTCCTTCAGCTATAAAGCCTTTTTGGACACGCATCCTTATTTCATGAAGAAATCTTTAAAAGCTTTCTTCCCTGGCAAGACACACATAGAATTTGGACTTCCTTTTGCACTGCAAACTCTGTCTAGAAAACAGTACATACAGCACTAACGTTCACACTATTTGGATGGAAGATAACAGACGAAAAGGACAGCAGTGATGAGAAAACACCACGAGAAATGTGTCCTGCCTCAAAAAAACCTCACCTATTTTTATGTATTTGGAAATGTAGTGTCTATCATCTGTCACTTCCATGAACATGAAGGTAACTAAAAATAACAACAACTGAACATGCCTGGAATTAAATTCAGAAAATGGTCAATAAAAGTAAATGTAGTCTATTTAGAAAAAAAAAAAAAAGAAAAGTGTTAAACAACTATGATAGCTGTCATTCCATTATGTGGAGAACAAAGTGAACATCTATCTTATTTTCATAGCAAACACCTCAGCTTATTTGTGAGAAATCAGCCTGCCCTGCAGCGTAGAACCTAACCAAAGGAGTCTGCAAGTGGAAAGGCAGAAGAAAATGAAATAAAGGCAAAAGCAAAGCATCCCATCCTGGCACATCCTCTAGGTGCTGCGTTTGGCAGGTGTGAGATGTGACTTGGCACGCAGCATGCACAAGTCTATGCCTGCAGATGCTCTGCCATCAGACCACTGGCTAGGATTGCATGTTGTAAGTACAGAATTTAAAGGCAGCTCAGAAAGCTCAGCAGATAACAGAACTCAACTCCAGAAGAACTAGACCAGCTGTGGAGAGGGGGACCACTGACTGCTGCTTCAAAGAAGTCTACACACCTCCGTTTTGCACACAAGCTGAAACCAGTGAGCTGTTAATTCAAAGACTGGAATGGTGCTGCCTTTAGAGGTCTCTGATCATTTCTTGATAGGATTGGGAAGAGTATGAAAATAGAGGTCTGAAGAGTCCAAGGGACATGTGCTACATGGAACAGTTTCAATATCATAAAAAATAAGCATGGAAACTTATACCAGAATGGAGGAGAACGGGACTGCACTGCAAAAGGGTAAAACCTGGGAACACCTCTAATACATTGATGACATCATTGTGGGGCAATACAGCAGCAGAAGTTTTTTAAAAAGGGGAAAAATTAATCCAAATCCTTCTGAAAGCCAGCTTTGCCACAAAACGAAGCAAAGTCAAGGGGCCTGCACAAGAGATACAGTTTTCAGGAATAAAATGGCAAAATGTAAGTAACCCCATTCCAATGGATGTGAGCTCAAATAGGAAACCCCAATCACCCAGGAATCTTAGAAGTAAGCACAGAATGGCCAGAAGGCAAAGATTTTGGAATGCCACCAGAGGAAGAGGTGACCCATGCTGAAGAGGCCACTCTGTATAATAACCTACAGATTGCGGACATGATACACCAGCTGTGTTAGATGTACTAGCTGCAAGCTCCAGATACAGCATGCAACAACCCCACACTACATACCATCCCTCCTGCCCGGAAAGACTGTTATGACTGATGGAGCTGTGGACTAAATGAACTCAACAGACTTTGGACGGATGGCCCATAGACTGAGGGAATTATATCTGTTTGTTTATATATAAAGCATGACATAGATGGTATGGAACAAGGAGTGGATATTGTCCTGGTTTCAGCAGGGATAAAGTTAATTTTTCTCTCAGAAGCCAGTCTGTTTGGGATTTTGTATGTGAAGAATGTTGATAAACATACTGATGTTATGAGTTGTTAATGAGACCAAGGACACTGTCCAGCTTTCCAAGTCCATTAATATGAGGAAGCTGGGAGGCATACAGCCAGAATAATTGACCCAAACTGGCCAAAGAGAGTATTCCATGCCATAAATGTCATGCTCAGTACATAAGCAGGGGTTGCCCAGGGTAAGCATCCACCTCTCTCACTACTTTTCTGGCTGCTCAATTTCATTTCCGTGATCACTCCTTGGGACGGGCTGTTTCGGTCACTGGGACATTGGGTGGTGAGAAATCGTGCATTGTTCATTTTGTATATTTTAGTATCCTTATGTTCTGTTAAAATTGTAATTTTCCTTTGTTATTCTAGTAAAGTGTCTTCACCTCAACCCGCAAGTTTTCCTTTCTTCCCAATTCTCTCCCCTGACCCACTGGGGTGAGGTGGGGCGGGGCGGGGCAAGCGAGAAACTGTGTGGTGACTAGGGCTAAACCACAGCACAGTATTTAAACCTCACATTAAAATACACCTAAGTGAGGACAGTGATCAAGGAAACACCAATAATCTTTCCCAGTTTTATTTTTAAAATATTCCAAATATCCAGGTTATATTGAAGTATTTACAATACACCTTACTCAAGTGAAACAGTTGTTTCACAAAGTGCGTGACGTTTTCAAATGTTTGATTCAAAAATTGGCTTGGATACATTAACACCTGTGCATCAGGGCTTGCACACAATAGCACAGAGGTTTTATGTAATGCCCTTTAAAAAAGCTCTAGAAAGGTTTTGTGGATTTCTAGAAAGTTCTAGAAAGGTTTTGTGGATATTTTTTTTTCTTTTTAAATAAGTGCTTGATCTGTGCTCTATCAAAGAGCTAAACTCAAGCACAGAAATAAGAGATGTTCTATCACCATTTTAGCATTTCATTACCTTATCACACATATTTGGGTCCATTTACAGTTAGGTCTTTCATGAATTTTCGAAGTACAACTCAGACTCTTCTAGTTTGAGGGATATTTTTCAGGTTTCCTTGTTTAAAAAACTTACAGTCTGTTTTTGATTAAGCCTCTACTGGCTTCTGTTTCCAAGCACTGAAAATTTGTTCTGCATTTGAAACCTGTTATTAAGAAATAACCTGTCAAAATAATGACCAGATAATCATTGCCCTAAAAAATCTGGGGCACTTCCCAATCTCTGTCAGTTCCAGAGAGAATTCCATTTCCATTGAAATGTAGAGTTTTCCTCTTCATCACCATGCCTACAAGAGTTGAAAACAATCAGCTGATGGAAGTCAGATTTCTGCGTTTGGCAAGATCATAGACGAGAATCTCATCTAAACCAGTTTCCCACCATTTTTTACCTGCTTGGCTTTTCACACAGAAATATTTAAGCACGTTCTTCTAGGAGTATCTTTTAGGAAAGCTTCCCAATGATTTTTCAACAGGAACAGATGATAAAGAACAGATCCCTCAAACCACGTAGTTTTGATATTTGAAAAATGCACATGAACAAGCATGCCAAATAAAATTCTAATCTGATGATGAAAGAAATAAAAATTAAAACTTGGCTAAGTGGGAAAGCATAAAAATCCAAATTAAGTCTACAAGCACTAGTTATGACTTCTTTATTAGAGCTGTTTGAAATTTTGTAAGACAAAATTGGCCAGTAGTTTTCAGTCACACATTTTTCAAAATACTTCTCTCTACCTCTTGCATCTTTTAAAGAGTCTTCAGGTATTAAACATTTCAAAACAGAACTTCTTGAAGAGATGTATAACTAGGCCTAATTAAGAACAACTGGACATGCAACTTCACAGTGGTTTGTTTTTTTTTTTTTTTTAATAACTTACATGACACTCATAGTTTACAAGCAAATGCTCAAGTGAAGAAAGAATGGCTTTACAAATGGTAGGCTTCCAAAAATAATCCAATGGCTTTCTTTGGTAGTTTACTTTGTAGACAAAGAAATTCTGGCAGATGAGGGAGGTCTTACTGCATCTCAGATAAAGCTTAATAAAAACATATGACATACTGTTTGATGATACTAAATTCCCCTTCCAGTGTCAAATTACTATCCTAATTACTGGTACTTCTCATTATGGAAGACAAAGATATACTTAAGGTGAATGAAATCGTTATTTCATCATGACAGGAGAGTGGAGAGATGTGCTCTGTGCATATGTGTACAGCAGAATGTGGAGATTAAAAGGGAAAAAAAATTTGAGAAGTGTAGTCTGTATATTCCCACTGCTTAGACAAATGTTCTCCTAAACGTGCTGCAGCTTTTGCTTTTAAAAAAGATGTGGTCAACACAGCCATAAAAATAAAACATATCTTTATATCATAAGCAATAGAAGGTGTATTCCTCCTAATAAACGCTCTCTTTGTTTATTCTTCAGTGTAGGAAATTTTAAATAACTACAAAACCAAACACACCTGCCCTCAACAACCCCAGACCAATCAGTGCAGTAGGACTGAGAACACATATTGGTTATTTAGAGTGAAACATGTTATTGCATGGTTGCAACTCTTTCCAAAATAAACATCTTTACTGCTCGAATTAAAATGGAAAAGAAAATAAGACATGTTAAATATGGCAGCTTAAAGGTAAGACACCATGAGAAAAAACTCAAACAAATTTGTTTCAAAAAAAAAATTAAGAAGATAATTTCTAAAAAGCCACTGTGTTTTGTCAGTCTGTGGTACCAGTTCAGTATGCAATTAGTTACAAGAGAAAACTGTGAGTTCAGCAGCAATTTGACCTGAGTAGTTACACTGAATACAAGACAAGCACAGGGCAAAAAACTACAGCCATGAACTCCCAGATTCAGAGTCATAGGAGAAGCAATTCCCAGAAGGTATTCTTGCCTAGATCCTGAACACAGCATTTGGCCTCCAAGTACCAGTCTCATCAGGAAGCAGTGCTCAGAGGTTGACAAAGCAGCAAATCATGGGCCCTGCCCAACAAACACTTCCACATACTTGCTAAGGGATCCTTGCTGTTTGGGTTGTATTTTATTCAGGAGACACATTCAAATTGAATTAAGCCTCTGCTGAATTCCACTATTTCTGTCTTTGTATACAGTATTGGTTTGACTGCCAAATAATCTCTCTTCTGACGCAGAAGCAACTCCTCCTTTTAGTAATGCATTACTCTGCTTTGATGGAAGTTTAACTCTAGTGTAACTTCCCTTGCATCAACATCCTTGCATCAACCCCTTGATGCAACTTCCCTTGCATCAACGTCCATGAAACGCAGCAGCTGGAATCCACCAGACAGACCTGGCTCCCAAATTTGAGAGAGGGCATACCCCTCTGCTGCCTGCCAGCTGTGGGAGAGGAACGGAGAGAAAGAAGTTGCCATCACTCCATGGGAGGAGCCTTTGGAGAACACCAGTGCTACAGCTGGGAATGCAATACAGTCTCCAGGAGGCTTCAAAGGACAGTCATCAGTGCCCTCTACACCTCCAGAAGACAGGAGGAAGTCTCTTTCACTAATCTGATGGGTCTTTTGTCATCTTGCTTGAGAGTGAAATGTACAGCAGTAGTGTTGGTTTTGGTACTGAAAACCGGCATTCCACAGCTACTCACTCTGCTGAACTGTTGAGCCAAACAGTACTGGCAAATTTAAACGACGAGAAGTACCAATTACAGTTGAAAGTGGATTCCTAGCACTGCTTAGGACAATGATCAGAGTAATATAAAACAGAGTGGAAGTTTGATTTATTTAGCTAGAAAAGCTAACCATTATTTTTCTGGAAATTAATTTTATGGGTTCCTTTTGTGTAGAGCATTTGTGTAGAGCAAGTTCCAAGTAAAAAGGAATGTCTCTACTTAGACTGTGTAGAATTAGGACTGCCTCTTTGAGTATCATTTGGAATATTTCAAAGCAGACCCATTAGGCAGCTTCACAAACTAGTGTGTCCAAGCTGCCTTTATGGACTGTGATTCAATTTGTGTTCATACTTGCATTGTCTTTATTCCAATAAATATTCTACCGTAAACTCTATGTAATTTAACCTGCAAGTATAGCAGCATGTCTTAAGCTCCAACAGTAGACCTGAAAGCATACAGCATTCATGCTCCTGACCTGCTACAGACTAACGCATAGCAGACTAGTTAGAAGACAATTAGTCCAATTTCACATTTCCTAGCAGCCGAAAAATTTTGTGTTATTTCAGTCACAGTGGATGGATGCCAAGTGCACTGGAAACAACCCTGCTGATTTACCCAGTCCATTTTAATACTTTAGAAATACTGTTAAAACATGGCTGTCCTAATTACACAGGGATCACTGCACAGTGTCGCTCTCACCCAGGATTCTCCCAGAAGAGCTGCAATCACCTGCATTCCCCTTAATTTCACCATGCAATTCCAACTAATTTCATCCTAGTACAGTGCTGTCAGACAACTCCCATGTCTCTGCGGTTTTAATCGATTAGCTCAATGTCTCTATAATGCATCACCAGCTGCCAGGCACAGAACTGGACGCTTTGCAAGCATTTCAACTAAAAGACAGTTTAATTACTATAGCAGCATCTCAAAGGCATAGGCACAAGGACTTGGAAAGGAATTATTAAAATATTTGGTGTCAACAAATCACTACAAAACTGAGCAAACAATGACAATCAAAAGGTAGGAAATAAGGGGAAAGTCACATTTTTAAATAGTCCTTTTTTAATACACTCTAATGTATTCAGGCAAATGGACTGCCATAAGCAGTATTGTTTACACAATACAGTTGTGCTTTACAATAATTCTTTTGCTGGAATACAGACATGTAAAAATTGACATTGCTCTCAGTAAATTACAATACAAGAAAGATACTTGAACTATTTCCTAATCCAAGGTAAGTAAATTACACCGTAAATAGACTGCCTTAAATTAACAAATTACTGAACCAGAATATAAACTTTGGTTCATTCCTTGCACCACTTCTGTGCATCACTGCTGACATGACTGCAAAGAAAGGGTCTTGTGGCTCTCTGTCTGAACACGTGCACAGGAAAAACACAGACATTTTAAATAACAGCACTTTCATCAGAACAAAAAGTGAGGTTGTAGATCAGTCAACAAGAAAAATAACCACAGGAATTTTGGGCAAATTCTTTCCTCCCCCTTTTTGCAAGACTACAGAACAGTCAAAATACAGTAGGAAAACCTTTTTTCTGCTGCACAGGCAGAGACAAGGAAGACAAACTATACAAGCCTCAGCCAGATTCAGCAGCTCTCTCACAAAACACACACAGAACCAAGCTTCACCAAGACTCAAAGGGTATGACTGCAAACCATAGAAGTATAATTGGATTTAAAGCCTCTTCCAGCTGACATAAATGTTCACTCATTTGCTCAAAGCACTCCTCCAACGCAAGGCTTGCAGTAACTTCAGCCTGGCTGTATCCTAAAACTGGCTATTGATGGGTTGGCAGGTGCTGGGAAAGAGTTCAAGGTCAGATGCTCCACTCTAGTGGGAGATGTCTATATTTGATCTTGGTGACCTCCTGCAGCAGTCTGAAAGGACGGCATTGACAGAAGCTGCATAAAGACTTGCCCATTTTTCTTTACTACAAGGAGGGTCACTATGATTTATCACCTTTGTGATAGGAAGAAAAGAAACGAATGGAGAAGAGAAAACTTACTGCACTTAAAGTTCTAAGAACCACAGGGCAACACTGCAGGTAAATGGGAAATAATGATGTTAAGAAGTTCTCAGGCCTTGCACAGTGCCAGTGCGGCACATGGAAGCATCTGAAAATGGGTGTCATCATATTTCTTAGTTGGCTCATATACATAATTTAAAATATGCTGTTTCGTTTGATCAACTTACTTTTTTTTTTTTTTGTGGAATCTCAACCATCTGATTTTCCTTGGTGCTATAAAACAAATCTGAGTTACAGGAAGACACAAAACTTGGGGTCCTGCATTTTAAAAGCAGAAAAACCTAAGAAACATTTCCACTGCCTAAATCACATACTTGCTTTGCAACATACTGTCTCACAGCAAGTTTTCACAGAACTGCAGCAACCCCTTTTATATCACTTATCGTTTTGCATCCTGGGCGTTCTGTGCTTAAGTGAAATGCACAGACACCTCGGTTTTCACTTTTCTTCTGCAATTACGACTATGCAAGCCAGTTTGGTAACTAAAATATTCATTTAGTAATCAGCACAGGGCAAGGCACACTTGCAAAGTAAATAGAAAGTTACAAGATACTTTCTGAACTCAGAGGAGTATAATCAGTTTAGATTTAACAAATTAGCCACTTTCATGAGTTTTTTTTTAATCTAAGCAAGACGTAAGCCTTTCCTCACCTTTAGAATAAGTAGATTCCAGAATTTTTTTTTACCTTAAAGTTAGCCATAAACACACAGGTACAATACTAGCTTCCATCTTTAAGACATTTAAAGGCATGTACATTATCAAGTCTGTAATAAATTTACAATTTATATTTTAAAAGTAAAACCCAAGAAATTATTTCTCCTGTGAAGCGTTGATTTCTTCACGCATGTAATAAAGGTAATGTGCATGGAAGTTCCATCATATCTGAGAAGCTGTGGCAGTCTGGTGAGGTTCAAAATTACTGGAAAAGAGGTAATATAACCCCCCTTTTTAAAATGGGAAACAAGGAAGACCCAGGGAACTACAGACCAGTCAGTCTCACCTCTGTGCCTGGCAAGGTCATGGGTCAGATTCTCCTGGAAACGACACTAAGGCACATGGAAAATAAGGAGGTGATTGGTGACAGCCAACATGGCTTTAGTAAAGGCAAATCATACCCAACAAATTTGGTGGCCTTCTACAACAAGATTACAGCGTTGGTGGATAAGAGAAGAGTTACTGATGTAATCTACCAGGACTTGTGCAAAGCATTTGACATTGTCCCACATGGCATCCTTCTCTCTAAACTGAAGAGACATGGGTTTGGCAGATGGACCACTTGGTGGACAAGGAATTGTCTGTGCGGTCGCATTCAGAGAGTTGCAGTCAACTGCTTGATGTCCAAGTGGAGACTGGTGACGAGCATTCATCAGGGCTCGGTATTGGGACCGGCCTTGTTTAAGATCTTTGTCGGTGACATAGACAGTGGGATAGAGTGCACCCTCAGCAAGTTCGCCAAGGACACCAAGCTGTGTGGTGTGGTCAATACGCTGGAAGAAAGGGGTACCATCCAGAGGGAACTCGACAGGCTGGAGAGGTGGGTCCATGCAAACCTCATGAAGTTCAACTAGGTCAAGTGCAAGGTCCTGCACATGGGTCTGGTCAATCCTAGGGACAAATACAGGCTGGCCGGAGAACAGATTGAGACCAGCCATGAGGAAAAGGACTTGGGGGTACTGGTAGATGAGCAGCTCAGCATAAGCCAGCAACGTGCACTTGCAGCCCAGAATGCCAACCACATCCTGGGCTGCATCAAGAGGAGCGTGGCCAGCAGGTTGACGGAGGTGATTCTCCCCCTCTACTCTACCCTGGTGAGGCTCCACCTGGAGTACTGAGTCCAGCTCCCACGCCCCCAACATAAGAAGGACATGGACCTGTTGAAGAGAGTCCAAAGGAGGGCCACGAAGATGATCAGAGGGCTGGAGCACCTCTCCTATGAGGACAGGCTGAGAGAGTTGGGGCTGTTCAGCCTGCAGGAGAGGAGGCTCCAGGGAGACCTTATAACAGCCTTCTAATACCTAAAAGGGGCCTACAAGAAAGATGGAGAGGGACTTTTGACAACAGCACGTAGTGATAGGACAAGGGGTAATGGGTTTGAACTGAAAGAGGGTAGATTTAGATTACATATAAGGAAGAAATTCTTTACTATGAGGTTGGTGAGGCACTGGAACAAGTTGCCTAGAGAAGTTGTGGATGTCCCATCCCTGGAAGTGTTCGAGGCCAGGTTGGATGAGGCTTTGAGCAACCTGATCTACTGAAGGTGTCCCTGCCCATGGCAGGGTAGTTGGAACTAGATGGTCTTTAAGGTCCCTTTCAACCCAAACCATTCTATGATTCTATATTGCTGCTCAGCAATGGAGTGATCAGCAACATACAGTAACTAATGCAAAAAGGACTCCAAAATAAATATGGTAACACTGCACAACCCCCCCCCCCCCCCCCCACACACACACCTTAAACTCACAATTGTTTTGATTCTTGTTCTTCATCAGCCCCATTACTGGTCAGGTCTCAAAGGAATGGGTAATTTACATTTTTCAATATTTACATACCATCTGCGAGCGCAACTGCAGTCGGCACAGAGGCATGAGTTTGTTTGTTCATTTGCTTATTTAAAAGCTTTTATTGAGAAACAAAAATGATCACTTACTTTGCAAACTCACTGATGGAGCAGGAGTCAAAGATATTATCTTACCAGTAGATTC
This sequence comes from Chlamydotis macqueenii, assembly GCF_036417535.1. Lineage (NCBI taxonomy): Eukaryota > Metazoa > Chordata > Aves > Otidiformes > Otididae > Chlamydotis > Chlamydotis macqueenii. The sequence goes on from NC_141560.1 coordinate 29,475,953, forward strand.
CTACTAATATACAACGATTATTTAATCTGTGGTTACATGAAGGGTTAATGTGACTCTTGCTACACTGACTTGTTTGCTTAAGAAGTGATATTTAATTTCTTTGTCTAATTATGGGAAGTACCAGGAGGAGGCTTGAGGTTTGGTGTTCTGGGGTTTTTTTTTCAGAGTAATATCATACATAGACAACAGCATACCCTTGTTATTTTTTTATGCTGCTTTGTAATGAGTTGAGAACCGCTTCTTATTCATAATGTCTACAAACAAATTTAGCCACTTCACCCTGGAGGATTATCCATTGGGTTTTCCAGTGTCTGATTAACAAGTGTCTAGAGACCATTGTTCCCAGAGCTATCAATCTTTTGCTCTAACTTCCTTAATTTTTGTCCAAGGCAAATTTAATGACAGCAGTTCTCTTCCCAGGAAGTTCTTAGTTTTTGGGAGCACAGCATATTGTAAAATTATTTAACTTTTTTGCAACTGCTGTTAACACATTCACATAATTTTCAAGAATTTAATGGAAAAAAAACCTCAACCAAACAAAAAAGACAAATAACAGGCAAACCTGAGCTGGAACACCTATTTCTCATGCAAAAATCTGTCTCCAGATGCTGTAACTGCACACAGGCACACTCTTTAAATATGAATTCTAGCTCAGATTCATTTAATACTGATTTGACTTCAGAAGAAGGGAAAAAGTATTTAATTCATTATCAGCCATCCCTGAATTAGATATATGAATGTGAAAATCTCTGTTACTAATTTTAATTGCAGTATTCCCTCTCCACATGAGACTGTTAAATTGGTTTGGTGAAATAGTAGTGAATCACATCAAAGTAGTGGGATACATTTTATAATATATCTAAATAACTATCCCATTTTCCCAGCATGTTGCTGTGTATTTTAAGTATTAATATTATGACTTCAGTTTAGAAGAATGTAGCTTTATTTTATTCAAATAAATTTTCCTAGTACTGTATGTTAGCACTGTTAAAAATCAGGCTAAATTCTAAGTGGCTATCAAGTAATAAAGGAGAAACATTTACTGCAGAAGCCAACACGAAAATGTGTTTGCCTAGTCATAAAACACTCCTGAAAGGAGCTTGCAGATGCATCATTTTGATGCAATAATGGTCTTTCCCATCTAATTCCATCTTTTTTTTCCTCCTTCAGCGTCAATGTTTATTACCTGAACCTAGAATAGGTTTACTTGTTTGCCTGTTATGCTTTGTTGCAATTCTGTCAGGTTAGACACTAACATCTCTCAATAGATTTGCGCACTATTATTTCCACTTATCACCAACTCCCACCCAGAAGTGCACCACAGTTTCAGACAGACATCAACACTACCTTTGGCATTAGATCCATAAAAATGCAAAAGCGTAGATGACTGAAGAGCTGGATAAATGTTCAAAGAGCAAACCTTGAAGAAATACCCAACATACTGCAAGAAAAGGTGTTTGTTTAGAAGCAAGACTTTCAAAATATGCTTATATTAGGCTGCTGAACCAGCTAAGTATTTCAATTTTAAAAGACACTGAGTACCTGTATAAATTAAGAAACTCCCACGACAAATAGTCTCAAGAGTGACTCACTGTAATTTGGAGAGCATGCAAGAGAATAGAGATTACAATTCTGCAAGGAGTACTATTTATCAGATTGATAATTTAAAGAGAAATTTTACATCAAGATTGGTATCCAGATTCATTATTTTGGTCTAGATTTTCAGCCTTGATGCAAAATTTCTCTTTAAATTTGAGACCATTTTGTGTACCTGAAATATCCAGTGTTTTAGGTGAGCAGCTGTACTGTATTTTGATGTCTACACAAATAGAAAGATATGTATTTCATTATAAAATCTTAGGCAGAGGAATAAGGCAATGTAAAATTGAGTGATGAAGGAGAAAGAAGAGATTGCCAGACAGAACTAGAATTCCCTGCTTTAGCATGTATACTGATATTACTCCTCCACCATCACTTGCTCACTGTCCAAGTTATTATCCATGTTTTCTCCATCAAATTGTCAGGTATTGTTCCACACGTCAATGTCTTGGACACTAAGTAATATGTCTACTGTGAACAAGCTATCTTTAAGCAAAATATGCCACATATTAACATGCTGAATCTGAAGGGATACAATGATGACAAAATTCTTCCTTAATAGAAGCTTTCTCAAATAGTCCAACGGAATACTGAATTTTCATTCACTATCATATGTGGCTATGAAAACACACTCCAGTAGCTGCTAAGAGGTAAATAATGTAGGTTCTAGAGGGACTTCAACAAAATTAAACCCCATAGCAGCAAGAAAGAATCTCCTTCCAGAAAATCCGTTCTTAATTTAAGAAAAGATAAATGAAATAAAAAATGTGCAAAGAACAGCAAGCTATGTAAGAGAGCATGTAGCAAGATGATTCAAGTACAGGAAAAACTAGGAATACATCCAGTGTTTGGCAACCTGGTCTACAGGTCTAGTCTTCTGCCAGTTTTCATAAACCTCAGATAATCTTTGGTAGCACCTGAGATGATGGGATCTCCCATCATCCAGGCCGTAAGAAATAGGTTCTCTCTGCTTACCCCGGCATGACAGGGAATGGAGAGGCTTTGTTACCCAAGTGCTCGGGCAGCTGGGGGTAGGTGCTGCAGATGAATGGAGCAAGAGACTCTGAAGAAGAGGGATTAAGGACGGGGCCATATTGCATAGTATAGTGTAGAATGTGTGTGGTCTAATTACCATGTCTCAGAGCTCCATACTGCTGAGGATAGATTATTTCTAGTACTTAAACTGAGTCAGTATGTGAATCCAGACACCACTACTTTGTTCAGTACAGAAATGTTCTCAGATGAAGGCACTGAACAGGAAGCTGAGGAGAATGAAAAAAAAAGACAGCATGACCTGAAAATGGAGCAGAGTGGAATCAGAAGCAGCAAAAGTAGAAATAAACTATTTTCATTATTAGAATTAATTTATTAAATCATTTGTCACCTGAAAGTCCACACAGACTTATGTGAAATTTGACAGCCTGCTTCCAACAAAATTAGGTGGTACAAAAATTAAATACCTAGTTATAAATGGTGTGGTCTGTATGCACAAACCACACATACAAAACATTATATGTTTAAGAAGCCTTCATGAGCTTTAAAAGAGTCAATCTGCTCCTTGTTATTTCACATCACCTAGAGCATATACTCCTTGTCTTTGTGAGTTAGAGTCAGTGGACATAGACATTGGACATCCAAGGATTCCTGGAAAATTAGGATTTAGTTAATTAAATGCATCATTTTCTTCAATTCTTGCTGAAAATCACATATGTGCGGTTCAACAATTATTGTTTACTTTGAGGGGCATTGTGTAGTGGGAGAGGTGATTGTTGCATTTTCTAGATCTGAAATGTGCACCAAAAAAAAAATGGAAAATCCTACTGTGCCCAAGTAATGGTGAAAATCTCCCTTCTACTAGCCTTTATTAGCCAACTTTACTGCAGTTTAAGATTTTTTTGAAGACAATGCTTTAAGATATAATTTTAACAAGAGACATCACCAATTCAATTCTGTGATTTAACTATAAAATGCATCCTCACTTAAAATTGTATAAATAAGTTGGAGCACACGGCAACGTATGAAAGACTGCGAGAAAAAAAAAAGTGCTAATTTAATTATGCTAATAGTACTCTTTTAAGTGCAAAAACAGATGGCAGAATGAAAAACAATGGATTATTTTTTTTTAATCAAGCAATTTTGAATAAATATTTTTGTTCAAAAGTAGTAAGTAACCAGAGTATTGCTGGAAAGTGATAGTTCTCAGAATATGCATTTTCCAGGTATGCTTCAATCAATCATTAAAAAAAATAATGCCTATGTTATCAGTAACCTCACTTCTGACTTTCCCTAGTGGCTATTCCCAAAACAGAACTAATTTCCTGCTTACTGAAAAATAAGCTGATCCCAACACTGCTCTTGAACAAAAATATGCAATGACTGGCATTCATGTCAGACTATGCATGTTACTTTTAGACTACACCTAACGGGTACAAGCAACTGAGATTTTACAAAGACCAAAAGTTGGTGCAGTAGACGAAAAGTTCTTGGATTGCATGGGCCTAACACTTTAGCCACCATTCCACACAATTAATTAAATGATCACATTGAACTTTTAGAAGTATGGTAGGTAATCTCTATTTGACCTCTTGCCATATTATAAAGAGCTCAATAAAACGTGTTCATCCTCTCACATGCATTTTTGTAATGATTAGTCTAATTAGCAACTTTGAACTGTTGAGTATTGCAGGCCATAAACTAATGACATTTAAATAAGTTAAAGTGCCCAGTCTGTTTTTCAGAAACCTTCATGGTCATAAAAAAAGGTCTTTATGTTGTAGCTATTAATTTCTTTTTATTTTGATAAAATATATAGAGAGAGGCAATTGCCTTTGTTTAGCATTACCCCAGGTACTACATTTCAAGTATTAGATTTAAGCAAGTTTTGGCAGTAATTTTATACATACACACACTTACGAACATCAGCTATGTAGGTAAACTACATGTTTATAGCAGTATTTTACATTCATATACGTGCAACAAATGCACACGAATATAGTGTTTTCTGTTAAGAACACCCTCAAAGGGCACGCATTTACAGACCCAAAGAAAGTCTGGGAAGTTCATCTAATTTTTCACTGTATCAGTTAGTCTAATAAAGAATATTACTTGCAAACCTTGTCTTGTTTACATTTATGAGGGTGATGCTCTACAAAGATGAGAAATGAAGCATGCAGGTGACATCTCATGACTATATTACTGCACAATGTTATTTTATTTAGACGCGCAGGTGAGTACACTGTCCAAGCTGCCAACTGCACTTCTGCAAACAATCGTTTTACAAGTGCACTTGTGACACTGTAAGTTCAAAGCGTGATGATCCCCTAGAATACTTACCCTCTTATAAATGAAATGAGAAAGAATATTACATATGCCATTGGTGAAGATACCTAATAAAAATTTCAGCAATGTTCTCCTTTATAATGCCACAACATTTGTAGATAATTCCTCAAAGACTGACTGATACAAATCCTAAAAGAAATAACTGTCATGAAATACAGTTATCATTTTTGTCTTTAAAGTAATCTTCAAAGTATTTAATCTTTAATACTTATGAAAGAACTGGATGAGATACCCTGGCTATTTGGGGATAGTCTAGGGCAATTCTGGACTACGAGCTCTTTACTCTGTATATACTGGGGGAAATAAAGTGACAGAGGAAGCACCATTTCTAAGGTGAAACATTAATTAAATGCCTTGAAGTTAATATTTAACCGTATATTCTGTAACATACAAAAGAATGAAATATAGATTACTGACAAAAACCACAGTGGCTCAGTTCCCTGAGCTTTTCAGCTCTGTTTTGTAATCTTCACATGTCTTAAAACCACCTCAGTATGATGGGAAGAACAATCTGCAGGAACACCTAACAGTCAGTGACTTCTCCATGTCATTGCAGGGTGAGTACTCAGGAAAGTAACCAACTGACCCAACGTACACTATCTCCGACAACCAGCTTCCAGGGGTTTCAGGTAGCTTCAGGACAGAGCCTGCAGTAAGACCGCACGAGAGCCACAAGTAGACTAGGACTCACTAGCATGTACTTTCACAATCTTGTTTTTCTACTAAAGTTTAAAGCAATGTGATAAAAATGCTTTAATTTCCAGTATTTGTATCACATATATGTATATTTAATAATTTGCATTGTTAAATAACATGTATTAATAATGTGCATTAAATATAGAATTTTGGGTTTTGACTGAAATCACTTGTGTATCTAGCAAATGCCAAGGGGACCAGGTGAAAATATGACTTTTCAGATAATAGCATGCAACTCCACCAATCAGCTTTATCATGTACTGCACTTCAACCTATCTGCATGTGTAAAGAATCTCAAGAAAATAAGAAAATGAGTGCAAATAATTGATCTCTTAGTTATATATTTTACTTCTCATGAACTCAAGTTCAGACATGTAAAGAAATACCATACACGTTACTGATCTGGAAGTGAAGCAAAGAAATTTCATCTGTGTAAAAGTTATTTTTTTTCAAATGAAAGCCAAGAAACTACTTGACAAGTAAAATATATCTAATTCTTATCTTCAGGTTGTCCCAACATAAAAGAAAATTGGAAGCAAGCAAGGAGGGTATATCAACAGAATCTTCTCTAGCAAATATTGCTATTAATTTGGAGTCTACAGTAAATTTAGTAATTATTTGAAGTGTCAGATGTTCTGAAATGTGGTTATGAATCACTACAAAACTTAAGTATTAAAACTTCTTCTTCCAGTCAGGCACCTCTCTGCCAAAGAATCAATGTGTTAAGCAAAAAGAGAAATTTAAAGCCTAATCTGTTGTGGTTTTGTATAGTGCATACATAATAACTACCTGTCTGGTGAGAAAACTGGAATAGTGAAATACTAAATATTCCTCACAAAGTTTGTTGTCAGGTCCTTGTCTATTCTGTCATTCTTTAAATACTTTTCAAACGGAACTATTTCTACCATGCACTTTAACATTATTTAACGGTTGTTCAACAATCCACATTGGAAAGAAAAAGAAAAAAGCAACATTCAAAGCAGCATATGCCTCCTTAGTAACATATTTCAGCAAGTTGATCAATGGCTTGAGGCCATGAGTTTTACTGGATATAGACCCCAGCTTTCACCTTCCGAACCATACTGCAGGTCTGTCCTCAGGTCCAAAGTAAAACGTATTTCACGGTCTGCATTCTGTCCTCTGGGAATAATTAAACCACATTCCAAAACCACTTTTCAGTTTAGCATAACTGGCAGGTCACTTAAGAAAGCCTCTGTACTGCTTTTTAAAACTATATTACTTTTGATGCCCAAAAAGGACAGTTTTCACAGGACAAGCTTCAGATAACTGGTAGCAAGCCTAAAAGCCTCTATCAAAGTTATGTGCACCATACCTAACTGTAAGTAAATAAAGAAGAGTTTAGCTTCTAAAGCCATCGTGAACAAAGGGAACAACAATATTAAGAGCTCATACTAGCTCTTGGTTTAAATCAATATTTGCTTGGCCTGTTTTCCCAACTAACTTTCATACTTTACAAGTAAATATCGACTTATATCTGAAGACTGACCCAAACCAACGTGACCTTCCTCCCTCCCCACACTTTTTTGCAACTCTCCATCAGTCCCACCTTATTGCTAACACTTCTTTGACATATTTTTCTACTTTCCTTTTCCAAGTCCTCCACTTGCCACACTGACCCCATCTCTATCTGTCTTATTACTGTCCTTACTAAGCTCTCCCTCTGAAGGCTTCCCATACTCATCATGTCCCTTGCTATTATTTTACAAGCAGCTTATGACCTTCTAGCGTACTTCAACCCCACTTTGCTCTCTCAACAACACCCCATCTCATAAAGTCCTACAGTATTACACAGAAGTTTCCTCTCTTTGTGTCTTTAATCCCTTGTGAGGAAATTTCTCCATCAGAATATCTCTTTCTATGCTTGCCAATGACCTCCTCACAGCATAAGAGTGCATCTCTTTGTTATTGTCATGGGCCTCCACACCTCTGTATATCATAAAATGTGATATGCCAGTGCCACCTTACACTGATATATGGCTGCTTTAGTAGGGGTATGGTCAACATCACCTTATCCATAGCTTAAGAATATCATCACAGAGCTGCAATGGCTAAGCTCTCCTTACTTTCTTTGGAGAAATCATTAGTATACAACAGGGCCACTGAAACAGTGTCCTTAGAAACTGGCAGCACAAGTCCTAACAGAATTTGATTAAAAAAAAAAAAAAAAAAAAAAAAAAAGGATCAGATTAATGAAGATAGAACACATGCAAGACAGAAGGGATGATTCAGCTGCTGTTATCTATTTGTCTTTAGATATATTTTTCTTTTAATTGTGAGCAAGGGGCAAAATTAATCTGTTTCTTCACCAATCAAGGGTTACAGGCAGCAATTAGGCCTCTGATAATAACCTTCAAATATACAATTGCCAGAAGCTTGCAGTACAGACACTTGCGGAAGAACAGTTACATGGGGCCATACTTTCAAGCTCTGAAATGTCAGCGAATGAACTGGAAATAATCAAACTACTGTTTATATATAAGCATTCAATTATGACTGTAGCGCACTTCTTCATGGGATAGACCACGAATTGTTCACATTTATATTTTATTAGCCATAAATAAACCAAGCACATGGGAACAATACTATTCATAAGGAGCCTTGTCATTAGCCTTCTGTCTCTTGAACAAAATGAGAACTTGAGAAGAGTAAATGAATTCTTTTCATTAACTGCTCTTTTTACCAAACTTTACACTTTCTTTTTGCACTAAATCTTAAATATCAATCAACAAAATGACCATAGTTACTATGTAAATAATGCTTTTTTATAAAAGGTTCTGAATATAATTTCCCATTCAAAATAAAATCACACAATATCCTAAAGAAACAAATCAGAGATTCTTCTGGGCAGGTCACTGCATAAGTCAGGCTGGTCTGTTTATTCAACAATAATGTCAAATCTCACTTACAATATCCTTTACTTCAAAGTTAATAAATTTCATCAAAACTTTCTGCTCCTTTGATAAACTTTTTAAAAAGCAAAGGGAGCAATTTTTGCAGTAAGAATTTTATCAGAAATTAACGAGAAGTAATTATTCACATGGCCCGCTTTTATTAGGAAATCAAAGTGGTTGTTTCTTATAAATAATGATTTTTCAATCTTGAATCATTTTGTGCAAGGAATACTTCTGCTTCTATACTTGTCAATTAGGTAGATACATTCAATCAGTTGGAAAAGTATTTGATTAAGCCTATCTTCTTGCCCATTCTTGCAAAAGAGCTGAACAAAATCAGAAATTAGGAAAAACTACCACCAAACTTTAAAAACACTGAAACACTTTGTACTCTATCTAAACCCAAGATTAGAGTTACTAGAACTGTTGGAGAAACCTTTGAAATTATTTATTCCTTACTGAACTGAGTGGACAAGGTGATAAAACAATTAAGGCATCTCACAAAAGACTCAGATATATCAGTTTGAGCCATGTTCCAAACTCATGCACAAAGTTCTTTCCACTCCATGCAAGTGTACCAGGGTGGGGAGTTAAAGGCTGTTGGCTATGACAATCACTATGTCGTTCCCTCGTATGCTGCTAGCTAATGGAATTGGTGTGCTTCAATACAGCCAGCTTGTTGACAACTTCTGTTCAGGAAGAACCTTTGGCTACTCCCTCTGCTCAGAAAGCTCTCCATTGGAAGATAAAATAAAATAAAAAAAGATCTGCTGGTAACAGAACATAATCTGTCCATTAATTTTTGAGCAAACATTACCCAACAAAGCTGCTCTCTCTTTACAGACAGATAAAAATTAATAATTATTATTTGGAGTAGAACATCTGCTTTGATGTCTTTGACATAATTCAATGGACTTAGCTAAAATACACAATTTGTAGGGAAAATAATTTTAGTGAACTGGATTAACATGATGAGATTTACCAAATTTCCAGTATAAAAAAAGCAAGCAAGATAACATTCACTCAAAAAGATACTTCCTGTTCATTTAACTTCTGACAGATTTCATGAAATTATTATCTGAAACCCATTTGAAATTTTTCCTTGATAGCATGTGAGTACAGTACACACTGGCAACAGTCAGATGTATTTGAATTCTGAACAGACATCTAGCCATAAATAACTGCCAAATACATAACTAAACAAGGAGATAAGTCAGGAAAGTCAGTAAGTACTGCAACATCTCTTCTAGTATATGAGGAGAATTTTCTAGATTAGGGTCATTTTCCTTTGCCAGAGTGCTTACAATACTAATATCCTTCTCTTTTTCATGTAATCTAAAGTCGTTCGTCAGTAAATGTTGTTTACTACAGTCTCCACTTCAACCATTCTACTACCAACTCATGCAAAATATACAGCTCCATTTCTAGAAATTACAAGAATGAAGAACAACCATGAACTGTGCAGACTGAATCTGCACACAGTAGTACACAGATTAGGAAGATTATTAGTTGCGTAAAATATTAACAGCAATGCCATTTGTATTGCTCACTAAGTTATTGGTGGAACACTAATTTGTATCACGATTGCAGATGCTTCCAGGCACAGATCAGGGAAGGATGTGTCTCTCCCATCTTTTGCTTGCCATACAGTGCCATGGATTTGCTTACAGTCCCTTCTGAGAGATGGAGCCATCCCTGTTTCCATCCTTGACCACGCTGGATTCCCGCGTCCAAGACTGGGTGGAGGTATTAGTTAAGGCAGAGATATCACACATCCCAGTTGCTCTAGAGTTCATTTCCCAAACTGATGATGCTACCATCACATCAAATAAACCACAAAAATGGAAGAGATAGTTCAAGTATGTCAAAATGTTCCAACATTTAACTGGCTTTTAATACGTACCAACATTCTGTAAATTTCAATGAGTTATGACCTAACAGGACAGAATCTATGTAAATTATGTTATTATTCTACCCCAATTAAACTGTGAGTCACATACAAGACTTCTATCTATCACTAAGCTTCTTACAACTTCAACATCTTTTCTAATCACCTGCAATTTACTTCAGTTGCAGCTAAGCAGCAGAATGGAGCAGAGGAAACAATGAAAAGGTATTGCCTTACTTTTCCTCACTTTCCATACACAAAATTTACAAATTTACACTTGAAACAATGACATTCAGTAAGTCAAAAAAGGCAAAGTTTATACACCTTTTAATTTTTACCAAAGATGTCAAAGTAAGTGTTGAGAAGGTCTTGTATTATATACATGGTTTGCACTGATTTTCTAAAGGGTATACTTCTGCAGTTTCTCTTCTGCAGAAAATGGGAATATCAGATTATTTCTGGGGTGGCGGAAGAGGCATGCAGTGTTTGTGAAAATGGCTGGGTTGGATGAACTATTTATATGTACAGCAAATGATATTTCTCATTCTTCCTGCTTCTTCATGATACTACAGTACTAGGTATTTACAGACTTTTGGTATATTTTAGAGGAGACATTTCCCTCAACATCACCACTTCCAGTTATGTCAAATTAGCATCTTGAAAATACGTAAAAAAAGAAAGTTAGATTAGACAGACAAAGCTAAAATAAGGACATGTGAGGAATAAGGTTTAAAAAAAAAAAAAAAAAAACAAAAACCAAACAACCCCAAAACTATAAGTATTCTGCCATGCATCTTATCTGTTTCATAATCAAGCTGGCTACCATTTCAAAAAACATATTACATGTCCATTATAAAAAACTTATTTATACTTAAGGGAAAAGTAAAGAATTATTTTCACCGGGAAGGAAAGCAATGCATGTAAGGGACAGCTGTAACATTTCATAGGCAGCAGGTTTTTCTTCAATACCATACATACGTGGATTCAGCCCTGGGAGTGAGACAAAATGGTAGATAATCCTAACAACCCATGCAGATCTGAGCTACAAAAACGTGATGGAACTTTCTTATCTAGGAACTTCCCACTACCCCCAACTCATTCTTCTTCCAGGGCCTCAGTTCTTTCTGAAACATTTTTGGTTTCCTTAATGCATGTAGTAGGTAATGCCATTAATTTTTGCTCTACCTTTTAAAATGTGGACTTAGCTACCAGACAAACAACTCCAAACTTTTAAACTCTTACATTTTGTTTTATATTAAACTAGTTTTATAAAGCCAAATAATAAAATAAAGGAAAGGTAAACATACTGAATGGTACTGATAAGAAAGATAGATTACTTCAGATTTCTCTTTGTGTTTACTGACAAAAGGCAATGTGCAGTAGCATACTAGGTTTGTTCTGAGTGAAAAATGAAGCCTAGTTGGTAGATTAACCATCTACAAAATGATTCCTTGCAGAGTACAGTATGGCTTTTTGCACTCTAATATCTTATGCAGCAAATCTGACTAAATTACATCTTTAATAAATCATTTAGTACTTACCATGTTTTGCTAATTATTTCAAAATACTGTAATCCCACATTATTTATATGTTAATTTTTTTTATCCTAGAAGAACAATACTGCACATAGTGGATTGGTACCTTCAGTAAAGAGCAATATGAAATATATAACCACCAACAAAAGCCACCATAATTATGCAGCAAAGTGCTCATTTAGGATTTGGATAAGGCTAAACATACAATGCATTCTACTGCGTGTCACTAAATACCCATATCCTTCATACAACTAAGGTAGAAAAATAAAAAGTCACAAAAATAGAGCCGCAAAAAAATGAGAAGACAGATTTGTAACCACAATCATGCATCAACAATTACAAATTTCAAATGTAAAGATCATTCAAATAATTGTAACTGATGGATAATCCTCACAGGGTGCAAGTCAAAGTAAACAGACAGTCCACTTTAGAAAGTGTCTAGTGAATTGATTTAACAAGTTTAATGCAAGCATCAGTGTGGGGCTATTACTGATCGTAAGCTTTACTGATGTTATTTGTTCGCTTGGAAAAATACCGCTCTTTGGAATGAGCACATTAAGGCTAAAATTGCAGAGAAAACCCTATTACAACTTTATTGCTGGCAAATTGGAACCAAACCTTGTCTGTATATCAATTACTTAGAGTTACCACAGAGATAAATCCTTTTTTTTTTTGTATAGGCTCAATCTTGAAGACAGTGATGAGAAAACTCCTTATTATACCCTACCAACATCACTAGGTTTCCTTAGCAATTTCAAGAAATTGTCAATTAAGTTCTTTTTATTAGGTTCCAAAAGCTGTTAAGTCAAACACAAATCTATCATAAGGCTTGTAACAGCATGTTATTTAGGCACATTTCAATGTTTCACTCTTTCATTATCCACCTACCCAAACCCTAATCAAAAGTTCTCATAAAGTGAAGGAGTTTTCAGTTCTCCCATCTCAAGGTTCAGATAAATTTAGATAAAGAGAGCTCTCATTTCTTGTAACTGGTCATATGAGCAATGCCCATTAAGTGAGTAGAAATATCATTATTAAGATGGCTTTAGATACTAATACAGTTGTTCATGAGATCATTAACGGTGAATGACACACTGCTGTGCAATTGCACACGATAGTTAAAGCAATAATATTTACAAAGTCTGCCATACATTAGCACAAATGCACCTATCTGTACGTGCCTTGCTGCCCGGTAGAGTTTCATTTAAGAAAAGTAACTACCTTTAAAAATGACAGTAGATAAGGGAAGTTATTGTACAGATCTCAGAACTGCATCACTGAAATGAGCCCTACTCCTTGCTCCCTGAGCCAAGAGAAGCTGAACTCTTTGTAGGAATGATGCTTTCAAGTCTCTAATAGAGAGTCAGTTATTGCATATAGGAACAGCACAATGAAAAGGCGAACAGCTCAGCTACCAAGACAGCTACTTGCCTGATGTCCCAGCCAGACACAGAGAGTCTGAGAAAGCGGGGGGTGGAGAAAAAAAACAAACATAATTTTGATGAAGAACTATGCATGTAGTACTTCAGTGTTTCTGTAGTATTCAAACTTCAGACTAGCTTTAGAAATGTGAAAACAGGGGCTTACTCTGCACCTGGTAATGCACAACTCAAATTTATTAATAAAATTATTTGTATGTTCCTCTGACTGTTCCACCTTTCAAAAGAAATTAGAAGTTATTGTGCACTCCTCTAGCTGGTCCCCACAAACTGCAGGGCTGCTTTTGCTTGAATAGACAAAGTAACATGCTATAAGTATATATAAATCTGAACCTTAAAAATGCTTACTAGATGTGTTACAGCTAAATACATAACTATAGTGGCAAGAGTTAAAGATATCTTAAGATAAATTACCATGTTGCAAGACAGAAAATGTGAGTAAAGTAGTTGTGCAGGGGCAGCAAACAAAAAAAAAGACTAAAAAGTTACAACATATACTTTTGTGCTTATTCCTTTTGTGTGTGTGTGTGTGTAGCTTCAACAGCTGGCTTCATGTACTGCCATCCCAATTCATTCTATAGCATCCTGACTAGTTGGTCACAGGCTAATGACATTTGAAGAGGAAGAAGGTCAAAGCTATCATTACAGTGGTGACAACCAATCACAGTGAAAAAAAATAAGTTTTATTTATTACACTTAATATAAGAAACCTTTACTGTGGAATATAATTGTACTGTCACTACACACCAGAGATTTTTAATCCCCAATCATTTCAACACATTTTACAGTTCATTACCTTTTCAGTTAGATATTGCAGGAAAGACTCTCCTGAGTCTACACAAAAGCCTTAAAAAATTCTACTATTTTTACTCACATATTTCACCTATATGAAATAGTGGATGATGCATTTCAGTGAAGAAAAATACACATATTCTGCATGAGGTCAGTGAAGAATAAAGAGGAAAAAACCAACCAAAACAGTCAAAACATTTTATTAAAGTTTTAAAAAGATTTAATAATTTGTTCATGAAGCCATGAAAACATAAAATATCTAAGTAAGAATGTTTATAAGAAATTGAGTATGGTACTCAAAATGTTGCACAACACTATAGCATTGGCTTAGCTACACAAGATGGACTAAGTATCTTCCCAATAACACACAGTGCTCTAACAAACAAATACAAAGTTATATCGCCTCTGGGAGATTACCTCTTATGATTTTCATAAGTTCTAATAAGTGTCACTGTGAAAAGGTAAGCAATTGTATCACTGTGAAGTTTCTTCTGTAAAATTCTATCACATACGGTCATTTTTTCACATAATATAGCTCCCAAGCCTTATTCTGTATTGACTGAATATAATCTAGACTTCATAACAAAAAAAAAATTACACTCTTAACTAGACAACCTCCGTAACGTGAACTAAATCACAACACAAAAATACTATTTTGTGTTCTCCTTCTTGGTTTTGTTCTGTTCTTTGGGTGGGGTTTTTGTTTGTTTGGTTTTGCTTTTTTTTTTTTTTCTTTTTTAAATTGGTAAAGTAGGCTTTGAAATACTAATTCAGGACAGTACTACACACACGGAGAGAGATCTGTTTTTCTCCAAGTTCTAATTCGTTTGGGAATTCATTACAATCTCCACTTCAGCACAAACAAATAATGCAGTAAGTAAAAATTTTAAAAATCCAACACATCACCACATATAGCAACAAAACCTCTGACTTTACTACACTAGATTTCACTAATATGTCAAAAAGTAAATTTAAACACAACTTCAAGTATATATTACTTCCTTTTAGAAACAGCCTGTTTGCATTCTAATCAAATAACAGTACATTTTTTTCAGTGTCAAAGAAGAAGAAACACAGTTTGGGACATAACAAAACAATACACTTGAAGAAAGGCAATGAACAACCAAAACAGAATTTGCATTTTTTTCTTCTTTTTTTTTTTCTTGCAAGTTGTCCAACTTGTAAACACTGTAAAATTAAAGTATTGTAGTCAAAATCTTTAGTCTACCTGAACTGAACCTTATTCTTCCTTTTCATGGAAAGAAAAACAATTAAAATTCTGGTAGACACAAGAAGAGAGTGTCTAGGTCTAGTAAACAAGGGAGAACAAAGAAAAAATTAGCAACTCTCAATCTGAAATAGCCAATTAAAAAAACTAGAGAAAAAAAAGGAGTTATGTAAATAAAACAAAAAAAAATGTAATCAGCAATCATGAAATTCAAGTCCTCACTATTTTCCACTGTATTTTCTTCAAGGTTAGTTAAAGCAAAACCAGTGGAATTTATGCTGACACAAAACAGATGAAACACAATAAAAAAAAATACGTCCTTCACTTTGAAGAATCATTCAGAAACTTTATTCTTGTAAGAACCAGCCACCACACAGAAAAAGCATTCTGGAAAAACGCATCAGAGTTTGGCTTGCTGGGCAACCTTGAGATATCAGCATCAGAGAGAAAAAACAAAACAAAACAAAACAAAACAAAAAACATCTGCAGTGGAATCCTGACCTGTTGAAAATAATTTCCTATGTTCTTTGGCAATGGAAGGGCTGGCATTATTGTGCCACTGAGTTTTGCCATCAGTTTCACTGTGTCTGGATTTTACTGGCTGACCATTTACAATGGGAATCCATTCTTGAGAGGCAATTCTTTGGACTGCTTTGAGCTGAAGATAAACTGAGAAGAATTTTGGCTATCAGAAGACTCAGCATAGGTATGAGATCCAGAGTAACAGTACTAGCTAAGGGAATCAAGGCCCATGAACCTCTCACAGCAGTTCATTGAAATAACAATTTTCAGTGAAAATTGCATATTTATGCTGATGTAAAGATGACACAGCTCCCCAGAGAGGCCCCCAGCTGGAGTTTTACTAAGACTTAACTACAACAGAGGGCTTATCCACTTGAATCTGGTCAGTATGATACAAAACATTAATGACTAAACTGTCACTGCTGGTAAAATTTTGCCTACTGATTAGTAGGCTGATGAGTCAGAATGTAGTCTAAGGTGAGGAAGTTGAAAGGCATTTAAGAAAGTTATGCACTTAACTCTTGAAATATTTCTACAAGGCTCTAATGCGAGAGAAAAAAAAATAGTATGAAGGAACACAATGCTGAGAAGGCAAGTGCAGATTTGTCATGAGTAGAATTTAAGGTAGACATTAATTTAGCTCTTATTTCTCCTTCCGGGGAATGAAGCTTCCAGCTGCTAAATGAGGCCAGCTAGACCCTTTATTTACATCTCTTGTTCATTCATTGAAAAGCTGGAAATTTTCACCCACTTATCTATGAATGGAATGGGATATAGGACAACTAATTGGACATCCAGTTACTACACCTATCAAAGATAAACATTTTTTCCTGCAAAATACAAGGTTAGCTGAGGCTGATGGGATTTTTCACCTTTTTTTCATAATATATGTAACACGGGTTTTACGAACTTGAACAGTTATCTTACCAGAGCATCTGGCACTGCAGGATGTCACACTTAAAGTCCAATGTATTCACATGGTCGAGGTTGTAAGCAAAAGTTGAATTCTGCCATTCATTTCCACTTCTATATCTATGTCTTTTACTCTTGTGCGTTAGAGTTTAATCAATTTTAGAATCCTAGCATCCATTTTTGTCAGTACATGAGAAGACTGTAGTAACTTAAATAAGATACTTAACACAGGACAGAAGTAATCTGTCCGTAATTTCCAAAAGACAAAGTTAATGTAGAAGACACTTTCATAGGTAAATTTTATGTTGTTTTGTTTCGGTTTGGTTTTGGTTTTGTTTTGTTTTGTTTTAAATGCCCAGATAAACTGTATCTTCTTGTTTTAGAGAAAAAAAGTATCATCAGGATGTGCAAATAACTGAGTACTGGGAGGTTTTGTACATAAGAACAAAAGAATGATTGGAAATGCATAAATTTCTAAAGGTCCTTGTACTTCTTGGAACCATAGGGATGTTTTCTTTTTATGCAATTAAAGAAAATACACGATTTATATTTTCTGAAACTACATTGGCAGAGAGATGAGTAAATAAGAACTCAACAATGAATATTTGTTAATATTTGGTTAATATATGTGAACTCTAAAATTGCTTAACTAAAATAAGAAACATTTAAAGAAACACTTTAGTAAAAGAAAACTATTTCTTAGTTTGTCATCTATTTTATCTCCATTTTTGCTTCTTCCTGTTGGTTTCCTTCTTTTACACTTTCACCTATTAGCACTAATTTCAGCCATCCAGCATTATAACAACAGGTGAAAAACCGCAGTTTATATCCCAGTAAAAGGCTGAATCACACGAAACTGGTGCAAAAGCCAGATTTTTAAGTATAAGAGGATTGAAAAATTGTTTTAATCTTTTACAGAAAATCCTCAGATCACTAGATAAATGCTAAAACCAGACTTATTTAAAACTTTAAAATTATTTTTGTATTGAATCAATATGCATGGCTAGAACCTTGTTTAAGAAAACTATTCACCATGCAAAGTTTTAAATGCACAGTATCAAAGAATAATTTTTGACATTTTTGATTCATACATGCTTATAAAGCTCCAAGACAACATGGTTTAATTATAAAACATATTTCTACTGCCTTAGTCATGCCAATTAAATTTGATTGGATACTTTCTTTATTCAACAAGCCCCTTTCATGTCATTTTAATTTACTGTCAAAGCAGCCTGAATATTGGAAACTAAATTATTTACTACAGCCCATAAGCCAATAATGTTCCATTTGTCTCGTACAGAGGGAGACTAGACTAACAAGATTATTAAGGACATTACTTGTAATAGCGAATGTCCTTCACTTTATTTGAGCTTCATGCTGTGCTTTCAGAGATCATACTTCAAAAGAGCTCCATTTCATTCCATCACAGAACCTCTGATATAAATTATTCTTTGCCAGCTTTGTAATACTCTGATCATAGAGAAAGCGGACCCGATCTCATTGGGTAAAAACAGAGGCTTCTTTTCTAAGGTAACAACATAGTTTATTTGTGCTAAACACCTTTGATGCACTCCCTTGTGCCAATAACGCAGGACAGGCAGAAATAAGCTAAATTTATCATACAATGATAACATCTCAGAGATTTAACTCACAACGGCTTTGGTTGTCTTTGCAACGATTTCAAACCAAATTCTGCAATCTAAATGCATGTGGTTAAAATCAATCTTGTAAGTTCTTAAAAACATCGTGTAGAGAATGCAATAAATGTAATGCAGAACAGACTTCAGGAAACCAACAGATCTAGCATTTCACAAAAAAAAAGAGACTTGAAAAATAGAATACAAATTGTCTAAGATATAAGCCTGTCATACAGACTGATAAATTGATAAAAGATTACAAAGACAAAGAAAGACTGAAAAGATAATAAGCTGGGCAAGGTAATTCTTGTCCTAATGTTAGATCCACTCTTTGCCTTTTTGTTATGACCCAAGTTCAGCAAGAGTCTTAAACCGATTACTAACTCTAAGGGAATGAATAATCTTGTTTAAATCAATGGGACTGCTTACATGCCTAAAGTTAAGCACATGTTTAAATCTTTTGCTTAATTGAGATTTGTTATTTATGATACTGGAAAGTATTTCAAAGAATCAAAAAAACAGCAGAAAGAAGTAGAAAGGTTTTTGAAAAACTGTCTAGGAAAACCCTTCAACTTAAGAAAAAGACCGCTAGCATATGGGAAAAATCCTCCTTCAAGAACACTGGAAGAAATGTACAACACACAGTAAGTTCCTCTATCCTCACCTGCATACACCAAAAAAAAAAAAAAAAACTACCCAGCTTTGTGCAATGCTGGATTTCAGATATCAGCATTAATGGGGAAGATACATGACTATTAAATACTAGTCCCATTTCTTCTGCACACAACATAAAATATCCTTAGTTAAGGAGATAAATTTGAAATGGGGGTGAAAAAAGTAACTTAGAATATAGCTTACTGTCAGTACTGTAAGTCTTCCTTTCTTACTAGCACTTGTGAGAACTGGGATTATGTTGCATTTGCTATCTTCATCCCTTTTAATCACCTTTTGTTTTTACGATGTAGATACACCCGGAAAGCCCACATGATACAATGAGATAGTTGTGAAAGAGGAAGACCATGACAAAGATACAAGTCTCTTCATATCTGTCAAGAAAATGGTGGAATAGCCAGATAGTTTACATACTTAAAAATCTTAAAGACCTTGGAAACATTCACAAAAAATAGGGTCAAGTACAAATTTGTTAATTTAAACTACTAAGGATGGACTTCCATCAGTATTTCTATATGCCTGTTAAGTTGTCTGTTCAGGACATTCACCAGTTAGAAGCTTTTAAACAATGGCAAACAAAACAAAACAAAGTTCCTGAATATGCAGAAATAAAAAGTAGGAAAAGACAGCAGTAATGTTTTATTGACAAAAGCACTTTCTTACTATGGAGGAGGGCATAAGGTGATAATTTAATGTTCCAGCACAGATTTACTGGATAATGGCCAAATATTTCAAAGCAAACACAGCTGTAATGTTTATGTTAAAAACAACAGGCTACGATGGCAGCCAGTCAGACATTCTGTATCCTTCAAGTACTGAAAATAAATTGTTTCTTTTCACACAATAAAGAGAGATTGCTAAAGTGTAACACTATAGAAACCTCTGAGAAAATGGTGTCCTCCTTATAGGAAGGATTTCTTATTTGCTTTTTTGAGTGCCTGTTAAAGACAATCTCATTCACTAGCATCACTTAATGATTTTAATGAAATCTGAACTGAATCTTAGAAATAATGCTACCGCTGTTACTGCCAGAAACCCCTAAGAATGGAGAGAAGTTTTAGTTCTTTATAACCTCAAAACCATTTTGAGTCTTTTTTAAAATCCTGGACTGGAACTGGAGATGTTATACATAAAAATACATTCATATACATATAAACAGTGCATGAGAATGGTCACAATCTGCTCCTGACAACGGAGCAGAAATTTTCCTTTAAATGGGGGGACTTTATTACAGTGAAGACTGCAGAGTTTGATTTTACAAAACCAGATGCAGTAAAGAAACATTCTCTTTTTATTCTCTATGTTAGTATCTGGCACCTCTATTTCAGATCATCTGCCTTACTACAAACTTGCCAGGACATACAAAATGAAAGATAACTCAGTGGCTCACATTTTAAAAAAGCCTTAATGTAATGTTTATATATTGAAATGTACTTTATGACTTTACCACACTTAAGATTTGCTTCCCTATGAATGTTTAAATAAAGATGTTCCTAAGGATGACAATGTACTTAACAAAATTCAGAAAATGTAATGAGATTATATAATCTTAAAAATAATTCAGAACACAGAAATTGTATTTTTCATTTTTAGTTTCCATTATAAACAGTGATTAAATTTAGATCTATTTCAAGTACTTGAAAGTTAAAAACACATATTCAAACTTGATGGGTTTTATTCATTTGACAAATACTGACAGACAAGAATGCAATGAGCATTCTTTTCAAGCCTTTAAGAAGATGCTATCAGTTTCTCACATTGGACAAATATAAATATTTCCCAGCTCAGCTTTAAAAAGCAAAAGAAAAAATGGGCATTAATAAACCCCAAGAAGCCCAACCCTGAAATTCAGCACATAAATCCCATAATGCCCATGTAATTTTGTATGAATCAACAGCATAGATTCTGTCTGAGTCTTACAAGTGGTAATCCTTGTGTGCTTCCTAAATTGTCGCTGCTTTGTCTTCACATCACTAATACTTTTCTAGCTCAGGAGCTGATCAATGTTGTAATCTTTTTTAAAATAAGTTTTTTAAAAATGTGCTAAGAATGCACATGGGATTCTCATTTTCCCCAGGAAAAAGCATAAAGGCAGCATAAAAAAAAAAAAAACAAAACAAAAACTACACTAAAATATACATTGCACTCCTATACAAGGAACATTTAATTTGTCTATTAATACGTGTAAGCTCCATCTAAATATTTTATACATGTGTGTATCCAATTAAACACAGGTATCATTAATGTATATATAATATAGGCATGAACATAAAATATAAAAATACACTATATTCAAAACAATCATTGAGTTTCATTCTAGCAGTTCTACCCCTGGGAAAACACATGTGTAACAAATGAAGATGGTCCCCATACATACATACATACATATATATATATATATATACACACACACACTCCTATGCATCCCCAGGATACATATAATAGGAGCTGGAACTCACTTGAGGGAATTTGGAAATCCAGACTCCTGTTTTTTTTCGCAAACGTTTCTTTCATATTGGCCTAGGTGACAGGAAATACTTCCTTTTTTATATTCATGTAGGTTTTTTGATAAACAGCAAAGCTAAAGTAATTCAATGGTAAATTAGGGCTTATAAAGCTATATAGAAAGATGTTCAACAAGTAGTTTCATGTCACTTTTCTTGATTTATGTTACAGATATGTTTGTATTAAAAGACAAAAAGGATGAATTCTTTAACGTTACTGTATAAAAAATTATGTGCATAAACTAATGCGGGTTTTTTCCTGATTGAACTTTATACATGTTCCATTTTGACTGAAACAGTGAAATAACTAGCATGTTGCCTCTCTGAAGCCGAAAGCAATTTCCTTTTCTAATTTTAGTTATGCAAAGCCTATGGGCATCATCAGCATTTAGTAATTAGTTTTATAATTACTGCTGTTTTGCTCACTGTCATTCAATTTTTCCTACAACATGGTCTGGGATTGAAACATCCCACATCCACAGCTGTGTAAATTGCCATCCATTTATAAGACAAAAAAAGTAACATTCAACATACATCATTATTCAGTCAAGAATGTGTTATTGGTACTTAGGTGATGCTTTGAGTACATAAGCTGCCCAGTAAAATACAAAGAAAAATATAATTAAAATACTTAGTAAATGCTATATAAGACAGGAAAGTCTGCAAAATCTAAATAGGAAATAAAAGAATTTCCATTAAATAACATTTCAGTCTATTCTTGATACCAATATCTGTTCCAAACATTGAAGAAAATATCTTTTTTTATTTAAAGAAATATTTAGGTGCTGAATTGAAAAACAGTCAAATTCATATTTGCTGATTTTGCAATTTGAACCTTATCGTTACAAGAATTTGTACTCTAGCAACTAACTACAAAGTCATCTAACCTAGAATTACCTATCAATATAGTGTAAATACATTTAGACATGATATTACAAAATATACTGCATCCTTGACCAGTTAATCTTCTGAATTCTGAAAATACAAATAGGTTTTGGTATGACATATTAATTTAAACCCAACAATTTCTCTTAATTATGTTATACACTAGCAAAATGAGATATTGACTAGAATTTTGTTTTACAAACATTATATTTCTAAATTTATAATTTTTTAAATTTTCTGATTTTAAATATGATATTTGTTATTAGGTTTTAAAGGCTAGAAATGTACCAGTCAAATAAGAATGAAAAATTCTCTTAAAATAAGCAGAATTTCTTCAGTGAGCAAGAAGTGCTTTATTTTCTAGAACCCGTCTGGTTTTAAAAAATAATCATGATGAGAAGAAAATTCCCATGAAAGGTTCTTCCAGTGTCAGTTTGCTACCATGGATGCCGACCTGCTAGAGCAGAGCTGTGCTCTTTGGGAGAACCATCTTCCCTCAGTAGCAGTAAGACCAAAGAGCACCAGCGCAAATGCTCAGAACAGGACATCAGCAATGGGACAACTCCTATTTACAATTCCCTCCTTCCTACCAGAAAGCAGCATAATATAGTCCTTTTAATCTTATTCCTTATCCTTTGTCAAGCTTAGCTAGGAGAAAACAGCTGCCAATAAACATAAAGCTGTCATACACAAAGGGCAAGATTGTGCTCAGCCCAGTGAAGTGGTAGAGGAGATATTCTGCTGCAGAGGAAAAAGTAGTATTGTCTTTCATATTTTGTGACACAGCTAAAAAGTCTTACTTTTTTTCTCAAGTGCATCGAAGAGAAGGAGATAATACTGCCAAACTTTTTTTATTGAAAAAAATCTTGGTTTAGAATACTTTTTAGTGAATATATAGTATTCAGTACGACCTGAGTCAGAAAATTGTTTTCCCAAAGAGTAAAATTTTAGACCCTTAAATAAAACCTGAAAAGAAACCCCCACGCTTTGCCTCCAGGCATCTACAGAGTGTAGGGCGAGAAGATCATCAGACTCAACACTCAGGCAATTGCAAGTAGTGGTTACTTATTGTTCCTCCAGCCCTTACTAGTTGTTCTTACATATTGCTCCTTACAGACTGAGTTACAGTCTCCTCCACATCCACCGCACTAATAAGGTCTACAGCCTGAAAATTGCCTTTGAGGGCCCCTTGACCTTCTTCCTGCTGCAGGAAGGTGGCAGATAGACTCCACTTACACAGGGTTACCAGCAAGGCTGTGCCATCGACAACACAAAACTCATCAGGGGCTGCACACCCCACCACAGCGCGCCCAGCTCCTGCCCTGCCTTGACCCACTGTAGTCTAGCAGAATGACGTTCTCCCTGAAGGCCACAACGTGGCAAGGGGATGTCCCTGGGGACACAGGTCTGTCAGGAAACTTCTAACAAAAACATGAAGTATACCTTTGAAGGACTATGGCCTAAACAACCTGCCAACAATTGTCTTTTCTTTTTTTTCTGATTTTTTTTTTTGTGTTTCTTCTTTTATGATGGTAGAACTCTTTAAAGTGACAAAGGAGTTTTGATTTTTCTGCTCATTTTGGAGTGTTTGGTGGAAGGAGGTGTTGGGATTTTTTTTCTTAGTATAATGAAAACCCATGTATGGACAAATATCATTACTATCTCTGTCTCCCTTCATTTCTTAAGAAGAAATACAAAGGAATAATATAGTAGTAGAAGAAATAATTTCCATTTTTGAACTCCTCAAAACATATAGCCAGTTAGAGGGACTATCTGGCTATATGCAACCAGATTACTCTTTCAGGAAAACAAAACAAAACAAAACAAAACCCCATCCCTGCCTCAGAAATCCAAACACAAAATCTGTGAAATCCAGATTTATGCATCTGTGCCTCAGAAGTTTTGGGCTCAGTTACTAAAACACAAAGATCCATGTGCAAACCGTTTTAATCTCAAATACATAACAGCACTTTTATTCAAATAGTGTAGAAACACACCTGAATAAAACCAGATTACTTCTAACAGAAAAACCGAAGTATTTTGTGCATTGATACATCATTCACGGTAGGTAAAAAGCACGTTATACACCATGCCTTACACTTATTTGAATGACATGCTACACAGGATTTAAAAAAAAAAGCTGTGACACATCCTCTTCACCTATTCTTCAGGACAACTATTACTAATCTGCAGGAATATCATTACAGAAAGATATTTTAGAAGCTGGAGTAACTGATTAACTGGAATCTATTTAGGTGCCTCTTTACACACGGGGACACAATTTGGTGGTGAAAAGCCAAAAGAGTGGGTTGAGCTCTTCCCACACTCCTAACAGGGAGAGCAGCTTTGCCAATTCTGCACCTGTAAGTCAAAGGGCCTGCAAATCCTCTCTTCACTTTGGATGGACCCAGTAAAACATTGTAAAGAAGGAACAGAGGATTCACTATGGAAGAAATGCTGTCTGACAGATGGAGCAGATAACATGTTATTAGCTGTAACACTGTCTTTTTTTGCTAGCTTTTGAATACACTCTGCAATAACATGTGCAAAGTATTTTCAGATCTTCAAATTACAATTCTCATATAAATACAAAGAAGTAATATTGTATGTTCCAGAAACCTCTTCATTCATAAAATATTCCTGGCCATATGTCGATAAACTAATAGCAATCACCAAAATGGCATGAAACATGGCACAAAAAAGTGTGAAAAATAACACGACATAGATCTGATACATCTTCAGGGAGAAGTTGCAGGGGAAAATACTCCAATGCTAGCGACAATCAGTGGCTATCAGAAATTTATTTATTCTCATTTTGTCAGTGCCTATTAATCCCAACTATACTGACAGTCAAAGGTTAAAAAAGAGAATAAATTAACATTATTGTCAATCATTACATACAGAGGAATAATTAACTCAGTATGTTTATTTATCTACTTTTGCTACTTGATTAAATGAATGATTGATGACAGGTTCCTTGTTTTCTTTTCCTCCTTTTTGTCAGTATAAATGATCAGTATGAAACTAAACGGAGGTATTAAATTGAAATTGTTAAAAGCGTAAAATACACTACAGATGGATTCAGATTATTTCAACTTTCTTGTTACTCTACTGTAACTTACTAAAATACATTTATATATACACAATAATATGCACCATGCAAATAATCTGTAACCTGACTTACTTTCCTCTCAAATATATATTAATATCTAGGCTTCCCTTTTAATAAAGAGTGTTTTTAACGCTCTGTAGAGAAGTCATTCAAACAAATGCAGTTATCCAATTTATCCCTGGATAAATACTCAATTTATCATTGGATAAATACTCAGTTTATCATTAGATAAATAGTATATCATTGGAGAAATACTCCATTTATCATTGGATAACTCATAACCAACAGTGTGTGCACAAAGGCCAAAGCATTCTTAAATGCTGGCTAGTGTTCTGAGTAACACAACCCTAGTAAATAGTTTTGGGGAAGAAAGCAAGGCAAATATGGTTATGGTAAATTGAAAAATTGTCATTTGGGTAATGTGAGATGAGGGAAGAAAGTAATAGAGATGGAGTCAATTCTCTCTCCAGTCTGCCTGGAAGAGAACACCCGATCTCCCCCCAGCAGCCTGCTGCCAGGCAGGGCAATGGTGAGTGATACCGTTTCAGATCCAAGGGTTTTATTTTCTTACTCCACAAACAAGAGAAGCAAGACCTAAAGTTCTGATATAATTTTCTTTAACGTAGCATACAATTGAAGTAATTGCCCCAATTTTTTGAGGACAAATGAAATCCCAAGCCTCTGAAGTGAGGACTGAAGCACAGTTTCCCCTGAGCTGACCAAAGATTGCTGCCTGGGCTACGGAAGTTAACTGAATGTAACTGCATTTTTGGGAAGTTAAAGGAATTGACCCAGAAGTCTGAGGAGACAGCTTTTGTATGGGATTCAAAAGAAAGTAAAATATCTTTCTCCCAAAGCAATTCACAGTGGTAAATGGCTGAGAGTTTGAAACCTTTGTCTGTTACTTACAGAATTTACTATTGAGAACACAAACTGAAGGAAGTCATGGGAAAATTCTGCAAAAATCTTTGTTTACAATTGTGAAGAAACTACTCGACTCTGAAGAAGTAACTTTTTCTTAAAGACAAGACTCACATCTTTTTGTGACTTGGAAATACTAGCAGCAGCTGAACTCAAATAATGCAGATAGTCTGAGCTCACTTAACTCCAATTTTGAACCAAAGGAAGTCTGGATTCAGGAGGAGTTACTGTATTCCTACTTCCATAAAAATTCTGGTTTCAGTTAATATACTATCTTTGGAAGTGCTCTAACTTCTGTGCACCACAGTACAAGGACTGTGATTGTATGTGTGTGCGGTGTGTGTGTAGAGTTGACTTTGAGGCAGGTCTGGCTGGAAGGGAACTTTTTGTGCATGCTTAGGAAGGATCTCCAGAGCTTACATATTTGGCTGTGCTCCAGTTTTCTCTTGTCCAGATATGAAATTGATACCCAACATGCATGAAAGTAACCTGAATAAGAGAGGTATCAGACTGGAAGGTGACATAAGAAACTCTTAAGGAGAACCATGGACAAATGTTTGTTTCCAGAGATGTTCCAAATTCTGTAGGTAAGCTAGCATTGCACTTGTACCTAACCTGGCCCATTCAATACCTTCAACTCTTACATATGTATTCAAACTCCTAATACATAAGTATACGAACTCCCATGCAGAGTGAGTGAGCAGCTGTATGAGGCTTAGTTGCCAGCCGCAATTAAACCACAACACCGTGAGAGCCACTTTCCCCAGAAGGTTACTCCCCCAATCTCACTTTATGATGCCTACTCTCTAAGCTCAGTTCTCTCTACCACAGCCTATGCCTACTGAAATAATTATGGCACTGAAAGAAAATACAAACCAAGGGTAACCTTCAGCATTTACAATTATTCCTGAGAATTTACCTCTTGACATTGTCCAATTCTTATCAGCAAAAGGAATCCAGAACTGCCACAATGAGAGACAAATTCATGTTTATTCCCAAAGCAAAAAAAAAAAAAAAAAAAAAAAAAAAAAAAGGCATTCTTATTACATCATAATGTATATCCAGTATATATGTCACGGGGACAAATCAGAGAATATCACACTGAAATAAATACTGCAATTTTTACTTTAGGCTTTTATCACACTGTTACTGAAATACTGTGTCCAGCTGTGGTTTCCTCCACTCTGAAAATATGTTAGAAAATTGGATAGGACTCAAGTAAGAGCTACAAAAGTGATTAGACTTCTGAAAGTCAGTCCCTACATAGTGAGAGACTAAGAAAGCTCAATTTATTTAGTTACTGAAAAGAAGGTTAAGAGGATCACAATACCTACATGTGGAAGAGATTTCTGACAGTAGGCAGCTCATTAATCTAGTGAAAAAGACACAACAAGATCCAGTGTTTGGAAGCTGAAGCTGAAACAAGACTACAAATGAGGCACACTTTTTTCACAGTGGCAGTAATTAACCGTTGGAACAATCTGCCCAGGGATGCAGTTGATTCTTTATCATTTAAATGCTTTATATCAACATTAGATACTTTCCAAAGAGATAAACCTGTATCTCAAACAGATGCAGAAAATACTGGATGAGGTTCTCTGTCTGGGGTCTGCAAGAAGTCAGACTGGATGCTTATCACAGCTGCTCAACGCTGTACCTCAACAAAACAGTTCTGCAAGTGCTCTGCACTTATAGGACCAGTCATCTCATGACCATCCTTTGTGGGAAGTTTGGTTCAGGCTGAATAGAGGTTGTCTCCAAAATTCATATTCCTGTTTGGCAGGTGAAATAAGAACCCTTTCAGGACAGATATGGGCATCTTTAAAGGTCATCCCATGCCATGTTCACTATCTGGCATCTTCACTGCTGGAGACCAAATTACATCAAAACTGTCAGTAGGCACAAGCTGGAAAGCTGTTTGAGCACTGGCTTTGCCTGATGCTTCCACCCAAGGAACATTTGTTGGCCTGACTCCAAGCTAGTGACGGGTGAGCCGGTATGTAGACCTTGAAAATACTGGAGCTTTTAGTCTCAAGGCTTCCAGACGTCCTCTCAGCATAGCTGTCTGTATGAAGAATACAGTTGCTTTACTTTTAATGAGGTTGTTGGAGAATCAACAGCCTCCATGAGGCTACTGAAGAAACCAATTACAAAAGCAAAATATATTATGAGGTTAGGTGAGCTTTTAATTCTCCTCTCAGTTCCTTAGTAATATTTGTGAAAGAAAAGTTTCCCTTTAAGTCTTCAGGGTAGGAAGTTGGAGCAAAAGATTAGCGGAGAAAGAGAAAAGAGCACAGAGACAAACTACAGAGAGCAGGACAAGAGTAAGTAACAGCGTTTATGCACAAAACAAGCAGCCTGACATATAAGGGTAAAGAGAAAATAAGTGTGCTAAAGTATTAAATAAACAACAACAATATTTATCTTCAGAAAAAGAAAACTAAACACCCCATTTTTTTTTTCTCTAGGAAGGGACAAACTTAAAATGTAAACAAAAATAAACACTATGCACTCAGAATGTGGTATGAGGGTGGAAGCCCACAGAAAAATCACACCTGGACTTGCCATACAACATACTTGGTACAGACTTCTGCAAGCTTTTTTAGAATACCTAGTCACTTCATTTTTTTTCTTGTGACACTTACAAGACTGTCAATGAACTGCGAAATCTTTCAAAAATACTGAAGGGACATTTTCTTTTTATAAGATATACCTAATTAAGACAACGCAAAACAGAGACTCAATATAAAACAGATTAGCAATTTTCCTCCTGTTTGATTGCTTCATTACCTACCATGAGTGTAAATCCTAATATTATTCTGAAAACTATCTCCTCACAGACATGAGTTAAATTTCCTAATGAAAAGCTCATTAAATACAGTATTCTTGCAAAGGACATGAATATAGTGTTATTGCTTAAGAACTGGACTCTCAGTCCTGGGACATGGGAAGAGGGCTCTATTCCCTGCTCTACCACACACTTCTCATGTGATATTGAACAAGTCACTCTTAGCTGGCTTTGCAAATGTGCTCAGCAGCTGCTTCTTATGATCAGATTACCAAAGTGGTGAAATCTTTTGAAAATCTGGCTATTTATTTTGTTGCTGAATAGGATCAGAGATCTTTTGAAATCTGGCTTCAGTTGGGGTGCTGCGCTCTTTTGAAAAGCTAGCCCTAAATCTGTATATGCCTCAATTTCTCTATTAGCATTATCAGCACTGTTCTGCTTCATCAAGAGGATGAGAAACAGCTGGCATACACAGAAATTCAAATTTTAAAGGGGAAATATAAATGTAGAGTTGCTCTGATAGTCGTAGAAATGTCATACGTACTTAAAAAAGCAAACAAAAAACTTGCTCCTGATTTTTCCTAAACCTTTACACAACTATGGTTTTCTAAAAAGTGAAGGAATGTTGGCAATATTATTCTGCTCATGTATAAAAATGTGAACAAAAATATTTCTCCTTCCTTTTATGATTATGAATATGCATTTAATGACTTTCCAGATGATGAAATAAGACACGGAATTTTGTACTTGCATGTGGTACCACCCCATGCAAAGCAAAAACAATTTTTATACGACACAAGGAGAATGCAAAGTGACAACACACACATGCTTGTGCAGATGCACTCGGCTAACTCGGCAAGTAAGAATTACAGGGAGTGACATGCTCAAGCGCTGAAATTAAGGTAAGCTTTTTCTAACAGCTCCATTTATGAGGAGGACTGTGGTACCACTGGAGTTAAGTAGTTTATTAGGGATTTGCCTGCCTTTCCTTCCTTAGGAACAGAAATCACAGTATGAATAAGACTTCTGAAATTAAAAATAAAAATATTCACCTTGGCTTAAAAGCTAGCAAATAAATAGGAAAGATATTTCTTAACAGAGCTTAATATTTTAAAACAACTTCTGAAGTCCCCAACTGTGTGGAGATTCTTATTTTGCTTGCAATCTTGGATAGACATAGAGGCTTACATGTTCTCTAAATCGTAAGCTCCCTATGACGGGTGTTCTTTAATTACAGACAGCTAATGAAAACAGTTTTTACTGATCTCTCTAATGTCCTGGGAAAGTCTTTACTATGGATTCATTGTATTCTACTTTATACCCCTGATTGAAATGGGAGACCACAAGAGCACAGGGATTTGGTGGAAACTCGATTTCCTTCCTATGGCTTCAAAGAGAACAGTTGCAAAAATTAAGCTGCATTGATATTGTGGTCAAATGTTGGTCAGACTGTGGTTATACTTACATATTACATAGATATAAAATCACTGCACTCTGGTTTGTAAAATTGCTGGGTCTACCTTCAGTATCTAAATCTCACTCTGTTGACCACAGGTACCTAATATAACTATTACATGAAAATAAGAAGTATTATTAAATCCATATACTTCAAACTTCACTTCCAGCGCTTTGACTATTATTTCCTCCAAATATTGAGACAGTCACTTTGAAAAATACTAATAAATATATAACTGTAAACATATGAGATGGGAAACATAGATTTTATCTTTCAATTCAAAAATAAAGTTTGTGTGTTTTCTTCCACTTCAGTCAAAATATTTTCTTTGAATCATAATTTTTACTTGTAATATAGAGTGACGTAACTCTTGGTAAAATAAATATTTTTAAAGCCCATTCATTTACACTGCTTTATTCCCTCATGTCTACATACTAATAAGGATATGGCTCCCTGTCTGGGTTTTTTTTGTTTGTTTGTTTGTTTGTTTTAAGGTCTCTGCTACATTCACTATCAGTTGGTTAATTTATTTCTTCAGCTTTTCATACAGATGTATTTATTATCTCCACAACAGACTCAACAAAGTCTGAAAGAAGCAGTCATTCAACTGGAGATATACAGTAGAAGTTCAGATGACACAGAAAACCAATAAACTACATTAATAGAAGAAAAAAGGCTAAGTTCTATTGAATTTAGCAGGACTTTGAGTATGTCCTCACATTCTCGGCTCAGCTGAGGAGGCTAAGGTATGACAGCTATACTGAAACTTTTAAATCCAACCACAAGATCCAATTCGTCAACTCCTTTCATTTGCAAAATGGTGCACTATGATATTAAGCTTTACTGAGGCTTTGTCTAAAATACTCTTCATAGCAAAGACACTTTTCTTCTGTTCAGAAAAGGACAAATAAAAAGGCAAACAAAAATTCTATCAAATATTGCAATCTACAGATAGCAACAGCCTTTTTTCATTTTACATATCAAAAACTATAGCAGTGATTACTTTTGTCTGTTTCTTATTACCAAAAAGCAAAAAGCAGAACAAGCGCTTTTGGCACACCAAATTTATTGCACATCTGTAATTGGCTAATCCCATCATGTGTGTTACTTGAAAAAGTTATGTAGACTGCACATATAATTTAAGATATTCATGCTTCTAAAAAAGACCACCTGGAGCTAACCCATGCAACATAAAACATGAATGTAAAAATCTTTTAAAAACATTTTATTAAGCGCTTTGGAAAAGTGAGCTGTTGAGGCACTGACTTTTACATAGAAATTTCTACTGGATGAAAAGCCGTATCATTATATAATGACAAGAAATTAACTTTTTTTTTTTTATTTGAATGTTTTCCCTGACTTCTTTTACCACCATTGCCAAGGCTGGAATCAATGCAACTGCCCATACTCTTCTCCTCCTGATATATTTACCTCTGCAAGTCTGAAGCCCATGCTCTTGCGAAAACCCACTCAGCCAATACTCTCAATGTTCTCAACCATGAATTACAATGACAACACCCACCATCTTTTAGCTGGAATAAGGAAGGAATGTTTTCAACTCAGGAGTGAATTCTGAATGACACAGCAAGGACTATTGTGCACAGAAAGACTTGCACATTACAAGAAAGAATGAAGCGAAAAGTTTAAAAACTTTTGGGGGTTTCTTTTAAGAATTAGTATTATTCACCAGGTTGTTTTCATTACCAGGACTGCAGAGAAATTTGACAATGCAAACAACAGAGATAAAAATACAAGACTACAATAAAAAGGAGAGAGTCAATGCTGGAAGCTCAGTATAAGAGGAAGACATTATGCATATTCAGTGTTCTAGCTAAGGACTCAAAAAAAAAAAAATCTAAGAAAAATAAACTGCATTAAGTCAACATAACAAAAATGCAAAAATGACCAAGTCAGTGTAACAGCAGAAGAAGAGAAAAAGGAAGATTAATTGCAGTGTAATAGAATGGAAATACAGTAGAGGTCGGGAGAGAAAAAAGACACTGAAGTCACCAGTTCTATTTCCTTGCTCTTACAAGTACTTACTGTTTGGTTGTTTTCCTATTTAATTGTTCAGTTGTAAGGTGGAGCTCTAGCAATAAACAACTCTTCCAGGGACTGACATCTGATTGACAAGATTTTAGAAAGGTATTAGTCTGTTACCAGCAGTAAATGTTTTGTGTCTCCACAGAAGTGATGGGTAGAACTTTCAATGATACAAATAAAGCAGCATGAGAAACTAAATCATTCTGTCATTTCTTCTAGCAGAACTGGAAGGATCACGTAGGTTCTTTTTATGCCTTTGTTTACCAAAACAGGAGAGCTGAACTTGAAATACTTTTCCCATCGTTCCAAAAAAAAAAAAAAAAAAAAAAAAAAAAAAACAAACAAAAAAACCACAAAAAAAAACCCCTTTCAAAGTCTTGTACCAAAATTAATTACAAAGGAACAGCCAGTGGCCTGGAATGTAGGACAGCAAAGACAAAAACGAATATAATAGTATTTTCCATTTCATTATACTGAAATAAATAAATTTTAGGAAGTTTGATTTACTAAGCTACACAGATCATTGTCTATGATCCAAACATCACTGTAATTTGCAAATTTTAAATCAGCACTTACACCGTGTTTACTCCCAGTTCATTGATGATCATGCCCAGAGAGGTTTCTGCAGAAATCCATAGAAACTCCTTTCATAATAGTACCTTTAAATTTGATCTGCTTTCCAAGATTAATCAGTTATACAGGTAATATGTTTAGCTTGGTTCTGCCAATATAAAGTTCTTCCAGTATTTTAAAATCGTAATTCTTCTGTACTAGTACTTCTGAGAGGAACAGAGGGTCCAATATGTCGGCCTGACCCTACCCATAGAGAGGTGTGCTGCCTTCCTGCGGCCCAGGGTCAGGGATATTTCTAGAAAACTCCCCAGCCTTATCCGCCCCTCTGATTATTACCCTTTATTGACAGTTCAGGCTGGCAGCGATGGGATTGCTGATAGAAGCCTGAGGATTATAAAACATGATTTTAGGAGGCTGGTGAAGTTAGTTGATGGAGCGGGCATACAAGTAGTGTTTGCCAGTATTCTTTTGGTGGCAGGGACAAACACTGAGATAAGCAGAAAAAGCCATCTTATAAATGCATGGCTGAGAGGTTGGTGCAAACGCAAAAATTTTGGATTCTTTGATCACAGGGCGGTCTACTCGGCACCTGGCCTGAGGTCGGCTGATGGGAATTGCCTGTCTCCAAAAGGGAAACGGATACTTGCCCAGGAGCTGGCGGGACTTATAGAGAGAGCTTTAAACTAGATAGGAAGGGGGAAGGGGATAAAGCCAGGCCTGCTAGAGATCGGTCTGGGGAAGTGATATTGGGATTAGGAGAGAGGCAAGGGGCTCAGCTGAGGTGTGTCTACACCTATGCATGCAGCATGGGGAACAAGCAAGAAGAGTTGGAAGCCATAGTGCAGCAGGCAAACTATGACCTAGCTGCCATAACAGAAACGTGGTGGGATTGCTCCCATGACTGGAGTGCTGCAATGGATGGCTACAAACTCTTTAGGAGGGACAGGCAAGGAAGGAGGGGTGGTGGTATGGCTCTCTACGTTAGGGAATCCTTTTCTGCTACTGAGATTGTGACTGGGGATGATAACATTGAATCCCTATGGGTAAAGATCAGAGGAAGGGCTGACAAGGCAGACATCCTGGTGGGCGTCTGTTATAGACCGCCAAACCAGGATGAAGAGACAGATGAGGTATTCTACAAGCAGCTGGCACAAGCTGCACGGTCGTCAGCCCTTGTCCTCATGGGGGACTTCAACTTCCCCGACATATGCTGGGAGTACAGCACAGCACAGAAGCAGCAGTCTAGGAGGTTTTTGGAGTGCATAGAGGATGCCTTCCTAATGCAGTTGGTCAGAGAGCCCACGAGAGGAACTGCCCTGCTAGACCTACTGTTCGCAAACGGGGAAGGTCTGGTGGGAGATGTGGAGGTTGGGGGCTGCCTTGGACAGAGTGACCATGAAATGATAAAATTCTCAATTCATGGTGGAGCTTGGAGGGGGAATAGTAAAACTGCTACCTTGGACTTCCAGAGGGTGGACTTTGAATTGTTCAAGAGACTAGTAGGGGGAGTCCCCTGGCATTCAGTCTTAGCGAACAAAGGGGTCCAAGAGAGCTGGTTGCTCTTCAAGAAGGGAGTCTTAAGGGCACAGGAGCAGGCGGTCCCCCTGAGCCGCAAAATGAGCCGGTGGGGAAGAAGACCGGCGTGGATGAATAGGGAGCTATTCTTGAGGCTCCGGGAGAAAAAGAGAATCTACCGCCTGTGGAAGGAGGGACGGGCAACTGAGAATGAATACAAGGAATTCGTTAGGATGTGTAGAGGTGAAATCAGAAAGGCAAAAGCCCAGCTTGAATTTAACCTGGCCACTGGGGTGAAAAGAAATAAGAAACTCTTTTATAAATACATTATCAGTAAGAGGAGGACAAAGGAGAATATCCACTCTTTGCTGGATGAGGCTGGGAATGTGACCACTGAGGATAAGGAAAAGGCGGAGGTTCTGAATGCCTTCTTTACGTCTGTCTTTAAAGGTCAGACCAGTTATCCTCAGGGTACTCCTCTCTCTGACCTGGTAGTCTCGGCTGGGGAGCACGCTAACCCCCCTGTGATTCTGGAAGAAATGGTCAGAGACTTACTACTCCAACTGGACTGCCACAAGTCCATGGGGCTGGATGAGATCCACCCAAGAGTGCTGAGGGAACTGGCGGAGGTGATAGCCGAGCTGCTTTCCATCATCTATCAGCGCTTCTTGTTGACTGGTGAGATCCCGGAAGACTGGAGGATTGCCAACGTGACTCCCATTTACAAGAAAGGTTGTAAGGAGGATCCGGGGAACTACAGGCCTGTTAGCCTGACCTTGGTTACAGGGAAGGTTATGGAACAGATAGTCTTGAGGGAGATCATGCGGCATGTGCGGGATGGCCGGGGGATCAGGCCTAGCCAGCATGGGTTCATGAAGGGCAGGTCCTGTTTGACCAACCTGATCTCCTTTTATGATCAAGTGACCCATCTGCTGGATGAGGGAAAGGCTGTTGATGTGGTCTACCTAGACTTCAGCAAAGCCTTTGACACTGTCTCCCACGGTATTCTCCTGCAGAAGGTGGCAGCCCATGGCTTGGATGGGTACACTCTTGGCTGGGTAAGGAGCTGGCTGGAGGGCCGGGCTCAGAGAGTGGTGGTGAATGGAGTTAAATCCAGCTGGCTACCGGTCACAAGTGGTGTTCCCCAGGGGTCGGTGCTGGGGCCTGTCCTCTTCAATATCTTTATTGATGACCTGGATGAGGGCATTGAGTGCACCCTCAGTAAGTTCGCAGATGACACCAAATTGGCTGGGAGTGTGGATCTGCCTGGGGGTAGCGAGGCCCTACAGAGGGATCTGGACAGGCTGGAGAGCTGGGCTGAAGCCAATGGGATGACGTTCAACAAGACCAAATGCCGAGTCCTGCACTTCAGCCACAACAACCCCAGGCAGTGCTATAGGCTTGGGGCGGAGTGGCTGGAGGACTGTGTGGAGGAAACGGACCTGGGGGTACTGATTGATGCTCAGCTGAGCACGAGCCGACAGTGTGCCCGGGTGGCCAAGAAGGCCAACGGCATCCTGGCTTGCATCAAAAACAGTGTTACTAGCAGGAACAGGGAGGTAATTGTCCCCCTGTACTCGGCACTGGTGAGGCCACACCTCGAGTACTGTGTTCAGTTTTGGGCCCCTCATTGCAAGAAAGACATTGAGGCCCTGGAACGCGTTCAGAGGAGGGCTACAAAGCTGGTGAGGGGTCTGGAGCACAGGCCTTATGAGGAGCGGCTGAGGGAGCTGGGATTGTTCAGTCTGGAGAAGAGGAGGCTCAGGGGAGACCTTATAGCTCTCTATAACTTCCTGAAGGGAGGTTGTAGTGAGCTAGGGGTCGGCCTTTTCTCTCGAGTAGACAGTGATAGAACTAGAGGCAATGGTTTCAAGCTGCGCCAGGGGAGATTCAGGCTGGACATTAGGAAATATTACTTCTTGGAAAGGGTAGTCAGGCACTGGAATGCACTGCCCAGGAAGGTGGTGGAGTCACCGACCATGGGGGTGTTCAAGAAACGTTTGGATGTTGTGTTAAGAGATATGATTTAGCTGAGAAGTATTGGTGATGGTTGGACTGGATGATCTTTTAGGTCTTTTCCAATCTTGATGATTCTGTGATTCTGTGAAATGTCTTACAAATACTTAAGTATGCAACACATATCCTAGTCAACTGGACTTGCAATTTCAGAGAATTGAGCTGGGTTTGTTTTATAAGAATTACTTTCCATTTATCCATGTTTGTTGAAAAAAATATATGATCTTACTTTTATCCCTTTAGTGGAGTAATTCTCCCTATAATCAGTACTGCAAACTTCACAATACCTGCGCACTGCAAAGAATGGATGACTCTGAAAACTGTATCAGGCTTGTATCGGAGGTAACCCGATTCTTGTCTGAGGAACACATAAAAGACAATTTATTCAACAGTTCTGGAATATCTGAGAAACACTGCAAGCTGGGATTCAGGATGATGATGCCCAAGAGTTTCATAGCCACTTGCTTGTACCATGGCAGGTAACCTATCAAAGCAGAACAGAACCGTGGCAACTATAGCAGGGCAATGCCAGTGGATATTACTGAGATGTCAAGGGTTTCCCTGTTTTGTTGGAAAGATCTGGGGTTTTTGGCACATCTAAGATATCACACTTTTTTGTTTTTCAAGTAGTTTTAAAGTTTGATTCAGACACTAAAGAAAGATTTCTTGTTTCCCCAGCAGAAAATACAGAGAAAGCATTCATCATATATGGGTATGACTCAAACACCGACCAGGCAGTTCTTGGAGCGTCATGCCTGGGACTCTGGCATTTGGATTCCAGTAGCAGAATGCTTTTGCATGAGGAGTTTGAGGCAGAAACAAGGAGGAACGCACAAGATGACAAAACCCACAGCAAGCTATAATAATCCTATTTTGATCAAGAAGATACGATATAGAATCGTAGAATCATACAATCATCTAAGTTGGAAAAGACCTTTAAGATCACTGAGTCCAACTTTAAACCTAAACCTAACACTGCCAAGATCACCAAACTATGAACTCTGACAGCAGAATTCTCCTCCCCAAGTTTTTGTACTGTTGATAACTACAATTGCGTGTGCTCACTGAACACTGCTGTTAACAGTAATCTGAACTATAAAGACTTGTATAACAGATTCTGTACAGGCAAGCCCTTAAAGAAACCTGTATCAAGCTCTACTGAGGCAGAAGTTTTACTATACCTAACTGCTAATGAGCCTATACTGTTGCCAGAATTCTTCCCATTTCTAATACACATAAACACAGTTTTTCTTTAATTTTTCTAATTCTGCTAGATTTTTCCTTAATGTCTCTGCTTGTCTTTGTCATCTTCCTGCACTTCAGACATTCCAGTTTATCTTAATTGCTATATATCGCCCTTCTATTCCTGAAGTTTTACATAAACACTTTTTTTTTTTCAAATTATTGATTTCACTTTCATTCTGAAAAAGATGCACTTTTATAATTTTTGCATAGGAAGACACATCATTTCATAATTTTTTTCTTTAAGAGTTCTAGTCAACTTTTATTCTAATTTTTCCATCAAAATTTTTCCTCACAATCAATTTCACATGTAAGTTTCCCCATTAGGCAATTAGTTCCCTCAAGAGTACTTAGTATATTGGTTGGCACCCTCCTCCATTTGCAGAGATTGAAAGCAATCAGGTCATGATCACTTGTCACTAGGCAACCACCAACTCCAAGTCCAGTATTCAATTCACCTTATCTATCACAACAAGAATCAAACAGAGCTACCTCATTTTGGCTTCCATATCTTTCATACTAGAAAATCATCAATAATTCTCACAAAGAACATTAATGTTGTACCAGTGACTGTCTGAAATTTTCAGTACCCATTTCCTACATTCAAAAAACATCTAATCGTTTTTTTCTTAAACTATGTAATAGGTTGATGACTAAGCTACCTACTCCTACGGCTGTACTGCCCCTACGACCACATAAACAGGTTTAGAATGGATGGACATATTTACAATCAGTGTCTGATACTGCTAGACAGTCAGAGCACTTTATAGTGGCCTACACCTAAACAAGAATCAGATTCTCATAAGAATAAGAAAAACGCCTGCAAAATAGAGAGAAATAAATTACAGGGCTATAAAGAATTCTCCAGCACAAGAGTAGAAGTCCCACACGAAGCAGGATAGCCAGGTTCAGAGACCCTTTTCATAACAAGCCACACATCTGTGTTACGCTATTTTAATCAGATTGATGTTTTCATGTTTAACAGTGAGAACCAATGTCTTAGGCCACAAACACTGAGGAAAAAGGTAATTCTTACTTCTTTGACCCTACAGATGGTTTCCCCAAGACAGAATTGTGTGATGGGTCAGAAAAGGCTGGTCTTAGTGGAAGGCTTCTATAGATTGTCAGGGAAAGGCTTGTACTATCTTGCACCTCTTGCTCAGAAGTCAATAGTTTAAAATACAAAAGGATAACAAAAGGTAACATTATTAAAAGGGTTTTCACAATTAGTTCATTCAGAAGAGAACTATTTAATTATTCCTTTAAAATGCATACATATTGAGCATAAAAATTATTAGAAAAAGGTATTTAAATTAATTACAGTAATACCACTTGACATTTGGGATAACAATTACAATACTTTCCCATTATCATCATTGCTTATTTTCTTTCTCAGAGCTTTCAAAGTGCTGGACTTTTTTCCTCAAACCCAAGTTTCATAGAATGATAAGACATCAAGTTCGTTTTCAACCTATACTTATGGACTTTGTTTATGTTGAGAATGGATCCTTTGACAAACATACTAGTTTGAAGGAAACAGATATAATTTTGTTCTAAAGCATAATTTTTCTTCTTGTGATTACCAAAACTTTTTTTTAATTTCATTATCAATACATAATTGAAGTAACATTGAATGCTTTATTACAAGCCACATATCGGTCATATTTAGTTACACTGGATAAGAACAATTTGGACATAAAATGTAAAGATTTGGCTTAAAAAAATAAAACCCATGATAAACCCATGTATAACTTGAGATTGTGGATAATCCCACAACGACTTTTTTTAATTCAAAGAAACACATGGCCAAAGTTGTCTTACATAGTCTAGTTTACATATGTCACATCATTCAGCTGGAAATTAGACTTATGGCCTTGCACAAACACTTGTATCTCCAAAGACAGAAATGAACACCTCACTTCAACTAAAAAGAATGAAAATCTAATAACTATTTTGATGTCACCATGGCAAATTTCCAGGACAAGGGTTTGCAAAATTAGGCACAAACTACTTGGTTTAATTCCTGTTTCAAAAGAAACAGAAATGGCAAATGCTGGGAACTCCGTTCAAGACAAAGAGTCATCAGCCTTCTTTTTAACAGTGATCGTTGTCCCGAGTCAATACCAGTGTCACAAAGATTGCTCAAAAAGGAAATACATGGCATGACTTTACATCAGCCAAACACAATCAGCACACCAGAGAACACCACTGTGCCTCACACTCCTCCTCTCCCTTCCTCTCTTTACTTGACAAAAAGGAAGGAAATACAGCTTCGTAAAAACACCCACAGCATAGTAGAAAATAACACAAAAAGTTACATGATCTTTGAACACTTTCAGCAACAGTTTCTGTTAAAAGTATAAAGAAATTTGGAGTCAATTACCTGAAGACAATATTACAAAATATGAAGGTTCTCACAAGAGTTTGATGTTGGAAAAGGACAACAGGGCCTGTATGAGTCAGGCAATCAAAACACACAAAAGGACTTCAAGTACCATGCCATGTAAAGCATCTCTTACTGGCTGAACACATAGGATATACTACAAAAACACTTCCATTCCAGATCAGAACTTTCAGAAAATTCACCTTTGAGTGCAAAACAATGATCAGCAGCTCATGTACTGTTCTCCTCAGAATATACTCCTTAAATACAGGGAGTCAAACAAAGACTTTTGAGGGGACGGAAATACAGGAGAATAGTACTGTTATTCATAACATATTGTATGTAGTATGCAAAGAATAACAATTTTATTCCTATTGACTCTAAATAACTTTTTTATTATTTTCTGCTATATGAGAATCATACACTGGTCTTTACGAACTATAGTCTTTAAAATCATCTGCTGCAAGTTGTGTGTGTATTTGATTACAAGGACTAATACTTCCTACATACAGAAAACCTTAGACAATGTACAAAAAATAAATAAAAAAATAAACAAACAAATGATTGAAGTGTGCTGTATTAGAAGATGGAAAATTTATCCATTTTTAGCAAATGTCAAATCATTGGCTCTTGCTTTTAAGATTAATAAAAGATATAATGGTTTCTAGATAGCCTCTAAATAAAGATTACTATGAATGGAGAAATGATTTACCAATAGTCACCACAATGAGATTTCTTTAAAGGTTACAATCATCAGTTATTTAGCTGAAACACTGCTGAGAATGCCTGGTCATTTCTTGAATAATGCATAATGTTCATTGTAGATTTGATCTGTATTATAAAAATACAGATATTTCTAAAATAATGGAGAAAACTATTGGTTACTTTCCAATTGCTCAAGATATTTCCATGAAGTAATTGACTCTGAAAATATTATATGGAGTTACCTGAGTGTTCATTTGCAAGCAGAACTTGTAGTGATAGCTACACAATAGGCATAAGAAAACAAACTCATCAGCCTTTATAGACTTTTAGGAAAAGCTGAGATAAATACAGGGCAGAGTAAAAGACCTTCCTGAAGTATTAAATTAAAATGATTTAATTGCTGTACAGTACTGGGAGACAAATTTAAAACTAAGCTTTGAAATTTAGTTATTAACACAAGCAAACCAACACATCTCGGGGAAGTGGGGGGGCGGGGGGGGGGAAGTAGTTGCCTACACAATATAAGTACCTTATATAATTTTCAAAATACCTTTAAGTCTGTTCAGAAGATTGCTTGGGCACACACAAAGTATAATATCTAGTGTTTTATTGTAGGATTATCAACCATACTTCACGTGAAGCTGCAAGCTATTTATGTGAGCTTGTTTATCCATACGAACTTCTTCAAGGGGAACAAAAAGCAATGTTGATCCAAATGTGTTAATAGGTTTCTATGTAAGGAGAACTGGTGAAGTAATAAAATATACCTGTACTATACAGTTAAAACTGCTTATAGGGAATTCTTATACAATGAAATACTGTTTCATCAAGCATTATTTTGATATACTGACACATAAATAATACAATTCTAGTTTGTATAAAGCTAAGTATTCAAATAGAGAGAAAAAAGCAAAAATCATTCCCTAGCTGCCCCACAGCCCTTATGCCTAGAGGAATGGGAACCATATCACCAGACTGGTGGAGAAGCAAAATTATTATATCAGATAGGGTGAAGAGACACTAAATGTTTTCCTAGCTTTTTTGTAGTGAGAAGCATGTTAATCTAGGCCAGACTATTTATGTTGTTGTCTAAGAATGAGGCTTGGCTCTTCTTTAAAATTATTTTCTTCATTAGAATCTTTGATTAAAAAGGAAGCTTCAGTATTCAGGTATCGATTCCACAAGAGGATAATAAAAACCAGATCCCAGATAGTCTGAAAACATAGACAGATCTGCAGAGACCAGACTTTCCTTAATACAGGACAGCTTGTAGAAGCACTGTATGTCTGTTAGCTAGAGGAATTATTTATTTTTACAGACAGATAATAGATCATACAGCAGAGTTCACTTTACATTCACCTTGAAAGACTGTTTAATTCTCTGAGAATAAACTCTAATCTTGAAAAAATGGGGAATATTTGCATATTATATCAGAAGCCTGATGAACCATGTTATACTCATGCTTTTGATGATGTAACTAGTACCGTTTTTTTCTCCATTAAAATTATATATGATGTGGCAGATAATATAAATGAAATATATGAAATGACGCAAATATGTCCAGCTACTAAATCATGAGCCTGAAAGTCCTTTGGTTTTTGCCCTCCATGTCTATCTCCATCCATTGGAAATTATAACTTCCCTTAACTAGTATTACTTCCTTTACATGGAAGAGCAGGTAAAAGCCCTTTGCACCATCAATACCAGTAACCTTTCATGGGCAGTTAAGGACTGATACACAAGATTCTATTTCCCTCTCCTTCCTCCGTCTTTAAAGGGTTGCTTTTTTTTTTGTCTCATGCCATATACAGTCTATCTAATAATGTAACTTGCTCCCTAATTCAAAATACTTATGAGACATCAAGATCACACCCGTCTACATAAGTAGCATGAGTGAAAAAAAAAAAAAAAAAAAAAGTCCAGTTTATGGGAGTCATTGGAAATACTACTTAGGACCAAAACACACACAGCCTGTAAAGTGATTCTTCTATTACCTGATTTTTGTAGCAACTCATGTCTAAAACGTTGATTTTGCTGCACAACTGTTTGTCTGAGCATGAAAATAGGGTGTTTAACACTGAAAACAGTCTACTCTGGCTGAAATGCTGATAGATGCCCACTTGCTCAGAAGTCAAAATAATTTCTATAGATATTACAAGATAAATAAAATCCTAATCTCTAACCCGAAGGTTTAAAAACTTTGATGTGATACTCTTGAACTTCAGAAATACATGATTCTGACTTTAAGGTTTAGCCAGAGAATTAAGAGACTGAGTCCTCAAATCAAGGAATAATGCCATGCTCCTCTCAAATGCGTCCTTATATAAAATACTAAAACAAAG
The DNA here is from genome assembly GCF_036417535.1 of Chlamydotis macqueenii. Taxonomy (NCBI): domain Eukaryota; kingdom Metazoa; phylum Chordata; class Aves; order Otidiformes; family Otididae; genus Chlamydotis; species Chlamydotis macqueenii. The sequence continues at coordinate 29,519,609 of NC_141560.1, forward strand.
CAACACAATCATTGCTAAATAACTTAAAACAACTTCATCTACATCACCCAGAAGACTTACAGCTGTAATAGTTACATCAATAGGTTTGTCGTTAAATTAAAAATAAATAAAATAAGATGTTTATTTCACCTTCACATGGTGTCTTTCTCATGCAGACCTCAGATTTCCACATTTGTATCCCTTTAAAGGATTTGATATGCAGGGAAAGAAGAAAGGATGATGGTAAAATTTCAATTTAGAGGTTACTAAAGGCTGCCATATTCGATACTATACAACATATTTACTCCATACCTTTTACTGATGTATTAGGTGGAGGTCCTTCCATTCTCAAGTTCCATGGAGGATCGCCTTGATTAGCAAAGTCCCTCATTTTCAGATAGCTAATTGTAAGTCGGATGATGGATGCCTTGTCAAGCTGGCTGGTAATGGCTGCAGGCAGTGGCAACAACTTTGCCAACTCATAGAATTCAAAATTCTCCTTTCCCCGGCGAGAGCGAGCAGCATCTCGGGACTTTTCCTTCCTCAAAGCTTGTAAACTGAAACAAACAAAGTAGGACATTCATCAATATTAGTGTTCTGTCATATTTAGCCAATTTCCTTTTTCACTGCTGCTCTTCTACACAAACTAACACATTTTCAAAATGCTGTTGTGTATGGATGTACAGACTTCAGGACATATTTAATGGCACTCCAGACTTTGAATGATTGAAACAAATGATAATACTCGAGTTTCAGTGGTAGCCAACATTTTAACTACTCCTAACTCATTTCAGCCACTTTCTTCTCAGCCTGCCCTTCTTTTTTTCTGCTGCCAATCACAAGAAAAGATTCCCAAGAATGCTGTGTACATGTGGGGTTAAATTTGTGCCAAATTTTACCTCTTGGGAAAGGGAAACTAAAAGTAGACAACTGAAATGTGTGCCATCTCTGACAGGGGTTGCAGTGCAGCCAAGATGACCAAACAGGCTGTACAGTGACTTCTGAGCCACAGAAGTTTTCCTGGTGTAATAACGTAAACCCTCCTGAATTTAATGAAGCTGCTCTTTATGAGTTGTTCAGCTGTCCTTGCTGTGGTAACAGCAATCTTTGTCAGAGGGCTGAGCAAGCAGTTAATACAGTTATATGCTTCACATTTCTGGTTGTAATTCCCTACCACATATGTGTCAGTGACGACTTTTTGGTCAGAAAGGAACTTCTGCTTTACACTGAGCAGGTGGGAAGGCAAAGACATCCATTTAGTCCTTTTGCCACAATGTGTAGATAACACAAACAATAGATACATATCTTTTGTTTCTAAAGAGAGGCTTTAAACTTTTTTTTTTGTGGGGCAGAGGGGGGCACACACAACAGAGCAGAGTGCTCAACTCAGGATATTATAAGCTTGAGCATACCTCTGCTGTGGTGCATAGAGGTTGGTGCTGATGCTGGGGTTGGTGTCTGCCAATCACTGTGTAAAGTGAGTAGAAACTGCTCTTGTCCCTCACAAAGACTTTCTCTCCATTGCTTTGCTTATTTACTTACGAATTTGATGAAGATACAGTCACAATTCCATTAACTAGTCATTGGTATACAAAGAGCAATTCAGCCAGTATATAACAGAACAGCAAACACTTTTCTCAAGCTTCCACAACCTGCTCAGCAAGATTCCTGAAAAATCTGGATTTTATCAACAAAAAATATCATAATGGCTAGATCTACAAAAGCACTCCGGCATATGAAATAGATTGGTAGAATTTAGAAATTGAAAAAGGTTAGAAGTTGAATGATGACAGAATATTCCTTAGCAACACCAAAGACTGATTCCACAGTTTACAAGTCCTGTATACAGTTCAGGAGATTGCTGAAACTGAATAATATACTGCAATGTAAACTTATATAAAGCATTACCAGATCACTAACAGTTTGCAATGGAAGTCAGCTAAGCTGAAAAGTGAGGCTACCTGTGTAAGTAAACAACATCCTTTGAAAGCCACCTATATGTATTCAAACTTTTACAATAAAAAAAATCCCAAAGTACAAGGGATGGGGAGCTGATACAACAGACATACAAAAGAAACCTCTGAGAAACAGTATTATCATTAACTCATTTTTCCTCGCAGCCATTTGTATGTCGTTATTTGTGGAAGCTTCACTGATTGACTCAAGTTAAGGAGTTTGTAACTTGTAGCACTCTCTTCTTGGCACCAGCACATGACGCTAAAGTTAGAAACAGTGTCTGTCAAAATGTGCACGCAAGTCCTAATTTCTACTCTACATAATTCTACTAGAGAAATACACTTGTAGCATCGGACACTGCAGTTATGCGATACAATAGGTCCTTAATTTGGGAGCAGTGATTTCCTCAGCAGGGTGCATGAATTCATTAGATATGACCTAAACATCACTGTTAATCCTCTCTGGCACCTGTGATTCTGATAGGCAACATCAGCTTCATCATCAGATGCTCTTAACAGAGCAAAGTGCTAGCACTGATAATACCAGGAGGATGCTAGAAGAGAGGGGTGTGAAGCTCACAACAGAAAACAGCAGTGCTGACAAAGGAGTAAAACTAATCTTGGGTCCTGTCATATGACATCAAGATTAGAAGTGATTCTTGATAACATAAATGAACTTGCTGGAGTATTGGGCTGCAAAAACGTAAAAATTCCTGCAGGCTTTCCTGCTAATTAGAAAAATAAAAGTGGGAGAAACTATGCCCATGTTTACTAAGAGGATTTTAAAAACATTCAGAAAGCACCAAGAAAGCAAGCATCACATATGTGAGAGCTCTTACACGACAGAGAAGGTCCCCTAACAGATAAGCAAATCGATATATGCTATGCACAGTACCAATGAGAAGTTAGTGGGAAATACACCCAAGGGACATAAATATTGCTTCCCCTCCTTTGCCTTGTGTGGAAAAGGGGAAGGAGCTCAGCTAATTGGATCATAATGCATCACTGTATGATATCAAAGGATGATTGCATCATACAATGGTGAAACTTCACGTGTTCCCTTAAGAACATACTTCTCAAAGAATTCTCATATACTGAATCTACTAATGAAGACTAAGAGGTTTCCAGCTGCTAGCTCCTGATAATTCTGAGATGCAGTACCATATAAACAGGATATTTAATGGCTATAAAATTAATGCTATTTTAGATAGTAGGTTTCTAAAATACATATTTTTCCTTTTAGGGTCTTTCCAGATGGACTGACATAAAGGGGGTCTGGCTTTTATAGATGAAAGGGTACAATAAATACTACCTTACAATTTTAAAATGGTGTACATAACATTTCTAAAGTAGATTTTCTATTGAAGACACAGCAGATGTAGAAGACATGATAACACAGTGTTGCATAAAAGTTTATTGGTACTCATAACTCACTTGTGATTTCATTGTGCTTGTGGTCATTCCAAGCTTAACTTGCTCCATATTTTATTTCACATCATTTTATATATTTTATATTCATAATCTTATATATGCATCCATATCTGTGCGCACACCCACAACCTCCACATGTCTGACAGATCATCATCTGTCACTTTAAAGATGGGACAATCACAGCTCCTAATTTTTGCAGCATATAATGGCAAACATGTTATAGCATATCAACAGATGCACTGACGTACATTAGCAAGGATTTTTTTAGCATATCAATACCTCACTTCTGTCTCTCATTTTGGGCGGTAAAAAAAAAAAAAATTAAAAAATCAGTGAAATAATTTAATTCCATGAGTTTTTATTTTGAATGAAAACAGGGGAATGGTTGTGGTTACAAGTAAATATTTCTGTCTGCAATTTCAAAATATAGCTTGGAAGCAGATATATCACAGACTTGCCCAGTTTTAGAAAGGCAGCTTGTATTTACATTTCATCTACGCTGTTCCCTTAAAAGTGATGCAGGCAAGACCCCCCCCCCCCCCCCCCCCGCCCAAGCAGGGCTTCTCAGAGATGCCAGTCTCCCCCCTGCTCAGCCTCAGTAACAGCACTGGTGGGGTTTTCTGGTACCCTCACTGTGCTTGTCATAAATAGAGACTGAACTGTGGGTGATGGCCATAAAACAAGGTTTGAGGGACAGACGGGCTGCTGAGCTCCAGATACAACAGCTCCAGCCAAAGGACAGCTTGACTGCGGTGCACTGTCATAGCTTTTGCTCATTTTCATTAACTACAAGCAGAGTACAGCAAACTCTCACAAAGGATCCACAGTATTTTTGATAATTCTATTGAAATCCTCCCTGATTTCAGGAGAAACTTCACAAGCGCAACAGTACACCAGAACAGAGCACTTTTTCTTGTAACACTAAACATTATCATACTTGTTAATTCAGCTGTTATCGACCACTAGCGAATTTCTTAAGCCTCTAACAACAATATGGATTAGTAGCAGCAAAACCAGATACAGTACAACAATAACACTCAACAATATCTACTAATGTTTATAACAAGCTTTATAGAGAATGAAGGAATATGCATGGGTGTGTGTATTTTTATATTAGTCTAGTCTTTTAAATTCAAGGTTCAAAACAGACCCACTGTAATGGGTCTGTAAACATTACCTAACTCTCCAAAGGCCAGAGCCAGATGGATGCTACATCCATTGCACAGAAGAGAAATCATATCTATGGAAAGGATGTGCAACATTAGAGCATACAATGAATCTGACAAAAAAAAAGTGGACTGCAGCTAAGTGATCAAACCTCATCAAACCCCTGAGAGAGACTTTCAATTATGTATGTCCTTCTGTGTACATTGTTTTCCAATATACAGAAGAATGCTTACTTGCTATTAAGTTAAGATGTAGTATTACACATGGAAATGAATTTATGCTGTTTCTGAGTCCACAGATGTACATTCGTGTGATTCTATGAGAGATACACTAGAAATCCTCCTATCTCATTCTTACCTTGTTCTATGTTAATATGACATGATAGTATTGTCATACTTGAGACACTTTTTATATTTAGATCAACTTCAGATCCCTTCCCCCTTTTTGAATAACATATTTACATCATTTCTGTATTTATATCAATGCAATGTAGTGGATGAGTATGACAATTAAACTAACACGAATGTTTACACATTGAGATCTATTACAGAAATAATCTACGACCTGTTCCCTCACTTCTGGAGGGAGGGAGGAGGAGAATCTTTTCTGGGACTTCAAGCTGACCAGTGCAAATGATAAGGGTAGTTAAGGTCATTTATAACAACAGACACATAAAAAGCTGACTCTTAATGCCTGGGCAATTCATTAAGATAATATCCTAGTCTACCTATAGGTGGCTACCCATAGGCCGTGTTCTGGCCTATAAAAATCTGTTTTCATTTAACTGATCTCATAGGACGATTACACTTAATTAGAAGTTCAAAAAATGGAATAGCATCAACATTGAAATAACCCAATTATTTGGAATATTTATTTATTTTGCTTCCATGTGACTCTTCTTATGCCTGAGTTTTTTTTCAAAAGTTTTTGTTAATGGTGACATCTCAAAACCAGTATTCAATCCAAGCGGATATTCATCTGAACAGCAGTGCACTTTTTCAGACTCAAAAAAAAAAAAAAAAGATTTAGACTGAGGGAAAGATGGAGAAAGTAAAGCAGAGTAATCTGCACAACATAATTGCACATATTGCAGTTGATAAGTCCAGTCTAGCAAATCAAGCATTGCTGCTGGTGGCAACAGGAGCCTAAACTCCCCTATTGTCAAGGTTTTTGTTATTGTTCTGTTTTTCTAAATGTTATGCTCTAAAAAGCTCACAAATATCCACAAAAGTAGGTATTTTTTTCAGTACAGTAGATACAAGTGAATATAAAAGAATGAAGCAAGAGGGTTAATATTTCTGCAGATGAGAATTAAAAGAAGAAAAAAATCCCCTTCAACTTCCAAAGACTAAGTCAATTAGTTCTGAAAAATTGTTACTGAAACCATATTAATATATTTACCTCTAATTTCTACACAGTATTTTGATATGTTTGGGGATTTTTTTTTTCTTTTGAGACAGCTTTTTAACGTCATGTTTTCTCCCTTTCTTTGCCTTTCTTTTTTTCTGCTGTCCTATTCATAGTTTTCCTTCTCACATAGACTGTTTCTGAACTGAGAGTACAAGAACTTCATGACTAGTGAAAAACAGTTACACTGCTTAAAAGAGAAGAATACTTTTGTGAGAGTAAAACCTCCAAAAAGAGGAAAGGAGGAGAATCAAAAGCCACATTAAATTTTACCTTCTTCCTTCTTTTTTTAAGTACATCTGAGAAGTCAGACTGCAGATTTGTATGGATTTTTCTACTTGTTTGCTTAGGAGATCCGAACATTGCTCAGTCTCACTATTTATCAATTAATCTAGCATGCAGCCTCAAAGGAAAAAGGTCGACCTGTATTAAAAATTCATCCATCAAAAATTCATCAAAGACTTCAGCATTTTAACTCGTGAACCTTTGAACACCTGCATACTTGTCAGATCTGTGGTCATAGTTAACTGGAATCTATAGTTACTACAGTATCTATACTTGCTCTAACATGAGCTGCATGAGGGGACGTTCAGGTGAAAGTGCAGTACATAACCTGGTGAGCCACCACTGCTTCCTCAAACTGTTCTTTTCATCAGACAAGGGACATCTGACTAAGTTCAAAGTCACTCAAATCAAACCCTTTCAATGAGCAAACACTTTTCAGGGGCGTTCATTTTTGCTACACCATAAATCTCACTGTTCTTACAGGGCAAGTTTGCCAAAAATGTAAACAAAACCATTATCTGACATTATCATCAACAGCATAGTCCACAAATTGAAAGTATTTAATGCTGCCTAAGAAAAATTAATGTTTTCAGATGACTTTATTTATTGTGTGAAGAAAACTGTATAGTATATGCTGGAAGTTAAAGCTGGAATCTTCAAGTTCAAGGTAAAAACTCTGCTGCTTAACTAATGCACTGCTCATAGCTGTCATCATTAATTTATGTTAGCCTCTGTAAACATCAAGAGTATAATAGGCCAATTTCACAACTAAATATAGATGCACATTTTGCCCTTATATAAATGGCAGATTGCTGCTGTAGATCATCACTGCAGCAACACGTCAGTAAAGATGCACTGTTTGATGGTCTGATGCTCATACAATATATAAAACCAGTTGTAATGGTTGTTTGGAAGCAAAGTGTAACATAGCAGCAAAATTTCATTTGTTCCACAAACTCAGGATATATTAAGCTTGGCTGACAAAGACTGTTTGATGTGCTAAATCAGTTTGACCTTCATTTTTGCTTTATATTTCTCATTTAACACATGAAATGACCATTATTTTTTCACTATATAGGAAAAAAATAACAGAACTGGTTTCTATTAAAAAGCCTCTCTTCCTTGTAGATACAAAAAAAAAAAAAAAATACATTTTGCCAAAAGTGCTTTAACAATTATTACAAAAATAATCTGCCACTTACGAAAAAATAATACCTATATTAACCCAAGCTTTTTATTGTATCAGAGAGACTTGAGGATTTTTTTTAGGGTCTGTTGTTTGACAGAAGAGGTTTGTTTTATTTTCTTTTCAATATGTAAACACGGTTCAAGAAAAAGGTTTATATGTGCTTGAACTAATCGTTACATTGAATGTTTTATCACCAATAAGCACCTTTGTTGCAATGTTTAAATAACAGGATTTATTTCCAAAGTGAGTCATTAGAAGATAATAATAGAAACCTGGCAGGCTGTTAAGGATTACAAACTCACCATCCTACGCAATCTTTTAAAACTACTGTACACTTGGATATAGCAACAATTAAGTGAGCTGTGATACAGCAGTTCAAACCCAAACTCTACAACCAGAACACCAGTGTTTTGATCTTTTTTCTTCCTATGTTGAACTAAGCAATTGCCAGCCTCATGATAATAGAGAAACTGCAGTTTTATCAAGCAATTTTGCAGCACCCAATAAACAGCACTTTACCTTGAAGCAAGTTGTACATTTCACACCTTAAATTTCTATTTACCAAATCAGCTAATCACTTCACAATTGAACTTCTCAGAACAAAAAATTATCAATTAAAGTGGTTGAAACTCCTGCAAATTATCATTTAGGAATGAAGTAATTGCTTTCATCAGGGCAGAAAAGCCCGCCAGAACAGAAATGTCACTTCAGATTAGTGTTCTCACTCCTGAAGCTATGGATGACACAGCTGATATAAGACTAAATGCCAAGACCAATCAATTGCTTTTGTGGCTCTGTTCTGAGCTGCTGTAAAAGGGGCCATTTTCTAGGATCTACTCTTCATTATAGTAAATGCTATCTCCTTGGTAACATAATTCCATTTCTCATAAATTCCGTCTGAGAGCATTGTCCTAACAATGGATGTTTGTGGAAAAGAATGCTGTTGGTTTAATGCAAAGAAATTAAGTGTGAACGGCTGTCAAAGTACTATAGTTTGCTTGTTCTTAAACATAAATCGAAGTCTTTACATTAAAAACAGAATACTTTGGTGGAAATGAATGTTCTGAACAAGTGTAATATATTGCATTTGGAAGTGGTGTGTTTCTGATTGAGAGTTTAGACTTTTTTTTTTTTTAATATACCTATGTTCTGTCTGTAGTGGGCACACTTATCCATAGCAGAGATTTGTCAGTTTAAGAGAGAATAGATAAACACTCCACTTATTTCACAGCAGTGCAGTTAGGAAATGTGAAACTGCAGAAGAAAACATGGTCTCATTATCATATGACATGCTATTTGTTAGCAGATTCATCTGCGTATAAAAGCCTTCTTTGAACCGAGCCCTTACTGGAAATATCTGTATTTCAATTTGTATTGTTCAGCTTCCTAAAATACTAAGAATCTGAGTTATGGTCTCCAATTAAAAGGATATCTGAGAAGCTAATTTGGTGGAACAGTAGCAATTTCCTGCACTGCTCTCCTCATGACTGAAGTTTAGAAACAAATTCAAGATTACAGATTTTCATTCAAAACAGGATGAAAAGTATTGCTCCCTCAATGAGCATAAGAATTCCAATTAACAATAACAAGAGTTATGTGACAGGCGAATATATTACTGCATATGTAAAGAAGTAATTTATTCAGCATTAAGATGAAAAGTGCCATTTTACTACAGTATTTCTATGGGTAACCAAAGAAATAGCACAGGTACACTGTTGCCAGATTGTGACTACAGCCCTGAATGTTGGCAATCCCACAAATATGTGAAAAACTGCACCCATTGTGTGGTGTGGGGAAAACGAGAGGACAAGAGAGACATAAAGTCACTGCATGTCACATCTACCTGCCTAAAGTAAATGTAGTATTTCAAATTCCAAAGCCAGATAGCTTTAGTCCAGGTTCTCCAAATATGCTATTTCATATACCATATTAAATATGCTATATAGCATTATCACAGTTTCATATAATAAATCACTCTGAAATGAGCAAACAGAATCCAAATTTCTGATTATACTCATTTTGTGAGCACTGTCTTTAAGATGGAACACTTCAGATTAGGGGGTTTTTATCTGATTCTGAACTAATATCTTAAAGAATGAGTAAACAGTTGCTATTTTTCTCACCAATGTCAGAGCTACTGCAGAAATTTTTGCTGGAATGTTTATATCAGCTACAGCCATTATTTCCCATAACATTATTTTACCGTTGGTAGTTCTAAAAAATAAACAGGCATAAACAACTGCACAGGTTAATTTTTTTTTTTTTTAATATAAGCTATGTCTGCACAAGGTAGTTTATCTATACCATAAAGTTTTACTACTGTTGAAGGCCCAAGAGCACAATGTTACATTCAGCCATCACAGTTTGCTCTTAACAGATGACCTAAATAGGGATTTTGTTAGAGTTGGCTGTGATCTCTGTAACTATCTGCTCCAATTTAGTTCTCAGAGCCAGGAAAAAAAGGCAAGAATTTCAACCTCTCTCTTCCACTGCTGCCACATAAATAATCTCTTGGTGGTGTGTTCTCAAGTACTATAATATCAAAACCTGTTCAGAAGAAATAACATGCTTTCTCTCCCTACTCACTCTTTCAACCATCATCCTCATCATCTCATAATCCTCCCCTTCCTATCTAAAAGTTATGCTTACAATGATGGGTCTACGCTGAACATATGGATGTTGTTGTTTCAAAACCCTACCAATGGGAGTCTTGACAGGACCTTTTGTGAAGAAGTGTTCAAGGGATATAGGATACACTGGCACTGCAATCCAAAAGAGCTACTGCAGTTTACAGAGACACAATTGAGCTATCTTAAAACTGACAGCACCGTAACTTCAACAGGACAGACAATGAGCTACATGACCAATGTCAGCCCTGAGCCTTGCATGTTTTTTGCTGCCTGTGATAAAACATGTACTGATAGAGGTCACACTGTCATTGATACTTAAACCACCTAATTTAAAAATATCTATCCAAAAAAAAAAAAAAAAGTTACCACCAATCTGGGTGGCGGTGTAGACACATTCACTGAATGCTCAAAACAAAGCAATGCATGCTTTTTTTTTTTTCTCCCCAGTGTAAGAAAGACCCTGCTGCCTGCACAAGTCTCCAGAAGCCCACTGATGGATTTATTGAAGCTCATTTTTTCCAGAAGCACAAGCTGCACTCCAAGGTGCAGCATTAGCTGTTGAACCATCACCTCAGTAGGGCAGGAATGAGCTGCAAGGCCTTTCACTGTTAGCCCCCAGGCCTGAACCCTAAGCAGTCTTAAGTAAATTAATTTCAGTAGAGCACAAGGCAGCAAGGTTTTCACAAGCAATTGTCTCTTTCACACATACCACCTGTGAAATAAATCCTTTCACAAACTTTAAGCAGAATGTCAATGCAACCACATGTATGTGTTTCCACCAGCAACAAGTAGCATCATGGTTTACAGGTTAGTAAAAAAAAACCTTATGAAACAATATGTTACCGTGCACAGCACTCCACAAGTCTCTCCTCGGCTCTAATTACAAAGTTCCAGGTTTTATTAGTCGTAAAAAAGATAGTTTAAAAACAACGGGCATCTTACAGATTGAAACTAAATAATGTTCATGCCTTAAAATGACCCCTTCAGATGGTACGAAATGCACTAACAAGCCCCAGAAACCTAAGAAACCCACTGAAAAAAAAAAAAATTCTAATTGTCCCCTTTCTTCCATTCCACTCATAATAAACATAATAAATAAAAGAAAACCTACATACGGATTAAAGTGCTTAGTCTGCAATCAATTTCATATTTAACACTTTATTAAAAAAACCTCACTGCCTGCATCATCATGTTTTAGTGCATTACAGTAGCACTGCATAAGTGTAACAGGTTGATGGAAATTCTTTCTACTATCAGTCTGTTACAACCTTCTTAAAGAAATAATCTTTCAGTTGAAATTTTTCATGCTGGTTCTCAGTTGGTCACCAAAATGAAATTTTACACGCAGATAGATAAAAATTAATTGAACCCTTTTCCAATTATATGACTGTGTGGATTTTAGGTGCATAACACAAAGCCTTACAGGTCATATGAAAGAGACATGATATTGTCATATTTTCAGCAATTTTGATACAGTGGGATAAAAATGAAACCCAGATGGACTGCAGAAGAAAGATGTTCCTCCTTGTTTCATTTACAGATATCAGTACTAGCCAGTCACACTACTGGGCTCATATGTTTCCTGAAATGCCAAGAAGAGTCCTACTATCAGAGGTTACAAACTCAACCCAGGCCATGAACTGCCTCACACAGTGGTAATTGCTGAGCTGCAGGTATGTCCCTACCTATTTTAGTTTTCAGGCACTTGTAGCAGACCCAAGATCTTATTTCTAAATAAGGTTTTCAGATATGGTATAGCCAAAACTAGTTCTTCTCAGAAACCAGTTTAATTAGTCAGAGTAGATCTGATGCTACAAGCATTTTTTGACTTGAAGTAGTCATATGCCAAAATCTTTCCTTAAAACACACACATCATCACTTACAATCCTAAAACTGTAAAAAGCAACACTTAACAAGAAGCCTCAAAGCTTTAGCAGTAGAGACATAAATCTCATGTCCTAAGTAGAATGATAGAATCATAGAATTGTTAGGGTTGGAAGGGACCTTCAAAGGTCATCTAGTCCAACCCCCCTGCAAGGAGCAGGGACATCCCCAACTACTTCAGGTTGCTCAGAGCCTCATCCAACCTGGCCTTGAACGTTTCCAGGGATGGGGCATCCACCACCTCTCTGGGCAACCTGTGCCAGTGCTCTACAACCCTCAGTGTAAAAAACTTCTTCCTAATATCCAATCTAAATCTACCTCCCTCTAGTTTAAAACCATTACCCCTCATCCTATCACAACAGGCCCTACTGAACAGCCTCTCCCCATCTTTCCTGTAGGCCCCCTTGAGGTACTGGAAGACTGCTATAAGGTCTCCCCGGAGACTCCTCTTCTCCAGGCTGAACAGCCCCAACTCTCTCAGCCTGTCCTCATAGGAAAAGTGCTCCAGCCCTCTTATCATCTTTGTGGCCCTCCTCTGGACCTTCTCCAACTGGTCCATGTCCTTCTTATGTTGGGGGCTCCAGAACTGGACACAGTACTCCAGGTGGGGTCTCACCAGGGCAGAGTAGAGGGGCAGAATCACCTCCCTCAACCTGCTGGCCACGCTCCTCTTGATGCAGCCCAGGATGCGGTTTGCCTTCTGAGCCACAAGGGCACATTGCCAGCTGCTCATGTTGAGCTTCTCATCCACCATCACTCCCAAGTCCCCCTCCTCACGGCTGGTCTCGATCCGTTCTCCAGCCAGCCTATATTTGTGCCTGGGATTGCCACAACCCAAGTGCAGGACCTTGCACTTGGCCTGGTTGAACTTCATGAGGTTGGCACGGGCCCACCTCTCCAGCCTGTCCAGATCCCTCTGGATGGCATTCCTCCCTTCCAGCATGTCGATGGCACCACACAGCTTGGTGTCATCGGCGAACTTGCTGAGGGTGCCAGTAATATGCAACTACAACCAAGAGTAGCAATATTCTAAATCCATCAGACTGCGTGTATAAAAGGCTTTAAAAAAATTATCAGTGCTCTGAAATACTGCCCAATGGCCACTCAGGCTACACCTCCACCAAGGAGTAAAGCTCCTTGCAAAAACACTTCCTCAGAAAGGGGCAACCAGCCCCAGAGCTCAAAAAACATGAGTGACAGCAAGCCACAAAAGAAAGTGAGATCCAGAAGTAAGATCCTCTTCTGAAAACCTTCTTGCCTCGTGTGGCTTCTTAAACAGTCGGCAAGTAAAGCACTGCCCTGCAAAGTCTCACAGGTCTAGATCAGAGAGTAGCATTATGATAATCTAGGAACTATCTTCATCATGAGGCAGGCTACATAATGTTACCCAGTAATACTGGTTTCTTTTGCAAAAGTATCAATTCCAATCTGGAAACTCCAAGGAGTAAAATATTTCTATTGCTAAGCAGCTGCAATGTTTAAATTAGCCTCACCATTTTGTTGTTTATTTCCAGTTTCAACTTTGCTGAATTCAGCTTTCAGTCACTGAATCTTGCAATTCCTTTGTCCACTAAACAAAAGAAACTCCAAGTATCTGCTATCTTTTTCCTATCTGAGTAATTACAAGCCACTATCAAGGCACCCTTTTAACTTTCCCCTTGACAAGATACTCTACTGGCTAAACAAACTCAGTCCCTATATGTTTTCCAGTCATCATTTTAGCAGCCTCCTTTTTTCAACATAAAAACAACTACAAAATTTCAAGACTGAACCCAGTAGCAATCATCAGTGAGTAACATCATTTTCCATGTTCAATATTTCAATTTATATATTTAAATATAAATATCTCTATATTAGACCATATCTGAAACAGCATTATCCTCAGCTACGGTGCTCTGCTACTCATAACAAAGCCTAAGTCTTTCAATTTGGGGTTCACATAAGAAAGAGACACTGAAATACAACTATGAACTACAACAGTTGTGTGTTTCTCCCTGTGTGTTATTCCTGGCCAGTGATAGTACTTACGTTTCAGAAATGGAAACAGATCTGATAAGTTCCATAGGCTACATAGCATGTAAAATCAAAGAAAAACATTTATTCACTAATGCCAGAAACCAACATATTTTCTTCCAGGCATGTAGAATTATCTCAGTCTAATCGGGACTGCTTCTCTGCAAGCATTTCTTCATATTATTTCTGAGGGGTAAAGTAGTCACTTGCTCTGAAGACAACTAGGCAAGAGTTTCTTTTACATCACCTCAGAATTTTTTTATATATATATATGGCAGAACTCAGAAACAAGTGGAGACATTCTGTAAAAGTTTCTTAATTTCCCCTCAGCACAAGATATGCATTTTTTGCTTATTCAGATTTATTTTTTTCTGTTTTCCAAATGAAATTGGAAATTCCTCAGAGAGAGGAAGGCTCCCATGTTTCCCAGTACACACCACTTGGATTGACCAGACTGTCACCTGTTCAGAACAGTTCCATCAATCATAATAATAATAAACAAATAATAATAATAATAAAGAAAGAGAAAAAAATGAAGACAACTTTATTCCTGCCCTCTTCAGCCACAGCATAATCCTTTAAAATCATTCCATTTTTAAACTCATCTGACTTGGACCAGCATTTCTTCTCCTAACGTTCTGGCCATCTTCCCTAGTGCTCTGACTGCTACAGCACTGTGAGGCTGACCTGTGAAGGTGAACAGGGATGAAGAGTATTTAAGAGCACCAGTGTGAATCACTGAGGGCAAACAGCAAATTTGTCACAGATGGGCTGGTGGGAGAATATTATTATTCCTCAAAGCCTGCTGAAAAACTTTCAGATTGTTGTTAGCCATCAAACCAGCACTGTTACTCAACGTGGACAGTACGCCCAGACCTCAAAAACATCAGTAGGGACATTGTTCATCTTCATTTCAAGTTACTGCCAAAGTACTGGATTTTTAGTATACTCAGATACATACGCTAAGTGAGTCTCTCTCATAAAATATTCCTATGGCCATGGTTTTAATAATGAATTCTTGAGATAATCCCCAAAAGCCATTATTCACACAGATGTTCAAAACATACAGAACAATTAAGCTGGATTTTCAAAGCCACACAGTGCTGGCATAATCCTACTCCTAGTGAAAAGATGCCCAGGAAGTGTTTTAAATACCACCTCACTATTTAAAACCTGACATCCCTGGGACAACCTCAGTCAGGTAAACCAGAAATACTTTGGTGTCAAAAGGGAAAAAAACCCCAAAACCATAAAAACCCAATATACACTTGTAAGCATTGCACGTTAATCTTGGAGCTTACCTGTTGATAGATCTACAAGCTCACTGAAAGGGGAAAGAGGGGCAATGGCTTCTAGACTGCTAGTAATAGCTACTGAGTGACACTTGAAACCCGCAATTGTATTAGGTTTGTGGGTGGGGGTTCAGTTACAGAAAAGAGGAAAAGAAGGAAACATCACAAAGAGCTATTATACCTGATGGGCTCTACACAAGACATGGAATGTGAGCTTCAATATTCAAAATAGAAAGGATACAATCATATGTCTGGTTAACTTACAGGAGATAGTTCCAGAGACAATTTTATACTAACTACAGTGATTTCAGCAATTTTTTAAAATAATACCAGCCAATTTCTCTCCATTATACACTGCTGGCAGAAAATAAAACATTTTTCTTTGAAATGATTGCCTCTGGTTTTGTTAAATCATGCAGCCTGTCAACATGTGGTCACCAGTTTTACATGATCTTTCTGCCTCTCTGGAAGAGAATGAATTTGCAGCCTGATCCCTGATATAAATATGTAATCTAGCATCAGTTAAAGTTGTTGCTATTATGACAAAAAAAAAGACACGTAAGCAACTATAATATTGTAATATGAAAAAAACATCTAAGTCAAAATGTATCATTTTGAATTCAAATATGACAGGGTTTTTGTTTTTCTTAAATGCTACTCCTGGCAACTCCTGCCATGAAAGAATGAACAGCAAGGAGAGGAAAAAAAAAAAAAAAAAAAGAAGAGTCTTAATGCTGTTACCAGATGTGCCTACCCAACTCCATTGATTTCAAAGGACAACACAGACCCTTAGTGTTAAGTGATTTCATAAGAGTAAATATTTGAAAAACAAAATGAGAAAAAATTCTGGAATCCTCTTTTTGGTACACAGTTGTTTCAGCAAGCTCACAGCAGCTGAACAAATTAAATCTCCAACCTTTTGCTGTCAAGTGGGAATCATGTACTAATAATCCTGTAACTGTTCGATTGGGATATGGGCTCATCTCAACAATGTGACTAAGCGTCGGGAAAAAGTGAATGGAGAACAAAACCTCAGAAAGATAAAACACATTAAATTTGACTTTAATAAACTTATGTCAAATTAACCTTTATGAGACACATTGTTTTTACTGAGGGGATTCGCCTATTTAGTACTCTTTTTACACCAGGGTTTTCAGGCTTGGTGTCTTTTCTAAACTCCTTTGTATACTGAGCGTAGCATACCTCACATATCTTTTCATCTTTCCTTAGGAATGAAGAGATACACAGAGTTAGTCTTTATAATTAAATAATGACTGTTGACAACAGCAGTTGCTGTGATTTCAGCTTATACAGCTATTATTTGTATTCCTAGGAATGCCTACTTCAAAAAACACACAATGGGAGAAATCATGCTGTTAAGAGCAAGGGAGAAAAAGCAGCTGAAGTGTTCCCCATAACGCAGGAGTCGTCGATGTATCTGTGTGATGCTTAATGCCTTCCAGGCACTTGAGGACTTCACTGAGCAACAAGGTTTACTATAGCTTTAATAAGGTGCAAATGCTAATTCCCACACTGCTAGTCTGCTGACAGATACTACTGACATGACAAAATGGGATCTTGACTATTGTGCTCATATGACCTATGGCACGGGCTACTCAAAATGCACCCACGTATACTGATCCTCCAGTTTGTGACTGTCTCCTGTAGAGAAATCACAGAACAGGAGTCTCATAATTGCCTCCAGCATCCCTGAAAAGTGACAGCCACAAACAAACCAAAGCTGGCACCAGAATTCTGGCTGAGCAGAAGAAAATTTTTCTGCTACCTAGTTTTTAACTAAAATGCCAAAAACACTAAACAGCTTCAGAGTCTTGTATTAATGGTCAGTAGAAAAGAAGGTATTAGCCTGATTTGCAAGAAAAACAAACATTACGAGGAGATTTGGACAGTAAAACATAATGATTGTATAACAATAACAGGACAAGTTAAATCAAGGTAGAAGTTTGATTTTCAGGTTACTTCAAGATTTGTTTCGACCTACAGCCTTCAAAACCGAAGAATTCTTGTGCCAATTTTTAAAGTCTTATTTAAAATATTTTATGAGTTCAGTTTACATTAAAATCTCAAAAAAAAAATAGCATGGATGCTTTGTGTGGCCATCTGCTACTCTCATCAAGTGTCTCTAGTGACGAAAATGAGGATTCTAGTAGTTTTACTGTGGAGATAATTGAAGCCTTTCTAAGAATAATTTCTATTCAGTTCTTTAGAGCCAAATTTTGCCCTTGGATCTGCACTCTATCTTGTAATATTGGAACACAGTTCTTGTTCGAGCAGTTAATATCAGCCTCTGAGTATAAAACATTAGCTACTAGGATTCTTTCATCCTTTTGAGAAGATTATATAATCTGTATTATATATTTTGGCAGATGCTTTTGCGGCACACTGAGCATTGTTATATATTTAAATTATATAAATAATGAACATATCAGAGGCTGGTTGTCAGTGATCTGAGTTTCTAGTTTCAGTCCTACCACTAATTTCTAGTATAATCAAGAGCAAAACACTAACTTGACCCACATCCTCACAATATTAGCCTGCTAGAAAAACTGTTCTGAGATATAGCTTATGCGATACATTTTCAAATCCTCACAGATCCCAAACCTTCAGAGTTTATTAATAAAAGTAATCCACTCATTTTAATGAGATTATACAGAGGTCTCTTGAATAAATCAGAACTTGTGATTCAGGTCCATGCAGGCAAGTCCAGCCTGTGGATTAGGCGACACTGAGCTCTGGTGCACATAAACTGAAGTCTTGAAAACTTATCTATAAAGAAAGTGTGTACTTGATGTTGAATTGAACATGTAATCCCTGCACCACATACTTTTAAAACCTAAGTACTCGAACGAGCCTCATTGCTATGGGATGCTGTCTCCCACTGCTTTTACTGCAGCTGCTGGAGCAATGTTCATATGAGCTGGGAATGTTCCAAAAAGCTGTTTTCCTTTCTTGGCTACAACTGCTTATCAGCTTTCTAACTGGCCTCATATCACAGCATATCATACCATATCATGACACAGAAAACAGTTGCCATTCAGCTTGTCTCTCAGTAAGTCTGAGGAAATCTGAGCTGACCTGGTCTTAGGGAGCATTTCCTTCAAGGATGTTCTCCTTCCCCCAACATAGATAAAACAGCAAAAGAAAAGAGAAAGCGGTGGGGTAGAAGATGACAAATCTGAGAAAAGAAAGTGCATCCATCTTTCCTAGAGAGGTTAAAGACAGATGAGGGGTTAGCCCCAGTACTCACATCACCATAGGCCAGCTGGGAAATACTGGCATGTAGTGAGCTCCCATCAGCCTCAAACTCCAGAGCGCACACATACACATACATCAGGGATGAGACGTAGATGCTAGCTCTCCCTGTATTAGCTAGTGAATTCTCCATACAACACTCGGGGTGGTGGGGGGAGGGTGGTATGGATATATCTTTTTTTTTTTTTTTCCCCCTCACAAAAAATAACAAAACCAAAAGAACTGTGCAAAGAAAACTGTACAGATGTAGGAATCTGTTTCAAAGCACAGACTGCATCCCCTTGACTTCTCTGAAATATGTTTAGCCCTTCACTTGAAGCAGCTGGACACCAGTGAATATAGGTATCATTTTATATACTACTGAAAATATGTTCTATTTGGGAGCTGTGTACAGGAATAAATAAAAAGATCCTAGCTACACATACACATTAAATGGGCATAGACGCTCATTACAGATGAAAGAAATCACTTTCCTCTCAACACTGGTACTATATTTCCACCCTGCACCATGACCTGCCTCGAGAATAGGTTGGTTAAAATTAGTAAGTGATTTTTACTGGGTTAGTTTACAGGTTCCTTAATCCAGTTTACCACGTGGATGTATAAATGCCCACATAAGCGTGGGTGGTACAGAATGAGTGAGAACATATCTCTAAGCACTACCAGCTTAACATATTCATCAAGGAAAGGCAACGATAGGAGCAAGATGACATACTCAGCTGAAGCTGTCAGAACAAGGGTTGCGAGAATGAAACTGCCCACATGGAATCTGGCCCAAAATTACCATTCCTTTAGAAATTCTTACTTAGAAGTATGAAAAGTGCTAAACAGTAATAAACATAGCCGATCAGTATATTAAACTCTCCCTTGGCTCCATCAGTAACCTAAGGCCATGCCGGGGCAGTGATTTGCTTTGGACTTTGGTGGAACTCAACAGTATACTGAAACTACAGACACAGAAGAAAATAGATTTCAATATAACTGACAGCATATGTTTCTAGATCTCTATTCAGTAGCTGATAGAAATAAATAATACACAGTGTGCCAGTGATAACCATGGCAAATATAACGTCAGCCAACTTCCTGAATAGCATTCTAATAGGATCTTAGAACAGATCTATGCCAGGCTCCTCAAGGCCTCCATTCACTTGATTTCTTTCCCTTGATAGTGGTTTGTAACAAATAAAGCAAAACTCACTTATTAATTACTTCTGCTTTCTAGGTTCACAAACAGTTTGTTGTTCTGAAAGCTTTTTTTTAATACTATGCTAGTCTAACTTTTCTCACTTGAATGCTTTGCTTTTCTTTCTTAAAACATGCAACAAACTCTTTGAATTAAACTAAAGTTTGACTAATGCCAAATGCTGGTTAAAAACAGCTAGATGTTACCTGAAATAACATTTTTACTTGAGGCTGTTCAGATAGGTAGCCAACTGAGATCTCTCTGGCCCTATGAACTGTTTACATATCCTTAAGCCATCAGAGGTCCTGATAGTAAAGCCAGCTTTTTATCATATTTTTTGACTCCATTACCTCCTTGGAGAACTGTAGAACCTTAAATTAATAAAAGCATTCTTTTAATCCACATATTCGAGTTCATTTTTCACTTTGCGTTAGAATATAATAAAGTTAATTTTAACATTTAACAATATTTTTTAGTCAGTGCTATTTAAATATTCTACAATAAGCAGGCCCAGTTATGAACACTTATATCCCTTCACAATTTAGTAACTCCACTAACGTCAAACACGCTATTCTTGGTTCTGTCAGTTATGTTAGAATCCATCTCTACACAACTTAAGTCCAACTTACCCACAAATGATGAAAGCTCAACCTCAACTCCCCTGTGCAGAGCTTGTCCCACATTCAGAGGCAAGCACAGTGTGTTCCCTTCTAGCTCATACCAGCTGACTACAGCTATTAGATGACAAAAACCCAGTAGGGAACATCTGGTTCCCTGCAATACTCAATTTCTTCTAAATGTGCACACCTCAGAGAAGCATATCCGGAAATACACATAGATTTAATTTTTCTTAGAGCATGGAATTCTACAATCAATAATATTTCAAAAGCTTAGTTTGCAAGAAAATATACTAATTAAAGTCCTAAATATAGGGTTTGTTCTGGACCCCTTTTCCCTTCTCCGCTCAAACTTTTACTGAAATCAGAAATTCTTTTTTCCTGTCTTGAATTATATCTGACTAAAAGTAGCTTATGAGAGAGAGAACAATATCAGAAGGGTGGAGGAGGAGTGGTGTCTTCTGGTGACAAACAAAAGCAGAGATCTTATTTTAATCACACCAGCCCAGATACTGAAGGTGCAAGGTGAAAAAGTTTCTTTGCTGCTTGAAAGGTGCAATTCACCTCTGTTACTTGGCTCTTTAACTACATACACAGAACCCCTCCCTTTATCAGAGTTATGTATCAGGCTGCTGGCAAGCGCTGCTTCTATATGTTGGCAACTCTTCGTAAAAGGAGACTCCCTTTCTATGGATCACGGAGTACTCCAACCCTCAGGAGACACAAGTTCATTCTGCAGATAAGCAATATTCTTCACCATCCTCCTTTTGGTGCCTTTTACTCCCTTTCCCTCAAAACAAATGCATTCTGTGCAAGATGTATTCCTTATTACAAATGCTTATTGTCAGGGTAGCTGGCCACAGTCAGAGTGCATTTCCAAGAGCACTAGCGAACTCTCTTAGCTGATTTCAGCTCCTTGGAATGGATCCCGCCCACTCCATTGCCTCCTCCTATCTGTGAGCTCTGCTGTGACCTGCAGTCTCCAGTCTGGGTGGGACAGTGCCTTGCTCCCAGAGCTACTGTGTTCAGAGACAGTGCTCTGCGCAAAACGTAGATGCTACAAACACTTGATCACTTACACAGATTTGGCTCTGCTCCCTCCTATTTTGGGTTCCGGTAAAGCTTGAGTTACATACACTCAGGTGGTTTTGCAGATATGTCCTGCTTTTCTGCTCTGAAACTCCACCTGGGGTTTGCATAATGAGAGGGGATATATCTGACTTTTTGACTCTAAAACCCTTCAGATGGGTTAAAAGAAGAGCAATCTTATGTGAAGGGCTTGAATGTCTTTGTCAGCAAAGGCTGGAGATTAAGGGTAGCTGGGAGGGGAGTTAGGTTGGGAGATCTCGGAAAAAATGCACCTTTCCTGCTCATCAAGGGCACGTCTCCCTTTTTTGTCCTCCATGCCTTTGCTCCATTCAATGGTGGCCTAGTTTGAGCAGCCTGGTGTGCCCCAGCCCTTCCTGCTCAGGGACAGCAAGGAGGGAAGCTCAGAGGTAGCAGGAAGAAAAGAACAATGGAAGCAAGTCAGTTGGGAGCTTATAGGTACAGATCAGAGGACAAAGCAACATGAGTGATGTCATGGTAGGCATCTGCTGCAGACCACCTGATCAACAAAAGGAAGTAGATGAAGCTTGCTTCATAGAGTTGGAGGAAGCTTCACCACCACAGCCCTGGTATTCGTCAACAGGGCTACAGAGTAAATCCTTCCCAAAGCCAGGTCCACGCACATGAAAGACTAGAGGTGACGGGGAACAGCAAGCATGAATTAGCAAGGGTATGTAATGCCTGACCAACTCAACTTCCTTTCACAAGATGATTGTTTAAGATGGTACAGGGAGGACAGCAATATTGTTTACCTCGACTTTACAAACATCTTCACCATAATCTCCCAATAAGTCCTTCTAGCCTAACTGGTGAGATACAGACTGGATAAGTGCACAACAAGGTGGGTATAAAACTGTCTGAATCACCAGACTCAAAAGGCTGCGATTAGTGGTACAAAGTGCCAACCAATTTACTACTGGTGTCCTTTAGAGATGAATACTGGAGCCAATACCAACTAACATCTTTCCTAAGAACCTGGATGATAGGATGAAGTGCGTCCTCAGTCAGTTCTGAAACAATATCAAATTGGAGGAGCATCTGTAGAGGTATCCCCCCCACGTCCCTCCCTCCCTCCTACGTATTTCACAGATGAATTGATTCTCCCACAGTCCTGAGATACTGAACTGACCTTTGCAGCTGGGCTGCTGCATAATCAGACAGATGCTTTTGCCCCTTCACTGCTATGCCACACAGACACAAAATTTAGCCATGGCTCCCTATATTTCTCAGCTAGAGAACAGTAGTGTTCAAAACAAAAAGCCAAGAGACGCATCCCTGCTACACCTTGCTACTGCTTCCAACGGCTCTGTGATTCGTGTGACAGCCGTTCATTGGGTAAGGGAAGTCTGCTGTAAGTCTATAGTGAAGGGAGAAGTGAAAACCTTGTGACCTCATCTAGATTAATCCTTCTTACCTCCTAACCTTGGATTAGGGGCATATCCTTTCCTTATTACGAGCACTCTAAATTAAGAAGAAATAAGGCAAGAGATAAAACATGTTAGAATATGCCACTGTCACAGAAAGCCAATACAGTAGCTATAAAATCAAGCAATAGTTCGTGATTTTGTGAATAGTATATTTTCCATTCTTTCACAATACATGATTAGTAGTGATAATTTCAGAGCTCCAATTCGCCACTAATTCAAAAGCTACATTTTATGACAGTAAAAAGCACAGGCCATATGAGTAAGCTTTGCAGATGGTCCAAAAAAGTTTAATTCTTCATCAGCAAGTAATAAACAGCTGCATTCTTGTGTCTTTTCTGCTTTTGTTTTATGTGTCACAATGTATAAGCTTATTTCTTGAAAAACTGAGAACATACAGAATATTCAAAATACATTGTACTGAAAATGTTACTTAATTGGAGATAATGCAAAATGGCAAATAAGACTTACAAAACATGTGAAAGACTAGAGACTGTAAGACAAATTGAAAGAATTTGCAGTCATCTTTACAGCTCAATTTCTCATTACTTGAATGAAAAAATAAGAATAGGCTTAAAAGAAAAAAAGAAAAGTAAAGCTTCCACATTCAGTCCAACTTGAATTCTAACATGGCTCTTTGGTCACATTTTACAAATGCTCTTTAAAGGATTTTATAGGCAACCCCAAATCAGTGCTTCACAAAAAAAACCCAAACAAACAAACCAACTCCTCCCCACTCCCCAAACCCTAATATTAGAAATTAAGCATGGATATGCTTTAACAGTATGGTTACATCATTAGATCTTTACTAGGGTCCTTTTTCCTCCCTGCCCCCACAACCTGTGTAACTGTAGCTTAGCCTACAATGGTAAAACAATTAATAAAGAAAAAAAATTACATTTGTTCCCTAAACAGAATAAACTTAACTTTATTATATATACTATAAATATATATATATATAAAATATTATATTATATATTTAGAATATATATAAAAAACTTTAGCACCTTTACTCTGGTAGTCTTCCATTTACTGTCCAGTTTTGCTGCTATAGAGTTATTAGCAAGGGCTGTAACTTTATTATTTTTTCCCCAATACTTTTAGCAAATACACTTATTTCAGCACAGTATAGACTAGCAAATGTTTGGTTGCTTAAAGTGTGTCCAGCCAAACGTCCGTTAGCCCTCTACTCCTGTTGCTCCATTTCAAAGTCATAATTTTTTTCTTCAAACACAAAAGGATGATTTAGTAAAATGGTAACAAAATCAATAGCAATGGTCATAGAGCAATATCAAACACTAATTTAGAATATTATAAGCTATGCATAGGTAAAATTTTATTATCTGAAAAACTGAATGTTTAAAATGAGTTTTAACACTTTCTAGAAGCATTCAACTCTGTAGATCTTCAAAGTATGCACATAAAACTATGGCTTTATGAAATATGGAAAAGTAGGAGAAAATGTGTGCAATAAACTTAGCAGTGTGACTTTAAAAAAAAAAACATTCAGCAAGTTAAAATCTCAACTCGGTGCAGTTTGCCACCATTACTAAATTGTGTAAGTATTTCTATTCACCTGCAAATCCACATTTTTGGCTAGTTAACCAGCAGTTGAATTCACAGCTGGCAGCTAGGCAAACAATTACCTAATCTGCATGAGAACTGCTGAAGTTTAAACATTTGGATCTAGACAGTACATTTCACTATTGCTGTAAAGAATTACATGGTCAGATTCTTTACTATTCACATTTTTAGCACAACCAGGCTTGGTTTTCTCCCCCTTTGCTGAGAAGGCAGCTCTTTGATTCTGAACTGTTTCAATGAAATGGATTTTAACTAAACAGAAAATCTAAATATATTGAATTATACCACATCCTACTTCCACTGTCATGGGACTGTGAAAAACACAGGACCTTATTCTACCATTGATTCCTTGTTATTATTTTTTAAATCACAGGTCCTCAGAAAACAGTTAACACAAAATAATTCATCTGCAAAAGAACTGAAACTTCAACCTTCCAAATGCTTTTTATTTGGGTGGGAGAAAAACTGATTGATTATTCTCATTTTGATATGCATAGATGCAAAGTATGTCCTTCTCCCTGGAGCATGCATTGGCATCTGAAGCAGAACATGTGGAGGCAACAGCTTTTCAGGCATCAGAAATGACAGAAGCAGGAGCACAGGTAGACTCTTCAGATACAGTTCTTTGACCCATATTCAATTAATCCACGCAGTTCCTGCGCTTTACCCAGCATTAGAGGCTCCACAGAAACTGTATTAGAGTTCACAATACAGTCTTATGTGGTTTCTTCACTTTAGAAAAGTATTTAAAAAAGATAATTTTCACATTTACAGAAAATTGTAACAAGACGCTGCCTTCCAAATAACCCACGGGGGCTTTGGCTGCGCAGCAAGCAGAGGTGCGAATGTGCGAGTGCAGGCAGACCAAAGCTGGCGGTGCTATGAGTGATGGTAACGTCGCGTATCGCCGGTCCCAGAGCGCGCTGCAGAGAGGCAGCCAGCAGGCTATTTGCATATTTCGCCACTTAGCATGAACTGAAATCCATGTTGCTACAGCTTGACTGCTTTGGGTTGAAGCTAGACCGGGTATGCTTACGGCAGCTACAGTCGCACCCGTTAACGGCAGAGTAGAAGTAGCCTGTAACAAGTGGCTAGGAAAGATTTGTTTCTTCAGGCAACAGTTTACTGTCAAAATAAGCATGCATGCCTGTGTATTCGTACACACATACACACCTTCCTATACATACACAGCATACAGTATGTAACAGGGTTCTTTGCTTTTAATTTCGAACAAGAAAACCCACACTGGATTATTTTGTTTTGAAGAGATGTCTTGGGGATCACTTTGGATGGATGCTTGCTTGCTGCAAGTTGTTTGAAAAATGAGTATGCACACAGCAAATATGAGTGCATTACAGAGCAACTTGACTGGAGAAGGTAAAGCTTGGAGTGGCAACAGCACCTGCCCATGGCCGTTTCTATTGCTCCCAGGTACTCAGACTACAGAATCTTTAGGTGTCAAAACGTGTTTCTGTCAATCAGTGCTTGATTGATTTATGCCAAGAATTCAAAGACTACAGTCAACAGTCACTTATTTCCGTAGCCTGTAGGGGACATCTTCTCTATCATATGTATATACAAAAAACATGAAGTAAACAACATGTACACATAGGCGCCACAAACACACCCTGCTTTTTAGAAGAACCTTTTTACAGGAGACCTCACAGAATTCTGGCAACATACTGCTCACTTTTAAATTGATTTCTCTCTCAATTTTAATCTCACAGCTAGAGGATGAGATTAAATAGACCAGAATTGGGTCCTTTCTAACACGTTGATAAGTACCAAGCAGTAGTTCCTTTCCATTCACTATAGTAAATGTAAAAAATCATATTGAGTTCTAAATAGTAGTTATGATACAACAAAAAAGAAATTAAATTTGCAAGTTTCTATCCTCCGTTCTGGCTCCCTTCAGCAGATGCCTGCGGGCTTGATTCCATCGGATGTTTCAATACAGAAATAAATACGTAAAGAATTATAAACTAATGAGCAGTGTCACTGAGGTCAATGAAACTATTTATGTTCAATATTATGTACACGTCCAAAGTGGTTTTCTGGACCACAGCCCATATTAACTTCCATTTTACACAAAAATACAGTGAACTGCTTAATAAAATAGAAGGCACCCTCTTAAGGGATATTGTGAATCATGTTAAAGTTCTTCTGGCTTTGATATATCTCTCAAGTAGTAAGTGTACTCAGACTTAACAGGATCCTGTGGAGGAACAGTACATTTCAGACACACAGTATGTTGGCAGTGTACAACAGTCTGAGTAGAATATAGAGGAAATTATAGAGAACCTGTAGAACAAGCTCAGTATTTCTGTGCCTTTAAGCATTACAAGCAGCATAATTCTGGGAGTGAACATGTTTGCAGATCTCTTGAAGAGACTCAAACTCTAATTTTGGTGAGGATTTTTGAAAGAGATTAAGGAAACAATAATCAGGTGAAAATTCCCATAAATTGAAGAGAAACCCAAGAATTTAGAATGCTATGAACAACCTCCAAATTAATCTCTCAAATTGACTGCTATAAGATTTGGCAATGCACATAAAATCAATCTAAGACACAAATGTTTCAAGAGATAAAATTTAAAATAATCTTCAGATTATATATAACTGCTAGCAAGGCTAAAAAAAAAAAATTATCTCTCATTTCTCATAAAGAATATCTTGGGAGACATCTCATCTTTCAGAACTGCTGATCTTGCTACCTTTATTTGAAAACCTGAATATTAAAGATTTGGTTCTTTTAAAACACAATGTGGAATTAAATACAGCTATTTTGTTATTTATGCTAAATTCCATTTCACAGAACCTAGCCTTTAAATATTAATATCTAATTCATAATTAAAAAAACACTTAATGAATAAAAACACTTAAATGTTAATATCTTTCAAAATACTTGAAAAAGTATTTTGAAAATTGCCATTTTCTGAAGACTCTGAATGCTCACTTTCCTCCCTTAATTTGTTTTGTAATAAACTGCAAGGAAGTAGCAATGATTACTATTTACATTTAGAATAACATAAATCGAAAGTCTAAGATTTATGAGTTTTAATATAATTTAAGTAATTTGGGAACTGTGGGATGATTTTGTTCGCGTCTTTCTCGGGAACTTTCATTTATGCCTTTTCTGTACTGAAGCAGAAGTTTCCTCCGCTTAAGTTTCATTCAAGAAGCAAAACATTACCTCCTGACTATGCTTTTGCAAAAGGAAAGTATTTTTCTTTACACTTTACAGTATAGTAAATGCAGAGAAGCAGAAAATCATGCTCTACCTTTTTTCACTTTTTTTAAAAAAAGTATCCTTAAAGAAAAAAAAAAAGAAGATAATAGTATATTTTAAACTCATAGCCTTATGATATTTATTAGCTTTGATTCTTCTTACATTTCCTACCACTCTGTTGTTGTTCTAAGATTGTATGAGAAATAGTGACCAAGAATATCATCAGCCATAAGAAATGAAGCATTTTCTAAAGACAGCAGGAAACAAAGGGTAGGAGCCTTCCTATCTCATCTATATAGTAGATTTAATAAATTGTATGCTGGAAATAAAATTTCCAGAACTGAGTTGTCAGTGGGGGAAGATGTTGCCAACCAACTGAAAACAAAAATAGGACAGGAAAGACCAGAGGAAAAAGCATTAGTTCTGAGAGAAGCATCTGAAGAAGCCGAAGAGCAAAAAGCACCTGGGCTGTGAACAAAAGGGCAAATGACATCAGAAGTAGACTAAATCAAAAGCAAACACGAGAAGTAAAATTCATGCTTTCAAGAAGGAAGAAGCAACTACTGTGTTGAAGATATTAAAATGCTGTTCAGTGCTTTTCCAGTGTTACTGTTCCATGTACACAAATGAACTAACTGTAAAATAAAAAATGATGCTTGAGATTTCAGGTTGCATGTCACCTTTAAATCTGTCCTAGATAAGGAAAGCTTCTATGTTGGGCTCCTCAACACATGAAGCAAAGAGATGAGAGCCCTCCTGAAGGCCTGGGTAGAGCCAATGATCATGGGGAAAGACTGAAGGACAAAAGAAAAAAAAAAAAAAAAAAAAAAGGAAAAGAAGATTATAAGGCTGAGAATCAGTGGACCAGAATCTGATCCATGTGTGAACAGGACAGGAGAGATGTTTGTGACTTTATCATGATGGATCTAATTTGACTGTGGGGCTTTCAGCCCATAGACAGTCCCCTGAGAAATCCTCGTGCCTCAGGTGCACCTCCAAATTTTTCCAATAAATTATTATTATTTCAGTACCCAGTGAAGCATCTTAAAATAAGTCCATCTGACTTATTTGCACAGACCTAGCACTCTTGTAGATAAGAGAGTTTGGGAAAGCTCTCTGAATCGCCTCTGCTTAATCAGTTTGGCAACATGGCATTTGGAAAAAAAAAATACCAAAATGTGTGTAATAGTTCTATAATTAAGATGTTATAATACAGTAAATGATGAAACACTGAAACATTTTCTTCAACTATCCATTTAGCACCATCAGAGACAATGTTGTGTATGCCATTTCTGCCAAATTAGAAAGGAGAGTTGAGAAACACCTGACTTCTATAAATTCATGAAATGAAAAAGAACAAACTGATCAGAGGATAAAACCATACCAAATATATACAAACTCAATGGCCTCTCAGCATCATTGTTGGCAAAACTATATACTGTAATTACTTCTCTGAAGTCAGTGTGACACCACAGAGCGCTAAATATTCATTCTTTGGAATAAATATGAATTCAGAACTATTCATCTTTTTTCAAACAGCTGACATGCTGCATAAACAGAAAGTATATATGTTTTTTTTAAGTAAACAATACAATAAGTAAAGTGATTTATTATGCAATTTATCTCTTTCCATCTCTGTGCTGTTCATAATTCAGATCCACACAGAGCAGTTCATATACCATTAATATTTCCCAGATGTGTTTGACTTTAAGGCTATGATCATTTTAAATGTTTTAAAATGTATGCCATTTATCATTAGTGTTATGGTGGTGTCATTCGCATTATTATAGTTAAGGTTGTGTCAGCAGTTCTATAAGCCCTTATTTTCAGGGGTTCAGAATTTGGCAGTAAGAAGCGGTTACAGGCTGAAACCTGGCATAAAAAGCATCCTAGCTTGGGAGCAATTAAATTCCTTTCTGAAAAGGCTAACAAAGGATTTAGTCTTGAAGTTCTGCAAAGGAGAAAGAAATGTGTTAATGGCTTTAAGATACAAAAGTTCTGCTGGCAGATCTTAGAAGCTGTGCACAGAAATGAATAAAGCCAAAAGAATATCCTGGGGGAGGTGGATAGTGATGGTGAGCTAGGGAGGGTAGAGACGAACTCAGATTCTTTTGAGCAACTCAGCTTTGTGTATTTCAAACAATCAAACAAATACAGCAGGGTATCTCAGCAGCATCTATAGCACCTACAAATTCAACAGGTATACATTTCGCATGCGACTTCAAATCTTAGAATGGAGCATTTCCAAAAGTGCATTAACCTAGAAGTGTTCTTCCCACTTGGCAATATCAGGGTAAGTTCAAACTTAAATCATCATGTTTTATTTGCAACTTCACTGACCTGCCAGTTCTGATTGTTTTATCTGAACTAGACTGGCATCAGAGTCCTACAGAATTACTGTGCCACACAGCTATTGTTCATACAAGAAACCTGACAACTATTTCAAGATTTTTACGCTGCTCTGAAAGTCTTTTGAGTAAATACATTCTGCAAGGAAGATGTTAGACTCTTGCAGAAATTGAGTTAGTTGTAGGGGAAGGAAGAATATGGTAAACCCTACCCTGTTGTGCTGGTCTACCATCTTTCCGGTTTGAAGTTATAGTTTTCATCTCTTCCTGCCACAACACAGAATTTGCTTCTACTGTCTAACAAAGACAACTAATTTATTTAGGAGACCAGGAACATCCGTAAACATCCTATATGTCTGTAGACCCATTGTGAAATTTTTTTTGCAGCTAAGGACTAAAACTATTAAAATTTGCCAGGTCTACAATGAGAAGGGTTGGACTACTTAAATTTTAACATTTCTTTCTTTTCCTGGCCACTGCCAGCTCCCACGCTGTAGAATTTGAGATCCTATAAGCAATTCCTATTGCCAATTCTTAGAAATTTCAGATTCACCAGTTATTTGTTTGGGTTTTTTTTTCTTCTATGAGCTGGGCAAGAACAGAGTACTTTCAAGTCCCGCTTTCAGAACTCCCATTCCACATAAAGTACCCGTGTTTCCTTCCTTTCCAAACACAGCTCCTGTTAAATCAGAGTTCAGGGCCCAGCCTCAAAGGAATCACTTGCTTCTCCCCACTGGAACTGACTACCTTGTCTTCCTTTCATCCTCACACAGGTATTCAGCAGTTCTCCCTGACTCTTAAGTGTACAAATTTTAATTCTTCACTACCATGATTTTATTTTCCTTTGCCTTTCCGGTCACTCTGACATGACCCCTTCCATGTACATCAATAGGAGTCATGCCCCAGTGTCTTCTCTAAAAATCAGTTGCAATGAGGCTATATCACGTGAAAAGTTGTTAATGCCCTACTACTTCTTGCAGGACACCTCTGCTATTGCTGTCCCACTACCTCCACCCCCAGAAAGCCTGCTGTTGGTGTGCTCTTCTTCCTTCACCTCTGCTGTACTAGCTACAAGGAAACTGGCTTCCACTTTCTCTTATTAAGACTGCATGCCTCTACGCTACTAATATGTCACTATTTATTCCTCTCCTGTTACCAGAGAAGCACCCTGGAAGACATTTTGCATTTCACCCTCTCAGCAAGAAAAAAAAAATTCTTTGCCCGAACTAAGTATCAAATTTTATCGTATCCTGATCAAATACGACAGTTGTTCTTAATAGAGACATCTTTTCAGAGACACAGACTGAACATCGCTGGTCAGGAAGGCTGAACTTTTCTGGTCAAGACGTGGAAACTTCTTGTTACCCTTCTCATCTAGCAGCCTCTCCTCAACCAGTCAAGTTATTTAAAGACTTTTAAACTCTTGTGTCCTGCACTGCTGCAAGATACAAAACTTTAACAAAATACACAATCTAGACTTTTCAAGAAATGCTTGGGAACTCAGGCTTTATGGCTGATTGCACGACTCCTGTATAAACAACTAGGGAAAGAATATTACTCAGCTATCTGGTAAAACATGATTGAATAATAACTGATTATCAAATATTTTACTTGTAGATTCTCCTTATGTTCCACCAGAGGGCTACAGAACTCCCAAAATACTGACAAACAAAGTTTCCAACCTTTCCAAAGTAAACTATGTTCTGTATTTCCAGATATGTGTCATTTCAAATTTGCTATGAGTAGAGTTTTCAATTGATTTTTAGAGATAAGTAAAAAAAAAAAAAAATCAGCAGAGCTTTTTATCATTTTGCAATTTGCAAACACATTTTCAGAATAAAATTTGAGATGGGGCAGATTTAAAGAATTGTTTCAACATGCCTGAAGCATTGTCCATGTTTCCACTTTTGTCTTCAGGAAAATTGAGAAAATCCCTCCTACTTTCTATTGTTCACCTACTTTGCACATCCACCACATAGAGCTGCACCACACACATTATCCAAGTTAAAAAGGTTCCATTTATTTGCAATTATTTTTCTCTTGTATTAAAAGTTTTTTGTAATGCCCTACTGCTTCTCAATACATGCCATCCACCTCTCCCTGCTATCAAGTGCTCCTACTTATGACACCACAAGTTGGAATAAGAAACCGTAACACATGCAGAAATGAAGTTTAAATTTAAGGAGGGAGAGCAAGAATAAGAAACAAATGTGCATGGCAGATACATAATGACACATTACAAGTTCTTGAGGAAGAGAATGAGGTCATGAGTAAATTTTTCAACAATGCTTAATACACACTACTGATTTTCCTTTTGTAGAACTGGACTTCACTTTCATCACCTCACATTAAATTAAATTGACAGCCAAATAAAACTTATTGAGATCTTCAATTTAAGTTATTCCAAAACCTAATCCTAGGTAAGGAGAGTGGCAGTTAGTAAAAGAAGAATTTATCCTTAATCTCTACCTAGCAATACATTGAGCACAATGAACAGCAAATAGTTTAACCTCTTTTCCTTGTATACAATTCAGTGGCCTTTTTATTTTTGTTTTACATGGTATTACCCTTCCCCCCTCCCATTATAAATACGACAATTTAAACCATTCATGCTGTCAGGTAAGAAATAGTAAGATATATCTCTTCATTGTATACACAAAGGGAAGTTAAATTTATGAATCCAGCAGTAAAGCTAGTCATTCTTTCGTACTATTTTTCCCTTTCATATTGGTAAAGAGCCTGAACACCAACTTAAAGCAAATAGGTCTCCTAGATAAATGTGGTCTAAACAAAATACTTTTCCCCTTGTAATATCAACATTTACAACTAGTAAAAGCCCAAAGCAGCAGGGATTGGGTTCTCTTTCAAATGCAAAGAGTAGAAACAATTTTACAATTTGATTGACGTAAGAAAACAATTTAAAGATATTGTATTTTTTCCAGATTCTACTGCTTTGTTTGCCAAACTATAAATGGTCTGATAAAGTCTGCAGATGATAAAATATATTGCCTGTTGTATTTATCTTGCACTTGCTTTCACTGCCACAGTTCAAAGGCAAGAACTACATAGCTCCATGTATTAGCCCTAAAGCTACTATAAGCTACAACTGGTTGCTCTGGAAGCAATGGAACAAACTCTCTGTAGTCACCATAGAAATCCTATGGAATGTAATTTCCTGCTGGTTTGCAATAGTGTTTTGGAATAACTATAGTGTAGCCATAGCCTTCAACTTTATAAACGATGCATCAAAACCATACACTTTCTAATACACTTTCAAATAGAGAACCTATCAGTGGTATCCTGATTATATAAGCCACAAAGCTTACGAAGGAAAACACACTCACATTTGCACAAGAAATGAGAAAAAATACCCAATCTGGCAGCCTATAATATGTCCTCTCTTCACAGGCTGAATACGATTCCCCTAATAATTTTAACTGTCATGAATTCCAAAATCAAAAGGTTAATAAGTCTCTGGATTGAATTATAAGATCTATCCGATACAGAAATCAATTTTTGTTCTATGTAGTTCTTACTCTTCAGGAGTCAATTTTCATTTTCAACAAACTAGAAGAAAAATTCTTACTTTAACTCTGTTTTGTAATGCCAGAAAGAATTGGGCAACATTTACTTTCATAAAATTCTACATCACTCATGCAAGGACAGATTGGAGGCCTTTTTAAAGCTGCTTTTATCATCATCCAATTCTGGAGTCTACAAAGAGAGGAAAATTCTCCTGGTCACTGGCACTATCACCAAAAAGGCACAGAATCCCTAGCAGAGCAAATGATAAGTCCCAAATTCCGCCAGGTGAAATCAGTGGGATCATACAATCAAGAAAAAAATTGTCCCATCAGACATAAACTTCAAGAAAAAAATCCCAGTGCTACCACAAGGCATAGTTAATAACTTTAAATGAACAAGATAATTGGGCATTACTGAACACTTTAATTTACGTTACTAAAAAACCCATTCAGATTATTTCTCTGATTTGTGTCTGGTCTTGTTCCATTGAAATCAAGCATTAAAAGAATAATTCTATTGTGAGTGGAATTAGGTATTAATGCAGTTAAGAAGATCCACTTAAGACATTGTTTATTTATATATTTGATAACCTTGCAATGCTATAAGCCACTGAGTACATCTTATTTTTATGCATTCTCCAGATGTCATCTACAACTTGTTTTTCAAATACAGCAGTGCTGTTGATTTTGGAAGGTGGCAGGTTGGTGTGGGGTTTTGATTGTTAGGGTTTTTTTTTTTGGTTGGTTGGTTTTTGTTTTGTGTTTTTAAACTCAAAAACAAAGGTTGTTTGCAGAGGTGGGATTCAATGTGTTGAATCACCTATGTTGATTCATGCTGAATCACCTGATGAGTATTGAAAGGGGACAGTAAGGAATAAGAAAAGAGCAGAATCAGTTTACACAGGATACTAGCTGTAAAAGTCATAAATTGGAGAACATATAGACTTCTTAAGTGCTAGATAAAAACCTTTAACATTAAATCTTATCATAGTTTTGAAATATTTGACTGCGCAAAGTCAGAGAACCTCTTTCTAGAAGAATTCTGTCATTTCTTTCCTCCTCATAAGCACTGCCAGTTTCCCAATGCTCTTTTGACAGTATAATCAGTCAATTCAATCAGAGAAATTCTATAGTACAATGGTAATTTTCTCTCACTTTTTTTTCTCCCTTTACACTGTCAATTCAAACCACCTGCTGTAAGCATTGATGCGGAACAGCTTAGTATTAGCTCTGAAATTAGTACCAGTCCCCAGTTAAATACCTGGCACTTTCAGTGTGGGATAGACACTGTTAATGGCACATAAACCCATCAGATGCAATCGGCATGTTACTCTAGCAAGTCTCTTTCCAAGCTATTCAGAGAGCACCTTGCTGGTGTCACTGCACTAGACTTAAAAATCAGCCTGAGAGGGATTATCTGAGGAAGGAGGGGGAGAACAAACAGAATTGCAGAACCTACCTTTTAAAAAGGGAACTTCTATGAATATTCTCTTAAGTGCATCAGGTAGCTTCCCATGGCAACATTTTATTTACTCAAATACATGAGCGATTGCTTTAAAAATACATTTTAAAGTATGAAGCATAAAAACCAAATTGTGTACTGTTTTCAATTAGCAGAACCAAATACAATTCATGACACTATATAAAATTCCATTTATTTTAAATCCTAACACTAGGCTTCCACTATATGTACTAACTTCCATCACTTAAGCATGTAAAAAAAGGCTATTAAATCCAATATCTTACAAATCCATCAGTTCTCCTGGCCTGTTTAGCTCAGCAGGTAGGTCTGTGTGCATGAGTCAGTCAGCAATGATGAAAGGCATTTACTATAGACTCCTCACAGGGTCGTCAATGGACAACCTGTACAAGATTTATGCTTTAAATAATAAATGAACTAAACACCTTGAAGTAATTGGCTGTGTGAAGCCTCACACTAGGCCAGATAGCTTGTCTGTACAAAGTAAAATAAGATTAAATAATAAATGAACAGTGCAGAGGTTTTCTAACCAAACTAATTCTACACGATTTTTTTAAGTACAAGTTGTTCATCAGTTGAGATGCTTTCATGATTTCATGCTGGTGTCACAGGGCCAGTCTCTTTCTTTGTCAACAGTAACTGTCTCAGAGCTCTGTGCTCTTTCTGGTGATGATGTTAGGAACTCGATGGTCTCCTTCCCTGTGCAAGCTAATGCAAGCGGCCTACGCAATAATGTAACCATGTCAGGAGCTCATCAAATGCTCATTCTCTATTTCAATTTCGTAAAGAATGAACACATCAAGATTTTGACCACACAGATAGCAAGTGTCTAGAAAACTGGCATCTATTCATTAACTCATTAACAAATATAATGTACAAACTCTTCACTGATGGGATTATACTGATAACACAGTCATAGGAATTACCCACAGTAATGATAATGCAGGGATTCACATTAGACATTTTTTCTTTAATGCTGGCAAGGGTTTCCAAAACATCTTCCAGCTGCAGACTAACATTCTAGCTGACAGCTTTGTGCAGCAATTCTCCCTCTTAAATAAGATGCTGCAGGCCATCTCTCTCCCAGATCACAATCATGTAAATCCCTGTTAAAACTACAGCTTTATTATCCATATAAGTACCAGTCTAAAATACTTAAATTAGTTTGCAAAGCCTCTTTTAATACAATCAAACAGTCTAAAACTAGTCAGATCCACTGGTCTCATTGGTGTATCACAGGCAGCCCACAGCAGATTTGTTTTCCAAAACAAAGCCAATTCATTTCATTTTGTTGCTAGACCCAAAGCTTGTTACAAAAACCGCAGATACTAGGCATTCCAGGGAGAAGAAATAGCTTGAAAGGAAGAAAGAGGGAATATATTTAAAGGGTTTATAGGCCAGTTCTCAGCTGGTGTAAAGCGCCTTAGCTCTAGTAATCTAAATAGACCTTCCTAGATTTACAGAAAACAAAGGTCTTGCCCTTTATCTTTAGGGAAGCTACCTTCACTAAAAAAGGTGCAGGGCACAATTTGTCAAAACATTTCATATTTCTGGTTTAAGCTTTTGCCATGTCTCCAAAATGCCTGAATCTTAAGATTTACTTATGGCTCCTTTAC
Organism: Chlamydotis macqueenii; assembly: GCF_036417535.1. Lineage (NCBI taxonomy): Eukaryota > Metazoa > Chordata > Aves > Otidiformes > Otididae > Chlamydotis > Chlamydotis macqueenii. The sequence continues at coordinate 29,556,226 of NC_141560.1, forward strand.
TTTAAATGTATAAAAGTGGCTTCTTTTAAGAACGCTGAATTAAAGGAGTGCTCCTACAGCTCTGGTAGGCTCACATCATTCACAACCCACTTCTGGACTCAGCACCTCACGTTTGGGAGCTGCTGCTCTAGAGTGGAACATAAGTAGTCCAGAAGTAATTCCAGCACAATGGTATGAATAACAAAAAGACAAGGAGGAAAAAACAGAAAGAAAAAAAAAGTAGCAATGTTTAAATAGGGAATACAAAACTTAAATAGATAAAAAAATTAAATTGGCAAAGAACTGTAATGAAATGTTAAGGCTACCCCTTTAAAACACACAAGCAGCATTTATGCAGCTGATAATCTAAAGTCCCTGTGACCTTGGCAGCCTTACAGGAGTAATCTTCACGTAAGATGAATTATTCTTGAACAATTGCTCTAATGTATTAGGCACAAGCATACTGTCCTTCAATATTAGGCATGCTTGTCTTTCTAGATCCTTATTTCTAAACAAACGTATTTATTAAGGACAAAGTAGGGAGGGGCAGGGAGGAAAGAAAGAGAAAGAAAGAGAAAAAGAGAAATAAAACATTACATTCTATGCAAATATGCAGCATGATACAAGAATGAATAAATTTATTATAGTCCATAGAGATGAAAGTATTTGTAAGAATACACTTTCTTAAAGATTTCAGAGCACAGGATAACTCTCAGCAAGCCCTGTTCACAGAAGACAATGTATCCAAGCTTCTGAGAAAAAACTCTCCAGGAAATCAGTAGGTAAAGAAGGAACAAGTCAAGCTTGTTGGTGACCCAGTCATATGCTACAAACACACTGACATCCCAATGGCTATAAAGGAAACTCTCTCACATTCGTTAGCACTTTGCTATCTTCCTGTGTTGGGTTCTTTCATACACTGGTCTCTTACCTACCAAAAGAGTAACAATTTGGGTCAGACATCAGTAGATATAGAGTCAAGCATTCTCCATGACCTGAAGAGGGAGCCAAGCAAATTTGTAAGAAAGATTGATTGCACAGGATAGCAAAGATCTGTGCTCAGAAGTACATACTCTGGTTTTTTTTTTATTCCCTTCCAAACCTATTTCTTAAATACATTTAGAGATCAAAGCACTTTGAAGAGGACCCACAGCTCTACGAAGAGGACCTAGATCAAGGCACATCATTAGTGGGACAAGTGGAACTACCTCTATATCTGTTTAAACAAAATAACCAAAGGATTTCCCATATAAAACTCTTTGCAAGCATTAATTAATTAATTAATATGTGCCACAGGACTGAGGCATAACAAGGTGGAAATCTGGAAGCATCTAGGATCAGAACCGCGTTCCGTCAGCTCCATGTAAATCTTGAGAGTTTCTAAACAACAGAGACTGTTCAGTTCCCACAGGTTCCCCAGGCCTCTACAAGACTGCTTCTTTTCATACCCAAAACATCCTCACTCTCGCCCAGGTGAGCTAAGGGCTTCTGCAGCTACCTGACACCTACCTCCAGTAACATGCCTTGATCTGATGTGTCCTCAGATACTGCCTAAATCATGTCTCCATGGCTAGATTTTGCACAAAATCTCACTACAGTTATGACTTTATTCAAAACCAGAAGCTAGGAGAGAAGATGCACTTCTATTTACACAGCAGCTTATTGGTTAGAACTATCATGAAAAACAGAGATAGCAGGTGCAATTTCCTCCCCTGCCTGAGGGATCAAACCCTAAGGGCCTGTGCTAACCATCAGCATCTCCCCTTTCAGAGCAGGTGGGCACTCTTAATTCCTCCTGCACTCTGTACAAAAGAATTAGCATTAAATTGAGCCAGCGAGAAAGAAAATGTAGACACATGCAGCCTCCTCAGCTAGTGATCAGGGCATATGCTTGGAAAGAAGGCAGCGGGACTCAGGTTCCACCCTAGTTAATGATTAAAATTAGTAGGCTGGTATACAACAAAAGATACACTGCAAAACCAATCTACAGTATCAACCTGCAACCTCCAAAAGCTACTACAAGATTTTTTTGTGTGTGTGTGCGTTTGGATTCTCTTGGTATTTTACAACATGTATCTAGAAACATGAATTGCTAGGCACGGAAACTCGGGTTTCCCAGTGCCACAGGTTACACACCAGTTTTGGGGCACTTGCACAGACCTTTCTCCAAGCCACATGGTAGCACCCCTCTGTCATGAAGGCCAGGTGAAAGCTCACAGGCTTAATGCTTGTTATTGAACCTGTGCACACTTACCAGCTGTTGAACAGTATATGCTGCCATTAATGTTTTTTCTCGCTTAGTGTCAGGGAAGAGTAGAAAAAGCCCAAGGTAGAAGGGGATCTTCATGGCAGCCAAACACAGGAGGGTCTGCTGTCTGGTCTGCTTTCTTGTTCATCACAAACATAGCAAATTAATCATTCCAATTGATTTGCTGGCTCTTAAATACCCAGGTCAATGAAAACTGGATACATACATCAGAGGACAGAATTTACCCCTTCCATTTTAAAACATTGCTGAGTGTTTGCTGTGTAACATTGAGAGCTGGTCCACGATATCGCACTGGCCAATGATGTTCAAAAACTATTATCTCTGTGGAAACAGTGACAATACATGGGAGGAAGCATCATCATTTACACATCTTTGCACTAACCACTTTTCTTTAGTACATTTGTCATATTAAAATACATCACACCTATCAAACCAGAGCCAGAGGTCTGCACAAATGAATAGTTGTACACTGATATCATTAATAAACAACATAGGAACTCTAGGAACTCTCGTATGTGGACAAGACACACTGTATTTGCTGAAGTACTATGCATGTCATGCTATCCCTCAGTGATTCATAGATCACGTGGAAAAGAGACAGGTTTTGCAAATCATACTATTGAAAAAGGATAAGTGATGAATTCTATATTTATACTACTAAAGGGAAATTTGCAATCATGATACAGCAATGCTAGAAGAAAGGAGTATATGTGTGATATATTGGGCAGCCTTGACTGTGACTGTTCCTGCAGTGTAAGAATTTCTTTATCCAAGGACAACTACTTTCACCTTCCCATCTGTCCTGTGAATTTTTTAATGTCTGAGACAGGTGGCCTGTTGGAAACCTAAAACCCTGTGGGTTCAAAATATGATTAAAATCTGATGTTAGGCTCTACTATAAAGAAGAGCTCTATGTTTAGTTGAGAATTTGTAAGTAACCTGCAAAAATATGTCAAAGGTAATTTGAACTCTACATAACCAAAACCTTTTTAATTCAAGATCAGCATATGCTATATCAAAACTTTGCTTGCAATCATTTCCCCACAGATTAAATATGTATCTTGATAAGTATACATATGGCTTTCTTTTAGAAAAATCTTCAAAGGAATATTTTAATGAATGCTTCATTCCTAAATATAGCATTAACAACAATAACATGAAAGATTAATATGTTGAACTCATTATTTAATAACTTACAGAGCACACAATTAATGTATCATAATAAATTCTTAATTATTAAAACAAATATCTGAAAACTTCTGAAGGCATATCAAGAATTCAAAGGCTGCTGGGTATGTAATCTAGCCCCTTTTTGGAGAAGGGGATGGTGATATAAATGGGTCTTTTATACTTTCAATTATTCCCCAGCAAAAAAAAAAGAGCAAGAAGCCTAATTGAAATCTATTTAGAGGAAATTCAGAATCTATGCAGAGTTTAAAAGTTTGGCATAGAATACTAAGTGCTGATTTCTGCAGATAATTAAAATTTAAAATGTTAAATGATTTATCTTGTTGTAAATAATTAAGGGGATTTTAAAAAGGCAAGCAAGCAAATGCAGTATGTGACTATATTGTGTATTGTCAATCTGTATTTATCAGAAATGGTACATATTACTCATGGACTAAGATTTTGTGTCTTTTTCATAATAAGGAGAAATTTTTGAAAAGCCAAGAATTTCCAACAGATTTAAATATATTCAGTGAAACTCAGATAAAGTTGATTTACATTCTGGTCCAACAGGTTATAAAACCTATGAAAAAGTCCCTGCGAGGCAAACCTGATAAGTGACTTTCCAGTGATATCAAAACCAAAGACACTGAAACTTAACTTAAAGATATCATGCCAGTGTATCCTTAATTAAATCTACACACTTGCAAAAGAAGCTCTAATGTGCTGAGTGTGGTTCACGGGCTAACGATATTTACCAGTTGTACTGCTGGAACTCCTCTGACTTCAGGGAACTATTTCTGATATACACTAGAGTAAAGAAGATCAAATGCAACAAAGTAATATGGGCATTTCCACAGATGTGGGAAAATATTTAGGGTCTGATTCAAAGCTAAGGCCTGTACTTCTATCTGGCTTTTCACATAAATTCTCAAAAATGTTTATAAAATAAGTTCTCAGAAAGGGAACTGTGGAAATTCATTGTTTGCAAAGAGTTTTAGATGCTACGTACTCTGTGGGTAGTTTATTTTGTTTAAATAGTGATACAGGTAGTTTCACTGGTCCCAGCAATGGACGGGCTGGCTGGAAGATCTACGTGGATTGTCCCATCTTCTCTCTCTCTCCTACCACCTACTAGCATGGCCTGCAAAACATACATTCCATGTTTTCTGATACGTGTCATGTAGGGCTATATCGTCCCTTGATTTGCACAGAAAACCTTTTATTTCTTCATGATGATTAACTTAATTACATTAATTTGAAATCTAGTATTTCTACCATTTCCCACTTTTCCTTACCACATAATTTACCCCTATTTTCTTATGATGCTTTTAGAACTGAAGTTTAGTTCAAATGTAGGAACTCATTCCTTGAGCAACATGTGCAAGACCATGTAATTTCTTTTTTAATGATAATACGAGTATTCTAAATTATGCACCAAAACCCACATGCCTTGTTTCTGCTCTTATATTAATACATGGCAGCTCTGCGTTTACACTGCATGGTTGAATTGATATACTTTGGGCCCATGTACAGGCAAAGGTTCCAGTGAAAGGGCAGAATTCTTAAATGGCAAAACTAGTTGATTTTTCCCTTGAAGCTGAAAAGGTTAGAAAAAATGTCTGACTCAACTGAATCTAACACAGGAAAATGAGTGTTGTGGTTTTGTTTAGTGAGGGGGGGCCTAAGGTGGTAGCTTCTGTAGGAAACTGCTAGAAGTCGCTCCCCTTTGTTCAACGGACTCGGTCGGGCCTAGGGCGGACCTGCTGCTGGCCAAGGCTGACCAATTGGTAGAAGAATGTTCTGTGATAACGCCTCTGGGATAACGTATTTAAGAAGGGGAAAACAGAAGGGGGGGGGGAGAAAAAAAAAAAAAAAAAAGAGAGAGAAGAGAAGATGTGAAGAAGCTGAGCAGGGGCAGAGGCACAAAGGGGGAGGCACAGGCCTCATGGGCCTTGCAGGCCTCACCCTCTGGCCTCTCACCACGCAGCCGATTGGGCCCGACTCGGCCTGGCCCGGCTGCAAGAAGTGGAGAGGAGATGAGCTGGATGATGTGAAGAGATTCTGAGAGGCGTCTTCCAGCCTGTTGTGAAGAACTTTTCTTGTGAGAGGAACGGCTGCAGACGCCAAGGTCAGTGAAGAAGGAGGGGGAGGAGTAATGTGGCTCCTGGCCAAGATTCCCATGCAGCCTGTGGTGACGACCATGGTGGAGCAGGTTGTCACCCTGCAGCCCATGGAGGTCCACGGAGGAGCAGAGATCCACTTGGGGCCCGTGAAGGACCCCACATCGGGGGAGGTGGATGCCTGAAGGAGGCTGTGGCCCATGGAGGGCCCGCTGGGACAGCCGTTCTGGAGAGGCTGCACCCCGTGGAAGAGATGACCCACGCCGGAGCAGTTTCAGGAAGGACAGTGGCATACGGGTAGGACCCCACAACGGAGCAGGGGAGGAATGTGAGGAGTTCTTCCCCTGACCATGAAGCAGCGGCGTAAAACAACGAGTGATGAACTGACTGCAACCCCCATTCCCTCTTCCCCCCTGTGCCACTTGGGGTGGTGGGGGGGGAGGTAGAGGTGTTTAGCCTGGGAAGAGGGAGGGGTGGGGAGAGGTTATCTTGTTCCCTGTCTCATTATCCTGCTGTTTGTAGTAATAAATGAATAGTTTTCCCCAAGTTGAGTCTGTTTTGCCCATAACGGTAACTTTAAGGATTTCTCCCTGTCCTTATCTCAAAACCTCGAGCCATTTTTCCTTATGTCATCTCCCCCTATTCTCTCGGAGGGTGGGGGGAGCAGGAGAGAGACTGCGTAGTCTGGTCCTGATCGGGGCTGAACTACGACAATGAGAAAGGAGTATCCAGATTTAAGATGGAACTCTGATTCAGAGAACATTAACCAGAATGTTTTTTATTCTCTGCTGTTTATTATTAATAACGAATTTATAATGATAGGACAGTGGGCATAACTATAAACCAAAATCAAATGAAAAAACAATTCCTTGCACAGATGCACAAGGAATAACACTATTTCCTCACCCTGAAAAAGATGCCAATTATTCATGTAGAAATCTAGAATCATGGACAAGAGCAGTAAAGAACTCAAGTGATAACAGAAAACAGGTGACACAGATAGGATATAGCTGATGGCTAGCAAATAATAATTCCCTTTAAAGAAGTTACAGAACATTCTAATGTGAGATCATCTTGTATAAATAATTTTAAGTCATCTCAAAAACTTTAAAAATGAGATAAATTAACATATCATTGAAGGGAAAAAATAAACCCAGAACAGGCTTAAACTGTCATATATTCAAAGTCTTAAGTATACTCAGGAACCAAAATCTCAGTCTAAGATTACTTGAACAGTCAGTCATTCCAGATAGGCAATGGCATGTGGAATAAGTTCTGGGAAATATAGAACACCTGCAATTTCCTTCATCTTCAAGATACAGTATAACTCGAAGTGAGAGCTGTAGGTGTTCAATTCCACTTGGTATTAGTCTCTAAGCATCGAGTAACCACTAAGGCAAGAAAAAAATATAGAAGAATCAAAATGTTTGGGACTTTATATTGCTATTCACATTTCACTTTTTTACAGGAAATGTAAGACTGTGAATGTATTATTTATTCAGAGGCTAAAAGCAAACAAGATTATTTATGTGACAGAAACAGTATTATATCACTTGTTTTAAAAGCCACCACACAACTGTAGTTTTGAAGGAATTAAAGAATACCTCCTAAAGTATCAAGAACTGCTATACCTTCCTGCCAAGCTCTGTCCAAGGGAGCTCTATCACGTGCCACCCTCTTTCTCACGAGTTTAATTCATTCAGTATCTAAAGAGGTCAGAATGAATCCCCTAGTCTTCCCCAGCGCCATACAAACTATGTCTGCAAAAGCACTCCCTCTACCTTAGCTGAAAAATTATAGTATGCTATAATGTACATGTCATGTCTACATATGAAGTATGACTATATTTTACTGAGAACCTATGAACCAAATCTTCTTTCTGTCAGCACTAATCTATTTTAAAAAATAGGTTGTAGTGTTATTAGCTAATAATTAAAAGGAAAAAGAATACTTAAAACATATTGTGGATACAATATATTTAAAGTAGACTATGCCTTGTAACTTCTAATTGTCGAGCTGAGTACCAAAAGACTCGGCTTAGATGCATGCAGTTGTGAAAGTTAAGAGATACAGCAAAACCACCACTTGTCTACTACTTGCTGAAATAAAGAAGTATTTTGCAGACCATTTATAAAATCAGGAACATTCATCAGCTGTTGTTGACACACCAAAAACGATGATATGAGACAGAGGCCTTCATGTAGCATCGGCCAATGAAAACAGGTTTCAGAGTTACATGAAGCATTTTGTGATCTGCCTAAAAAAAACCCTCTGAATTGTTTTAACTATGTGATTCACATAGTTTACTCTTACTTGTAGAAATAATGAGTTGCTATCAGCACTAGCGGTTATCTAACTTCAGTTTCAACAGTGCTGTAGAGCCACATCCTTTACCACTATGACTATACTCCAGTGACATGCAAAACACAGAAAAAAAAAAAAAAAAATCACAAGAACTTGCTTATTTTCTTAGCATACAGCCATCACAATACTTGGCTGTTCTCCATATACCCCAGGGCACATCGGCATTAAACACCCAGAGATCGCTAGCTTGCTGAGTGGGTTTACAGCAGGTCACTTCTGGAATTCCAGGCCGCATTTGGCCTTAGTCAATAGCCTTTTCTGTTTCCTTCATCAACAACAAAACGCAGCCGCTCCTAACAGCTTTTAAGGTGTCTTGCTCTCCTTAGCACTTTTGTCCTGTGCTCTTTTTGGCTTCTCCTTCTCATTTCTCTGCTCTTGCAAACCAGGAAATGAAAAAATACACTATCAGGAAAGAGAAAGGTTTTAATTCCTGCTGGGTACTTGGTGCCTGTAAGGCTGTTCAGGAGGTTTCCTGGATTTGTGAATTACATTGACTTATTTTTGTAAGCCAAGTAAAAATAAGGCTGAAATCTGAAGTGGAAGTTGCACCCTGAAGGATACAGGAATTCAGTGAGCGCCTACAGTGCAAATGACAACATTTGTGGGAGAAGCAAAGAGATTAACACCTCGAAAAGAAACACACTCTGATTAAGGACAGGGCAGCCAAAATGCAACAGTAGAGGAAGAGATTCTTCCCTTGAAAGAAATGTCCCGGCAACAATCCATCCGTAGGGTGGTCCAAGAGTTCAGAGGATGGTCAGAGACACTTCAGACAATGTCCACTACTGTTCCTGCTCTGGCAGCACTATGCAGAGCAAAATATTGCCAAAAACACAAACCTACACTTTCCAAGCTTCCTTTCTTTTTTGTGCTGCCCAGATCACGTATTACCAAAACCATGTACTGTTGTTCTTTGTTGCTGCCTGCATGTGTGTAAATCATTTGCTAACATCTGAATAAAGTATTAGCATCTAAAAGCTCTTAACTGTTTTCTTTTAATTTAAATAGGCACTTGTGCTCTGATAGGCCTCATTTATTTGATTGTTGTCCAATGATACTACAATGAATGAAAACTGTGAACTATGTGTCCAAAGAAAAATAAAGGTGTGAAGAGTGGTGAAGATATTTTCTCCAAGACGTTATATAGGCCATGTGCAGAGGCTGGCATTTTGGGGGTTCTGTTGGTTTGGTTTTTAAACTGCATTGCAAATGTATTCCTGAAAATGTATCACATGGCTCAGACAATCATATGGGGGGGCGGGGGGAACCCTGTAGGGAAATTGAGGTTGGCTTGAAGTTTTCAGCACGCAGAACTAAAGCATTGTACAAACATCTACTTGGGCAAGGGCACAAAAGCTAAAGAAATCTACTGGAAAAAGTCATAGTTTCAGAAGAGATGATGAAGTCTTGGAAATGAGCTACAAAAGGTCAGTTCCTCAACATGTCCCATACAACAGGACTGACAACGAGATCAACACCTTTCTCTACAACCATTCTTCTAAAATACTGGAACACTTATCTTCATTACAGCTGCACTTTGAGCAAGCAAACAACAAAAGAATCAGCACCATCTTTTTCTGCTAGGAAGTTATCATATGATCTGGATTTCCCAAGTAGTCACTAACTGCAAAACTAAACTGAGAACAACTTCATTTTACAGCACTACTACATTATATTTTGTATATGCAATACACACAAAGGTTTCTGCAATAACTTAACATTTCAAATCTGCCTTCAATACCTGTAAACTTGAAGTGGATGAGTTTATATTAACTATACACATTGTTTTAATTGGCAGAAACTTCACATTTACTTGACTGACAAAAGACTGCTAATACTTTTTATGTTCCAGTATTTTATTTGTAATCCACAAGGGAAAAAGTAAGAAATTAACCTGTTAGAAACTCGGGTGAAAGAGAAATACTATGTTGATAAAACTTTTTACATTAAGCCATATTTTTATGTACTACTGGTGCTTATGTATACTATAGTACGGTTAGCCTTCAGTTAAAGTTCTTTGAGGGTAATATTTTCAGTTATTTTAAAGAACCACATGTATTTCCATTTGACAATATCTCATTTCCTCCTCCTCAGTATTGCCTTCTCTAAAGGATAATAACTGTTATTTATTTTATAAATAATTATTTATTTGTAGGAAAAAAAAATCCTAACCAATCACGACTACCCAGCATGGAATTTGATTTCACATTAGCATATAAAATAAAACGACCATGGAAGTTCCACATAAATATCAGCCAAGCAAGTTTAACAGAAGCAGACACATCACTGAAAATGCCTTCCTTTCTTTCTTCTCCATAATCCTACACTCCTTTTTTACCTAACACAAAACATGATTTCTTGATTTAAAATTATATACATAAAATATATACTATACACTTTTAATTTACATAATTTAGCCCTTTTTTAGCCAGGTCCAGCACAGCACCTCTCCTCATTGGCACGTCTATCACTTGGGAAAGGAAGTCATCATTCACTCATTCTAGGAACTACTTGGATTGCTCATGCCCTGCTTTGTTGTCTTTCCAACAGATATCAGGGTGGTTGAAGTCCCCCATGAGGACCAGGGCTTGTGACCATGAGGCTGTTCCTATGTGTCCATAGAGGGCCTCATCCACTTGCTCTTCCTGGTCAGGTAGTCTGTAGCAGACCCTCACTATAATGTCAACTGTGTCTGCCCTCCCTTTAATCCTGACCCATAAGCGCGCTCTCAGCTTCTCGTCTATCTCTACATAGAGCTCCTCATCCATCCCCAGGCATAGCTTCCAGCTGATTGTTGACATAGAGGGTGATCTCTATATCAACAAGATATCTCTATATGAAATACCTCTATATGAGATCTCCGAGATCCAAATACCTAAAAGTTTCATCTAGGTTGTCATCATTTTGTGTCTGTATTACTACAGTCTCCTTTTCTCTGTCTCTAAGAAATGTCATATTTCCCTATTTCTATCCATTTGGAAAGTTGCTACAACTGTAGTATTTTTTTCTTTAACCATTACATTGCTCTCCTTTGGAGGAGTTAAAATATTTTAACATTAACAATTTAATTTCTAGGGTTTAATTTAAACATGAAAACAACACACTTTTTCTGTAAATGACCACTAGTTAATAAAAGTAAATCAGTCTTTATACGAAAATGGAGTATCTGTAACACTCAACAAGCAATTAAAAATCTTTGCTCCTTCCATGCTGAGATGAAAACTAGAGTTTTTTTTCACTTTTCACCAACAGTATAACAAAAGCTGGAGGTAAGATACAGATATTTACTCTAGAAAAACATGCGGTCTATAGCAAGCTGTATCAGATCTGATTTCAGGTCCAAGCATCAATTAACCTTAGTCATATGAACAACACACTGATTATAGAAGTGACTTAAGTCGTCTCATCCCAGAGTAGTCAACAGCTTGATAATTAAAATATTTCAGTAAAGGAAAGATAGTTAAGTTTGGGTTTGAGCTTTCAAAATCCAAATAAGCAACCAATTATTGGATGATGGAAGATACGGTAGTCTTGAGCCGCTCCTCTTTGCTCACTTCTCCTAAATCTAAGAATATTTTCCTATTAATTGTTTTGTCTTTTGACAAAAATAATAATTTTTTATAAAAAGTTGATTTTTAAAATCACAAAAAAAAATTCTTAAGTAGCTCTACTTAAAATTACAATTACCACTTCATTCCGTATTGCAGCATAAAATATATTAGTCACCCCAATGAATGAGTTACAGTGTATAAATTTTTTTTCACTAAAAAAGGAAAAAAGACAGACAAGCAAATCTTCACAAGAGGAGATTTAAGCAAAGAGAATGAGCTTCCTAAACTGAGAAAGGCAGCTTATTCTTTAGCTGTTGGGCATAATGGTAAAATCCTCCATCATGCAAGGTTTGTAGTTTCGTAATTGGAACTTCCACTAAGAGGGCACTGAAGAGCACAGAGGCCTGGAAGCGATATATCTCAAAATTAAATCAGGAGATATATTCAGGACCTTGACTATGAAGGGGCTGACAGGTCAACCTCACAATCAATCCTTTGTTTCTGAGTAGCCAATGCAGCGATACTAGGATTAGGGAGATATGCTGTCTTTTTTTTCGCAAGATATACTTCTGTAGCAAAAGAGTTTTGCTCAAGCTTGGTAATGAGACCACTTGGCAGACCAGTGAGCAAAGCATTACAGTTGTCTAGCTTGAAGGAGATAAAACCCTGAGCCAGCTTCTCATAAACAGACATGGATAAATACCGACCAAGTATGGTTTCATTTTTCAAATGACAGTAGGAAGTCTTAATAATCTGCCCAATGTGATATTTAAAGGACACTTCAGATTCCAAGAAGAATATGGATGTTGAAGTGGTAATCCTGTACTGCAAATAATATATATACATAAAAACTGCATCAAAAATTGAGGTGGCACTAAGCTTATAGCTAAAGCCACAAAATGAAAAAGTTTCATTTTACTTGAATTTAAGTAAAGAAAATCAACGTAACTTATATTTTAATGTTTTCCAGGGAACTGATCCAGACAATAAAAATACAGTTTGGATTTGCTGCTTTAACTGACAAATGAACTAGCATGTCCTCAGCAAAGAAATAAAACCCAATATCAACCCAATGATTAATCTGGCCAAAGGCAGCGTACAAGTGTTAACTGTAACAAGCCAAAAATAGAAGTCTCAAAAACATCAGACTCAACTATCATAATAGTTTGTGTTGGAAAGGACCTTTAAAGGTCATCTAGTCCAAACTCCCCTGCAAGGAGCAAGGGACATCTTCAACTAGATCAGATTATTCAGAGCTTCATATAACCTGACTTTCAATATGTCCAGGAACAGGGCATCTACCACCTCTTTGGGCAATCTGTTACAGTATTCCACCTCTCTCATTGTAAAAAATTTCCTCCTTGTGTCTAGTCTAAATCTACCTCCTCCCATTTTAAAACCACCACCCCTTGTCCTATCACAACAGGCCCTGCTAAAAAGTTTGTCCCCATATTTCTTATAAGCCCCCTTTTAGTACTGAAAGGTCGCAATCACATCTCCCAGGAGCCTTCTCTTCTCCAAGCTGAACAACCTCAACTCTCTCAGCCCGTTTTCATAGGAGACATGCTCCAGCCCTCTTATCATCTTTGTGGCTCTCCTCTGGACCCACTCCAACAGGTCCATGTTTTTCCTGCGCTGAGGGCTCCAGAGCTGGATGCAGTACTCCAAGTGACGTCTCACAACAATGGAATAGAAGGGCAGGATCACCTCCCTCAACCTGCTGGCCTCTTCTTTTGATGCAGCCCAGGACATGATTCTGGGATGCAAGCACACACCATATTAGAAGATGTGAACTCACCCCCACAAGTATAACTGCCTGACGAACCCATCAGCTTCAGGCCAGTGTGAGACTGTGCATGCAAGAAAGCCCAATATATTTCTTCCATTCTGAATAAAATGCAAGAAACAAAATTCTGAGAGAAACATTTCAGCTACATGAAACATCATCTTTACTGTTCTAAAAATGAGCATTTAGCCAAAACATTTGTCTATGGATCTGTAAGTTTTGTTCAGATTTACAAGATGTTTACTGTTTATAACATAAAACTGCCATTAGAAACCTCAGAAGGACAACATAGTTGACAGCACTGGAAGCCATACTGAAAAAAAAAAAAAAAAACCAAACCTAAATGAGAACTGAAACAAGAGGTGAATTTGAACACCCCTTATCACTCCCAGAATTTTAGTTTGCCCATACAATGATACCTTCTGAAGGCATAAATTCAAGCTCATTAAAGTATTCAATATAACACTGGACATAATGCTGACTGAAACCACTGAGACTGTGCACATACAGAGTCCAAAGTTTGTATTTGGATACCAGTAGGTCAGGGCTTATAACTTGGCAAGGAAAATACTCACTGACAAGAACAACGATTACCAAGACATCAGGGTCCAAGGAAAGCTACTCTAGCCATGTAATTTCCTAATGAAAATATAACCCAATCCTTAGTTGGAGACTACATTTGTGTCACAGGGCAATGTTTTAACAGACACAAAACAGTAATAGTAAAAATATATTATGATTTGGTTCTTTGCAACAGAGAATCATAGAATTTGCAAACATTTCAATTTCTTTTCCCTCAGAGCAACAAGAGTTCTTCATTGCTTTGGCACACTAAAAGAAATTCCATCCATAGTGTCGTGGTTTTGTTTAGTGGGGGGGGGGCCTAAGGTGGTAGCTTCTGTAGGAAACTGCTAGAAGTTGCTCCCCTTTATTCAGCGGACTCGGCCGGGCCTAGGGCGGACTTGCTGCTGGCCAAGGCCGAGCCGATTGGTAGCAGAATGTCTCGTGATAACGCCTCTGCGATAACGTATTTAAGAATGGGAAAACAGAAAAAAAAAAAAGAGAGAGAAGAGAAGATGTGAAGAAGCTGAGTCGGGGCAGAGGCGCAGAGGGGGAGGCGCAGGCCTCATGGACCTTGCAGGCCTCACCCTCTGGCCTCTCGCCACGCAGCCGACTGGGCCCGACTTGGTCCGGCCTGGCTGCAAGAAGTGGAGAGGAGATGAGAAGTGAATAAGATGTAAAAAAGATCCTGAGAGACATCTACCAGCCTGTTGTGAGGAACGGCTGCAGACGCCAAGGTCAGTGAAGAAGGAGGGGGAGGAGTAATGCGGCTCCTGGCCAAGATTCCCTGCAGCCTGTGGTGACGACCATGGTGGAGCAGGTTGTCCCCCTGCAGCCCATGGAGGTCCACGGAGGAGCAGAGATCCACTTGGAGCCCATGAAGGACCCCGTACCGGGGGAGGTGGATGCCTGAAGGCAGCTGTGGCCCATGGAGGGCCCACTGGGACAGCTGTTCTAGAGGGACTGCACCCGTGGAAGAGATGACCCACGCCGGAACAGTTCCACGAAGGACTGTGGCATAGGGGTGGGACCCCACAACGGAGCAGGGGAGGAATGTGAGGAGTTCTTCCCCCAACCATGAAGCAGCAGCGTGAAACAACATGTGATGAACTGACCACAACCCCCATTCCCTCTTCCCCCCTGTGCTGCTCGGGAGGGGAAGGTAGTAGAGATAATGTTAAGCTCGGGAAGAGGGAGGTGTGGGAGCGAGGTTATCTTGTTCACTGTCTCATTATCCTGCTGTTTGTAGTAATAAATGAATAGTTTTCCCCAAGTCGAGTCTGTTTTGCCCGTGACGGTAACTTTAAGGATTTCTCCCTGTCCTTATCTCAAACCTCGAGCCGTTTTTCCTTATATTTTCTCTCCCTGTTCTCTCGGAGGGTGGGGGGAGCAGGAGAGAGACTGCGTAGTCTGGTCCTGATCGGGGCTGAACTACGACAATAGGAAATGGATTCTATCTCAATTTACATTTTATTTTAACACACAAATCAAGGTGCTGGAATTTTTATTTGCAAATATTTGTAGATTTCTTGTGTTTTATATCTCTGAGTTCACTAAAGACTTTCCACATTCTGTCTTCCTAGGGACTGATTTCAAGAAGTTTTGTTAGATGGGAGTTAGTGCAGATAAACTTAAAACACTTCAGAAGAAGCCAGGAAGGAATAATGAGGAAACCAAAAGCATTTAGCCTAGCTGATTAATACTTTTAATTTCTATTTTATAGTTTAGTTTCCTGCTTGTAAAATATTGGAAGAAGAATACAGTTGAAGATTTCATCTATTTTAAAACCAGGACAATTCTAACCATATATTCTGACCTACAAAATGTACAGGTTTTCAGGTTCTGCCAAGCAGTTTGTATACTATATTAATAACTTCCATTTGAGCTTAAAAAATTGGGTTTCAGGCTGATAACAAATCTTCAACCATTAACACACAGGGGGCTTGGTTGTAAAAGTAGCTTCAATTGCTTTAGTCATACACATATCAAAAAATACTTATTTTCCCTTCTCACCTTTGTGCTATAGGTCTGTTATAGAATGTATCTGTCCCCAGATTAACATCTTGGTAAAATCTAAATGGATCTTTGCCATCCCCTTGCTTGGGCTTGAACTTCTGAAGAGTCATATTTAATCCATGCTAAAATATTTTGAACACATTTCATATTCAACGGAATGAAAAAAAAAAAAAAATTTTGCAATCCTCAAGTGTCCTGTTAATATAACTTATGAAGCTTACAAAAAAAAAATTCCTGTGGGCTTTACAATATTTATAAGCCATTCCAGCATTCTGTTCTTGATTTCATAAGGCATTTCACCAGAAATAACCAGATGACAGGATTACAAACTTGAGAATTGTCTACTGAAGCTGGAGCAGTCAATTTTGAATACTATAACAGTTCTTAAAAAGCACACATAAAAGTAATTTTAAAAATATACTTTGGCAAAATTCTCTCATTTGACATTATTAATGGTAGATCCAGTCATTACCCAAGAAAGTTGTTCTCTTCAAATCACACTAGTGAAAAATTTAAAATAACTAAACGGATACAAAAACTGGCTGGATGTTTGGTCTCAGATGGTAGTGGTTAATGACTTGTACTGTATATTGGAGGCTGATAACAATTGGAGTATCACAGGTGTCTATCGTAGGACCTGCCTCTTTAAAATCTCTATCAGTGACTTTGGGGAAGTATCACAGTGGTCTCTTGTCAACTAGCAAATGGGGGGGGGCAGGGGGGAGAAGAAGGATACAGCTGATGCACTTGCAGTCAGGGCTGCCACCCAAAGAGACCCAGATGGGCTGAAGGATTGGGCCAACAAGAACCTTGAGAAACTGCACACAAAGCCTGGGGCCGTAGAGTCTTGTTGGACAAGAAGCTGAAGATGAGCTCGCAGTGTGCCCCTGCACAACAGCATCCCAAGCAACATTGACAGGAGCAGAGTCAGTAGATTGAGGGGAGAGACTATCCACCCATGCTCAGCCCTGGGAGATGATATCTAGATGCTGTGTCCAGTTTGTGGTTCAACAATTCAGGAAAGATATTGTCCAGCTCAAGGAGTTCAGCAAAGGACTACTCACGATGGTCAGGGGCCAGGGCACTCGCCTGATGAGCAGAGGCTGCAGGACTGGAGCTAGGAAAAGAAAAGGATTTGGGGTGGGTACTTAAAAGCAGCCAGCCAGGACCTATGGGGAGACCATAGAGAAGATGGAGCCAGGTACTTCACAGTGGTACATGGCAGGAGGTAAAGGACAACAGGCATAAGGGCAAATGAAAGAGTTTCAGAGTGGATATAAAAGAAAACTTTTTCACCTCAAAGAGAGTCAAGCAGTGACAAAGGCTGTACAGGGTGGTTGTACCATGTCTATCCTTAGATGTTTTCAAGGTCTGACTGGAAAAATCCCTGAGCAGCCTGGCAGCTGACCTTACTTGAACAGGAGGCTGGACTAGAGATCTCCGAAGGTCCCTTCCAGCCTGAGCTGTCCTATGACACTTTGATCCAGTATCCATTACAAACAAAAAAGTACACTGCACTGAACTCTCCCATTACATTTAAGTACAAAGTAACAGATCAACTTAGAAATAAGCTATATAGATGCCTAGAGTCCCAGAAGATTCCTGTATAACACAGATAACGGATTCTCAAACTGATTCTTGTTTGAACTACTGCACACACCTTAGAAAAACATCAAAACTTATTTCCTTTTTTGAACTGCTGTAGAAAAATCTCCCAATATCTACAGTTGTTTCAAAGATAAATATTAAAAATGTGAGTCCTACTGTTAGTTCAAATTCATGTAACAAACTTAATGTATTCAATCACTACCATTTCTGCTAGCTTGTTATTAAGATACTACGGACAAATCTTTCTACTCTAAACAGACAGGGATATACTCTCTTGGCATTTTATAACAACTACTTCAGTTTCAAAATAAATAGAAGTTTTTCTATTCCACACCACTGTTGTAAATGTATTGACTTACTCTTTATAATAGTTCCAAACAAATAAACTGTGTAATGACTACAGACGTACACACATATACATATGTCAATATAATGCCATTTCCCTGTTTTATTTTCCTTTCTCAGCTCTCATGCTGAGCAATAAAATTCTGTGAAATTGTCCAGTAATAAGTATTTTCAAAACCAGGCAAATATCTATTTAATGAGTTCCTGATTTTTATAGTGAAGTTTTATTTTACATGTTCGGGTGGTTTTAAACACATTAAATGTATTTATTTTCTTAGGGCACATCATTTGTTACTTTGTATCTTTTGAAGCTCAGCTCAGTAAAAAAAAAAAAAAAAAAAAAAAAAAAAAAACCACCAAACAAAAAAAAAAAACCAAAAATCCTCCACAGCCACTGTGAGGTTGATTAACTCTGTATTAAACAAATTCTAAGCTAATTAAACCCAAAGTTAATTCAGCCCACGACAGAAGGTTATTACCTCATAAACAGGATGTACTTTAAAATTATTAATAATACACTAACATTGCCTTTTCAAGACCTTTGATTAACAAACAAGTGAAAATTTGCATCTGAAATTCTGTTTGTACAGACTGTAGATCAGATTATGTAAATTTCTAAATCTCTGTTTTTCCAAATGAAAAGGAAGCAGCTAGCAACAGCTGTACGAGTGAGAAAATTGTACAGATACAGGGCCCGATCTGAGCGACTTCAACACTCCACTGAGACCTGTGAAGTGGTAACAAGGCAACGCATTGTTCCATATTCTGTCCTCTTGTGCACTATCAACCATGCAACCAACAATAAAATATAAATTTGCAGGATGAAACGCTTAGTAAGGAATATTAGAAAGACAGTTTAAGTGCTAATTTTAAAGACACTCAAATTCCTTCATAGTTAATTAGAAACATTCTCTTCATATCAACATGTGAGACTCAGTGGACTAACTATGCAGGACAAAAGCAAGCCTTGCCCTTTCTCCAACAAGCTTAAGTTGTGCACAGAAATAAAAATATAAACCCAACAAGTTCTCTTCTAAAAATGGCTGATAACACTTCTGTATTTTCAGAATAAATGATAAATAATTCCTGAACAAAATGATTCAGTAAGTTTCTCTAGACATCAATAATACAAGTCCACAGCCTCGAGACATTATATGTACAACAAAGAAAGTGAAGAAACCAGGCAAATAAAGTCACACAGAAGAAACATTTTTTGTTCTGTTTCTGATGTATCGTTGTTATTTAGCATGATATCTGGTAGCAAGACGACAAGAACACTACCAGTAGAAATGTTTGATATTTCTAAACATTCTAGAGCTATATAATTTATATAACTATATAGTCTATTTTTATAAAAATGTACATGCTGAACTGTTATTAATTAATATCACATGGAACCAAGAAAAGCTGTATGTATGTCAGTCACATATGTAAACACAGACTTCTCCCAGCTATTTTACCAAGAGGAACCATGCACCAGCCTCCTTGGTGTTCCTGTGTGCTGCCTGCAGCGTCTTATAAATTCCTTGAAGTGCTCAGTCTTCAAATAATATAAAAGCTTCACGTCTTTGATGCCACACCCTCAAAGCCAAATGGGCTTCTAAGTCAAACTCTAAGTCTGCTCTCAAAACTGAAGAATTCAAGAATGCAAGACTATTCAGTAAAGAAAAAAAAGAAAAGAAAAACAAATTACCAACTGGATATAAGAAACTTTATGAAAAATAAACATTATTCAAAAGGAATGAAATGGCCAGTGATAGTGATTAGCAGGGTTCTTTCACAAAAAAAAAAAAAAAAAAAAAACAAAAAAATAAAAAAACAGTATTTGAAATAAGATCATAAGACATACAAAGCCAAGGCAAATGCATAATTGTACTAGCAAATCACAAGCTTGAACTGCAAAACATATATAATCTTTCTACTGCATGTATTCAACATTTCTCTTCTACCTTACTAAAAGGTAAAGTTTGATTAAACACAACTTGGATGTTTCCACGATTTCAGGCTCCGAATATGAAACACCAATGGATGACACTGCAGTATATTTGATTTTTTAATGTGAAAGTATACTCGAGGCTTTCAAAGACAGTTTAAAGTGGTAAGAACAGTTCTCAAAGTATTAGTCTTCCTTTCTATCATCAAAGCGGTTGATAAGTAAAGCTAATAAGTTCTCAGCCTCTCTGGGCAACAAATTGGTGGAATAAATGCCCTTTGGAAATGGGCAGAACACTACCTGGCTCTCTCAAAGGATTTGGTGAAGAGAGAAACAAAGAGAAAATGGGGCTTCAGGTTCTGAAGAATAAGAAGGAAAGAAGATTATTCACTGAACCAAAAATATCAGACACAAGGGGAGAAAACATAGTTGTTGGAGAGCAGCTGCACTGAAATAGCAACCTCAAATATCACTGACACATCTCCAGCAACAAGCAGCAGCTTCTGGCCCAGTAAGGACCTGCCGCAAATTTTTCCCACACAAACTAAGGCATCAAGGGGTCTTTCCACCTCTTCTGACTGGATAATAGGTTACCAGTAGTGCTCAAAGTGATCAAGAGTCCCAAGAAAACAAACGTTGATCATTTCTCCCCGATCCTCACTGCCCCAGGAGATACAGGGTCTAATGTTTTCCTGAAACATGCAACTAAGTTTGACACACTGATTTAATAGGGAGAGAAATAACGAAGAAGAAATAAAAAAAAAAAAAAAAACAGAGTGCACAGCTTTTGAGAGAGGGGACTGGTACCAGTGTTTTGATGGTGTTTCCTCCCATCCTTCTGTATTTCATTTCCTGCTTCCCACATATGCTGCTGACTTGCAGATTTCTCCCTGTATTTTTCTTATTTCAAGCTGCACGACTATCAAAGCCACCCTTTCATGTAACAAAATTGGTATCTTCTGACAGCTACTAGCACTGAAAATGCAATAACCTTGACACCTGAACCAGTACAGAAACCTGTAATGGGAGAGCCATATATGCATTCACATATATTCACATATAACAGCCAACACCACAGGTTCTTGCTAAGTTCAGAAAACACAAGAGTGGTGCAAGTTTTCTGGTGTGATTTTCTTCAATTCTGTTACAGGATGGGCTACAAGGTCCAAGATTCAAACTTACTATCTCCTCATTTTTTTTTCCTCTTAGTATCTCCTTTTAGTGTTTACTTGTAAATGCAATTAATATTTCCAGTCAACATTACCTCTGGGAGTTATCACTGAGTTCTGGGGGAACTGATCCTAAATTTTCATAATTTTATATTCTCTCTGACTAACTTAACACAGCATATCTGCAATTCAGTCAACTACAAATACTCAAAGAGAAAAAATATGGCATACCACACACAATAACCATCCTTCAAAACTCCTCGATTTTAGGTGTGAAGCTACACTCTGCTGAGAAAGCAAATCTTAAAACATGAGTGAGGCAAAGCACAAATGTCTTCACATAGATTTAAATTATTTTTAATGTTTTGTTTCAGCAGCTCCTCTAAAAGCAACATATATCACTAAAAAAGAAAAGTAAAATTTGAGAAATTTGTATTTTATAACAAAAAAAAATAAGTTATAAGAGAAACTAGTACTCACAAAAGTCAGAAATAGCACCCATTAACTTTGTTTAGTCATTGCAAATGCACAAATCTGGTGAAGATGTTTGCACATACTGAATTCTACTGCATTTTCATGCACAGATGGAACAAAGACGGAAAAAGGCTTGTAAGTTATCTTTTTACCTTTTTGAGAAGCGTATTGAAAATTACGAAGATATTCTAAAATGCATAAGTTACTTAATTTTGTAAAGTCACTATACCCAGTACACATAGCAATTTTTTTTTAATTTTTCTTTATTGCACATCAATTTTCTCTATTGAAATAATTGAGCCTATACTAACAAAAAACATCTAGTTATACATGTGTTCCCATCACTGAATAAACATTTACAAAAAATAAGTGTCCTACTTTTACTGGAGTTTCACTACATAAACCGGTTATACATTGCAAAACTAGAAGCTTCTCAAATTTATGAAGAGCCTACAGCTTTTTTCTTCTTTCTGAAAAATATGTGGTAGTAAACATTTTTCTTCTGTTTCCATCCTGTAATAGTAGAGAATCTGAGCTGCTGCCTTAATTTATAGTTTTTGCCACAGAGAATCGGTGGTAAAATATAAATTCTTATCTGGAGTTTTTCAATATATGTAGCCCTAAGTTGTCTGGCAATAACTGTGCGTTATTATTATACATCTAAGTATTTCTGGACCAAGAGAAGCAACGATGCTTAATTTGTGAACGTCCAGCTAAATGGATGAATGCCATTAAAGAAATTGCCAAGATTATCAGATAAATATTTCCATATTATTAATGAAAAAAAAATTGCCCTTTTAATGTAGAGGAAAGCAATACATATGCCTCTTGCTTTGGTCTGGGAATTTCATGGGAACAGTGCTAAGACTTCACTTCTCTTTTCAGAGACGTACTATTGGGAATTCAGTACGTTCCCTCTGCAGCATGCAAAGGAAATATATTCCCCTCTTCTGTGTTCAGATCACATTCAGGAGAATCTGCAAGTGTGCAAGAACAAACAATATAGTTTATCCCTGTAAAAGCTCATTGATAATGGAATTTAAGACCAGAAAGACTTGTTTGGTTATCTTCTTTTGGTCTCTTACATAACCAATCATGGAGTTTCAGTTAAGAGCTTCTCTACTGAAGCTAGTGACTTTATTGGCTAACTCATATCCTACAGAAAGTTAGTCAATCTAAATTTGGAGACATCTACAGATGGTGAGCCCACCATTTTCTCAGAGTAATTCCCCAAGAGTGCCAAGTTTCTCTGTTGAATTTGTCAGGTTTCAACTCCCAGCCAGGGTCTCCTGTTAACATTGCCTGCTCTTTTAAAGCCACTGCAGCTCCCCAGGTTTTTGCCCCATGAAGTAGTTATGCAATATGAATCAAGTCATTTTTCAATCTTCTTTCACCAAGATATGCCAGATAAGTTTTCCCTGAAGTCAGAAAATTTCATCAACTCTTATCATCTGAAAAAGATGAAAGGTCATTTTTAGAGAAGTCCTAATACCACGAAGAGACAGGATTGATCAACACACTCACTTCCTGTGTGTGAATCTTTTAAATTTAGATACTAATGATCCTTCATTCTCCAGTCCACTATAAATGTTGCTTCTGTGTAAGTTCCAGGATTATTTTTGCATGGATAGTTCTGAGGAGCACCTCAGATACAAGCAAAATCACAGATGACCTACCTGTCAGTATCAAAGCCAGAAGAGCCTATCCCCATACTACCCCATATGATCCCATGTGTCACAGCAGAAAGTAAGACTCATATCCACTATGGTAGCTGTGGCTATATGTGTTTGCATATCAGCTTAATAAGCTCTTAAACATGCTAAATTGTCTTAAACCCATTAAGCCCACCAAAACACTCACAGCATGATACCAAAGCTGCAGCTCCAGCTGTCTAGGACTGCTGACCTGGTCCTCCATATCAGACTTCTAGCAATGAGGAGTACTGTGGGGAAATAAAAACTGAGCAGGTCTCAAATCCTGGCCAGGAAAATTTCCTGACCAGGCTTTGTCCATATAGCATCTGTCCGTCAGCCAGGCAATAAACTCCTTTCCTCATAGGCAATGAGTAAAGCTGCTAGCAAATATATGTGCATTTTTCTCCTCTCTCTCATCTACTTTTAAACGACTACCAGTGAAACGGCAATAGAAGTGCTCTGTTACGTTACGTACGTTTGTCATTCAGCCTGGCTTAACACAGAGTAAGTAACAACAGAAATTTGTGCAGGTAGAGGTAGCTTTTTTTGTTGTCTAGCATCAAGATCAGCAGCAAGCAAGATGAACTGACCCAAAACACCACCTGAACAGCAAAACTCAAGATCTCCAAACTGCTGCCATTTAAAGAATTTATTCTCTTAATCTTGCTAGAATTTGTTTTCTGAATATTCATATTCAGATAGTTTATACTGAAAAGAGGAAATAACTGGAAGTTGTGTGCTCATACCAGGAATCTCGTTTAATTACTGTTACTGCAGGAACACGGTTTGACATTAAACTGGTATGATTTGTGCCAAAAAAAATTGCATTAAAATCTAACATTAAAATTTTGTCTTGAAGCCTTAATTTTTATTTTCATCACAGTTGTATTTGTGTAAAGTGCTACTGTAGAAGAAGTTGTCTGCAGTTTTTTGTAAAAAGTAAATATTTAATTTATATGCAAGGAAAATTTTCCAATCAATAGTAAGGTATTGCTGGCATATATAGTGCTCAGCACTATAACTAACTAACTTTATTTAATTCCTCTAGTTGGTAAACTCTGCAATCTAGAGATTACAGAGAATGGGTCAGGATACAGACAATGTTGGATAATCTGTTCACTTCTAAAAAAGTACAAGTTCTATTTTTCAGTCATAAACTCATGCTGTTTTGCACAGAGAAAAACTTCATTATTTATTTGTTGTTACACAAATCAGGATTAAAATGGATTTGTTTCTAATATTCAGACCAGAGCCAATGAACTTAAAACTCTCCACATGTCCTTGGTGAGCAAAGCAGAACTACAAATAAATAAATAAATAAAACCCTGAAATACAGTCTATGTTAATATTTTATACATCTCACAAATAAGGAAAACCAATATCCTGAAAGTAAGCAATGATCTATATACACACGTCATAGTCATATGAAGCTCTCCCCTGCAAGTTACTGAATCTCACTTGCTATAATACATTCTTCAGATAAAATGCTGGATGCATTTTTCTCAGTAAATAAATAATTATTAGGAAGAGCTGTACAGGAGGTGCACACTTTAGATCAACTTATGAAGCTTTTGGGGAAACACTATCCTAGTGTAATCAAAATGGTATTTTGATAACATAACAAAATCAATAACAGAGAAGACATGTTCTTTCTGTTCAAAGGTGCTGTGTTTTGAAAATATTGCCATGTAGTGTTTACGGTAACAGCTGTACAGTTAAACTTTAGGCACAAACTGAACTGCAGAGGATCTGCTGCATAAATAAAATTCCCATGGCAACTAAATGTGCTACTAGATAACAGAGAAAAAAGGATTTATGTGTTTGCTGAGCTGTCTTGCCCTAGAGGAATTCTCCAGGCAAATGCAGGCCACCTGCCACATGTTACATTAAGCTCAGCCTTCCGGACTTATTTTCAAAACTACAACAAAAAGGTCTACCAAGTTTCATTTGAGAGTTCCCCTGTCATGTTCCCAGCCCCTCCAAAATACATAGTTCACACTTCAATACACTTCCTATATTCCAACAGAGATGTTTAAATACTGAATAGGTGTATTTCTGCTTTAATTTGTTAATCTTAAACCCCCACCCAAAGCGGGCAAGCAACCTGAATCAAATTCACATAAAGTTTTGTGGATGCCAAATTGTACTAAGGTGCACTATTAAAGGGTGCATACTTTTTAAACTCTACCAACAAAGTATTCTTTCTGTAGTATTACAAGGGAAAAATATTTGGGCCAGATTATTCATGTAATATCTTTCTATACAACAAATACATTATTGGTCAAAAAGACTTTCTTTCATATCCAGGAAAAAAAACCCAATGCTAATAGAGAAGGATTGCTTGGGACTGCTTGGAATACTGTACTTAGAAGCCTGAAGGCCACTAAAATACCTAGTAGAAGAAATACAATTACCTAGCAAGCAATAGGCAAGTGTACTGCAAATAATTCCACCAAGTTATCAAAGGAGCAGAGTACGTGAGAAGTACAGAATGTTTATGGCATTTTCGTTGTCATTTTTGCCTTGGAAGATTAAGTAAAAAAATTTCAAAAACTGTTTTTTAAGATCAAGCCTGTCCCTGGGCATGAGCCCCAGCAAGGATAAGTCTTTGCTGCGCTCTCCTCCCTGGGAAAGCCCGTGACACTTTAAAGAGGCAGCAGAGTCCACCTCATAACGA
This sequence comes from Chlamydotis macqueenii, assembly GCF_036417535.1. Taxonomy (NCBI): domain Eukaryota; kingdom Metazoa; phylum Chordata; class Aves; order Otidiformes; family Otididae; genus Chlamydotis; species Chlamydotis macqueenii. Next base: position 29,581,942 of record NC_141560.1, read on the forward strand.
CATGAGTTACAGTGCGTGAACACACACCATACATGCTTTTCAGGTAGTTTGCAAAATTAACCTAATCGCTAACTCCATGTTTAGCATCAGGGAGCCATAGGATCATGAAATCGGGCACATACGCTTATGAAACACCTTCATGCTATCTTTCTAAAGCCTCCATGCATGGAATATATGGAGAAGCCATTAACATGAGCTTCCTGCTGTCTTACTATTAAGGCTCATCTGCTTCTGAGTTGCCCATGTACATTCCCATCTTAGCCTAACCATCTTGCTTCAGCTACATGCGAACCATGAGCTTGACTCAAAGCCCACAGAAATTAAATCAAGCCTTGCACTGACATGAAGATGTTTTGATAAGAATTAAGTTTTGACAGCATAGGTTCCCATTGCCTTTTGCTCTCTTTGCTTCTGTTTGAGCAGGTAATCAGTAAACTTAATGTTTTAATAAAGAAAAAAAAGAGATATTAATTTTCCTGAAGTTATGTTGCAGTGATCACCACAATTCAGTATCTCCTCAGGATATTAATAAAGTATTTGTAAAATGCGCAATTGCTTGTGCAAGGACAGAGAAAGTAGATACAGAAGTTTTACAAATTAACATTTATAGAACACTTGCACATCACTGCAACATTACAAACATCATCTGTATTATATAAAGCCACTAAAACAAACAGTATACAGCAGAAATTAGTTGAGGGTCAATATGACATTACCAGATAACATTTTGTATTTTTATTACTAACAAGAGTTTATATTCCCTAATGATTTTTTTTCTTTTTAGAAAAAGGGGGTAAAAACAGAAGACTAACATTAAGTTTTACTCTGACTTGAGTTTTGTTAGATGTGATCACATAAAATACTCCACCAATAGATATGACAAATGCACTTTATATTTCAATGTGTCAAATCATTTCAATACTCTAGAACTATGTTGAAGCTGGCAGGCAAGCAGACTATATTAAATTTTTCTCTGTACTGAATTATTGGAATTTTAGTGACCCTAAAAAAGGCTGTCAGAAATAATACTCAACACAGAGTTTTCAAGTCTAATGCTCTATTACACATATTTCACATAAAATAATATAGTTGCAATATAAGCAAAGCAGTCGAGAGCAACATTCTATTTGTACTTGTTATTTTAGATATATTTTTATATTGATTTGTCACAGTCTTTTTTAAGGAGAAGGTACACTTTAAAAAAATAGTCAGAGGCTACATTTGATGATTCAATGGCTTTGTTGCAGATTTGATACAGTTGGAAACCGGTCTTAAATAAATAAATAAAAATATGACCATCATAGGGCAGTAAATATCTTAATAGCTTTTTCAAAGCTCTGATTTTTCAAGACTCCTGTAGTCTTGCATATCACAAAATTCTCTTAAGAATTTTCTAGTGTCATAAAACCAGTTGCATTTGCAAACCACTTAACTCCTTTTTCCTTGCATTTAACTCAGTGCTCTTTCTGCATAACAGAATTCAACAGCAGTATTTCTTTTCTCCTTTTTTTTTCCTGTTCTTCACAGGAATCAACTTTTTACTGTCTTGCTTTTAAGACATCATAGACTCTAGTGTTTAACTATTATTACTAATAATGTAAAAAATTTAAGAGTTAAGCTTCCCATTTACCTACTCACTAGTAGTTCCAACCACTTCTTTCTGTTAAATCCCTACTGTTCCGAAATGCTGGAAGTAAAGGAATGGTACCAAGTACAGCAATATCTTTGCTCTTGTATCCACTGATGTGATAGAAGTACAGAAGTCGTAAGATCTTGGCGTGCTTCACTTAAAGAAAGGAATTCAATAGTACATCACAGCTCAGGAGGAGGCACAGTTAAATCCACAGTAGCTTGCTAAGCAACACAGAAAGCCCATCAGCAGCTTTTACTGTATGACAGACCCAGAGGCAACTCGAAAGCTGTCAGCACAACTGCCTGTGAAGGTCACAAGGGAAGCAATAACCAATTATGCCCCATGACCTGCTACTGGAAAACAGTGAGAAAGATAACAAATCAAGGGCTTGAAAAAACCAAACTTTTCAGAGAAACTATGTAGTTTACTTCCTCTCAAATATGCATCTCAGTTGACGCTTTTAAGAACAGCACGGCATTCAGTGACCATGCTCTGCCCGATCCCTGTGACTCATATTAACGAACCCCGGACACCTTCAACCCTCCCTACTTGGATAAAAGCAAACATGCCATTCACCCGGAAGCTAAGCTTCAGTTATAGCTGCAGGGGATTAACACTTGGATCTCTATTTCGGTCCTTACCTTGACTAGTAATTTAGCTCTCATATCAGTATGAACAACCAGTATCAAAGCCAAACTAGACTCAGTTAGAAAGGAATCAAGCCTACTTGCAAACTTTCTTTCCACCCAGCCACTTCTGATGGGTTGGTCTGATTAGCTACAAAAAAAAAAATGAGAGAAATATTTATTTGGCTCACAGCAGCAAATAAAACAAAATAGAAAGAGCTTGTCTTGAGCCTCATTAGCTGATTCACATCCTTCCTCTGACCAGCAGTAAGTTTCACTGTTACACAGGTACCTCTGATAACACAGTTTAAAGCCTAGCTTAAGTGCAACTCAGTGAACCGCACTGAAGTCATGCACGTGGCACCAACATCAACAGTGCCCTGCAGGTTGAGGCCAGAAACATTTCTAATTATTTTGTGTGTCTGGAAAGCATCATTTAGGGATTGAATCTGAACTACAGAAGCTAATAAAAATTTCAGCCTCTGACTTCAATGAGGATAGCATCAAGCCTGTATCTGTCTAGGTTAAAATCATCATGTTCAGAGGTCTGGTACACAGTTTGTGCCTGCGCTTTACTAAAAACATGCTTACAGTTTATTTGAAAGCTTAACCAGAATTTTAAAGATATGCAAGCCTTTGGAAAGCCATCAGTATGCAGGATGAATTTCACTCTTTCACAAAGGTAAGAACACTTGATTTGCAGATAACACGTGAAGTTGTTTGTTAGTTATAAGACATCAAGCAAGTGCAAAGATTCTGAAGCATACCAGCTGGGGGTTATTTAAACAAACACTAACAAAGGGAAAATAGATTAAACTTGTTAAGTAACTAAAGATGTAGATTAAATAGCTGTCTCACAAAAAAATCCAACCCTATATCAACCCCCCCAAAATAACGGAAATAACTGACATGCTGGGTTTAACTTTCATAATTTCAAAACACAAATGAACAAAGTGTGGGAGAAGTTATTGAATGCAGACGTAGCATTTGACGACTATGATGAGGGCCAGTTTTGCAGTTCTGTAATCACGCTGTGGTCTGGTGTGGCAGGAAACTCATCTGGAAGCGGCAGCCCAAAACACTTTGTTCTACAGGAGGAGTCTGGTGAGCAAGAAGCAAAATGGTGGCCTTTTAAAATGACTGGACCTCTAAAGGTCACCCTATCAAGTATCAAAGAAAGTACAATCCCTCATTTTAATTTTTTTTTGCCTGTTTTTTTTTTTCTGCCTGTTTAACCACAATCATACCTCTGCTGCTCTTCTCTAGTCAATGCATTATTAAGCAAAGTAGCAAATTTTCCTAAACTGTGAACCAAAGGATGCAGAGGGGAAAAAAAAAAAAAAAAAAAAGAAAAAAGAAAAAAGTGCAGCACATCATTGCAGAACAAGGAAAATGCTAGATATAATTCCCTTCTAATATTTGCATTCCCCTGAAGTTAAGGTGACCACACTGTGAAGACAAATGCCAGCACTATATTTTCTAGAAACCAATTAAGGCTATGTCTGTTAATGATCACATCCTTGGGCACTTCCTGTGGATCCACTCAGTATACACAGATATTCTTCTTTACCTAAATAGCTTGGTGAAATAAGAAATACTGATTGAGCCAGTAATATTGTATTGTCAGTAACACACTGCCAGCCTGGCCTGGCCTTCTACAGGGTTTACTGCCAGGGAAGTTGAGAACATATCAGTCATCTAAGAACCAGAATGAATGCTACAGATCTCTGTCAACAAGAAGTGAGTCTTGGGTGGATAAGATAAAAAAGAAGAGTTTATTTGAATGTTACCTTCCTGGTGAAAAAAAAAAAAAAAAAAAGAAAAAAAAAAAGTCTCTGAAGGACGCTTTAGGAAGGTTCTTGCCCCTGATCAAGGATTTCTACACAAAAGAACAACCTGACCCTTTAATAAAATACTTTTTAAAGGTTTTAATGAATAAAAATTAGATCAGGTAATCAATACTTATTACTATGTTATACTTTTATCAAATTATATCCAAAAGCAACTTCTCTCATCCACTTTGTAATTTCCAGAGTGGATTCTGATCGACATTCCTCTAAATAAAGGATGCCTGATATATGACTACATTATTGGCATTTTGTCAATGGCAGCAACTTACAACTTGTCTAATAACTGAAAGCTAATGAAACTTAACTCTCACCAAGTCTGGTAATGTACCTCCTTCCTATCCAGCATTTCAAACTGTAAAAGCAACAGCCTTGTTTTGCTACATTGTAGTATAGTTTTGGAAAAGAACCAAAAGGTTGCCTCTGTAATTGTTGTTCAAGTCAAAATGAAATTAAATATGTCACTATCTTTTGAACACCTTAATGACTCAGACTTGAAATTAGCACAAATGTAATGTAACTGGGAAACAATGTGCTCCCCTGTTATTTTTATGGCTTACCCTAGACAATCTTTTAACATCACAAAAGTATTTCAGTTATTCAAGAAAAGAGATTTATTTTTTTTCCAGAATAAAAAGAGGTTATAGTCAAATCTATGATTTGGCAACTCATTCAAACTTTACGTATTATGTGGAGAAATTTTTTGTGGGTTCACACTGTTCTTCTTGATAGAAATGTGAAACCTAATATCACTTAGAGTTCTGAATTTAGTGATGAAAGTTGCCTCACTACATATACTAGACAGCACTTATAAACTGAATCATCCAACACAGGCTATGTGAAGTGAAATTTAGCCACAGCACCTTAGCAAAGTGATTATGTTCAGACCAAAAGCAGTCAAGCTTCTCCCAAACCAATGCATCTTGCCCAGGAATTGGAAAGATATAGGTAACATGAAATAAAAGGGGTTTTTTTTATTAAAAAAAAAAAAAAAAAAAAAAAGAAAAAAGGCAGCCCAAAAAACTCAAACCAACCAAAAAAAGAAACACACAAAGAGACAACGTAACACATTACTTCCTTACATCACAGAAAGCATTTTTTGCTGCTAGAGATCTCTGTTAAGAAGATAGAGACAAGAAAAAGTAGATGAAAAAAAAAGATTTTTGCAATGTGGTACATTCTTTTCTCCATCCATTTGCTGAACATATATCCGAACTTAAATGACAAGAGAAAAATCAAACACATTTTTCTGACAGGACAAATGTGGTCTATAAAAGGTGAAGCAAATATTTTTTAACACCAGCTGGAAAATATTCCATTGTGGTAAAACTGGAAGTATGCACACTAAAATATGGCTGGGCAGATGAAAAACTTCCAAGTCTCATGAGAGCACTCAGACCACTCACTGCACTCAGAGTTAAGCCATGTTTGGATGCCACCTGGAAGCACTTTGCTTTGACAGCACTCTAGAACCAAAATGAAGTCGCTTTTCAAACAACAGACACAAAATTAAATACATCCTTCAGAGGAATTTCCTGCAGGATGGCACAGGATTCACTGTAAGAGGACCAAAAGACAGGCTGTTTGGCAAAGACTAAATACTGTGATGTTTAAGATCTCATAGCCTTCCAGGCAACTGGCTAGCTTGAGAACACAGAGGTGTCTGGTCAGCAGGGTGGGACCTGCAGGTCAAACATGGCCACTGCTCTGACCAGCTCCAAGAGGGAACGCATCACTGCAGGCTCTCCAAAAGACTCCTCCTCCTGATTAAAGGTCAGTCTTGAAACTTTTATTTATATATATATGTACATATGTGTATATAAATACATATAAAGAATTATTTTGAGCACTTTATAACACAGTGTAGTCTAAATGTAAGTCAATGGGACAAAGCAGTATTTCTCTACACTGAGGTTTCCTTTTTCTGACAAGCAAAGAATAATCTCTTTTTACTATTTTTTTTCTAGATACTCTTAGCTGGAACTACCTAGTTTTGGTTTAAAGTTACTGTCCTTATTGGTGTTACAACAGCTGAGAAAAACTTGTCTGGTTGTAAACAAAAATACGAAGGAAAGTGTATTTCCAGGAAATGTTTCTTATCCGTGAAGCATTTCATAACCTTAAAACAATTCAGACTGGATCTTATATTTAACACTGAATACTGTTCAAATACAATTTCTCTCTCAGGTTTTTTAATATCCCATTACTTTGCTACCAGTTCCTCCTTTAGCATTTCCACTTCTTGCTGCCCTCAGTGCCTGCTGTGTGCCCTCATCTAAATGCCTCTCATTGTCACTGCTTTGTGAAATTCAAAAATAACCTTAGTTTATCACAAAAAAAAAAGAACATATATTCTCTCATAGCCTGCTTTTATGACATGATTGGGTTTTTGTGTGCTAAACTCATACTGCCACAACACAAACACGCCACCGTCAGTGCTCTGGCAAGTCCTGCATCCTTCTGTAGCACCTGCTGCTTTGCCCTACCACCCAGGGCTACCCAACTCCCACTGCTATCAGGCTATTATATAAAAGCCATGAATACCCTTCATTTATAGAAAAGAAATGCCAAACCTATCTCATCCCCACTTTCTCTCTGCTTTTATGATATTGCTGTGGGGAAAAAAAAAAAAAAAAAACAAAAAAAAAACAACTTCCCTTTGCCCAGTCATATTTTGTCCCTGGTTGCCTTTGAAGTTTTTTCTGAAGGCAAAGAGCTTCTGTATAAAATACCCACCAAACAAATAACACCCTGTATGCTCACCTCCCCTCAATACAGTTAAAGTTTAAATTTATGTGGTGAAAATTACTGTATTTGTGAGCATTCAGAATTTTAATCATAATTTCTTTGACGTGCAGAAATAAATAGAGTGTGTGAAGTGGCATCCTTTAGAAAGCAGAATCCCAAATCAAAAAGATACAAGTCAAGGGAAGGCTCAGTTCCCTGCTAAATTCATTACAATGGGAGCCATCAGAATTTAGCAGCACTGATAGGTTTATTTTCATGCCTGCCTTCACTCTGTACTTCAGTAATTCTCCCCAAAAGAACTAATGCTGCAGGTGGTTTGAACTCCTTCCGCCCACCCCCAAAGATCACCCCCCTCAACAACAAAACTCCACCCCACAGAAAGCCCTGGTACTTATCCAACTAAACGGCATTAATGCTACCTCAACAGAAGCAGTCTCACTTCTGATACTCTCTCTTGCCTTGAAGCAGGGAACTTTATTATGTCAATGTTCTTGCTGAAGTACAAGCTGCAGTCATTATCATTTCTATCCTCACGCACACAATTCTGGGTTAATGGTATTGAAGTGTGAATGCCTGCACCCCCAGTATAGCTGACCATGGATGGGAAGGGCAAGGAACAGAAGAGAAATACAGCAAAAGAACTTGTATCAGACAGTTACACACGTTAACTCATGCAATTCTTAGAAGACCTAAATAGCCATAACATTTTATTGATAAACCTACTTAATATCTGTTGGTACCAAAAAAGAACCCTGAGGGTAAGTTTTAAGAGGCGAGTTTTTCAGACTGCTTGAAGGAGAATGCTGTCTGTGATGGTCACTTCTAGAAGGAGCCAGCTCAGAGGCAGGAGACTTTGCTCACTACAGAGTAATTTCTCTGGTAAAGTTAATCACACTCTTTCCAGTTATTATGGAAACCCTATCAGGCATGTTTGACTGTTATAAACAACACCAGTCTATTACCCATGACAGCAACAATTTTCCAAGATGTCAGTAAATCACTGTATCCCAGCTGTGTGCCAGCTCTTTTTGGCACTTACTCGTTGAACTGAATTCCTCATGCAAGAGGTGTTTGTGTGAGGAGACAAGGAAGTGTTCTCAGCTTGTGCTAGCAGCAGGAGGGAAGGCAGCACTGCAATGAGAGCAGATAGGTAGGTACAAGGACAAAGAACTGAGATAATCCTTAAAGACAGAGATTAAAAGTTTGAGCTTGATTCAATTGAAAAAATAGATTAGAGAGAAAGGTACTCAAAGGGAAAGGATATGTGGCCAATACAAGAAGCAATGAACATAAGATGTTTAACATCCTTATTAACAATCTGGATGATGGGGCAGAGCATACCCTTAGCAAGTGTGCTGATGACACAGACTGATGACACTCCCCACAACTGGGAGGAGTGGCTGATATGCCAGGGAGCCATGCTGCCACCCAGAGGGACCTCGACAGGCTCCAGAAATGGGCTGACAGGAACCTCATTAAGTTCAACAAGGCAAAGTCCAAAGTTCTGCACCTGGGGAGGAATGCGCCAATATACTGGGAATCACCCAGCTGGAAAGCAGCTTGGCAGAAAAGGACCTGGGGTCCTCCTGGACAATAAGCTGAGCATAAGCCAGCAATGTGCCCTTGCAGCAAAGAAGGCAAATGGTATCCTGGGCTGCATTAGAGAATCCATACAGCCACATTAGAAATAGTCTGACTTTATCTGCACACAGGCTAGGAATCAGAAAAGATAATGCAAGAAGTAAGGAAAGAGATAACAAAAGTTTTAACGCTAGGGACATGGAGGCTTCATTTTGACAGAAGTAGCAATTGAAACTGGACACATAGGGAATATCTGGGAGTATGCATGTGAATCTGGCAAAAGATTTAGAAAAATAAAAGCTCATTTTATGGTCAGAAGTCTGACATGAGAATTATGGCCTAGTAAATACTGAAAGATTACATGTCAGTAAGGAGGAATTTTTGGGAAAAAGATCTTATGCTCCTTTTTCCCTGTCCAAATTTATTTCAAATGCATGAGATACCTGTGAGGACTGCAGCCATTATGGAAAGCAAACTTAAGCCTAGTGAATCTTTGGAGATTTTTTCCTTACCTTGGGTGTACTGAAATAGGAAGCTCACATTGATACAGGAGAGCTTCCTGATTGGGACCAAACCTATTCTTGGCAGTTACTGTGAAAGGACTCTCACACATTTACCTGTCATAGACAACTTGGGTCTCCTAGCAATAAGACCAGATCTCAGAGTAGTGAATCACAGCCATAACCTTTCTGTCTGCCACCTAGATATTAATCTGAGGAGAGGAAGAAATCTTCAGAATGAAAAAGAGCTGGAAGACAATGAAAGATCAACCCTGATTTACTTCATTTGTTATACATGGAGCAGAATCACCCAATAAGCAGTTAAACGTAGATCAGAAATGGGACTGGGCACTGTATGGAAAGACAAGCAAAAATTACCAGGTAGCTCTTGAATGACATCTTGATCATAAATGGATGTATGGAATAAGACGTGCCAAAAAGGAATTATGATTTATTTTTTTTGTTTATTTCTCTGACATTATCTGTTTATCCTTGCGGTCTTCCCAAAGAATTCCAACAGTCATCTTAGACAAGATCTTCTTCAAGGTGATATCATACATAACTCCTCTATTATTATTAATGGGTTATTTTAGCACCATATGGCCCTGTCTATGGGATTCCAAAAAACTCTGTTCTGTATTTGTTTAGACTTATCATTTGTATAGAATCCTAATTTTAAAAATAGCTAGAAAGACAGACACAAGTGCATTTCCTTGTTCCCCAAAGCCACTATTGCTATTGTAATCCCGAGACACACCACAGGAGTATTAAAGAACGCTTGTGATCAAAGTCAGCAAAAGAAAAAAAGGGTCCCATCCACTTACGAAATCTAAAAATTATCTGAAGATGGTAAATGATATTCTTCTGAAGACAAGCCTTTTTTACAAGCTTATTTGGAATCCACAGGCAGAGCCTTGCTCTCTTCACCTCCAATCCCTTCACAGTAGGAACAGGTTGAGCTGTATTGATCTTAATTTCACACATAGCCATAGAGGGCAGCTTAAACCAGGAGTTACTGAAATTCCTTTCTGTGTTAACAAAGTAGCAGTCCTAGAAAAAGTCTGGCAGTCTCAGTGACTCAAAGTTTCTGATACTCTACATGCTTCTGTATTGAAATCATTCCTTTCTGCTACCCTAGGAAGAATGGTTGAGATACTTGAAGACGTTTCATGCAATTGGAGTGTCTACCTCTCTTCTTCTGTCCAATAGATGCAAAAACCTACTTCCCCTTACTTCATGAACATGCATTTCAGCGCACCACAGGATTTTTATTCCTTTCTATGGGATTTTAATTTACTGTTCACATATTTTCAATATGACTGCAATAGTTCAGAATTGATCCAGCTGAGTATCCGATTTCAGGCCTTGCTTGAAATATATTTGAATCTTGTTTCCTTCCACTTTTCCCATGAGAAAGCTCATGAAGTGTGTAGCCTGACAGCAGCCATTGTTGGTAAGAACTTTTTGAAAAACAAGCAGAGGCTGTTATAATGATAATCAGTCCTTGAGTTTTCTTGTTAACTTACTGTTTTCAGGGCTCTCATAAGAGGAGCAAGATGGCTGCATTACTGTTTATGTAAATGGGAAGGTGGTAACGACTGGCAGAGTGAAAAGATAATTCTGTTGAGTAAAGGTGTGTCTCAGTAAAAAAAATACCAATTCCCTGATAGAACAGACATGTTCTTTAGCAGTGACAGAGACTGGAATTACATGACAAGGAATTTCTGGCTTTATAAACTTTGAATGAAGGTTTGGCACAAATAAAATTAGAAAATGGCTATCCTAAGCTCTTTATCATCGGCTGATTTCTTTGCAGGATTCCTTTCCAACCACTCCTTAAGCTGCCACAACAGCTGGGAGTGATGACATGGGCATTAGGATTCTGCAGTAGTAACCGGAAAAGAAAACTCAGTCATTAAGTCATAACAACCAACAGCAGAAGTTTGTGACAACAGCTGAGTACTTCCTCCATTACCTGAATGCAACAAAAAGACTATCTTTCTATTGTCCTCTTTCAAGCAGTCTGGGGAGAGACGTAAATCTACTGGCATACAGATGTTCTTGTTTATGCAGGCATTGATATCTTGGGCATGTTTTTACAGTTATATGCACACTTAGGCAAAAGTGCACGGTCAGGTTGGTTTGGGTTTTGGTTTTAGGGTTTGGTGGTGGTTTGCTCCACACCCCCCCCTTCCCCGCCGCCCCCCCCCCCCCCCCCCCCCGTCTTGGCTGTTCTCTAGCTCTGGTTTAGTCTATTAGTCTTCCTGTGCAAAGGAAGTAGGAATCCCTTTGGCTTTGGAGTGATGTCATCATATATCTGCCACAAGTCCAAGCCACATTTATGGTCCGTTCTTCCCAGTTCTGATCTTTCACACTGCACTTGGCTGAGAGGAACAGGGGAACAAGGCACTGAAGATTACCACCACAGCTACATTTCAGGAAGGTGAAAGGAAAATATGTGTTCATACTACAAATCTATTAACATATGCCCCTCTGGGATAGCTGTCCTCCAAATCTTGCCTCACTTCTGAAAAGAACTTTGCAGGCATCAGTTTTATTCTCTAGCTTTGGCAAGAGCCACTGCTTGAGAAGTGAAGAGGTAGAAAAGTGGCTCAGTTCTGCAATCAAAGACAGGGCTGGTGGGGCAATAGGTAGGGTGTTCCTTTACATGGGGCTCTACTTTCTTTTAATTTGTGGATAGAGCGATGGTGCTTTCTTCAAACTATTTTTGTTCCAGGTGAAGAAACAAAGAGTCAAGTCAGCAGCATCAGCTCCAATTCAGTTCTGTTTCACTCCTCTCTTGTCAGGGAAAAGTGATCAGGTATGCTCCTATCCAGAATGGTCTGCAAAAGAAACTACACTCCGTACAGAGGCAGCCGAGCTTCCAGCTTGAAATATCCGAAGAGGAGGAAGAAGTGATCTTTTCTCTCTCATCTTTTCCCACACTCATTGTTTTCTCATCAAAAACTTCAGAGCACCAGCAACATAATCACATCATTGCAAAGGTAAGAAGAGGCAAAGAATTAACCTCCTAAAGTCAAACACAATTTTAGGATCAACCAGGACCCAGATGAAACATTGTCCCAAGGTGCTGGTCTACAGAACAGCTTAAGATGTTAGAGTGGCCCCCAAAAACGCTGCCAAAAATTTCACTTGAGAAGAAGCTGTGAGTGTAAACATAAAAAGGGAGGAAATGACATGGCATGGCACATTCCGCTGCCACTGATCTGATTCTGGTACCAAAGTGCAAATAGGATGAAGTTACAGATTTGTGCATCTATTGGGGGGGTGGGAAATACTTCCTATTGGTAAAATTTGTGCTTCTCTGGAAATAGCAGGTCTGATGCATATTTTGTTTAGAGGCAGTGCAAATTCTCTTCTGAAAGCTCACAGATAAGAACAGTTTCCTCAGAGAAATAAAGATAAGTCTTCGCTTCTCTTGCACATCTCAGATTCTGCCCTAAATGACTGGGTGAAGGTGGCCGATTAGAACAAGAAAAAAAAAGCTTCAATTAGCATATAAATATGTTGGTAATCAAGCAATAATAGCAAAGGAAATGCAGAAAAGCATACAACATTTTAATGGGGCATTCTTAAAATATTATATTTTGTAAAGTTTATCGAAGTGTGTATATGACAGTTTAATGAGGTTTTGCTAACATACAGTATTTTCAAGGTTTGCCCGAGTATAGTAGAGATGCTTTACAATAATGAATTGTGATCAGGGTTTTGCTTTTTTGTTCAAAGAACAAGTCACAGTTTCTGCATGTACTCACTAAAATGCACACTGCTACTTATTATTTTCCATACATTTTTTTTTTCTATTTATTTCTAATTTAAATACACACAATGTTGTCTTCATTTGTAAATACAAAGGAAAGAGACAATGACATAAATAGGATGGGCTATCCTTTGCAATACAATCTTAACCATAGGGGCTAAACTGTCTAAAATAACTTTTTTCTGTTATTAATAGCTCAGTACATGCTATTATGCATTAAGTACCTTATGAAATTACTCTGTAGACACCAATTACTTACACAGTACATAATGCATTTTTCTGCTAGGTAAAATTAAGTCTCAGCAATGAAATTGCCATGCCCAACAGTTTGCACAAGAAAAAGGAAAGAGGATACGTAAATTAGTGGAACAAATGCAAGTCTTATCCCTATATGCTCTGATTTCAGCCAAACCTTAAATCTTACCAGAAGTGAGTTTGGTGGTCTCAGAACTGAAATCGCCATGCTCAACAATTTGTGCAAGAGGAAAAGAAAAGAGCATACATAAACTGGTGGAACAAACGAAAGCCCTTTCCTGCTACACTGTGATTTCAACCAGCTCTTAAAAACCTTGTGGAAATGAGTTTGGTGATTTCAGCTGAATTTCACAGTTAGCATCAGAAAACTAGTTTCAATTATTAGCTACAATTTCATTTGATTAAAAGCCCCTAATCTGGAGAGGCCCAGGACTCTGCTAGCTTGTAAATTAAGTTAACATTTTCCTTCACCTCAAGACAGGAGGATTGCTCAGAGCTAGGATGCAATGCACCACGTGTTTGGTAAAGATAAACAAGTGCATTATATTACTGTAATTCTTTAACCTCCATGAGCCACAAAGTATTCCTCTCAAAATAAATAAATGTTGTTCTCCAATTGCTATTAGGTATCCACCATACTTTAGGAAAGTTTGGAAAGCCGGAAGAAGTTTGTTTTTATCAGAGGTGCCTGGACCTACAGTACCCTATTATGCTGTCTCCCCCTCTCCTCTCACCACACACACACAAAAGGGGGAGGATTGTGAGAGAAGCCAAAGCACTGTCGCCACGACATAAATCTAGTGACTCTTCTCTCCCAACCTCACACACATTTGAGCTAGATGATATCTTTAAATGCAGTTGAAAAGACAGAAATAAGTTTCACAGAAGTATAAAATACATAAACCCTCTATCAACATCCATCTACCCCAAATTAAAAAAAAAAAAAAACCCACAAAAAAACCTGATAAAGTAGAAAGTTTGCTTTTTGTGTACAAGTTACACTGTTTGAAACTGAACTTCTTGTACCTAGAGTTTACAGTTCAAAAAGCCTATCTTTTGTTCTTTCAGTTAGCTAGAAGAAAAGCCCATCACATGGAAGAGTGGAGCGAACAGACAAAAGATGCACCTTTGGTCATTATGCCCTAGAATAACTTAAGAAGTGTCACTCAGGATTGGTGCTGGGTGCTCTCTGCACTGCAGTAAAGGAGTTAAATCTCTTACTCTTTCTATCGTACTAAAAATACAGAAAAATAAACCACGAGAAATCAACTGAAAATAAAAGCATTTGGCAAAATCCAGGACCCACTTTCACCAGCAACCTCTCGGTTATTAATGCTTCCAGTGCCCGTGGGTAACTTTGGCCCACGTCACTGTCTAGTACAACTGATAGAAAGAATACTCACAGCATAGCACTTCACTACCAAAAAACAGAGAGAAGGAAAATGATGACTACACTAAATACAATGTTTTCAAGTTACTTCCCTGGCAACTTGCAAGCCTTGGCAAAATCGTACGTCTGTAAGATTATAACACGTGAAGACCAAAGCCAAAGAATTTGAAGGGCATTCAAACTGCATGAACTTGGCCCACCAAAAAGTTAAACCGCAGCTACTCTAACAGTGGAGGTATTTACAACAGTTTTCTATTCATTTCTATACTCTGTATTACACTACTATTCCGACTTCTTTCTCTGTGTGTGTTATTCATCTGGACAAGATCTCTTTTCACTAGAAATAACAGAAAGTACGGGATTTATTGCTATAATGAAGTTCTTTCAAATCTCTGTTTTCTCTCTCTAAAGGACAGGAGGATAGACGTTCATCTCATCAGGCAGCTTATTAGGATTAGCACTGAATAAGACACCACAGAATGTCAAGCCTATCAGTTACTAAACATGCATCATACAAACTTTGTCTTTGCGAGAACCTCTGCTCTGCATTTGTCATCCACCTGAATAATTAACAAGTACATGCTGCCTGCCAGCAGCTTAGGGAATTAATTTTCCCAGATTAAATGCAGATCACGTCTGCAAAAAATTCAGACCACACACATACTGCACTACTACCTTTCAAACATTAAAAACGGCAAGGAAACAAGTTTTTATTATGGTTGCAACTGAGTCTGACCTAAAACTTATTTATTATAGGTATGACTTCATAATCATTATGAAGTGGTCAGAGGGGTTTTAACACCTAACTAATGCAACCAACCAGCCTGGAACTCTTTACAGTTGGCATGAGGAGAAGCTATTTAAATAAATCTTCCTTTGAACACCCTAGAGTTGCCTCACTCTTTAATGCTATTCTATCTCCAAAATACTGAGACAGTCATAGGGAAAAGCTAACGCCTGTAAACACTGAGGGGTTTTTTTAACCTGAAGTATTTACTCTAGGCTCCTTAAAAATAGATTAAAAATTGGTAACTACAGCATGCAATAGCATGTATATTGACACCAAGAACTAAGAAACAAATATAGTATCCCATTACTTCATATTTTCTATGACCCAAGATAACACTTGCCACAAAATCAGAGGCCTGTTGAAGATTGGTTTATATTTGCAATGATAAATATGACCGATTATTGAAAAATATGATTGAAACCATCCTTTTGCACTATGCTTAATGAAAATCGTAACTGCAGAGTGATTTTATATGATTTATCTTATAACATCATAGGAAACTAGATTCTCTAAGAAAGAATCTGAGTGGACAAAGGACAGATTTACAGCTTCCAGGGCACCCTTTCTGAACAGCCATTCCTCAATGCAGTGAGAGCTAAGCAGGGATACCATGTAGCTTGGAGCCACAGTGATATTTGCCGTGAGCCTCTACTACTTCAGTATCTAATCAGGACAACAATCCCAAGGAAGTTAAAGATGTCCATAAGGAATCTGTGGTCATTGTTCCCAGATTCAAAGGACAGGAAACAAATCAAACACACACAAGCTTAATGCTGTAAATTTCTTAGGATGTGAATGAGTGTAACAGAAGAGCCTATAGAAATGGGAAGACTACAAAAGGAGAAAGCTATAGCAGAGGTATCCCACTACCTAGCTACAGGAGTTCCGCCTGTGTAACTCCAATACAAAGTCCACATCCTAACAGATTCTGCAAGCTTTCTATGTATGGTATTCATAGCAAAGGTAATGGGAGTCACAGGTGTACAAAATGTGCAAGACTAGGACCCTCCTCTTAAAAAGAAGCATCCCTTTAATAAGGCAGACAACGTGTTCTTCCTTTGACTCCTCTTTTCTGGGATGCAGCATTTCTACAGAATACTGAATATTCAAGACTTCTTGGATTCATTAATCTGATCCTTGATTTGCCTTTCCTATTAGTTAAGCTTCTGGAGTTCATACAAGACTCACCGCTCCTGCATCATCTATTTGGATGTAGATATAACTACAACGGCAGCTTCCTTTTGGTTAAGCGCATTGCAATATTTCTCCCACTTTCTCAAATAATTGCCATTGGAGGGAATTTAACAGGAGGGAAATTAACTTCACAATTACATTCATAATACATAAAACAGTAACAGATGACCACATAACGGATGTTATTCCAATAAATACTAAAGGCAGTGATTACAGATGGCTCTTCTATTTGTATTCAGTCTGGCTGAGTTATGTACTGCTTCCAGCTCATAGAAATGAATATAAGTGAAGAGTTTCTTCTGAAAGTTCTGAATTCTGAAAGGGGTGTGGGGGTGTGTGTGTGTATATTCCTTAAACATAAATATATATTTTGCTTTAAAAAAAATTCAATATACATATTTTTTTCCTTTTAAAAAAATTTTTTCCCTTAAAAAAAAAAATCTTTAAAATGAAAGGCAATTTGTAAAAAATCTGAATGCTAACCAGGTATGTTTTCTCCAGTTTTAAGAGTTTATGATGTGTTACAATAAACTATTGTCTATTTATTACATAAATATTGTTAAACTTTGAATCTAGGGCTCCAAAATCTTTCCACTCAAAGTTACTATCAACAAATAAAGTGATTACCATTCCTGTGACCTACATTAAAAACAGCCAACTTAATGTGAACGAATTACCAGTTAATCATTAGAGTAAACAAAAATCTATTAAAAAATTGTATTGAAGTACGGTACTTATTACATTGCTAAACATTAGATGCAATCATCTACACAAAAATCATTATCTTTTTTGTTCTTTACTCATTAATAATCACACCCTCAGAAATAAATATTTTGCATAACATTAACATACTGTATTCATTTCTATTTCTTTCAATTTCTGAAAAAAAGTAACAATTTCTTGGTCTCCAATATTGCAGTATATATTTTATCCAGGGAAATGACTAAAGGCAAAGACAGACCGGGCTTGTGTTGGTTTTTTTTTTTTTTTTTAATTCACGTTCTCTATGTTTAATATTTTGCTACGTTATTGAAATTTAAATTGAAAAGGCTTGGTATTGTCCACAGCAGAGACCTAGTTCTAACCACAGTATGCCTATCACTAGCAAACTAAAATTGAGGCCCTGCCCTTAGCCCTGGGGCTTAATCTCTGGGTAATGCTGGAAATGTTGTTCCATGCATGGATTAGCAAATTAAAAGAAGTTACAAACCTCTACTGTGACTTGCCTAACTCCTACAGTCCCTAGATCATCATCCACAGTTACAGCACTAGGTTTAGGTGCCTTGAAAAGACATGGTAGGAAAAAGCAAATTGATAGAAAGATTTCTGTTAACTACAAATTGGAACTACCCCTGCCAAAAAAAACAAAGCCACAGTCTTAAACATGCACAAACATTTAATTTAGAATTAAACAGATAATATAAAACTATCAGAGAATTCCTTTTGTCAGATAGAATTACTTTTGTTCCATCAAAAAGCTAACAAAAACCCCTATGACTACCTATCAAGCTGGTTAAATATGCCATTATTTAGAAATTCAGCTAATAAGGATTGCCCATTAGCATTGAAAAGCTAATACTCAGTTCAAGCCTCCTGCAATTTTGTTTACATCATAATGTTTCAACAGAACATTCAAGGTGGTTAGCATCTTATATTGCACAACACAAACTTTGTGGATGCTTTTATTAAAAGTTTGATACTTACTGATCTCAAAATAGATCCAGGTATAATAAAATATTATTTGCCTCTTATAGGCAAATGTTCTTTTAAAACAGTAACGTTTACTCCATTTAGACATTTTTATTTTGTTAACTATTCTCAAGGAAAAAAAAAATCCTCCAGCAATTTTGCAACCAATATTCACTGCAAAGAAGCATGCATTACAATCTTAAAAAACAGAGAAAAGTCAAATAATTGAATATAAATTCTCACTGAATATTTGAGGAAGTGGGGGTATTCAGACAGCCTGATGTTATGGATCTGATTTGTTTGTTAGAGAGCATGCAACAGAATATGCTAAGTTATACAGGCTCTTGAGATACTGACTATAAACCCTTTATACTTGTAGATTTAGAAACACGAAGTATAACACATCCAATGGAAAGCTGCCCAGTATCTTAATATTAGTTAACTAACTGTTCAACTAATCTAAGGAGGGTCTACTGAATTTGAAGGAGAAACAAATATTGGCTTGAAATTTGTAAGAAACACGACACATGCTTCTGTTCTAACGTAATTCCACCCAAGCACCAGCGTGCACTAGTACCCAGCCCAAGCTTGAGGCATATGAATGAAGCTGAAACACCAGCGTCATCTTACCATAATGGTGAGACAAAAACCTCTGCAGGAACTGAAGTGGATTCCAGTATAACTGGTGAACAGTATAACAGCATAACCCCAGCCACTCAGTTCCCATGACTTTTCTAAGATGAAATATCATCTCTCACTGATGACGTTACGCCCAGTGGATGCGAGTGTGGCTGTATCCGTAACCCGACGGGAACGTGGTCTTTCTCATTAGTTGTGTGGCCCCTTGACCCATGTATAAAGAGCAAGAATTAGTTTTCGGTTGGAGGCTGTAGTAATGGGCACCAGTAACCCCACAGGCTGGCTCTCCAGAAGATTCTAAAGGACAAAAGGATCTCCTTCAATTTCCCGAGCAAAAAAAAAAAGCAGAGAATGCCTGATGAGGCTGCATTTATCTGGCCAGGTAAGCTTCATTAGCTAATCAGGACCATGTTTGAGACAGACATGCAAGCCACTATGCATAAAAGCTGTAAGAAGACAGCAATTCTCTGAAAGCTGGAAAACAGTATATGCTTTGCCATTCCCCACAACAATTAGATTTTGAGTATTAATTTTATACAGTGACTACAATTAAGAGTCTTTCACTGCCCCTGACAATAATATAACACATATTACTCTCTTTGTCTAGCACCAGCTGGAGACTGGTGGCAAAATTACAGGCAGAAAAGTCAAGGGATTCAACCAGCTAGTTTGAGAATCAACGAGGAAAAATCAACCAAGATTACAGCCTCTCCAGACTTTGTGTTAGTGAATTTTAAAAGTTCTCTGGGATTTTTGTTTATTTGGGGTTTTTTTTTCCCCAAACCTTCCACATATTTATAAAAAGCATGTAGCACTTCTCTGAAGTACCCTGTAAGCAATGATAGTGGGAGCCAAACATAGCTAAACAGTTCTGGAAGTGTAGTTACAAGCCACAGCTGACCTAAAAAGTGCCAATGGTTTCCCTATTCTGTTACACAATTATGCTTCTTGCCAGTCGTATACAAACCACCTGAGGTTCAGATCAGGCAATTCAGTGCCCAAATCTACTCCAGCCACTGATTTTTCTGCAAATAGTTCCAGCAAGGGCCCCAATCTGTGAGAACTATGATGATGATTCTGCAATATTGACATCTTTCTACTAGGAAGTTGACTGGGACCACCAACTCATTTCACACAGGCCATCCAGGAGCCATCAGATAATAATGGGTTTTAGTTTCCACCCACCTGGGCTACATTCAAACTAGTGACCTAAGGTGAAGGTCTCCACATCCCATTACCAGACCCTCAAGCCATTTAGGATCTTTGTGTAGCAAGCTTTTTCCTGCAGCATAAAGTCAAGAGACAGTAAAAATCTGTCTATATCTGAAATCTGTTCTCAAGTTCATGGTCAGTCAAAGCCTTCTGATGCAAGTACAAAGATATGAATTTTCAGATATTAATTTGGCTGAATATTTTTCATTCAATACAAAATGCCCTGTGTAAGGAGAAAAATAGATAAAAATTAAAACACAATATTTTGCCATAAAATTTGAAATTAATTGTTTATAGAAACAAAAAGTTAATTATTGGTAATACTGGATATTAACTCGCTGCATGGTAATAATAAAAAGAATAAACCAACAGCAAGAATTTGAAAAAATGTTAATAGTAATTCAAACAACATCAGCAGTACTATCAAGACATTAAAGTATATATATTTTTAATAAAGACCAAGCTAGACATAAATTACATGTTTAGCATTTAATGCTATATTCACATACATTGTATTTTCTGTTCGCTAATGCTAGTCTTTTTAATACACAGTTTAAAATATTAGGAACTGCAAATTATTTTGTGTGTTAAACATGTGAAGTACTACAGAAGTGTTAATTAATGTATCATTAAAGCAGTTTTTAGGAGGAGTGAGAAGATTATTTTAAGCTGTATCAGTTTCAACTAGAGTAAATACACATACATTTACAATGAGTTTAACAATTTATTAAAAGTGATCTTGTACTAAATAATACAAGAAGGTTTTTTGGGGGGATGGGGGTTTTCATTTCAGCTTTTTGTTTGTTTTTTAAATAAACATACCAAATACTACGCTAGGTTCAAAATACTTTCTCTGTAACATTCAGTCTTGAATTAATCAGATAAAGATGAAAGTGAAGAATTTTGCCAACAGTGTTTCTTACTAAACTCACTCAGTTATGCCTTTCAGCCTGGTATATTTTATATGAAGGATATCTTGTTAAAACAACTGTTGAAGGCAAGTCATGTCATATCAACCACACACCATACCCTATGGGAGCTCAAATATTCCAAAATCTATGTTAATATAATCCTGCCACACAATTCAACTAAGAAAATATCGCAGGTTTTCAGTGACATGCAAGACTTCATATAAGTACCACATTATCTATATGTCTTCCAGAAATGAGGTAAAGCCATAGCAAGGATTATACTGAATCAATTTAGGAAGGTAAATATTGTTAACAAGCACCATAAAATAGCCTAGTAGATGATTCTAATCTCTATTTATCAACTAGCAAGTAGGCTGCACTTCTCAACGCAGCTTCCAACAATATATCTGCAGGACAGCAATATTCTCTGGCTCAAGAGACCAATGCAACTTCTCAACAAGGGGTTTGTGGCTTTCTAATACAAGATTTACTATGCATTATGCCATGTACTTCCACCATCCTTTTTCAAAGTGGTTTTTAAAAAAGTATGAAGCTTCTTGCCTATCTAAATCTTTTGAGGCTAAGTACAATTGTTCAGGACATCCAGAATCTCCTGGAATACTTCATGCAAAGATACAGAGTATTGCTTTTTGCAGGATTTTGAACCTCAGAAACAACACACTTTCACAGTCATTTAGCTTTTACTGAAAAAGAAGACGGGACAACGGAGGATCCAACAGAGCTACTGGAGTTTATGGGTTCTTTGCTACTCCTCTGTGTGACACGCAAAACAGACTGAAGACTTCCACATTACAGGGACCAGAAAGGTGAAGACAAACAGTCACAGAGATGCTTAAGAATTTTAGTAAGCTAGCCAATTATGAGTTCTTGACGAGAAAGTCTTATTTTGTTTATTATTTGGGCTAGACCCCAAACATTTTTTTTTTTAATTAACAAAAAAAAAAAAAGGCTAAACAACAAAAACTTGGCAGAGTCAATTCTGTTTAACCAGGCCACTCAGCAGGCTGACATTCAGCTTTTAGACTGTATTTTTCAAAATATTTTCTCTTTGCTGACAGAAGCTGCTATAAAAAAATTTGCCTCAGCAGCCAGCTGGTGATTGACGGCAGGGCCAGAGAGACTGCGGTAGGCTTAAGCAAGGGAAAAGAGCATTAGCTGTGCCACAGTGGTGAGGTAGTCTGAGGTTTACAAGCAATAATAAGGAGAGATAAAAGCACGTTCAGGACACATTTCTGAGACAAAAGAATAAAAGAACACTAATGATGCAATACTAGGCATGACATTAAAATAAAAGTCTAGAAACACAAAATAGATAAAAACAACAAAAAAAAAAGCTTAAGATTCCATCCTGCTTTCCTAAAATGTTTCAATGGAAAAGAAGCAAGATCTGAAAACTCCAGTGTACCAGATTATTTGGGATCCCAATTTTGAAGTCACAAAAAACTGTTTTCCCTGCCTTTGTGTCTCTGAGATTCCAATTTTAAAATCAATAAAATATTCTGGTTTAAAGGTCATTATTTGATTCTAGCTCCTAACTAGACAATGGAGTTTTACCAAAATCCTGACGTAGTTAAGCAAAAAATAAACCACAAGCACTAAGCAGTAAACATAAGTAAGCTTAGTGTTTAAAACCAGACTAATAACAAGTGGTAGTTTTGGGTCAGATTTGAACATTCTTGCCAAAGGCTGATATTTTTACTGTCCAGCGAAGGAAGAAAATGGCACTACACAGTGAGGTAACCTTTCTTCATCCAGAAGAACCCTAGAAAAATCCCACAGCAAAAATCTCCAACACCCAGAGAAGCCACTAAACAGCGTTTCACTTGCAATTAACAGAAGGGGCACTAAAGCGTTTTAAATGAATGTTCCTCTGCTCTGTCCCGCTTGACTCCGCAATTGATAATGCCATTAGCTACTTGCACAAAGCAGCTAAATCTTTCCACATGTATTTTCTAGATGGATATGGAACTCAAAGACCTTGTTTTCTTATCCAGAAGTGTTACAACTGCAGTCAGCACATCTATATAAAATCATAGAATAGTTTGGGTTGGAAGGGATCTTCAAAGGTCATCTAGTCTGAACACGCTGCAAGGAGCAGGGACATCCCCAACTAGATCAGGTTGCTCAGAGCCCCATCCAACCTGGCCTTGAACATTCCCAGGGATGGGGCATCCACCACCTCTCTGGGCAACCTGTTCCAGTGTTCTATCATCCTCACTGTAAAAAAAAAAATTAAAAAAAAAAAAAAAAATTTCCTAATATCTAATCTATCTCCCTCTATTTTGAAATCATCTTTAAAAAAAAAAATCTAAACAATAAGATGGCAAACAACAGATGCCTAACACTGTAGTGTGGAAGTCTCCTTTCATCTCATCGAGCTGTTGTGTTTGTGTTTCACTATGTCCGTGAGGTTTTAAGCCTTCTCTAGTCTGAGGAAACTATCACTCAGTTTTGTAATTTTCCTGGCACAATGACTATGCACAGGCTTTCCCGGTTCTGGCTCCGTGACAGCTTATTTTTTTCTGTAAGACAATGCCAGCCTTGTTCTCCAGCAGTCAGGAGCAGAAGCAAAGAACTCTAGCTCTTGTGGTTTTGAGCTCAACCCTTCCAGTACACCTAAAAGTTGAAGTAAAAGATACACAGATTCTTCCAAAATAATAGTGCTCCATCACTCATTACAACTGTTTGGGCTTCAAGTAGTGCTCTCTGAGGATCGCAGGGCTCTCCCATTTGCATACACCTCTCTTCCCTCACCACCACAGCACTCAGCCTGTGCTATTCTCTTCAGCCACGTTTCTTCTGCCTCAGCTGACTTGCAGCTAACTAGGGACCCTGCTCCTCCACCATGCACAACGTTCATTTGTCTCAGCAACCACATTATCTATCCCTCCCTCCCAAGTCCAAGTCCAATGATTGAGCGTCTCTGGCTCTACAGTTTTAAAGACTCAGAGTTAGCGTGTGCTCTTTTTTCAACTCCTCTGAGCACTCTTCCTATAGGCATGCTCTGACTCAAATGGGAATGATTTAACCTTCTTGTGTTTGTGCATCCCTAAAAAAAAATATAGATATATAGATAAGTGGCATTCCTCAGGAATCAGTATTGTGACCAGCCCTGTTCAACATCTTTGTTGGTAACATGGACAGTGGGATAGAGTGCACCCTCAGCAAGTTCGTCAAGGACACCAAGCTGTGCAGTGCATTTAACACATTGGAGGGAAGGGATGCCATCCAGAGGGATCTTGACAGGCTGGAGAGGTGGGCCAAGGCAAACCTCATGAAGTTCAACAAGGCCAAGTGCAAGGTCCTGCACCAGGACCATGGGCCAGGGCAATCCCAGGCACAAATACAGGCTGGGCAGAGAATGGATTGCAAGCAGCCCTGAGAAGGACTTCAGTGTTCTGGTGGATGAGAAGCTCAACATGAGCTGGCAACACACGCTTGCAGCCCAGAAAGCCAACCACATCTTGGGCTACATCAAAAGAAGTGTGGCCAGCAGGTCGAGAGAGGTGATTCTGCACCTCTACTCTGCCCTGGTGAGACCCCACCTGGAATACTGCATCCAGCTCTGGAGCCCCCAACATAAGAAGGACATGGACCAGTTGGAGAAGGTCCAGAGGAGGGCCACAAAGATGATCAGAGGGCTGGAGCACCTTTCCTATGAGGACAGGCTGAGAGAGTTGGGGCTGTTCAGCCTGCAGAAGAGAAGGCTCCAGGGAGACCTTATAGCAGCCTTCCAGTACCTCAACGGGGCCTACAAGAAAGATGGAGAGAGGCTGTTCAGTAGGGCCTGTTGTGATAGGACAAGTGGTAATGGTTTTAAAATAGAGGGAGGTAGATTCAGATTAGATATAAGGAAAAAAAAAAAAACCATTTTTACAATGAGGGTGGTGAAGCACTGGAACAGGTTGCCCAGAGAGGTGGTGGTGGATGCTTCACCCCTGGAAACATTCAAGGCCAGGTTGGATGGGGCTCTGAGCAACCTGATATAGTTGGGAATGTCCCTGCTCCTTGCAGAGGGATTAGACTAGATGACCTTTAAAAGGTCTCTGCCAACCCTAATGATTCTATGATTCTATACGCGCATCAGTGTAATAACCAAACTCTCATCTGTCTCCAGATGTAATTAGCTTCTTCGGGCAAGCTACAGAGTCATATGGTGACCCATCCCCCTATACGAGCCACATATCCACAGGGTAGTTATCCTAAATAACTAGGTATTTACACTGAATTTCTGAATTACAAACAGTGAGCTTCCTTGCATTACAAATATTCTTTCACCCATATGCTATATTTTATATATATTTTATACTGTATTACGACATATAGCTAAGAAGGGAGGGTCTGCAGTATATGCAAAATGCTACTGTCCAATTAGACATCATTTTACGCACCCAGGAGTTAGTGACTATGCAAGGCACGAGGCACATGACAGACCAGCCTTACAGCAACTGAAACAGTTAAAAGTAACAGCAGCTACTATCTAATAAAGACACATACATCTCAAGGAAGGTAGATCTTACCTTGAATTTCTATTAAATACAGTCTTCCTCTGACAATTTGGAAAAACAAATTTCTGGAAAAAGCCACACAATTATTCTAGTAGGAACTGAAAATCAGAAGTATGACCAGTGCTTTGGAAGAAAATAGAACTTTTGTCCAATCTCTTTTTGTTTTCAAGAAATACTAGTGAGCCAGAAAGCAATTTTTTGAGTTTTAAGGAAACGGAAGACTTTCAATGACAAAAACATTTCTTCAATGTACCCAGACTTTTTTCTTAACAGCTCTTGAAAGAAGGTGAAGAGATGGGCAAGGGGGGTAAAAAAAAAAAAAAAAAAAAAGGCTCAGAGGAAAAAAAGACTGCACATTTATAAAAACTGATATCACATATTAGAACAAATTTTTAGAAAATTCTCTTGTACATCTAGAAATCAAGTCTTTTTCATCTAAAAATAAGGATAAAAACCAGCATGATTTTCCATATTCTAAATCTGCTTTCAAATACATAATTCAAAAAGCCACATGCAAAAAAAAAATTAAAAAAAAAATTCTGTAAGCAATAGCATGATAGTTCATTTCACCACAGCATTTTTCTTCACCAATGTGGTAAATTACAGCTCTGACCTAAATTTTCATATGTTTATTGAGTGGATTTGCTACCATATAATAAACATTGTAATACCAGTATTTATGTTTTAACTAGTATTTTTTGAGCCTCTTGCATCCGAGGCCATAATCAAATTACGCAGTAGAGTTCCCCAATTACCTCCTTTCTTCATTATATTTACCTGTTTTTCCCTGGCAGACGCTGTTTGCGGTGCCATCTGGAATGCATACTGTGGTCTCCCAAACACAAGTCTCAAGCCAGGGGAAACATTGTTGGAAGCGATGGGCACATTAAAACCAGTATCAGGCACTGATCTACCTACCCAAGCGCTCCCAACAGCTCTACGGAGTGCTGGTGTGCCTGTCATAATGAACAATGTACCCCTCTTTCTAGGGCTGGAGGTTAAGCAACAGCGAGCACAAGTAGCGACAGAGGAAGCTACGGGGATAGCAATTCGTAAATAGGAATGCAAGTTAGCGGTGGGGAGAAGTTCAGTATCAAAGCATAAGCACAAATGGAGAAAAAGAACAGTAATTTCCTGTTTATAGTTACTACTGCATTTGGCCTAAAATATAATAATTTTCTGTTCCTGATGTCATCTTGCTACCTTTATGCAATATGCAACACGTGTATCAACTCAAACTATGTTTTTCATTCTACTGTAGATGTAAAATTTTGCTTAAACACAACAAAGGGCTGATATTTAAATAAATTGTATTTGATCATCCAAGCTGAAGTTAGTTATCTGTCAATCGAAAGAAAAAACTACGCAGAAGAGTCAAAGCAAGCCACCCTGCAAAGCCACAAATATGGTATTGTAGGTACAAACAGGAGGGGTATGATGTCCACCAGTAAGCAGTTATTTACTTCCTTAGAAATTTACAAAGTAATCTTATATAAGCACACGGGAAAAGTTAAAACAATATACAAATGTTAACCTAGAAGAAGCTACATACCAAAATGAATTTTAAAATGTTTTACCAAATCACCTCAAATACATACATGTAAAAAGATAAGCCTTACGCCATGCCTTTAGAGTAAACACACTTAGAACAGGTAGAGCAGCAACTTCTAGAGCAGAAGAGCCCTTGTAAAGCCCTACTTACCCTTTGCAGAGCCTGACATTGAATAGGATTTTCTGCCACACTCCAGCTTACTGCAAACATCCTAACAGCACATGGATAAAGAGTGTTCATAGGCAGCCAGGAGTGACACCACGTGCATGAGGACTGTGGTGTTCTCCAGTAGTGAGTAAAAGAAAACAAGAAACCTCCCACTTGCAACCATGAGCATATTGCTGCCATGCTACTAAGCCCTTGTACTTAGATGCTTGCAAGAGCTATGTGACCAGTGATAATCTTCCTCCAAAAAGCACCCAAGTGAGGAGGGTCTACAAGCCTCAAAGGACTCCACCTCCTTAAACCACTGCTGAGGAAAAGGGCACTTATCTTAACAAAAGTCAGTGCATTGAAAGGCCACCCAATTCCCGTATAAAAATGATCTGAACATCTGTGAAACATGACATTTATTTGCATTTCTTAGGAATTCTTCAAAGATTCTAAGAGCATAGTCTCCCTCAAATTAAAGGAGAAGATCTATTCCTGGTTTTCAACCAGTTGGTGTCTGATTTAAACTCTGGAGGAAGGATGAATAGTTGATTGCTTGGACTATTTTTACTCTTGCAAAGTAGGCATTACTGTAGGAATGCATCAAAGTATTTAAGCAAGAAAAATTTAAAAAATTTGAGTATACAATAGTCAGAAAAAATAATGCAATTTTTGACATTCTGGAATGTATTTCATTCCATTTAGTGACAATGTCAATAATTAGATTCAGTTTAACCTCCAAGAGACAACCTAGGCCTGGAGCAATTTATTTGCTCTTCTTCTTTTGACATCTCACAAAAGATCTGTTTATAACTTGCAAGTATGCTTAGGGAAGAAGTGAGGTAAAAAAAAAAAAACAAAAAAAAAACAAACCATCATCAACAATGGAAGCACCCTGTCTAATGAAGTTGCCTTAACGTGTTCAGTACACTTAACAGATTTTGCTTGTTACACAGTACCATGACCCCCTAAGATATGAATCTACCAGCTGTGAACTTCACAGCCACTCAGTAGCCCTCTTATGGATGATTATCTGATTCCATACCTTTGCTAGCAATTTCAATGCCACAGTTACCATTGATGCTGATGCATGGTCTGGATACAAGCCTGATGCTCCCCAGGGTGATATAAATCAGAACTGCCTCTCCCTGTCATGCCAGGTCCAGCATGTAACATAACCATCACCAGTAATCAAGCAGCAATGCAGCAATTCTAAAAGCATGCGGCTACCCCTGGAAGCAAGGCAGTCTCCTACTATAACGAACACAAAATGCTCTCTTAAGCATAAGATCCAGGTGTTGCTCAAAGCACGCAGCAAGTAATTTTGCCTGACTAGGTTGTGATCACCAGGCCTTTCGCTTCAATTTTGGTTGAGAGATTTGAGGGGGTGAAAAAAAAGCTCAAAATACTTTTGGAAAAATTTTCATTTACATCATTGGATTTCAAGGCAAAGGAGCTCAACCATGTGGGATTTAGCATGGACAGCCCTGTCACAATTAATCAGGCAAATCATACCATCAGCAGGATTCTATGAAGACCAAAAGTGAAATATGTGAAGCAACTCAGAAGATTAGGTTTCTCACCCTTAATTCAAGTCTACAAGAAGAATACCTCAAACGACAAAAAAAAAAAAAAAATTATATTATGAAAAATAAGATTGATTTTTAAATGCAGTACAGCTCTGGGGTCTCTTTATCCCAATGATTATTCACTATAGAGTTGTGGAACAACTAACTTCCCTTTAAATTCTACAATAAGAATTTTCTTTTGTTGAGCTTTGAAATCAAGGGAAGTGCATGACTAAAATCAGATGAAGTCTGCATTAGGAGCATTTTGCCAATAGAGCAATCTTGGTACACCACTGTGGCAAAGCACTAAGCTTGTAATCAGCTATATCAGCAAAGGTCTGCTTTGGACTCAGACAGGAAAATCACCACTTATTAGCAAAACAAGCAATATCAGTAAAAGAACAGTTTTGCAAGTAAAATAGTATCTGCTATAGAGGTTTCTGCTGATGCAGCTTTGTGCAAGTGGGATACTACACCACTTATATACCTTCAATTGGCCAAGCTATACCAAAATATACTAGAGACTTGGCTTGTATTCTGCTCGTAATCTTAGCACAGTACTTCACTCAAAATATTTTCATCATTTTCTATCCCTATTGAGTAACTAAAAGCGCTCAATTCAACTTGCCCAGTTAGCAAAATATGAATGTCCTTTTTAGGGTAACATCCAGCTCAAAATGTAGAGCATGGCAGCATTCTTGAGGCAAAGACAATACTGCTAGACAAAGCAACGGTACCTGCTATACTAAAGCACAGCTACGATGAATACATTGATCAGTACTGGTCACTGATTATATAGGTGACGGACTGCCTAGTCTACAGCCTAGTGCAGAGAGCGTCTGCAACCCTTAGGTGCTTCCAGACAGCCCTGAGACTAACAGGCTGCCAAACTCATTGCACCCTGCAGCATGACTGGTTACACTCCCTTTGCCTGGACTGCCTATAGGTGCATCACTGAGAATCACCAGCAGACAGTACTCTCAGAAATGGCAGATGTTTCCACTGGGGAAAGCGTGAAAACACAACAGCCCCTCTCCCCCAGCCCTCTGAAGCAGCTTACATGAGAGGATATGCAGAAGAAGTGGACAGTGTGAGTTCCCTCTCCTAACACGGTGATGACCTCCAGTCTTAGAGGTAGCAAAAATAATAACAACAGGTACCAGCTCACCACAGTCACAAGGCTTACGGATCTACTGCCCTAGGCATGTAAATGAGTCACTGGAATTTAGCAAAAGGGGTGGAAAACTATACAGAACACTTCTAAGAAAGGAGGCAATCGATCAATGCATAGAAATTCAGCAATCCAAGAACTGCACAAAGATGTGTACACGCCCTGGCTGTGAGTCAGCTGTTGAGGAAGCACACCGCAGTGTCACAGCCAGCTACGAACAGCTACATGAAATTAATTCATTTAACTGCTGCTTCGTTCCCCACAGTCCATTTAACTGACTTTTGTCTGGAGGTAGGGGAATTTCACCTTTTATATAGATGCAGCTGGAAAGACTTTACACACAAATTATTCCCAGTATACAACACAGACTCTAAACAGTGCAGCCTGATTAAATGGTCCAAGATACAGCATCTTAAACTACTCTGCATCACAGTCTGCAATCTCAAAGATGGCACAGACCCAACATCACTTATGAAACACTAAGATGAAGTTCAATGCAACTGTAACAGGCAAAGGTATCTATTTTCATGAGTCTCCTGTTGGTCAATGAGCAGAAAACTTTCAAGTGTGATAGACTATATCTTTCTTTATTGTTGATTAGATTTTTTTGTTTGGTATGGATGATAAATTTACTCCCTATATACCAGAAATTAAGGGCAAACCCTGATTATATAATCTTTGGTTCATACCGTATTGGGGTTTATTGTTCTTCGTTGGTTTTTTAAAACAACAATTTAGTATTTTTTATAACCAAAAATGACATAAATTAAGAACTGTCATGCTCCTATTGCACTCAGGTAGAAGTATGCTTTACACTTCCATTGTCTTTTTCCCTAAAGTTATTGTATTTTCATTCTTTTCAAAAGTGTGTCTGTATGTGCATATATCTACTTGTGTATATACGAACATGGAACTTTGACCACAAACATCTGACAGAAGTGTTAAACAAACCAAAAAAAGTTAATTATACAAAACGTAATACAAGTCTTGTTCTCTGTGTACCAGTTTGAATTGATGTAGACTTTGCCAAATCTTTGCCTGTTTTAACTGGAGCAGTATTTGGCTTAAAGGGAAATCAAATCAGTATAAACAGAATCATAGAATGGTTTGGGTTGGAAGGGACCTTTAGAGGCCATCTAGTCCAACCTAGTCCTTGTATCTAGTCTAAATCTGCTTCCCTCTATTTTAAAACCATTACCCCTCATCCTATCACAACAGGCCCTGCTAAATCATTTGTCTGATACTTTGAATACCTTAAATTGACTACAGATGATGCTATCCTAAAGGAATTTTAGCAGAAATTCAACAGTTTTGTCATAGATAAGTCAGAAGATTAGTAATATTTCTGCATCTGGATGTGAAAAGTGAGTTGTGTCACTTTTGTATCATGAAGCCCTATGGCTAGGTGGGAGAATTAAATGATTGCTAAACAACTTAATTTAAGCCTTAAGCTTAAGCAATGTACAGTGCTGTGGAGGTCTGCTAAGTAGCCAACTTAGGGAGGGAGGGGGGGAAAGGGGGGAATATTCACAATTTTGAGGTTTGCTCAAATAAATCCTTTTGGGGGGTGGAGGAAAAGTGAGGGACAAAATGTTATTCAAAAGCTTCACTTCCAGTAAACTTAACTTATTTTTCAACAAAACACTATGCTCAACAAGTTCATTATTTAATCTTCTAGTAATCTGAAAAGCAAATTTTGTTCTAAATAAAATCATCATTTGGAAAGGAAATGTAAAAATTCATTTAGGAAGAAAACATGAAAGATTTCAGGGTTTCCAAAAACCACCTCTTAGCCCTTCTTTTTGGATAAACACATTCCCTGAATTTGCTAACCATGTGCAAATATTCTAGCTTTGTTTCCAGAAACAGCTCTTTTTTAATAAAAAAAAAAAAAAAAAAAAAGAGAGAAAGTAAGAAAAAAGGGAATTCAGTAGTAGCCACCATGGACACACAAATTGTCAAGGGAGAATTGTCTTCTGTATTTCCACAGCGGCATTATGCAAAACAAGCCTCACATTACTTAAAAGAAAGGCTGCAGCCATCTCGTACTGCTACAAGTAAGGAGAGCCTGCTCATGACTCACTGCCTCTGGTTGGTTGCAACTCATCAGTGCTGGCAGCCCTAATCTGCTCCCAGCCATTATGACCAGCAGCTCTGAAATATGGATTAGGTCTACCCCAAGTACTTTGTGCAGGGAAAGAACTCCTTGAGCCCTTTATTCCCTATGGAGTACCTGTGCAGGAGAATAAATCAGTGATGTGAAAGAAAACATAAAATCCTTCCCAGCAAAATTTGCAGATGACACAAAAGATAACAAAATGGTAAATACCAGGGAGTTGTCAGTTCCACAGATTGCATTGCAGTCTGGGCTCACCTGAATAAGATGTGTTTTAACACAGCTGTGCACAAAGCTGTCTATCTAGCAGCTAAGAGCACAGATTCCAAAAAAAAGACAATATAATAACCTAGGAAGAGGCATATGAATGATGGTGGATAACCAAATTAATATTAGCCTATACTGCAATACCCTGGCTAGAGCAGCAAAAAAAGATCCTTTGCTGTATATACAAGGAAGCAAACACAGAGTAGCAATAGGAAAGGATTATAAAAGTCACTACTGATGCAGAGACAGATAATCTTTGTTTCAAACCTCATGTAACAACATGGATCCAGTTTACATCTGTGATCCCTGAGCACTACCACAGAAACAAGTAATAGACTACACTAGTATTCAAACTAGAAAAATTTCATTCATCAAACAGCAACAAGGAGCATCCAAATTCTGGAAAACTTGCCTTGCTAAGCAGGAGAAACCTGTGTCAAAGAGGAGGATAAAAGACCACTGAGTTACTGCCTACAAATACTTAAATGGGGGGAGGCACAATTGAGGGGTATCATGAATATTAAAGGAGGACTTTTCAGCTTCTTAATGCTTGATTTGGTATGTTTCGCTACAAAGAAGAAGTTAGAAGACTTCAGACTAAAAATAAGGTAACAAAACTTAAACTAAGTACACTTCATCTACAGAAAGGACAGGTTTTCTTTCACCTGAAGTTCTTATAATTAGCATTTTCCTTCTAAAAAGAACCAGAAGTTGCAAGACTGTGTTACTATCTTATAATGTTAGGGTTAGGGTCAAGATGTCAAAAATGTCAAGAGCTCAAAAGACGGCAAAAAATTGGAACTCTACCTCTCAAAAGCATACCTAAAATGCTCCAGGATACCTTTGTTACTGCAACCCATGGCACTTAGAGAGCGTTAGGGCAGGTACTTGGCCAGGTCCTTCTATTCAGGAGATAGTTATTTCCCCTTCCCCCAAGTTGCGGGATGATCATATAAACTATTACTAAGCCAAATGAAACTGTTATCACGCTCACTGCTTCCCCAACTAGTATTTTTTATATACTTGGCATTAATGCTTCTGTATTTGTGCAAAGCAGCGAGTTACTGAAAGAGCACAGGAAAAGTAAAACCTTGCTGAATACAGGGAGTAGCTCAGTCACAGATAATTTGAATTGATCTCTCAATTTCTGAAATCAGTAACATGACTCAGGAGAAAAAAAAACAAACAAACAAAAAAAAAAAACCAACAACCACCACCAAAAAACCACACACAAACACAAAAAGAACCCTTCATATCTGAAACAAAAATGAAATATAAAAACAATTTCTGTAGAATATCAAAAACTTGTCTTAACAGGGAATTAGCAGACTGTGAATTATATCCTGTTGAAAGAGTGTGGTTAAGGGACCTGAAGATCCAGCCAGTTTAACACGGATTGCATGCAAGACAGCAAAAGGTAATTGCCTAATTGGTCAATTGACCAATATCAAATCCACTTCAGGATTTAACTTAGAATAGATATTATAATTAAATACTGCACAGCTTAAGTGAATCTTCAAAATTTGTATTGAACTATAAACTGAATAGGATTTTGTAAACCTAAACATTGCCCTTTATTATTCAGTGGAATAAAATTTTCAGGTAACACATATATATTACATCTATTCTATATTCAGGCTACGTTCCATTAATCTCAAAGCAAAATTTTAAAGCCAGCACAACATCTAACTGTGTCATAATAGAAATATGACAAAATTTCTGGTATTGAAAAATTATATTTTTTGAGTGCTGTTCTCTCAAATGCTCCAATCAGCCAAGGATTAGATGTTCAACTTAATGCTAGCCAGTGATCATTAATCATTTTAAAGTGGCACAACTAATCTCATTTCTTACCCAGAGAAAGCCTACTCTCGTATCTTACAGGTAATGAGAAGTTGGCTCACTTTTGGATGTGTTTTAAACTTAAAGACTTCTTTTCTTCCTCCAAAAGACATCTAGAACAGCTGAGCACAGAGAGCCTGCAGATAAGCTACACAAAGGTGAGAGAGGACACAGGCAGCTGTAGTAGGGATCAAGTTTTGCCACGCAGCTTCACACTGAGGCTGTAAGAATCAGATGATTTATATTAAAAGGCCCATTACATGACATAGCAGTGGCTTCTTTGCCATTTGTTGATAGAGAATGAATTAGAATATTAGCTTTCAATGTCTTCTTAGAAGAGATCAAATTTATGAAGAGGAGATACATAGAATTTTCTTCAAGTACACCTATTAAACTCACATTGTGAGGAAAAAAAATCAAGATGTCAAACGAGGGAACATCACCCCAAAGAAAGACCCACTTTGGAAGAAGATGGAGGCCTCTCTTTCCTGTTTTACTAGAGAGATGAAACTAAACAGCAGCTTCTTCAGTATGTTCTCTCTTAGGTTAACCCCTAAAGATGGGATACTGAAGTCATTGTTGGAAAAAAAGCCCATGTACTCTACAGCATTAGCTTGTACAACAACCCTCTTGTCCTACATGTTACACATTTTTCCTGCAGCTAAAATAATTGTTTCAGACTAATGTATCTTTTCTTCAGCTATATGATATCAGATGAGCCAGGATATACAAAATGTCTGAAAAGTCTTGCATCTTTCTAAGTCAATTTATGTGCAACACCACCACCAATAAGCCAAAAGATGGAAATAGATAATGACCTCCCAGCCATTACCAACTTTTCTGTGTGCTGCTTGAATGGCTATGAACCAGTATGTCCAGCTGCAGAGGAGCCAACAGGGGTTTTAAACCACTTTCACAGAGTTGTGAATCTCCATGTGGAACTATTAGCTCCACCTCTGCAAGTCTTTTACTGCTTTGTCTACATCAAGGTGGTGATGAGCTCTGCAGACCACTTCAACTACCCTGAGAAATCCTTCATCTTCCCATGTTCTGCATCTGGTTGAATTCCCTCACTAGAAACCCTGGAAGAGCTATTTGGCCCATTACAAGGTTTATATTCTCATTTATGTTGTCTACCAGGGCCATAAGATTTCTTCGGCATAGAATGCAATTCTCATTTTGTTTTATCCATTTGATAAATAAACAAATCTTAACTTAAGCCTTAGGGGCTGGAATGGTTTAGCCTTGTGCCTCCTTTTCTCGGTTGTACAAATATTTATGGGTTTGAGTCAACATATGCGCTCCTTATTTTGGTCTGTTAAGTTTGGATACATTGAGAATGTACAGGTTCAGGTTAAGCCCCCACTAGATCTGTTGTTTGCAAATAGAGAAGGACTTTTAAGTGACGTGATGGCTGGAGGTCATCTTGGGCACAGCAATTATGAAACTACAGTTTTTGATTTTCGGAGAAGCAAGCAGGGGCATCAGCAAAACTGCCACCTTAGACTTCTGGAGGGCAGACTTTGACCTGTTTAGGAGACTGGTTGACAGAGTCCCTTGGGAGGCAGTCCTGAAGAGCAAAGGAGTCCAGAAAGGCTGGATATGCTTCAAAAAGGAACACTTAAAGGTGAAGAAGTAGGCTGTTCCCATGTGCCGAAAGATGAGCTGGGGTGGGGAAAAAGACCAGCATCTGGAACTTGTCGGCAGGGGTGGGAAGAGTTTATGACCTTTGGAACTAAGGCAACTCAGCAGGACTACAAGGATGTTGTGAAGTTATGCAGGAGAAAATTAGAAGGGCCAAAGCCCACTTAGAACTTAATTTGGCTACTGCTGTAAAAGACAATAAAGAAAGCTTCTATAAATACATTAGCAACAAAAGGAGGGCTAAGGAGAATGTTTGTCCTTTATTGGATGCGGGCAAAAACACAATGACAGACAATAAGGAAGAGCCTGAGGTACTTAAATGACTTCTTTGCCCCAGTCTTTAATAGTAATACCAGTTGTTCTCCTGAGCCAGAAGACAGGGAGGAGGAGCAGAAGGAAGCCCCCCTAATCTAAAGGGAAATGGCTAGCGACCTGCTACACCATGTAGACACACACAAGTCTATGAGCCCGGATGACATCCACCTGAGGGTACAGAGGGAGCTGGTGGAAGTGCCAGGCACGTTCCAGCATTTACCAGCAGTTTGGCTAACCAGGGAGGTCCCAGCTGAGTGGAGGTTATCAAATGTGACTCCCATCTACAACAAGGGCCAGAAGGAGGATCCAGGGAACTACATACCTGTCAATCTGACCTCAGTGCTAAGGAAGGTTATGAAGAAGATCATCTTGAGTGCCATCACACAGCACGTACAGGATAACTGGATGATCAGGCCCAGTTAGCATGTGTTTGTGAAAGGCAGGTCCTGCTTGACTCACTTGATCTCTTTCCATGGCAAGATGACCTGCTTAGTGGACGAGGGAAAGGCTGTAGTTGTTGTTTACCTGGACTTCAGTAAAGCATTTGACATCGTTTCCCACAGCATTCTGCTGGAGAAACTGGCTGTTCGTTACTTGGATGAGTATACACTTTGCTAGGTAAAAAAAAAAAAAAAAAAAAAGGCTGGATGGCCAAGCCCAGAGAGTTGTGGTGAAAAGGAGTTAAATTCAGTTGGCAGCTGGTTACAAGTGGTGTTCCCCAGGGCTCAGTATTGGGGCCTGTTGTGTTTAACACCTTTACCAATGATCTGGACGAGGGGATTGAGCGCACCCTCAGTAAGTTTGCAGATGACACCAAGTTGGGTGAGAGTGTTGATCTGACTGATGATAGAAAAGCACTACAGACAGATCTGGACAGGCTGAATTGATGGGCTGAGGCCAACTGTATGAATTCCAGCAAGGCCAAGTGCTGGGTCCTGCACTTCAGTCACAACAACTCCATACAACACTACAGGCTTACAGATCAGTGGCTGGAAAGCTGCTCAACCAAAAAGGACCTGGGGATGCTGGCTGACAGCTAGCTGAACATGAGCCAGCAGTGTGCCCAGGTGGTCAGGAAGGTAAATAGCATCCTGGCTTGTATCAGAAATGGTGTGGCCAGCAGGAGTAGGGAGGTGATCGTGCCCCTGTACTCAGCACTGGTGAAGCCACACCTTGAATACTGTGTGCAGTTTTGGGCCCCTCACTAAAAGACACTGAGGCACTGGAGCATGTCCAAAGACAAGCAACAAAGCTGGTGAAGGGTCTGGAGAACAAGTCCTGTGAGGAACAGCTGAGGGAACTGGGGCTGTTTAGCCTAGAGAAAAGGAGGCTGAGGGGAGACCTTAACTCTCTCTACAGCTACCTGAAAAGAGGTTGTAGGGAGGCTGGTGTTGGTCTCTTCTCCTCAGTAACAAGCTATAGGACAAGAGGAAACAGCCTTAAGTTGCAGCAGGTGAGGTTTAGATGGGATATTAGGAAAAGTTTCTCCACTGAAAGGGTTGTCAAGCATTGGAACAGGCTGCCCAAGGAAGTGGTGAAGTCACCAACCCTGGAGGTATTTAAGTGTCAATGTGGTGCTCGGGGCTGTGGTTTAGTGGTAGACTTGGCAGTGTTAGGTTAATGGTTGGACTCTAGGATCTTAAAGGTCTTTTTCCAAAGTAAATTATCCTATGATTCTGTGTATATGACTAAGCTACACCTTCCAGGACAAATTGCTCCACTTCTTAGACTGAAATCAATAAGCCTTCTGTTCTGTGCTCATTTCACCAACTTGCAGAGAAGTGAAGGAAAAAGAGCTAATAAGACCATGGCTGTATTTCTGGGATTTCAATGAGCAAGGTGTTTCCCTTACATATTTACTCCATTTCAGAAGAAATACCTTACTGTAGAACTCTTCTCTATTCTCTCTATTCCTGAAAAGAGACATGACTTTTAAGTCTGCTTAATATGGACAGGAAGAAGTGAGGAAGAGCTTATTCTTCCACCCTTGCTTTGGAGATAGCACATGACAGCCACCAAACAGAGTTTCCCCTCACAACCCAGCTGATACTCTGAAGGGCCACTTTATGAATGGAATAACTTCCAGGCTGAGAAAACAGAAAACAAAAACAAAACAAGAACTCACTGATATATTCTCTGCTTGTACACAACAGAGACTCCTTACAGACAAGCAAGAAAACCCTGTTCTTGACACACCATTACTCCTTGTAATTTAGCAACAAATAAAACCAGAGCATGGGCAGGGAACTGTGCTCCTCTTGGGCTATCTCAGGAGATCATCTACCCAGGCTTTGTTCGCTCTTTGACACTCCATAAAGGTGAACAAGAGTGCAAACTATAGGTGTCTGAGCAAACAGAAGAAAGGCAACCTGGGCAAGAGGGAAAAACCTTGGTAGTTTGATTACAGTGAAGTAGCTAGAACTGAACAAGAAATACTTATTTTTGTTGTCAATTTTGTTTGACATAACAAAAGAAGAGCCTGGACATTCCTGGCTACAGCCGTGAGGACTGGAAAAGAAAAGGGGAAATATTCAGGAGTTGATGGACAGCCATATTCCAGGCCAATAACTGCCAAGTCTCCAGTTTTACCTCACGTAGCTTGAGACAGGTCATCTACTTCAAAAAACACAATGGTAAAATCTTTTAAGAATCCTTGATGTGTTAGTCTCCACTGCTAGTGAACACAGAAACAATTTGTAATTATTTTCAAGCTTACTTAGAGCCTTTTAAAAAGCATGTTTACATGCTCAGCCACCTAAACACAGACCCATGGCAACCAAAGTGGCGGACAATGGGAAAAAAAAAAAATTGGTTTTTTTGCCAACAGTTTTTCAAACTGTATGTTCCACTCTGTTCCAAGGATATCTAGCTGCAGTTATGAGACTAAATTGCAAGAGGACCATAAATAGCCTAGAGAGACCTATATTAAAATATTACTATTTTGCCTATTTTATTTATATTAGCTAATGCAATCACTAGTCCAGCTCCTCAGGAATTTGTGTTGTAGAATGCTTTTTGCAGGTTTGTTTTTTTTTTTTTTAAATAGTACTATAATACAGTTACTGGTCTGCACCTTTAAGAATTCTTACAAACTGTTATTCCTAGTGTGTATTACCATGAAGTTTTGACTAAAAAGGTTATGTCCGCAAATGTTCTCTAAAAATACTTTTCAGAAAGAAGGTCATTGTATGAGCCTTTCAAATTTTTACAAAAAGGATCAGTGTATCTCAATTTCAACTGCTAAGTAGCTTTACACAAGATACCTTTAGTAAGTACATGGTTAAGCATAAATCCAGAGTAGGCTTTCTGCACGATATTTCTTTTAATTTTAAAATAGGTTGGAGAAAAGACAATCAAGTTCCCAAATCCACAATTTTGCATCCTGTCCTACTGTGTATAGCTAGTCCTTAAAACTCCTTTAACTTTCAGAATAAAGTAGTTTGCTGGTTTGTGTCCAGCCCAGAAATAATCCTACAGGAAAAAGAGGGTCACACAGCCCTTTTTGTTGACCACCAGCAGCCTTTTTACATCCACTCTCCCTTCCCCGACCTAATCAGGGGAGAGGTGGGGCCTGCATAAGAGATGCACATGAACATCTAGTGCAAAACATTCACGTCTTGTAGCACTAAAAGTATGAGCTTTAAGAGTGTCATGAAAATAGCTTGATTTTTTGGGGTCTTAATTACTGAGAAGTCGTTAGCAACTTCTGTTACTATACTATTGGAAATAAATTACTGTGGGGAAAGTATCAAAACCAGGAAGAAGTACCAAGAGAAAATTTCACTAATCAAAAAGTACTCTATATTGTCTGTAGAAAGACCTACCCGTTAGTTTTCCAAAATAATCCGTGCTTTTCTACAAGTGAGGTGAACTGGGCTACAACACTTCAAAATTCACATTTCAGATATGTCAAAACCAACACTTTCACCACCAGTTTGATTTTTGCATTTTGTCTTTTTTTTTTTTTTTAAAGCTATTTAGCCAATGCCTATTTGCAATTGTAAGTGAGCTTGTAAGTTAGCATCTACTATTCTATTCTGTGGTCAGCACAGCTAGTTGTTTTTCACTACACTGACTATAAAAATCTACCTAATTAAAAAAAATTACAATAATCAACTATTTTGCAGTGTTTAGAGTTAAGCCATCACAGCTATTTAACATTCATGACAAACTGTGCCAAGTTTTCTTATTTCCACAAAGTTTCAAAATCTTGAGGTTGTTCTAAAAACTTATATTAAGTAGTGCACAACAAACCTGCTTCTTACATTTAAATAAATGAATACCATTTTTACGCTTACTGAACTGAAGTTACAAGAAAAGTAAACCCACTGAAGTTCAGTTCTATAGTGACATTTAAAACCACAACTAGATCTAGACTGCCTTCAGTTATCCTGGACATCGCCATTATTTAGAGAGAGAAGGGAAAACCATCAAAAATTAAGTGTAAGAAGTAATTATAAGACAGTATAAAATCATTAATAAATCATATGTCACACCAAAAGTAGCCATTCACAAAAAAAGGCAAGCAAAAAGTCAGATTTTCATTTTGGCTCACCAAGTTACATTGATGCTGTAATTATATTGATAAATCTAGATTTCTCTTTCCCTCTCACTTCTGTAAAACAAAATAATACTCTTCATTTACATTGAAGTAACAGCTTTTACTGATGTGGTTGCACCTATTACTAAAATAAAAGATTCAGGAAACAAGTAGCAGGTTATGGAATAAAAAGAGAGGATGAGAAAATAAAAAAAAAAAAATATATATATAATAAGTATGACTGCATTGCCAAAGAAACTTTTTGTTTCAATGCAGAGTATAATTGATTTTTAGAAGTTAAGGGGTTTTTGGAAAATGAAACCTGTTATACACAAGACGATAATGATAACACACTGGGATGCAAAAACAAGAATATAGTTGGAGCGTGAAAGTCAACAGTAAGTAACAGAAAGCAGTTTCAAAATCCAGCGAGATAACAGAAGATTCATAATGCATTTGCAATACATTAATACAAAATCACCTACAATATAATACGTGTCAAATATATACTTTTCAATTCTATGTAGGAATAGACTATTAAATCCTTACCACAGTAAAATAGAAACTTTACTGATTGCAAAAGTAACAGAAGTCAAGTACGTTGCATTTGCCTGCTCACAGCAATAGCACTTTTGTCAGAAGCACTAGTAAGGATCTTGAGTTATGCACAAAAGTGAGCTCTGTTAGGGCAACGGACAAAGGCAAATGACTGCAAAGCAAGAGGACTCAACTTCAATTTAACTGTCCTGTAAGGTACATACTAATTAGCTGCAAAGCTATGAAATCCTAGCTAGCATGTTAAGTCTGCTACATGACAGTATAATTTGACTTCTTAAAGGATTATGCAAATTACAACTCATCATTCCATTACACGACTGAAAAAAGTGACAGCTAATTTATACATAACACACCTTTCAAATCCCTAAGATGTGAAGCACCTGTGCAATACATTTTGCCTAGAATTTCTAGTGTATACATTCTTGTTTATTGCACTGTACAGAAGAATATCTAAGAGACTGAGTAAAGTCATAGGGGTTTTCATTTGCTTTTTAGCTTTTGGAGCACAATCCCAAAAAATTAAACAACATATTTCTGTCCCTACTGTAGAGGTTTTGTATGAAAGTAGAAGAGTATGGTTTCAACACACGTGTACTTTCTGAACAGCAGGAGAGCACGAGCACTAAATGCACGAGCTAGAGGCAAGACTCACACAGATTTCAACATACTTCTGGTAGGTAGATTCACAGTAGATTCCGTCATATCGGTAGATTTTCCTACATTCTGATTGGTTGGGCAGAGGATGCTGGACAGTTATTCTGTAGAGGCATCAAAAACAGAGACATGACTAGAGGTTCTCTACAGGTAACTGTAATGCAGGACAAATCAGTATGTTGAAATTGATTTTTTTTTAATCTTATTTTAATTTAAACACCTTTCTGATGTCTTTAAATCAACTACTTTGTGCATGTAACATCCAGAGTTTCAAAATTTGCACCGAGAGTAAACTAAACTTCAGTTCTCCACAAGAACGGTAATTTTTTTTTTCCCATCAAATAAAAGAGAAAGAGGTGAGGAATTTCATGAACCAAAGTGATACTTGACATAGTTTGTGTATATATAATAGTGCTTATAAAATTGATTATTTATTGTTTACTGTTGCAATCCTTCCTCAGGCAGAACATCCATTTTTATCAGCTGGGAGTTTGTCCAGACAAAGACCAAATAACCCTCCAATTTAAAATGTCAACAGCAATTCTCACATTTGCACAGAATGAGGACGTTGCGGCATTATGAGGACTGTGA
The DNA here is from genome assembly GCF_036417535.1 of Chlamydotis macqueenii. Lineage (NCBI taxonomy): Eukaryota > Metazoa > Chordata > Aves > Otidiformes > Otididae > Chlamydotis > Chlamydotis macqueenii. Next base: position 29,624,235 of record NC_141560.1, read on the forward strand.
TTGAAGGTGCTCAGCACCATCTGAATAATGCCATATGTTCTTGGATCGACTGAAAGAAAATGAAAGTGATTGGCAGCAATCAGGAGGTGCGCAGCATCTTGTAAAATCAGGCCCTAAAAGATTTGTCAATCATTCTATTATTCATCCCTCCCCAACTCCCTGTTAGCAGAAAATATAATTTGGCTATAAAAATTCAATGTTGTTTTAAAAATATACTTTGGAATTGCACACTAAACAGTACCCACCAATTTTCTTTTTTTTTTTCCCTCCCTCTTCTCTAGACTAAAAACACATTTTAGATCACTTTGTATCCTCTACAAATTAATACCTTTTTCCCTTTTAGTATAATGGTAGTTCACTAGAGTAAGTATAAATTATTTGAGAAATTTTATACATTTTTCAAATGTAGAATTTTAAACTGTGATTTTTTTTAAATAAATATTCTTATCAAGACAGACTTCTATTTATTATTATTATTATTTTTACAGTATTGCATTTATATAACTCTAAACTAGCCTTGTTTTTTAAAATCATATATTTGTTTAAGCAGTAATTTGAGACTGGAGATTTGAGAAAAAACAATTAGCACATTATCCAGCAACAAGCTTTACATAAGGATGGGAAGTTCTCTACTGGGGAAACTGAGGGCTTTCCTCAATAAGAGTGCACCCACACCGAGTTGCAAACACACACCATTTAATGTCTTAACAGCCCCAGTCCCTTGCTCATTTAAATTGGAAACTTGGTTTGAGCATGCCTCAGCACTGTTTTTGGTCCATAGGAACCCACGTGCAGGAGGAAGGAGACAGACATGTGATGAAGGAAGGATATTCCTGCATTCAACAATTAAGGCATCGCCAGAGAGACTTCATTGTGATATCTAGGGCCTTTCAATTGCCTAAGCACCACACACAGTGTATGATGAAAGTCAAGTATCTTAAAATGGGATTTGCAACACAAGTGCTATCTGCAGGGAACCATGCAAGCTAGTAAAAAATAAATCCAGAAGAGGAGAGTTTCTTGCGTGTTGTTTGTGCCAGAGAGACACAAAAGCTCCACTGCGGGTCACCTACCTAGAAATGCCTACACTAAAGTGAACTCAAGCCTCAAAATCTTCAGTGCACTGTCACATTGGCTGACCCATGCTCCAACTTTAACTCCCTCCCTTGTTTTTCGAAACAAGATTAGAAAAGATGCCTGGTTTTACATGGCTCCAAAGACCAGAGAGGACTAGGTTTTCTCTGCCTTTCAGACAGAGGAGGTTCAAACATACATCTTCCACAGCTCCAAAGACTACCACAGACTCCTTGGTAACAACTATTTTAAAGTGAGGGACATGCTAACTCCTCCTGCTAAAACAGTGGTACTATATTAAAAAAAAAAAATAAATAAAAAATAAAAAAAAAATCAGAATTCATTGGATGAAAAAAGGGAGCCATTGAGAGCATGTTACATTAAGAGTAATTCAAAAATGCATAAGCAGCCCTTGCAGAAACTATCAGAATCCTTCCCAGATGAGTGCTCTCATCACAAGGCTTCAGAATTATGCTCTTTCTTCCACTGCGTCTCTGGACAAATGAACCCTGAATAGTAATACTGATTATTGCTATTACTTGAGTAGTTAAACAAGTGGAGTAGAATACAGCTCACTCCAGAAAACCTTTATTCTGAAGTAGTTGTGGCTTTCTGGGAAGTGGAAGATGTGGGTTTGAATACCCTTGTGATGAAACGGGTCCTAAATAAGTATTCACTGCACCAGATGAGCGTAGTGTGAGCTAGCTTCTGTTTGTTCATCTTAGTTTTTATGACAAGGGCAGTCCTTGCTCTTTTTTCAAATGGATGACGTACAAACCGAAACACAGGAGGTTCCAACATCAGCAAATACTACTGCAAGGGTGAAGGAGGACCAGAACAGGTTGCCCAGAAAGGCTGTAGAGTCTCCACTCATGGAGTCAAAATCCACCTGGACATAGTCCTGGGCAATCTGCTCCAGGTAACCCTGCCTCTCCAGCCCAGAGGGGCTGGACAAAAGGTCCCTTCCAACCTCATTCATTCTGTGATTCAAGACCAGATCAGAGTTTCGGACTGTGAATCATAACCCTACTTTACATCTAGCCAGAATTACGTGCCACAACCAAAGATGGAGAAGAGATTAGAATACTAATTTTTTTTTTTCTTTGCGGGGGGGGGGGGGGGAGGGCGGGGGTGGGGGGGGGGGGGGGAGGAGGAGAATGTTTTTGTTGTTGTACTTTGTTTTTAAACTAAGCAATATATGAGGCTCTGTGCACAACTTAACAGTTGCTGGGATCCTAGTCTGAATGAAATATGTCTTCCTTTCAACTGTGTAGGGCTGGATTCTACTTCAGGAACCAAGTTCCTATGACCTTTTTTGGACCCAGCCCTTATCCAATGCTCACTAACAATTTTGTTTAAAGAGTTATTTTACTCTACCCCGTCCCCCCTCTGCTGCAACAGAAGCAATAATAATAATAAAAAAACATCAATCATATCCCAAAACACTGAACCAAGTAAGACATCAATGTAAACCTCCTAAAATCCCACTGACTTCATTGAGATTGCATGGCATCTAAATTAGCACAGAATGGGGCCTATTGTGCTGAATCTGAAAACGCAAACAGTCCTGAGACACTATGGAATACATTTTGAAGTGCATACCACGTTTTTAAACTATGCAGCTACCACCTAGAGGAAAAAAAAAAAAATCCTATATTTTCATGTATGATGTTTGTCTCTTATAGTTAAGGTTCATTTTAGCATGGTAAGTGTATTTCCATAAATGGACTTTTATGTTGAATAAAGACTATGTTTGTATTTCACATATTTAGAAGCTGCCTAACACCATCATACCCGTTTGCCCTCTTGTCCTACGCCCTATGTACTTTAGCTGTTATTTAATAGATTCACATTTACAATTAATTGTTGTCTGACAGCTATGAGGCTGCAGGTCAGAAATAGGTCAGAAATTAAGACTACCTCACAGAACAGCTTATTCAGCATTCCTTACTGGGGAAAAAAAAAAAAAAAAAAAACAACAAACCAAAACAACCAACCAACAAACTCCCAACAACAAACCCCCAAAACAAAAACAAATACCAAGAATTACTGATGAGGATCTAAAAAAAAGGGAGTTTACCAAGACAATCAATCTTGGTTGGTTCCCCCACCCCTAAAAAAAAAAAAAAATTTTAGATAATCCTCACTGAATTAATTTTGCTAACTTGTTTTTAGCACATTATGTCAGCAGACAGAGTATATCTCTCAGGTTCCACATACAAAATTGATTTAGCTCAAGATAAAACTGTATATTGGCTATTTACTCTGGGTACTGTATATTCTTGTTCTATTTTATGCTTTGAAATTGATTTCTCGTATTTTGCTCTGTATTAAAAATTAGAGCACTGAAGAGTATTTGAGTCTGATCAATTTGCAGTGGTTAGCTCACCCCAATTTTAGCTGAATTTTGACTGGTTTGAGAAACAAACGCACCTATTCTCACATAAGCTTTCAGAGTAAGAGTTGCCACTTTGTGATAACAAAGGTAAAAATGAGTTTAAGGTTGTAACTATCTAACTTTATAGTACAGAAGGTTATTTTCCAAAGAACCTAGAAACATAGCAGACCAAATGCCTACAAACACCACATGAAGCATGGTACCCCACCTGACGCTTGTATCCTCTGTCCCTTGGTGTGTGTGCTTTAAGATGATGCTGGGCAGCACTCTCACACCTGACCTTGATTCTAGAGGTTGCATACTTTCCCTAAAAAGTTCAAAAGTATCACCTCATATGCGAAAGGATTGATTATAAGCAGCTGTGTTTGCACATCAGACAGCTCCTCTCCCTACCTTTATGTGTCACTAAACTGGAGATGGATTCATCATACAACTTGAGGTGGAACTTAAGTGCATTTACATACATGTGGAACATGTAAGCTATGACTAATTTTAACTCACAGGGCAGAATTTAAATAATTAGTTACAAGAAGTCAAACTAAGGCAAAAAAGGAGGAAAGAGATGGTTAGAGGCAGAGTAGTAAATTGTTCCATTTTTGCAGGTAATCTAAATGCAAACTAGAAGCAACTTATCATGAGAATGGATTTTCCACCATCTGGTCAAATAACAGGGGATTTGTCTAGTGGCAAGCAAAGAATGGAATGATGTGAGAAAGATTAGCGGGCAAGTCCTACAGTTGGCTAAAATGTATTTTGTGCAAACAAGAACAGATGACGCCTCAACAATTACACCTGTCAAAAACTCCAGAAAGCAATCCATCTCTGAACAGCCCAGTTGAAAACAGGCTAGTTCATAACAAAATGAATTTTTTTAAACAATTGCCAGCCATAACAGTTTGATGCATGACAAGCTTAGGAAGTCGCATTCCACGTACAACTGAAACCTTAACTAACTGGATCCTGCTTTTCTCCGATAAGTAAGATATTAAACTATTGAAAAAAAAAAATCTTAAGTGAAGCAATGCAAATAGCTAACAACCTTGGAAAGCAAGAAAATTCTGAGTTAAGGCTGAAATATAGGTAGAGACTCTATAATTCCAGTATGTCCTATGTGAATTGGTACAGTAAGGCTCTTAGAAAAATACTCTTTTTTTCTGGCAGTCAAAAATACCAGATAGTACCTTGACTAGCATGTCGTGCACAGAATTAGGACAGTTCCTAGAATTACGGTTCTTTCTAAATATAGATACAAAGTCAAAATTACTACCCTATATACATCTTGCCAGGAGGGAGAACTCTAAGTAATAATGTTTTCTGTGGAGATCTGGTTTCTTTCTTCAGAAAAAAAAAATACAACCTTAAGGTGCAATAATATGTTATACAAATTTCAAGATGACTTTCTTTAAGATTAACTCTGTTTATACATATCCAATCTTCACCATCCAATCTTAACATTTATCAATACTTTAGTTTTTAAAAAAAGTCACAGTTCCCTACAGAAGATGGAGATCATAGCTAATATATCTATCTGGAGCGGATGGGCAAATAAGACTGTCCCAGCATTAATGGGTTTTGTATTGCTTGGTCTGTGGCTTTCAAACATTCAAAGAGAACTTGTTATTTCATTAAGCAATTTAACAAAGGGATTTCATGAAAGAGTTTATAGAAAGTCAACGCAATGTATTGATGTCAGCAGACTCTAGCAAGGCAAGTCAGAGCTGAGCTTGAGGGGCTGCTTCCTTCTTCCTCTTAAAAGAGCATGGAGATAATTTGGGGTGGTTATTAATTTATTTTGATTTTTCTTTTTTTTTTCCACACTTCATATTCAGATGAACCAGAAGAATAGCTGTAGATCAAACTATACTCAGCATTATATGTATGTTGTTGGTCTAAGACAAAACTGGGTCTCAGGCTCCCCTGCTGTCCTGGTATGAATGAGAGCTCACTGAATGCAACATAGAAAACAGGGAAAACCAAGTGATGTAACTGTAGGCTCCATGGACAGGAGTTAGCTGACCATTCTTACTCAAGATGGCAATCTGAAGGTTCTGCTGGGTTCTTCAGCATTTTTTGGAAGACTTGGTAGGCTATAATCATTTTTTTTTTCCCCTGCCTCATTTTAGCTGCATAACTGTGGTAAGGTTCAGATCTGGTGCTTACAGTTAGATCTGGTGATTTAATTTCCAGACATTTAAATATTTTTCCCATTAAATAATTGAAAATAAGCCAGAAATTGTGCAAGATCTACCTTTCTTTTCTTTAACTTTGTTCCTGTCTTCTAAGAATTCCCAAATAATTTTTGTCAGAGATCAAGGTGAGTAACCTTAATGGAGTAGTTATATTCGTAGAATCTTACGGTCAGAAGAGACCTCCAAAATCATCAAGTTCGACCATCAACCCAACACCACCATGCCTACTGAACCATGTCCTGAAGTGCCACGTCTATGCATTCTTTGAACACCTCCAGGGATGGTGAGTCCATCACTTCCTTGGGCAGCCTGTTCCAGTGCCTGATCACTCTTTCAGTAAAGAAGTGTTTCCTAATATTCAGCCTAATTTCTTTTATAAAATTAAGTATTTTAAAGTGAAAACATAGGATCTGATACAAGATTCCATCCTACCATGTGACAAAAGCTTGAATAATAATAAACCAAACAGGAACATACACAATTATTATGTTGATTCAACCAATGCTGACAGACAAAGAAAGGATGATCTACCTGGGCCTTCAGCCTGACTCTTTGGGTATCCCTGACATCCTCTGAAGGAAGTGGCTGGAGCAGTCAGACCGCCACTAGAATCATCACTCATTTCTATCCCTGCTCTGTTCACCAGTTAGGAGAATAAAAATAAAATAATAAAAAAAAAACCAAACCAAAAGCAAATACTTGAATGTGTACCATCAGATTTCCAAGCAGTATGCAGAAGTGTTACAATATCCTCTAAACAGGATCAGGTCAAGATTTGAGGAACATTAGTGTAGGAGAGAAAAAAAAAAAAAAAAAAAAAAAAAAAAGGAAAAAAAACAGGCACCACCTCAGAGGCACCACTGAAATGTATGATAGAATACCATAAATATGGACCTTTGTTTCTAGAAATAAGTGTCTCTTATGGTCCATGTGCATGTTTGCTTGCTGCCTAAACCAGAGTCCTACATGTGTATCCCAAATCCTTACAGCAGTGTGCAACAGGATACCTGAACAGAAGAGTAATAAAGTTCTGTCTGACATGCATGTATGAGTCCTCTCTCCCATCATAAAATTCAGGGTTGGCCTCTGCTGGGGAAACTCCTTCAGCAAAACCGATAGTAATCTCATGTAGCTAGAAGGACTTAAAGCCATTTCCAGGGCACTAGACTATTACATTAACTAACTCGTACATCCAGTCTGTCTTTGGTCTTTTGTCTTCTTTTTCCTCACTACACTAACATTATAAAGCAGCACAAACTGCATCAATTGTCCATATTGATTATGCTACTTGGGTCTGATGTTTTGCTGCCTTTCATAAGCACATAAAGTATGAACAGCTTTGAAAACACACCTGCCCTGAGGTTAAGATTATTACAGAAAGTCCATCCAGTTAGTAGTTGCCCATATCCACCTTAACATACATATTCTATCACTTTTTTTTAACTTTTCTGAAATTTAGTATCGTTTACATGCAGATCATCAGGGACCTCTGTCCAAAAGACAAGATACAGAAAATGCTTGGATAGTTAATTCTCACATAACATAACTTCCTAAGTAGGAAGCTTAGCATTCGCTTACAAGTTAAGCAGCTGAACAGTTTTGTAAGTGTTGTCCTGGGTCCTTTACAACTAAAAACATCAGCAGCTGAGAAAGACTGTGAGGTGAAGCCCAAGGTCACAGAGCAGGTCAGCATCAGACAGAAGGGAGGTCTTGGAATTCTCAGCCCTTGGTCCACCCCCTACTGAAATAGGGAATGTCCTCAATACTTCAAATGTCAAATCCTATCTTTCTATATTTTGTAAATCAAGGATGTAGAGGGTAATGAAACTCAATAATAAAATCACACAGCATAGGGAGGGAGGTTGGGTACACTTTTGTATTCTTAAATTGTCACCTTTTAATGTTATGTTATATCCACTTGCATCTCCCATTATAAGCACAGGAAATAGGAGGACCCAGTGTATATCTCTGTTAGTATTTTGTATGGCATTTGTTTCTCATCTTATTTCTCTTGATACTTACCCAATCTCTTCAGCCTCTTCATGTTAAACACAAATATTTTTTGTTGTTTCAGAATGGCTCTATTCTTGCTATATCTTTCTCACAGCGATCAGAACTGAATGCATTATTCAAGCAATGTCATACCATCGATCTATATACACCACAATATATTTGTGGTAATGCTCACACTATAGTATCGTTAGATGCATTTTCAATACTATTTTCTACCCCATCCCTCAATATAGCTTAACATTTTGTTTACTTTTATGTCTAGTGTTGCACACTAAAGTAGAGACTTTCACTGAGCTGCCTACAGTGACATCCAGGCATATTTCCTCTAGGTTATAGTTAATTTAGAACCCAGCAATGTGTATGAGTAGTCCAAATTGTTTTTTCCAATGTGTTTCATCTGTCAGCAATGAATCATTTGCCATTATGCTGCCTGTTAGCTCAGTAAGGTGCCTCAGAAGTCCTTCACAGTTTCTTCTGATCTCTACAAAACTAAGCAGAAGTGGGCTGCTTCTGTATCTTATTCTCCTTCTAGAAGGCTCGTAAATGTATTAAATTTTCCTCCAAAATTTCTAATGGGGGACATTCTCAGAAACTTCTGGCAATCAGAAACATCACACTAGTTTTTCCTCATTCCAATTAATATATGATAAAAATTTTCTAACAGATTAGAAAGGCATAATTTTCAAGCATAGGAGTCATCGTTTTTTTCTTCCATATATTTAAATTCCAAGTAATTATTTTAAATTTTCAAATAAAATGTAAATGTTTTATTGTAAAGTGGACAAAAGTGCTTTTAAGTTAGTTTTACTCATATTATTACTGGGATAAACAAAGTTGTTTTGTTTTGGTTTTTTGGGGGTTTTTTGTTAGGTTTTCTTGTTGTTGTTGTTTTGTTTTGGGGGTTTTTTTGTTGTTTTTTTTTTGTTGTTGTTTGTTTGCTTTTTTAATACCTGGACCCTCATTTTGCCATTGTTCTGGCAGAGAATAGGAACAGTAGCAGAGCCAGACCCATAGAGCTAAGTGCAATCTTCAGTCTCTAAGAGGTCTGTATAGGACTGTAGATTTCATTCCCCGATATCAGAATCGGGGTAGGGGGGAGCCTAGCCACTGATGCTGTAAGACCTGCCCTCACAGGCTGAAAGTCTGTCCTCAGTGCCCCAGTATATATGGTATTTTTCGCTGGCAGATTCACATAGTTACTACTCATCTATTTCCACTGACAGGATCCCCTCAGACAAGGGGACAGAATTTGTCCAGTTTAGCAGGTCTCTCTCTTCAAAGTTGTTGTTTTGTTGGTTTTTTTTTCCCCTTTCAAAAGAAAAATAAAGTTTGCCTCCAAAAGCTTTATGTGAGCTTCATGCTGTCATTTTGATGTTTCTGTTTCAGGTACAAAAAGTAAACAGGGAAAATTAATGAGTAATATCTTGACACGTATTCTGTTCATTATAACAATTAAATTTACAGAGGTAGGGAATTTGCTGCTGAGAATAAGCTTCCTGAAGTTTGACTTGGGCTGAGGCCAAAACATTTCAGGTTTAGTACTCAGGAGTATTATTTAGAAGATAAATTGCTTGATATCAGATTTTGGGAAAGGTAGAATTAGCATCAAGTCTTGTTGCACAGCGATTCATTGGAGGGAACACACACTGTATTACTTGCTCATATTCACAACAATAATTAAAAAAACCCCTCTGAAGAAGGGAACTTAATTTTAATAAAATGTTTGGAAAATGCTTTTTGGGAGTATTCCGTGAAAAAAAAAGTGAGAAATACTCTCCACTTCATTTTTATATTAGCGTACTATTGTGCTGCTTCAAAAACATTTTGAGTATATACAGTCTTATAAATCTCTCACTGTTAAAACTGATTATTCCTATGAATGGGAGATGCCTATTATTGATCTTGAACTTCTGAGAGACAAAAGCTGTTATTGGACCACTGTGTGGCAATTCCTCACAAAATACACTCTTACAGAAAGATCATATTGAGCCAAAACTCTGTTTACAAAAAAACAATAGCAGCAGCAACATGGAAATATGAGCTACTTATTTTCTCTTTGCTTACTTGGAGCCTAAGTTTTCGCAAATTCTGAACCTATGCCTGTAGCACTACACATGCAGAGATGTGCATGCACACCATTCGCATACACACATCTGATCAGGAACTGACTCCTAAGTAACAAAAATTGTCCCTCCTGTTCTGCAAGTGCAATTTCCATTATGGGTATGTAAATACGTTTTTTATGCAACACTGTAAGCAACCATATCAACTTGTATTTGTTTGCAGGTAAGTGAATGGGGATATTATTCCTTGAAACTACACTATTGCACACATACCTATTCTTTAATATTCAGTTGAGCTGAATATATTCCGTTATGCTACTTTATCCATGTTTTAAATGGCTTTTTAAAACAAACATCTAAGAGATCAGTCTAAAATTAATGAAAATAAGCCTGGAGTTGTACAGGAAACCACAGATGTCATTTAGCAGTCAAAAAGGATGATGTTGGTGTTAAGGAATAAATGGTCTCAGTAACTAGTGCTCAAATATACAAACTTCTCATTACCTATTGCCGACTTGGACCTATTCCGAAAGACTTTTTTTATATAAACCTCTTCATGAACAATGAGTGAGAACAAAAGGCAATCTAAACGTATTAATGGAGAGAAAACAACTGGTGGCACTGAAAGCCTCAGAAAATAATGCTGTAGATTTTTTATTTTTTAAAAAGCATTTCAACTTACTTCGAAGTTAAAAAGCTTCCGAGCTTCCCAGCAGTGCCACCTGCTCATTTGATTTTTGATTCCTGGTTATTTGATTTTTATGAGCCCATTTAAGCATATTTTAAGAGAACTTTTAAAATAATTTTTGGTTTTGTTGTTGGTTGGTTTTTGGTTTGAGGTTTGTTGTTTTGGGGTTTTTTGTTTGGTTGGTTTTTTTAAATACTCCTACTGGACAGTGATACTGCATCACTAAGTATATTGGAGCCCTTACACTACAAGGATATGATTACATTTTGGAAATGTAGTGAGTTTTACACACTTTAAGTTCTCCAAATAAAGGTGACAGTAATGGTAAAACTCTAACACTATAACGATCACTGGAAAACGTTCCAAACATATCACTTAACAAGTGTTAAGTGATATCACTTCCAAAATATCACTTAACAAACGGATATTATTTCAGTAACACACTACTTAGTCTGACACCAGTGATTCACAACCACTCTTATGGTTCTTTGTACTATACAGACACAATTATTACACATCTCTCTCTTCCCAGATTCTGGAGATATGAGAAATCTAAGCTGGTACCAGCCAGAAAGAATATTTGAAGGAGTAATAAAAGGATTATTTATATAGTTAAGTATTGTTAATATGTATAGAGAGCGCAATATTCTCTTACTAATTTCACTGTAAACAGTTTCATAAACAAGTGAAATCCAGACAGAACACTTATCATTGCAGGGTTTAGCACTGCTTGGTAAACTATATTATGTTGAAAGCCAAGTTTTACTTCAGTCATGATGCCAAAATTGCTAAAGTCACATTTTGTTTTCAGGAGAAGAATGCCAGAGGAATATTCCATTAAGAGACATTTATTTCATAACAGAAATCCATGGATATCCTATTTCCTACCACAACATTTTGGAAAAATGAGCGCTTATTCAGCAGTTCATGCAGCTTCTTGATTTCAAAGGCAGTAAAGGCTATTAAAGTAATCTAGCTAACAGCACAATAGACTTCTTGGTGCAAGCGCAAATGCCTATTCTATCTTCAATTCGTCTTTGCTTTCAATAATCCTCTGATAAATCATGCTCGAAAAGTAAATCTTCAAAATGCTGATATTTCTTGAATCATTAATAGTTAGTAACCAGAAGCGCCGAATGTTTTTTCCTCTGTTTTGATTTTTTTCTTTTTAAGCAAAGGATTGGGTTTTGCTTAGTTTTGCAACAGCCTTAAAACATCATAGTTCAAGAAAGTCCCCATCATCCAATATGTTTTCTCCTTTGAAAATTCAGATGTTAGTAAAAAAAAAAAATAATTGTTCCGTATTAGCCAGTGATAAAATCTAAGAAAAATGTGTTTCCACTTAAAAATAGCATGAATAGTCTTCTGAAGTATTTGCTACATTTCTTCTCTTCCATAACAACATAAACTTTATCAGATATATTTAGGAACAGAACTCCAGCATCTCCTCAGTGAGGGGTGATTCTGGCTGCCTACATACTGTACATGCTGTTGAAAGCGTTTAATAATAGAAGACCATGCACTTTCATGTAATTCATAATTAGAGGATGACTACAACTGCATTATTTAAAATCAAGCCTTTGTTATCAGCACCAGTTTTAGACAGAAGCAGAGAATCATTTGTGAGCTGTGGCAGACCCAGACTGTTCAAAGCAATTGCTGTTCAGCATGAAAGCTGCAATGGAGGTCACAGAACAGGTCAGGAGGAAAGATAGTGTATCGATTTCACACCAGGAATAGAGCGAAGCCAGGGCCCACTGTTGCTGCATGTGATGTATTTCACTTCAGTTTAAGGCACATTTCATTCCAATTCAAGAGGGGGTGGGGAGCAAAGGGCGAGCGGATTTCACACTGAATCATGATGAATTCTGGACTCGTGTATTCCAGTAAATATCTCCTTCCTGACACTAAGTATTTCTATAGCAGAGTGAATACAATGGACATTAGACTGCAACCAGATAGCAGAAGAGGACTCGGGGAAAACAAACCACCAACACAAACAACCCCCAACAAAACCAAAACCTGGGTAAGATTAGGTGTAACGTCTCCCAGCTCAGTATATACAAATGTTACCCCAAACCCAGAATCCTGTTACAGCTGAAGTCTACTGATGAAACTGTACTTTGTTCCAATGCTCACGCTGCTGAAGACAACTATGATACTCTACTCTTTTATTAAAACATCATTAAGCCGCACAAACCTAAGCCAAAAGTCTTCAAAAACTAAAGGACAGAAAGCCTACTCACACAAACCTCCCAGCTACGCACACACAAAAAGGCATGCTCAGCACCAAGAAAATGCAACTCCTAACAAAATATTTTAAAATGCATCAGTATAGTAAACATACAAAAGGTGGTGTACAACCTTTCATTGTTGTATTTTCGTTCATTTTATTTTCAAACTGATATTCCAAATAACCCTGACTACTCCAGCAAAGGATATTAGCGACTATCTCAAACTGTTCTGTAGAACAGCGTTGATTATTCATATTTTGTCACTGAGTAGCAGTGGCCAGCTTCGGCCTTGTACCTTTTTTTTTTTTAATTAAAAAAAAAAATCATTCATAAGAGTAAAGCATTAAATGTAACTAGAGAGATTATTTCTCAAGTTACTTGGATAACAGGCTAGCCTTGTTCAATTTTTTTTCCAAACACCGGGAAACTGAATTTCCACTACTTTTGCCTAGTATGTTGTAAAAGTGTCAACTCCTAAACTGTTAGGAGCACATAAAGAGTAATGGTAAAATGGTTAGAACTGTAAGGATAAAATGCTCCTTCCCTCCCCCAATGTTACTTTGCATAATTTGTTCTCTGAAAAACTGCTATTCTTTTGAAATGCTCCGACTCTGCTATTCTGCTGGTGACAATATTTTACAACTTTTTAGATCTTTATATGGGCTCCATAACACTAGCAAAATAGCCAGACACTGGCATATTTCAGAACAAAAGAGGACTGTATTTGAGACTGCACAGAGATTTCTTATTAAATTATTTATATTAGTTCACTTCCACGTCATTATTTCTTTTCAACTGTTCTAAGGCATCAGTGTCAACTTCTTGAACCCTCTCATGAAAGCTTTGCTGTCATCAGGGTCTATTTCAGCATCCTTAATTCTGCATAAGGAATCAGTTACCCAGCAAGTTTCCAACCACAAAGGGCCAGATGCTCTCCTCTGCTACATGCTGGAGCTGGGCAGAAGGGCCCCTCACCAAGACAGAGGAGGGCAAAAGGTGGCCGCGCAGTGTGTGTGTGTGTGTGTACACTACTGACCTGCCACAAAACAGCTGAGACTGCTGTGCACGAAGAGAAAAAAAAAATATTTCAAACAGTGGCTATGGTTAACAAACAGAAGTGATGGCAGAGATCAGCTACTTCATGCAGAATGATCCACAAGGAAGTGTCATTAACTTGCACTGCAGATTTCCATCATAGTTACTGCCTTTCAACAATTCTTCAACTTCCATAATGCTGTGCTGTAAACGTATAGAAATCTTATACAGCCTTAAGTGAGGCATCAATGGATTAGCACCCACTGGCTACGGACAAAGTCAAAACCAAGTAACGCTACTTGATCTACAGACTCCTGTTGACACCATGCATCATATGATTTTATCTCCCCTGATATGTTGAGTACAGTTAAACTGCCTGTGATGGCTCCTCTTAGGAACATCCAAAAGCACGGTGGTGCTCGCGATTGTTTCCTGAAGACCATGAACTGTAGACTAGCTGCAGAATCAGCTCCACGAGCAGAGGCCAAGAGGACAGACATTTCTCTGGCCTCACAGTGCTAGTATGAAGAGCTACCTCATCCCATTAAGAAGGAGTAATCTGAGCATCAAGACATTTCTATCTCACATCTGTTACTGGATTCCCAGATATTACTATTAGCCAAAATAAAGTAATTTTTCTATTTACAATTGGACAGAGGCTTGCTATTTTTTTAATGGACAAGGACCTTAGGAAGAGAATAAATCATTAAGACAACAGTAGACTAAGCTACTTTAACATGCAGTTTTGAAAACAGAGCCTAGAAACCACCCATATGGAACAGACTGTAAATCCCAAATAGTTAAACAAAACCAAACCACGGTAATTCAACATAGTCCATAGTGATTGCCTATTATACATTGGGCCTAATTTAAAATCCAAGTCTAATCAGAAGTTTAGTGACCTCAGTGGCGTGGGTCTCTGCTATTTTATACGCTCCCACTCCCAGATCCCCAAACATCGGCATAGCAGCTATGCTTATCTGGGACACGTCAACTGGCATATAGGGAAAGTGCACAGCTGCGGGACTTGCTTTTTTTTAGTATGAGTTGAGCCCAAGGCTTGCACGCACCACAGAATGGTTCATGCCATCCACTGCTGTGGATGATCCTTGGGAAGGAAAGAACACCATCAAGTGACACAGCACCACAGTGGGGATTCCTCAGGAACACAAGAGCAACAGCTGTACTGGCTGCTACCACACGCTCCATTGCCGGGAAACATGTGGCAGGAGCACAATCGTACCATAAGCTGGAATGGCTACTGTGGCAATGGGCTAGAGAGTTAGGAAGCAGGAAGCAGTTGCATTCCCCAAAATTTCTAGATCCTGGATTTCTCAGTACTGGGACAAAGTTCTACCAATTCCCTCAAAGTCCTCCATCACTCTATTAACTGATGGTGACATGTGCTGTCAAAAAAAAAAAAAAAAAAAGTTGATTAAAGATTTGAAGAAATTTGAAATCTGAGTATAGTTTTCTCTTCCAGAGTGTGAGGGAGGGGAATGAGAAAGAAAAAAGATAGGCAAAGGGGCTTGGGTTAAGTTCAATTAGCAGTAAAGCATGCTCTGGAAAGGTATGTGCATAAAATACAGGCCTCAGGGAATAATGGCGGTAAATAGACAAATTAAACTTCAAGAGTCTTTCTAACCTCTCATATATATAATTTTTTTTTAATAGTTACTGAGTGTAAAAGGATCAGCCTTAGACCCTTGCAATGAAAATGATAAATGGTCATACTGTTTGTGTGTTAATTAATACTAACCCCTTGCTGGATAACAAACAAAAAAAAAAAAAAAAAAAAGGCAAGGGAAAAAAAAACAAAAACCAAACAACAAGAAAAACTCAAGCCTTTATGGACACAATATACATGCTTTTAAGCAAAGTGAGCCTGGCAGGTGGGTGTGTTCCAAGTAAACTGCACTGCCTTTTACTTTCTATACAGAAACAACAACCTGAAAAAAAATGAAATTCAATCAAGTGCAAAGCATTAAATTGCATCTTTTACTTGTAAGATGCTTTTACCAAAACATTCAGCCACTTCAGCAACAATCTCATCCAAGCTACAATATTTGGAGTAAATGGTGTGAACAGAAACTTTCAGTTCTGCACTAAACATTTTCAAAGATCGGCCTAAAACAGTGAGCTTCTGCACAGTCAACTTAATCCCTAGGGAGAAGTACACTTGCTAGAAGCATACCGTTACAACACCGTCTCTTAATCCACACCACTTGCGATTTGCTTTGGTTTTGTGTGGTGGGGTTTTTTTTGGTTGTTGCCTTTTTAAAAACAAGGATACCAAAACTCAACAGATCTCAATTATATAAAAATTTAATAGTCACAGAGTTCTTTTGAAAAATTAAATAATTCCTCCCCTGCTGCGACTAATACAAAAGGAGCAAATATACCCCTCTAAAAGCATAAACAACAAATATATTTGGGAAATGTCCACAAATGTTTCTTTCATATGAACCATTTGTCCAAGTGAGAAAAACTCCAAAGATAACACCTCTAAATCCCACAAATGTTACTCTTCCTAAAGAAAAAAAAAAAGAAAAAAAAGAAAACAGTTTTAGTTATATTTTAATTATCTTTTTCGCCTTTATTGGGGTCCAACTTTTTCCACTACCTTCCTAACCAGCATTCCATTTTAAATCATAACAAGACTGTTGAAAAGTCCGCATTGAACTGAACATATTTTAAAAAAACAAACACCACACAAAAAACCCCATATAACCACACCGACCAAAAAAAGCCCTCAGATTCACATGTAAGCAATTCAAGTCCTGAAAAAAACTGTGTGGCCTGACAGTTTGTACTTTCTGTGGAGGATTACTAAGGATTATATGTAATTAGCTATAATTGCACATTATTTTTCTCAGTTTAAAAAAGGAGGACAACCAATATGTACTCTTTCTGGTTTCTAATAACATTTTGTCCCCTGAATCTTAACAATAATTTCTAATTTTGCACTAAGAAAAATGATTATGAAAAGGCTTCGGGATTTCCACTGAGTGCAAGGAGCAAGACTCAGTTCAGAACCAGTATCAGAACAACTGATCACAAAGACATTGCTGCAATTGCTGTCTGCTTGCTTAATAACTTAAAACGAACTTGTTTCCTGCTAAAGCAAAAACACTCATGGATTTGATGTTTCAGAAGAAGGAATGTAATATAATGAATATTTTTACAATTGTCATTTATTGAAAGTATAGAAGGTACTATGAGTCCTTCCAGTTCTGATGGAATGAACACTTCAGGGTTGTGTAATTCAAGGATGAGAAGGTTGGGAACAATGGGTTTGAAAATATCTTCTAGGTCTTCTCATTTTAGGAGAGGCATTTATAAAAACCAAATGCCTTTTTGGATGCCTCGGCACCAGAGTAAAAAAGCGAAGAAAAATCTGAAATGCAAGCAACACACCTTTTACATAATATTAAAGAAAACAATGCTGGTTTAAAGCAGGAAAAAAAAAAAAAAAGCAGCATATCTTTCACATTTTATGTCCTAAGTAGGTTTAAGTACTGCCTATTACTTGTCAAGATTTCAATAGCAAATAGAAAACTTTCCAGGTTGACGTGCTGGGGCAGAGGAAGGTCATTTTTTAAAGCATTTGCTCCCTTGAGAGGAAAACCTGGAAGGATGCTGTTTGAGCAATTTATACCAGGCACAGCAAGCCATTAGATGCCTGTGCTGCAAGTCTGCCATGAGCCTGATTCCACAGCCATATGTGGTTACCACATCGGGAACCAGTTCTAAAAGCCTGTAAGTTAAAGGAGCACAGAGGTGTCTATTTTCTTCTCCATATCCTGAGCAGCTATAGGCACTGTAAATCTTTCATGGAACAGCAAGAGAGCAGAAAAGAAAAGGAGCATTAGGTAGATGAACATCATGCATTATTGTTCAAAGAAGCGCATTTTCAATTTTGGAGTGTGAGACATGATGGGGGGGGGGGGAATGTAGGTAGAAAAACAGTATTTCTGGTTAGTGTTTTAAAGATAATTTTTCTCCTGATTCAGTTTGACTTCAAAACAGAAACCAAACGAAGTAATCCCATAGCATCTGTGAGTAAATACTATATTGCTCCTTTTCTCTGTAAAAATCTTGCTGAAGCAGAGAGATTCCTATTTCAAATAGCCAAAACAATACAATTCCTGAACTGTACTTTGTAGAGACTTAAGAACTCAGCGTGTTACGAAAAATCCAGCCACACATGAGGAATACGTGAGCTTGCAATAACTCCCTTTTCCAGGAGAAGGTTACAAAAGGATACAACAAATGTCTAGCTTTCAGATATATAGCAAGCAATACATGATACAGATTTGCTTATACAGAACATGACCTTATTCCCTTTATATGGGCACAATTTGAAGTCTAATACCGCCCTAGATCTCTAAAGAGGAACAGAAATTAGTCCATTAAGCGCATACTCCCGATATGCACGTCTCACGTAACACTAACTAATGGTTACTTTTATTTTCACTGTAAATTAGAAGTGACAAAAAAAAAAAAAAAACAAACAAAAAAACACACCATGCTTTAGCCAAGAAGAATTGCATACAGGCCAGTCCCATTCCTCCTTCTCTCAGTACTTCAGTGATCTAAGGTGACACACATTCCTTTACTTGCTATCCCCAAGGACAACACTGTCTCAGATGTCTCAGCCCAGGCAGACAACTTCTCATTTTAGCGTGGACAGCTTCACTGGTTGGTTCAGAGTCCTTCCTGTGCCTCTGAGCCACACAAAAGGGGAGCTAATCCTCAAGTCTTTGGCCACTTTTATCATCCTCGCACTTGCTGAACACAGTTTGATGTGTGTAGGTTTATATGTGTGTCTGAAAGAGAAAGCTCAGGAATGTAATATGTGTGTGTGTATATATATATATAAAATTATTAACTCTCAAATTTCATTACAGAATCTTTATATTTATATGTAAGCATAATATAAGCAACTTACTATTTTACAGCCTTCTCAAAATACTCTCCTGTAACATCTGAACTTGTTGCTTTAGCTTAGGGAGCTATGTGAATATATTTCATATACTCTGAAGACATCCTACATTCCTTGTAAATTTGCATATCCCAATTCTCCCATATTTGTAAGACTGGGAAACGTATCAAGCTAAAACTCTATGGAAAAGATCCCTTAAAAAGATAAAATTAAATGACTAGACTCATTAACGTAAACAAAAGTAGAAAAATAAGCAAGGACATCACCATTACCCGAACACTATTCAATTAGCTTTGCAATAGCCTGTATTAGGCAAGAGATATGCTCCTGTATTTCAAAAGGGTGTACAAGGTGTTGCCCAATCTCACTGCTTCTTTACTTTCTTGAGCATTATTTAGCCAAACAGCAAAGCATTTCTGTACTCTGCACTTACATATCTCCATCCTAAAATGCTAAACAGGAAAGAAAACATACCATCCCTAGAAATCTTAATTTTCATGTATATCAAACATAATCTCTATCTATCTATAACTATATATGCTTTTCACAATAGAAAAGCGTGAATGCTTTCATCCACGTGAAGATTATCCAATTACATCTCTGACATCGAAGGGTCTTAAACTACATATGTGACCAGTTTAAACCCTAGGACACACACAAAAGGAAAACAAAATATCCTGACAAAAAGTATCTATGAGCATGAAGATATTAAGTTTTCTGACCGAAAATTGCCTTTTAAAAAGCCACTGCATTTCTATACTTATATTCTTGACCTATATGCACCAAGTTCCATCAAAACCAAGAGCACAACACATGCACTAAATAAAGACCCACAATAAAGTTGTCATTTTGTTAAAAGAGAAAATTTACACCACAGTCCTAGCGACACATCTTTTAGAGGTTCTTATTTCAAAAACCTGGGAACCCACCACCACATAATGAACGTACTGCAACTTCCTCACAGGTCAGAGTACACATTTCACTTTTCCTTTTTTGCCTAAGCACAAGCATGGACGGAAAATAAGGTCTCTCGCATGTTTATTATGAGGCATCTACACATGTAGAAGCGGCATGTATGCATATACATGCATGCACTTTTAAAACATTATTATAAGGCTTCTTTTCCAGTATTATTAGCAGCTGCTTGCATATGTGTAACTTCTTGTCCAGAGTGACAGCTGTATTTTCGCCTGTTTTGACATTGAGTCTGATCTGGGTGAATAGCTCATATCCATTAAAGTGCTATTACAACACTGAATGACTGCCAGAATACTTCCTGATCAATTTTAAAAGCCAGCTAGCTGTCATCATCTAATCGCAACAGCGGAAAACAAATCTTTGGGGGATAAAACAAGATTTTAAAACATTTTTAAAAGCAGGATATTAAGTCTAAAACCTCCAAACTATTTAAATAAAAATCACAAGCTGCAGCGGTATCTAGGTAAAAATCTCTGCGCTTTGAAAACCCATATACTTGTTACTGACAAGCGTTCTAACATAGTCTCTAAATCTACCATTTCAACAATATCTGGAGTTTGAACTCTTGCCATTACATAACTTAATAAAGCAGCACTGAAAACAATCACCACAGAGTGTGATTGCGCTCACCATTAAATTTAGTTCTGTAAAATTTAAGACTGAATTCAGTCATCTTTCTGTCTTTGGTTGAATGGCTGAAACCTAATATGCAGGTTCAACTCCTCACTTCTGAATAGCTTTACAATATGCATATTTCTAAGCTGCACTACAAACACCATTTCAGACTTTCATTTATCAAGCATACTTGAAAGGCTATATAACTCACAAAGACAGCTAAGACCACTTGAAGAGAAGGCACAAGGTTGGCATACCTTTAAGAGGGCCTACAGCAATGCTGTATTTGTAATACAGCACAAGAACCAAAAAATGGGTTGTAAGAAATTACATATTCTGTAGGAGGATGCCTAGTAAGTCAACCATGCAACGCCCACATGCACACGCAGTGACTAGCCACTGTATAGACGACTTCTTCATTTCTCCCCACTGTACTGTTTTCCCACCAACACTGTGCAGCTTGCAGCTTTGCTGGGTGGTCAGTCTGTTCCAATCAGTAGAACAGAAAATGTCAACCACCGGAATGAAATACTGCTGAATTAAAAAAAAAAAAAAAATTTATATATTTATATATATATATTTATGAAACCAGCTTAAAGAAGTGGACCCACATTCTATTCCACAAACACCCATAATTTGGCTCCAATAGTGACACTATGCACTTGTCATTGAAAGTATACCATGAATTAAAAGTCCTTTGAAGAGCTTCTCCAGTATCTCTAACCTAGAGCTGAAACAATAACAGACAAGCCAAACCCCCCTGTCAAACTCCCAACCTCCTCCCCAACCCCAAAAAAAACCCAACACCTCACTGCAAAAGAAGAAAAAAAAAAAAAAGAAACAAAAAAAAAAAAACAATCAAAAAACACACTACCCCAGAACCCACACACAACAACAAAACCAACCAAACCACAAAAACATTACCACAAGAACCAAAACCCAAGCTGGACTTAGTGTATTCTTACACCAGGTATGACTGTCAACATGCAGACTCACATCAAAGTAACTGAGTAACAAGAGCCCACTCTTCCAGTTCTAGTTCCCATAGAAATTAACTCTATGCTTATGAAGTTAAGACTTAATTACAAAGTTGCATTACTGCCTGCCAAATATACCGCCATTTGACAGTTTACAGTACAATAATTATTAAGAAACCTTGAAAGTGCTATCCTAGCCAGAGTGTCTGTGACATGAAACCTCTCAGTACGTAAAATGAGAAACTAGAGGATTACAGAGGGTTCTACAAAGGCAGGTACAATATATTTTATAGAAGAGTGATAATTCAGATTGAAAATAAATGCTGAAGAAGTTTGTGTAGAGTGCATGTCACAAGACCTTACTGCATTTGCAGCATGTCAAAAAAATGCAAGCTGCCAGTGAAGGAACGTAACAGTGACTGCTGGATTTAAGGGACAACAAATGCATTTTCAGAGAAGCCGGAGTGACAACATGGTTACAATTTAATAAAAAGGAATCTCCCCACCTGAGGCTTTGGTTCAACCCAAAGCAAGGGGACAGAATCTAAGTAAAGAATTTCAAATACATTAAAATAAAAATATAAATACAGTAAATTGTTCAGATGTACACTTTTTTAAAAAAAGCGAACAACTTTGTTTTGTATATTGTAAATATTTAGTCAGAAAACTAATTTGTGTCTAGGCCTTTGGTCTAGGAGGAGGCATTGTGATATGAAGCATTAACTAGCATCAAGTCAGCTTCATTAGAATACACAACTACATTTTCCTGTTGTGGTTTATACATTTAGTAGAGAGGATCCTTGTTTCCAAGTAGATCCCCAGACTTTTTATGAGAATAGTAATAACCTCAAGCTGGAGAATAGCATTTTCTACTACAAATGGCCAGGAATATTTGTGTTACTGTTAGAAAAAAAAGAAGTCACATATTAATGTATTATATATTATTAAAATATGTATAACTAGCTTATATATTTTTATACCATTTATAGGTCTATTTTTATTAATAAAAACATACACTGTTAAAGTTTAGCTCAGGAGCGTAATGTGAATATCAACTGTTGATAATTCCGGATAATAGCACCAGTGATAACTAGTGGCTGCAGTAGTAACTACAGTGGGAGAGGACTACTGGGAATTTGCATGTTTGCAAAAGGATTCTGAACAGCTAATATGTACACATTGCTACAAAATACTGTGCACAGAAATATATGTTACCTTGCAACTTGACATCAACAATGTTGTCTATTAAAAAAAAAAACATAACATTTTCATAGTTCAAAGGTTTTCAAGATCTTATTCTGTTAACTGCAAACATTTCTGCAGCTACCTTCTTACAGTGCCAAAAATATAATGGTTTTTCTGTCAATGGGATCATACACTAGGAAAAGAGAAATCATAAGAACTGACTAAGAGGCTGAAAAAAAATTGATGCCTCACAGCAAGCCAAGCCAATACCAACCAGGATGGCACAACTATGTAATGAGATCTGGAACTCAGCATGAACTAGCTAAGTCAGGTAGGCAGCAGTTATCTATTTACTATTTAGGAAGGAAGGGCATGGACTTCATCACAATGAACATCCCACTCTGAAACTGGCAGGTTCTCCAAAATGGACTGGCACGTTGCCACTACATTTAATCTCAGCAGGAATACACAAGAGGAACAACACCACTACAAAAGACCAGAACAGGAAGGAGGGACAACAGGAGTCTACAAGCTTGCGCTTCTCTGATATTTGCAGAGGAAGGAGGTCACCGCTAATTAAGAGGCACCTAAGCTACATGTTAATGACTTCTTTAAATAAATAAATAAATAAATAAAATAAATAGACGATGAACCTCCCCTCCACACATCATCCAGTGGATAGGAATGGATGATGCTAATACCCATGATGGTACTACTTGATACAAGTATCAAGACACCGTTAAACTAATTTTAGGGGTATTATAGAGAGCATAAGAGTTATATTTACTACCATCTGCTAGAAGTGATTACAGTACTAAAGGTACAAAACAGTTATTGGAAAACCCATCTAAACGACTGGTTTAGCAATTCCATGATCAGGAAAGTTTCGTGATATAATGCCCATCCTGCTCTCACAGGTATTGATTACACACATATAAAATATTATACAATACAGCTAGTATACTATTAATGATGACAGTAGGGAAGATTTGACTTTATTTACATAGTGTTAGGGAGAAATTGCTCATTACATCAAAACCTCAAGCCGAAAGAAAGGAACAGAGAAATATATGCAATTCTGCAATAGCTTGGCTAAGAGTCATTACAAATATTATGCCAAGCTTCATACCAATTTTATATTTTCTTAAAAAAAAAAATGGGCTTGTCACACTGTTCATGAGGCAGATAACTGAGCTCAAGACTGCAAGTAAATCCACCAAGAGTAAAACCTCTCCCAGATGTGCACCTGCTTTCTGCAGCACAGAGATATTTCTTAGCCTTTAAGCAATATGAAGATGAACTACCAACTAAAAAGAATAGTTGTCATATGATAGCTTACTGGGCTGGGGAAAAAAAACGTCAGAGGAGATTCAGGGGACCACACATCCTAGCAGGAATATTTCACCCTTTGACTTTCCAGTTCACAATCAGATTATTCTGGATCTGTGACGTATGCATCACCTGTATCTGTGCCTGGGGGTCTTCATCAGGGAAGTGCGCAGCACAAAGACCCCTATTTCCTTCCCCAATCTCCCCTGTCTGTCACTAGTAAGCATATAGAATCTATGTCCTTAGCACTATCTACTTCCAGGACAGCTCTGTCCTCCTAGTTTGTTATAAAGGCCCACCGCTGCCTGCAGTGCTTTTCCCTTACTCATTTTGCTCCCGACCAGATCCACAGGCAGGGCACTGCTTCAGCTAAAGGTAAGACTAGGAAGACAGAGACACAGCACAGCTGATGGAGCCAGGCACAACATAGCACCCAACTGCTATAACAAATATTACAGGAATCACAGTAGCGCCACATGGTTTTAGTAGTTTGGTAACATGTATTTTAGAATTACGCTTTCACTACTGCAGTAGTGACTACAGTAACTCACCTGTCACTACACAGGAAAAGTCTCCACGCATCATTGTTTCACTAAAAAGGACAATGTAAAAGCCCAACATACAACTGCGCCTCACATTTATGAGTGTCATTCACAGGAGACTTGACTTCTCTTTGCTTCTCTCTATAGTGTGGTGGTTGGGCGTGGAGCCAGCACTTTGTACTGACAGAAAGAGATATGTTCCAAAAGTTATATCAGAGGTTATCTTTGAATGCAAGAGTAACACTAACATCGTGTTTCAGCTCCCCCAAAAAGGGTTTGGCCTCCTAACGTTTACATCTGAAATGACTACCATGAGCAGATCTTTTTCTGAAACCTCCAGATTGCTTCTTGTCAGTGATGGTCCATAGCTTTGAAAGTCCAGACCAAAGCAGGTCTGCTGGCAACGCTGGAGGCTGGCAGCCCAGCCCCAAGAGCTCTCTGGCACTGGCACTCCTGCAGACTTCTGGTCAAGTTCAACACAAAACAGACAGAAAGATAAACGAAAGAAGCAAAATAAGAGCTTGGGTTAGAATGTGTGTGTACTTCCATTCATAAGCTGATGTCTGTAGCTGTAATTGATTGATCTGGTTTTGTTAGAACTGACAACTAAGGCTGAGATTTGTACCCAGAATCTTCTATACTGGGTAGCTTTAAGGCATTGCTATGTGAACTACCAATCACTCAGCATCGTGCTATGTGATCTACCTGATAAATATTGTTAGACATGGTTATATGGATGAAACATTTCAGCAGAACTGTAATTATGAGAGCACCCTATGTATGGGCTTGACACTTACCAAGATAATTCAGTTGTTGGGAATACAGACCTATGAGGTAGAGGGATTATGGCTCAAGTTAGCAACTTTTAGCACTGGCACCTCACCTATTCCATATAAGTTTTTCCCATTAAGCTGTATATTACAAATACATTTAAAATGTTATTTAAGTTTCAAAGACAAGCAGGTTATAAAAATCTCAGGTATGTTAAAATTCTTCTGTTTCTTGAAAAATCCTGGTATGCAGAATAAAGCACAATTCATAGCATATTATTTATTTACACACGAATTAAAGTTGCATGGAACAAAACAGGGAGGCAGTCTAGGCCTCTCTATACTGAAGGGAAGTTTTGAAAGACTTCCAGTTACTGAGAGAAAGAGAGTCTGTAAATGAAAGCCAACATTCCTAAATCTATACAGGTGGAGTTAATCTCCCTTTCTATCTCCAGTGTAACTAGAACTTGTGTGCCTGGTCTGCCTGAATTATTGTTCACATCTCATGCTGGTCATCCAGTCTTTTCATCAAATATTTAAACTCTCCTCTGCTCTGAACATTTAAGGTATACACACAGGTATTTCAAAAAGCCTGTAAAGCAACATTTGTGTCAGCAATTCAGGCCTCACAATCCCACTAACAATCACCTTGGGGGGGGGGGGGGGGGAGAAAACACCACAAACCAAAAAAAACCCAATAACAGTTAGTTCTTATATTCCTACTTCAGCACCAAAAAAGTCTAAATGTCTCCGTGGACTTCACCTGTTTGAGGAAGTGGGAGTGAGGGGAAGGAGAGGACAGATTTAAAAAAAAAACAAAAAAAAACAAAAAAAACCCAAACCAAACAAACAAACAAACCACACAAAATGCACAAAAACCCTGTGCATGAAAGCTGTTCCTAACATGGTTCACATAATGCTTCTGGTACTTCCAAGCACATAACATGCAAAATGGTCTAACATAACTTCTAAAAATCAAGTAGCAAATTACCACTGCATCTATTTCAGAGATCATTTTTTTGAGTCAGGTGTGGGTGAGCTTGTTGTTTCAACATGCCAAAGTTGCCAGCAGAGAGAGTGTATATCAAGAGAGCACAGAGTGGGTGTTGACTCTTAAAAACAAGAGCTGTAATGCTTCAGAAGCACATCGTGAAGCAATGGCACCGCCAAAAGTCCCTGCTCTCACATCTCTCTGAATCTTAGTACCTGAACGTAACAGCTTAGCAAAGCAACCACAAATGACAATCAGTACTGCACCCAAAATTCCCTGTTCTAAGTAAACAAAACTGTGTATAAATCCTATGCAAAAGTACCCAAAATAATCTATTTGACAGCATCCCTTTAGCTGTCATGCCCTATAATTTCTGAGTTAAAAATGGCTGAGTTCATTACAAGTTAGAGTGGTTTTACTCAAAAGAAAAAAGAAACAGAAAACCCTCATATCAAGTCTTCCCAAACCCCAAAGGTGTACATAAACGAAGTTTTGTATTTACAGCACTAAAGTCTTGCAATAACCTGTTTACTTTGAGGAAAAAAAAAAAAAAAACAACCACAAACAAACACACCTATCTCTTGGGCACAGAGAAGGTGAGATTTTCTTAACTGTCTCCAAACTATTACATGTTTTAGTGTCTGACATTCACTGTTAGTATAGATAAAAGCACAGTGAAGCTTAGTGACACACAATTCCCATCTATGTGATATGCAGATGAAGAATATTTGTAGTAGTAAATAAACAAAATTATGAATAAAGTGTCATCCCTTTCATAACAAAAAGAATACATTAACTCTGTGCACTCATAGCTGCAGACTGGATTGTTTTCCATACCTTGTTTGTATCCTCTTAACTAATTCTCTAACCACACCAAAACGTGTATCGGTTGCTTCTGAACGATCTTCTACAAAATTGAACTAAAAATGGAGCTAGACCAATGCTTACACAAGAAATGCAGCTTATTACATTTGTTGCACTCCAAATAAATATTGATTTCAATCTCAGAATGCTATGAAAGGGCTTGCATCAATTACACAGTACATCACAGCCATGATGCAAGTTACCTAATTCCACTGATGCACACAGCAAATCAATCATTCACATCCACACACCTTGGTAAGCCAGAGCCACCACTACTTACCTTTATCTGAACTTTTAAATACTGCATTCATTTTGAAGTGGCATTATAAAAGAAAAGGTTTATAATGGAAAAAAAAAAAGTCAGCTAATCTGCCAAAAAACCTGTAGTAATTATAATTACCTCTATTCATGTCATGTGTGTTTTAATACATACACAAATGAGTAAAAGAGCCCTTAATGACAACAACATTATGAGGGGAGGTTTCCCTTTTGCATGATCTATTTATTCAACACAAAATTATTAGGCTATTGTGATAAAGCAGCTAGAGTACAATGACTTTCCTTTAATCACTAATTAAAATGCTGATTGCCTGTTGAGCGAGACGTTCAGTTATGGTCAAACACCAAGTCCTATTGTGTGATAACAGCTTGGGCTGGCCTTACAACTGGGTGGGGTTGAATCACTGCTAAGTAAACAAACCCTCTATGGCTGGAAAACACAATCGCTTCAGCTCAATAAAATCCTTAAGTAACTTTTAATTTTACAGCCTTAGACAAGCTAATATTGCAGAGCACAAAAGTTCAGAGATAAAGAGACCTACCAGGTGCTGGAATAAACAAGCAATTACACAGATTATAGAAGAGCAGTACTGGGTCTGTATGAATTAATTTATTCTGTGTACAAGCTGAGGTGGAAATTAATTTCATGGGGCCAAATTCAAAGGACCACTGGGACATTATTGGCTTCATCTATTCAACTTCTTAAGTATACTCAAATTACACCTCTGCAATCCCACTGATAGCAACCCAGAGCCGACAGTGGGGTTTCACAGACATAGGAGAACCTGCACACTCATGTTTCCCTTACATCCTTGATTTGTTGCAAAATAAATTGAGTAAAGTAAGACCTATTTGTCTACAGTCCTGTGTAATCTTTTAAACTGATACTACCAAAAAATCTGCAAAAAGCCACTGTTCACATTGGTCACTATTTAACACATGATGTGACGCTCCAGGCTTCCGCGCTAAACAAGGAAAAAAAACTGCAATCCCCACACAAGGTGTAGGAATGAGAAAGCCAGCAGCACAGGAGTTGTCCTTTACAAAAAGGACAGAAGTATTTTTCAAAAAGAGGGTACAGGATTTCTAATTAAAATAATCTAACAACTTATTCTAGCATTATGATTTTAGTTACAAGAACTACCATTGTAGATCACCAAGTAGCACTGCAGCATTTGGCAATTCCCAACATAGGGGGGAAAACAATGTTTCTTCTAACCATGGCTTGCTGCTATCCTAAGAAATCAATTTAACCCATAAAGTTAACACGGCATAGAGGAAACAAACACACATCATTTTCATCAGTAAATTCATTCCTTTAAAAGGCCCAGTCTCATTGGTTACTAATTTAAGACAGCTCCACCACATAAATAAGTAAGAACAAATTTGCTTTCTTCCAGTTCAACAGGTTTATTCTCTTAACAGAACAAATAATTATGTGCTGTTTAATGGACTAACCTTTATCACATTTACAAATAGTCACATGAAGTTTGGTATGTTTTTGTTGGTTTTTTTAATACACAGTGTAAGAAATGATCTGAGCATATTATTATTACAGTAATGTGTACACTTACCTATTACTCATAACTTGTAGTTACAATTACAGAAACTTCAAATTAATGGATTTTTAAATACTTTCACATGTGCACAATGCCACATGAGGGCAGAAATAACGATTTTTAGTCTATAGCTGCAAACATTGTTTTCCACATATTCTTCCCAGTCTCTTTTCTGCCATTTGCTTTTTGTATATATGCACACACACATTCAAATCAACTTCCTCACAAGAACTACAATATTTAAACAAACAAACAAAAAAAACTGCTTGACTACTCCACAACAACTCTTCACTTGTTGCCTCATTTCTCCACCTCACCTGTAAGAACATCCATTTCACTTCTCTACAAGTTGTCATCTTCTGCAAGTAAAAATAGCCTCCCTCAGTCTTTTTTTTTAACATTTTCATTATCTTTCTATAATATGTCTGTAGAAGACAGGAACTGAAAATAATTCCTTTATGTTTCTGTTTCAACTGCAGAAACGTGTTTGGTTTTGTTCGGGGGGGGGGAGGGTCTTCCCTTTTGCTTGAATGCAACTGAAACCAAAATGGTTGGTTTGTTTTTATGCAGTTGCTATTTATATAGTAATTAATCTCACAAAAAGAGGAACTAAAAGTCCATGTTCTGTTCAGTTTTTGGGAGTCTCATACAAAGGGCACAGATGCAGGGAGTTCTCCTTCCCTACTGATGCTATACAGAGAGGCCAGTGACATGCTGCATCTTGCAGACTGTCAGCACCAGGCATACAGAAGTGAACGTGTCAGACTCTCCCCCACACCCTATGACTCTTATTACCAATTGCAACTATCACTGATGGCACTATTCTTCACTTCTTTCTTTCCTCTCCAAATAAATACAACTATGACTCTTCTTTTACAGTATGTTTTGGGAGACCTGTGCCAGGAAACTACAACTGATGTAACAGCCAGGATCCAGCCCACAGTGAGTAAAATCCATCCATTACCCAAGTCAATGGCTGAGCTAGTGCTCTGTTCTCAGTGCGTCTGCTGAGCCTCACCTCCCATATCAGTGGGTATGTTATGTTATTAAAATTATAAAAGGACAGTGTCAAAATGGGCTGTAGGGAAAAATTAAAATATTGTAGTTTCTACCAAAAATTCAAATAAAGCTTTGTCTCCAGATTTCTGTAGACCATTTGGTGATCAAGCCACTGAAGTAAAGGAATCATGATAAGTTTGAAAGACAAGACAAATTCAAATTATAGCTATTGGTAGAAGTACTTCAGAATTGTGGATAAAACAGCTCAGGCCCTAATCTTCCATGAAGGCACACATCATTCCCTGAATCCCTACCTACATTTCTCAAGCTTTGCAGAAGTAGACAGTCACAGAGGGTATCTGACTGCAGGACTAGAATCTAGAGGCACTGGTCTAAGGTTTTTTACTTCACAAGCATTCAACAGAACAGTTTTATTCTACAAGCCTCCTTTAGGCTTATAGCTCAAATTCTTTTAACCCTTCCACTTAACACATTCACATAACTTCCAGAGGTATCAGTTTCATAATCACCCAACAAATACAGATTGGATGCAGTGACCAATCTTTCTAGACATCACTGCTTCAGCGTTCTTTTGATCACTATTACCCAGCTGTCATCAAAAAGCTGTCTCTTACTGCCTAGAATACTCAAGTGGCTTGCAAATATGAAAATTTGATTCTCAGAGGCATATTCGTTATTGAGCACTCCACTTGCCAAAAAACACACCCTTCCTACATAAAGAAGGAACAGACTTTGCTTTATACACCAACAGCTATGCCCTGAACAGCCCCCTCAGTGGTTCAAAACTGAACTTGCAGAGAAACCTGTCTACATTTGCAGTTTATGACTTCCATCTAGCTTTGGCATATGCAGCATCCAATTTTTAACCACTAAAATTATCTTATCCTATCCAATACCATACCCAGATGTCCTAAGAAGAGGTAAAGAGAGATACTAAGAGAAAACTGCTACTGAGGTATGTTGTTCACCTATCCAGTCTGTTCCAGGCACTCTCCAGTGATGCAAAGCTGAAGACTGATTAGCACTCTCATGGCAGTCAGCTCAAGAGACACACAAAGAATACCAAAAGTTTAAGCAAATACATATGGGTTTTCCATTGGTATACAGGAGCATCACACTATAGTTGCAAAGTACCACTTAAGATGGTCTAAGTACAGCTGGAAAACTTGTATCCACTTAACTGGAAATATGAAGGAACAATGAGAAACACTGGAATGTTAAAGAACGAACATACACATCACCGTGAAAATCTTCCTAAAGCCAAGCATATCAAGCCATAGAAAAGTTTCACTGGATAGATGGCAGAAGTCCACTAGCTTTTAATTTTTATAACAGAACAAAGTAGAAGACTAGAAAATAAATTTTGCATCATAAACACTTCCCCTTAGTGAATAGCATATTTTTTTCCTCAATTTATCAATATAATTTTGAATCCTATCCCCATGATTTAAAATGCTCACAGATATTCTTTGCTGCAAGTCGCTCTAGGTAACAACTGCAAACTGAAGTATTGCCTACTCCTTCATCTAAGGCATCAGTGAAGACAAGTGTTATCAGACTGAGGTCAGGTCCTGAAGGTATCCCACCAACTCCCTCTACATTGAAACTGTACTCAGATTGCTTACTTTAGGACATGAGCTTGGTACCTACATTAGGATTCTAGGCTTTCTGCCTGATTGTTATTTTTCTCTCAATTCTCATCCCCATCCCCTTTATCATAATTTCATCTTAATCATGTTTATCACAGAACATCTGAAGAAAGAATATCAAAACTAAGATATTTACTAAAAGCTAGAACTTTGCTGAAATGTATGTTAGAATCATTATGTATGACACACCTTGTTTCTCTACTACCTATAAGGTGTGCTTATCCTATTACTGAAAAAAATCAGACAGGTTTGACACAACATTCCTGGAGAAGTCATGTTGACTGTTACATATGTCTTTATTATCTTCCAGATGCTTATGAACAATGTGTATTCTTCCAGCAACTGAAGTTTGTTGACTGGTCTGCTGTTGCCTGAGTCAATACAGTTTAAAGAGGAGTATGGCTGAGTGAGGAAACAGTATTCACAGACACTTCCCTCCAGAAACCACTTAAATGCCTAAATGATAATTTCTTACACAGAAGGGCACTATCAGAGGAGCCCCCTGCCTCCACTATGAGCCTTGAATCATCTCTAGCTGCTATTTGAGGCCTAGAGTCCTAATTTAGGCACGTAAGTCGTGGTGAAGTAAGCAGTGTGAGCACAGCTCTATACCTGCTAGTACACTAGGAATCTCGCCAGTTCTCCAAGAGTCTTCATAGAGGATGCTGTCAGCTACACGAGTGGCCTGGCCAATTCTCAATTACTCTTGGATAAATATCATTAGTTACTAAAAAAAAAAAAAAAAAACCTCCCGACAAAGCATAAACATCACCACATCCCAACCCTACTTAGGTGTTCTTTATTCCTTTGTTTTTATATAAACACTCAAGTTTCTCACACTTTGCATGGATGTTAATAGTAAGACATCTAGTGTCCTTTAATACTCCTAGTGAAACTAAGCAGCAAAAAGCTAACAAATTATTCTGAGAATGTCAAAGCATTTATCAGTCTCCTACCTACTCACTAAGCAATGTGCAAGCCCTTTTCTCATCCTTCCTTTCTCAGTGTTTTGCACTTATTAGTTGAATTCCACTTTGTACCCACGTCTTCCAAATTTTACCTCCACTTGCCCACACCATTCTTCTTATAATCATCCATAATAACTTGGCCTAGTTTCAACTTTTGGCAATGTCCTTCAAGTTTCAGGTCACTGAAGAGCTCATGTTTGGTTAAAATGGACTTACATTAAGCTTCCTTTCTTTGTACTAGTAAAGTAAGTGTTTCAGCCCTTGCGAGTGTTTCTCTAAAGAATTGTCAACTGCCTCCATGTCATTTCATCACGCATCTCCTTCCTATGGAAAGCTACCTACCAATTCTCTGAGTTTACTGAAGTGCGCTTTTTTGAAGCCTACTGTCTTTAATCATGAGATACATTACATCTCCTGAAAGCAGCACAAACTCCTATCTGACAGCCAGAAAGGCGACAGGAAAATTAATCAAAAAACTGAAAGCTAGCCAAATGGTAGCCATGAAAATACTAGAGATAAACAAGTAAGACCAAGCAACTGGAGGAGTGACTTGAAAGGCTATACATCACATACAGACCCAAACACTTTGGTCCTGGACTGCAATAGTGGATTTTTTGACCTGCCAATTATATGGCTCTATGCAATTGAAGTTTGACTCTAAGAGAGGCCCTATTTCCTTGGCACTAAGCATAAGTAATTACCATTACTGTCAGTGGAAGTTATATGCATATGTTGAGAGAGGATTAAGCAGTTTATAAACATTTACTTGGAAGGAAAGAGGGCAGAAGAGGCACAAATATGCAGAAATTCTTGGGAAGGTAACATATGTGGTAAAGTGCTCAGAATAGATCATCCTAATCCATAGTGTACTTATTCACATACACCCATTTATTTTTCATATATTTCTGTTCCCAAGCTGCAGAAACTGAAAAATGTTCACTTTAGTTGTTTACCAGCTTCACTTCTATGATATTCACATGTTTTCGTGTTTGCTTTCTACCAGTGCTCTGACAAACTGGTTTCCTGACAGAATTGTATAAGGAAACAGGGAATTGCTTTGCCTACTGCAGAGTTCGTAACCACTAGCACTTGGGATAACCAACTTTAAAAGTTGTATCAATTCAATCAGAAAATAAAAACAATCATGAATCCAATAGAAAGCACTTAAATTTCACATGCAGTTGTGACAAAAAGGACCTACCAAATCAGTACGAAAAAAAAGTTACTGAAATTGTGATTGAAACTTTGGAATAGCTAATATGTTTAGGAAAATGTTTACAGACAATTCATTATGAGAAAAATCTGTTATGAGTTAGTATTTGTTATTTAGTGTCCATTAGCTGCAAGTAAGTTAGCTGGTTCATAATAATATGTATGTCACTGCCACACTAGATTAGAGGGAGCACATGGCTGGCAAACTTCTGAAACACCTAAAAGTCTTGCAAAAAATTCCATTTACTAATGCTCTACACATTAAAATCAATTGGTCTTATTTGTTACAGTATAGTACTGATGATGAGACAGGCAGAGAGAATATAGCAGAGCCTGGTAGGATTCATTGCAAATAACTGAAACAAAATGCCTCCCACAGCTGCAGTTGCACCAGTAATCCAGGACACAGCAGATTTTTGCATCATCTTTACCAGTGGGAAGCTGGCCAGATCTGCTTATCACTGGATGGAAGGCAGAGCCATGCCCTGCCAGTTTCCAGGCCTCTCCATCTCTGTGTTTTCATTTAGTTTCAACTTACAGCAAGCTCTGCATCTGGCACATCCCTTCACTGTGCCAGAGAGCTCTAGCAGAACCCCACTAGGAAAGGTCTAAAGTCAGTTTAGACCTCCACATGCTATTGCTGCTTGTACTGTATTTAAATAAAAATAATTGTATTAAGATTTTTGAATGCAACATGTTAAATTTATATTTTGCTTATCTTTCCATAGGATTTCAGTTGTAACTAAGTATTAATATATCATGTTACAGAATTGCTTTTATTAATAGAAAAAAAAAATCAAAGCTTAAAAACATTAATATATTTCACTGAACTGGGATATTAGCTTTTCCAATAACTTTGGCTAGTTTCCTCTATGCAAAACTCACTATGGAAAGAAAGAACACTGTCAAGTCTTTTCAGCAAAATGGAAAATCCTTTCTTTAAAGCCAGGACACTGTTAAAGTATGTAATGCTAGTGAGGTTACTTGTTGATATTGGACATTAGGTATTTGAAAATGCACAGGTTTTTTTTAGGGAAGAAACAGTAAGCTGGAACAAGAATCTTACGTGCCAGAAGAAAGTATGTCTTAAAAAAATGTTTGTTACATTGCAAATGCCACTCTGGACTCCACAGACAGAAAACATAGATCTCTGGTAACCTGACTAAAGGCCAAGGCCACAGCTTTATTGAAATACAGTAACTCACACTACAGTCTTATCTGACAGCCAAGTCCTTGCAGTAGTAAATAATGAGAGTCCAAGGCAAAGACACCATATATACTGGACCCCAAATAAATGCAGTCCAGCCCTAATGTCAAACTCCTCAGTCTACCAATACTCATGAGACTTGAACTCTTTTGAGATATTAAAGATGGGTAATACCTGTATATAGCAACAAAACTTTCCTTTGCAGTAACTCTTCCTTTCTTAGCTTCCCACTGCGCATACACAAAAATACAGTGACAGAAGGCTTCAACAAAAATTAATGTATAAGGTTTATGCGTAATTTGCCATTAGAACCACCTTTAAGTTGATTCATGCACTAACATATCTGGCTGAAGAAAATAATTTTGCTGCTTACTAATTTCTAAACAAGATATGAACAAAATTTTGCTATCTATCATGTTTTATTTGTCCATAAACACGTGACCTGAGCAATGATTCAGTCCAAACATACAAAAAGGGATGGACAAACTTGAAATCCACAAGTAGAAGGAACAGTCACTAAACCCTGCTCAAAATCTGGAGGTATACTGCAAGTGGTACATCCTCCAATTTAACTGAGACCTTCCCACAGCCTCATGACTTATAGGCCTCAACTATATATAATTGTCTAGTAAAATACATAAGCATAGCTCCTGCTCTTCTTCAGGAAGATCTAGAACTTACTGCAATGTTACTAGCATTTGAGAAACCAATTACCTTAAGTTCTCTGAAAGTAGTCACCTGAAATCAGCTAATATAACGAGGTCATAGAGCTCAGAATGATAGCACAGGAGAAAAAGTTTTGTTATTTCGAGTTAGAAAGTCTCCTTTCCATTAACCCTTGCACCAAGTCCCAAAGGCTACCTGAAAAGCAACAGGTTGCGTTAGGTTTCAATTGCTTCTCCCTGCTGGGTAAGTGCTACATGTAAATCCATTAAGTCTGTGGAGTCTGAAACCTCAAACTGAATGCTCAGCCAAAAAAGGTGATAGAACGACGTGCCTACAAATCAACTCAAATCATCCAGGAAGTGAGGCTTTGCTAACGAATTATGGTAATTAACTCTAGAGATTGGTCACTGTGCTGGCGGACTACTGCTTGCTCTGAACAACAGGAGACAGATTAAACACACTTGTTCATAAGCCTAACTCCCTGTTCCTACAGGTTTTGGAGCAGCATCTCTTCTCCCTGGAACTAGAAACTCCAAGGTAGAATCAGTGGGTTAGACAGGCCCCTGGAAGTCAAGTTCAACACTTGATCAACAGTCTGTCTAGGATAGCATGAGAAAGATACTCATCAATTACTGTCATCTAACTAAAAAAGTAGTGATTCAATGTAAGCATATCACTCAGCTGGAGAAATTAGCATCATTCTTATACCCCTATGATATTTATTTGACTCTAGATAATTCCTGGAGGTCCTGGGTTAACAAATGAGAAAAGGGCATAAGCTCATCTTACAGCTGATATCACATCAATACTGGCAATGCAAAGACCTAAGGGAATATTATGATCTAAATATAAAGCTGACAAATATACGGTGCCACCTCAGCCCCATATCAGCTTTAAATAATCCAAGTAGTATATACATGCTTAATTCCCCCTGCCTAATTCTTAACAGACAATAAGGCAAACTGCCCCCTAACCAATTAACCAATTTAAATGAACAACAAAATAATTTAAAAAAAAAAAAAAATCAATCCAAAGAGTCATGCCAATATGACAAAATACATTGTTCAAGTTCAAATCTCAGGATCCTTCAGGAAAAAAAGAAAAAGAAAAAAAACCACAACAACAAACACACCCCAACCAACAAATGCTTGCCTCAGACTACGGAAAAGAGTATGGTGTTTTCTATGCCTTATATGCAGGCCACCTTGTAAAAATGCCATTAATACTACAGTGACTCAAGACTGCTGGGTCCTTTGCAGTTAAAGAGTGATGCAAGAAGTCCTAACAGCACTTACAGCTGTGTGTGTACACACTAAAAAAAAACAGCGTTGGAGATCCCAATAAGAACAGAGAGCGAACAGCACACAGTGAAATGTAAGTTTCCAGACTCTTTTCAAGGAGAGACAAGGTGATTTTTAACTCTGAAGCCCCTCTTCTCTTTGCAGCCACTGTGGGCTATGACTGAGGCAGCTCAAGTCCTGCCCCTCTACTCGAGGCCCAACTCTGCCAGCAGTTCCAGCTTTGCTCTGAGAACTTGAGCTACATACCAGGCATGGGGCAAGGCTACCCTTGCAGCTGTATCATCTATGGCTGAGGCTGTGCTGCAGACAGGTGTCAAAAACCTCTGAATTTCCAGGATGCCAGCTCCCCTTTGCTCAAAAAAAATATTCCAACAAATGCTCAAGCTTATTTGTCTGGATTTGTGCATGGCACTTGAGTACCCATGCTTTCCTCTTCCCTCCTGGTGGCTCTCCAACTCTGCATGTACATAGCAAGCAGCTTCTTCCCCACCATAAGCTGAAGGCACCACTGGCAGACCTCATTTAAACCCTGTAGCATGTGTATAGACTCTTCCATAAGCTGTTGCTGCCTTCTTCAGGCTAGCAGCTACCGGGTCATAAAGGTCAGTAGGGCCAGACTGGTCACCAGGATCAGTTTTCCCTTCACAGAGATGTAAACAAGAAGAAAGGAGGTAGGGAGAAACCCAGGACAGGTGTGCAGTCCCCACTGTCTCAGCATCAGCAGCATCCACAGAGTCACAGCAGTCAATTCCCATGCAGGAGCGGACCCTTGGTTTTAGTTAAGATGCCATACCTTTAAAACAGACAGCACAGTGGAATGGAAAATTCCTGTTCCAGTATTTTGCTATTCCTAGTAAGGGAAATAACCCTTCAGACTTTTCGCAACTGCTATGAGTCTTACACAGAGGAAATCCTACTTGGATTTCTTTAAAACCAGAATAACCTGCCAAAATATTCAAGGCAAAGAGCTCATGATAGTGTTATATTCTTTTCTGAAAGCTTAATTTAGACAACTACCAGCAGATCCCTTCACGGACACAGCAAAATCTTAAACTCTCTCTATTTGACTGTGCTTGCCTAAGGCATTAAGTTCAATCCACCATGTCGCACCTCAGTAACTCGACACAGACTAGGAAATTCTTACAGTCAGCTTCCCCAAGGGATTTGTTAAGTTTCACATACATTTAGTTGTGCAGTTGGCCTGTTCAAATTGATAAACTTGTTGCTCAGTGCTTTCTGCTGCAGATTCTGTCACTAGGAAAAATAAGTATTGGAGTGGAGGAGGGAAAGTTACTATATTTTAGTAATAACCTTTTTAAAAAAAAATAATAATAATAATTACACATGCATTACCATTCCTATATCTTCTTGAGAGGCATTTATTTTGCAGAACAGACAGGCAGATACTCTGGTGATGGGCACATTAAAAACGCCACAGATAGACAAGATGAATGTCATTAATGTGAAAAACGAAAAGAGCGGACAGATACAAAAACACTGTTCAACCCTATCAAACATAAAGGAATAATTCACCACATGAATATAACATGTGTCTGAACAATACACGCATATAATATGCAGGTTACTAATAAAGGCTTCAGTCTGGAAAAGCGCTTAAACATTCCCATTTTTAGTAGGTGAGCCGTGCATTGGAATCAATGAAATTATTCACTGGATTAGAGTTAAAGCACATGTCTAAGCATTTTGTTGGTCGAAGGCTAATATGACCCATATGTAACTATTAGATTCCTTTTATAATGCTATACTATAAACATCAGTATGACATGTTATTAAAGAGTAAAAGCGACTTCCCCTCCCCCCCTGCAACTAAAGCTTACGGGTGTAAGAATTACTAACCTATGGTATAAGCACAAAGCAAGCCAGTTCAACCTAGTATCTACGACACCTTTTGTCAGCATTGGCAGAAGATGAACAGAGCAGAAAGGCAGCAGGAAAGGAGGCTGAAGAAATAAGAAGCAAGAACAATCTCCTTCCCAAAAGGGTAACTTCATGGACCTACAGCAAGCAGAAAGCCTAGGTGCTGGCAAAGAAAACCAAGCATAGTCACAGCAAAGACAAGCAAGATATGTTGTGTCTTTAGCATACAGTCTTTAGCATACACAAATTAAAACTTTCTGTATCCTGCAGAGCTCCTCAATTACTTGCCATTACTGCTGTGTGAGACAGAAAGCTTTTAGTCCTCAGTGTGTAGCACAGATAGCACGTTAGCACACCAAGCTCCTCTTTCAGCTATAAAGTCATGTATTTTGATGATAACCCAAAAAGAAGCAATTACTTTCTCCATACTTCCTCAGATGCCTTTGTTATAAAATACAAAAAGCCTTATTATCAAACCCTGCACCTAAACTGCACAAGGATTTCTGGTGATGAGATGAATTTACAAAGATGATGCATTGCAATACCAAGGGCAGAACCACATAAACAAGTGTCTTAGCTTCATCGTTCTGTGGTGATCAGTGGTCTGCAGTTCGTGTGATACTCTAACAATTATACCCTTAGCAAGACTACATGGCTGTGCTTGTGGCCTATCAGAAGGCTGGAGATTTCCAAGTTCAGAACCAGGAATCACTGTCTTCTCTGAAGAAATTCAGAATGTCATCATAGGCTTTTAAAATAAAAAAAAAAAGTTAAAAATATCAAGTTCATTTTACAGTATGTAAACTGAATTCCTTAACAGCCAAAATAATGCCAACACAAATATACACACACATCTTCAAAAAAAAAAAAAAAGCTAAAGATCATCAAAGTTTTGAAGATTGAATACAGGTAGGAGAAAAAAAAATTATATTTTTATATATATATAAAAAAGGTAATTCAGCACATGGACACTAAAAGGTCATTTTAAAGAAAAACAATTTTTAAAAAATAAAGGTCAAGAAAGTATGTACATACAGTTTCATGGCAAGTTCTGAAGGGAGATTATTTAAGGAGCAGGACATGCAAACTGATATTTAGGTGCAGTAGCATATGAAAATTATTTTCACAAAATTTCTTCCACGAATTATTTCACACGAATAAACAAAATCACATAAGTACAGACTAGAATCAGGCTTATTAAAAAAAAAAAAAACTAACAAACAAAATCCATCAAAATCATCCACCCCAAACCCGAAACATCCCACTGCCAGTTTTGTGCCAGTGTTCTCTGCTTTTCTGACTCATGAGGAAAGTGTTTTAGTAAGCAGACCAGGTTACAGAAGCTTTCATTCCGATTACCAGCACTGCACCTGACCTGTGAAGAAAAAGAACTTCATCTTCAGCTGACTCAGTTATTAGAACTTCACAGGCAATGAATAGCTAAATTTAGGGCAGCTACACTTTCTTCACACTTGAACATAATGATTGTCAGCTTGTGAAAGAGAATCTATACCAAAGGGAAAGGGAAACTTCCTCTTGCTGAAGTGCAAAAGAGCCAAACAACAGCCTATCTGCAGTAACCTGTCTTTTGTAACTACACTACTGCACGTTCTGCAACTAAGGTTTTGTTCCTACCTAATTACATATTTATTTTTCATTGGAGAAAAATAATTTTAAAATCCAAAACACCTTTTTTTTCCCCAAACTTGCTATATTTCAAGACGCAAAGCTGTTCTACAGTTATAAATGACTTATAAAAAGGAACAAACTTCTGAACATCTTGTTGGAATTACTTACTTGTCCCAATTCCATGTTAAAGAAGAATTTCCTTTATTCTGCCTGAAAGAATGAATATATTGATAATAGCTTTGCCACCTAATATGAAACTTCTCTTCAAAAACATGCATAAAACTTTATTTGCAAGCATTTTTTTTTAATGTTGTCGTAGTTAGCCCTGATCAGGACCAGACTATGCAGTCTCTCTCTCTCACTCCCCCCACCCTTCGAGAGAATAGAGGGAGATAATATAAGAAAAAACAGCTGGAGGTTTGAGAGAAGGACAGGGAGAAATCCTTAAAGTTACCGTTATGGGCAAAACAGACTCAACTTGGGGAAAACTATTCATTTATTACTACAAACAGCAGGATAATGAGACAGAGAACAAGAAAGCCTCCCTCCACCCCTCCCTCTTCCCAAGCTTAACATTATCTCTACTACCTTCCCCGAGCAGCATGGGGGGAAGAGGGTATGGGGGTTGCAGTCAGTTCATCACGCGTTGTTTTACGACGCTGCTTCATCATCAGGGGAAGAACTCCTCACATTCCTCCCCTGCTCTGTTGTGGGGTCCCACCCATACGCTGCAGTCCTTCGTGAAACTGCTCTGGTGTGGGTCATCTCTTCCACGGGGTGCAGCCTCTCCAGAACGGCTGGCCCAGCGGGCCCTCCACGGGCCACAGCCTCCTTCAGGCATCCCCCTCCCCCGATATGGGGTCCTTCACAGGCTCCAGGTGTATCTCTGCTCTTCCATGGGCTGCAGGAGGACAACCTGCTCCACCATGGTCGTCACCACAGGCTGCAGGGGAATCTTGCCCAGGAGCCGCATTACTCTTCCCTCTCCTTCTTTACTGACCTTGGCATCTGCAGCTGTTCCTCTCAGAAGAAAAGTTCTTCACAACAGGCTGGCAGACACCTCTCAGGATCACTTCACATCATCCATCTCATCTCTCCACTTCTCACAGCCAGGCCAGGCCGAGTTGGGCCCAGTCGGCCGCCCGGCAAGAGGCCAGAGGGTGAGGCCTGCAAGGCCCATGAGGCCTGCGCCTCCCCCTCTGCGCCTCAGCCCCCACTCAGCTTCTTCACATCTTCTCTTCTCTCCACACATCCCCCCCCCCCCCCTTTTTCCCCTTCTTAAATACATTATCATGGAACATTCTGCTACCAATCGGCTCGGCCTTGGCCAGCAACGGGTCCACCCTAGGCCTGGCCAAGTCCACTGAACAAAGGGGAGCGACTTTTAGCAGTTGCCTACAGAAGCTACCACCTTAGGCTCCCCGACTAACCAAAACCACAACAAATGTTTTCTTTCTATGGGCACAACGTTCAGCTTCTCTTTCAAATATTCAGATTAATTTAGCAAGTAATCCAACTGGCAGTGATAGCTTAGTTAAACTTGCAGTACACTTGGTATATAAAGGGGATCTTCCTCAGAAAACTTAGTTGTTACTTATGCAAGTAATTTCATAAAGAGTTCTCTTAAGGTAGCTATGAGCCACTTTCTTGCAGACAGAATGGGCTCTTCCACCAATATGCACACAATGATTGAACAAACATGTAAAACATACTTCACACACTTGGAAGGCAAACTATGGGAGCTCTCATTTAAAGAGTAATACAGTACCTAGTTAATCTACTCAATCAAGCTATCTATAACTCTAATTTCAATCCAGCTGTAGTTTATTACCAAACTGAAGGCTTCTGTACTGCCCTAATAAGTAGTAGTCAATTCTCCTGTCTGAGAATGTCACAGTTCTCAGAACAGTCTGTTTGCTATCTTTAGCTAGTCAGTTCTTCAACGATTTCTCACCTCTTTCAGAATCAGAGAAGCATAAAACAGAACAGCATCTATAGTATGTCTAAAGAGTTATGATCAAGTACAAGCCCTGATAACTAGGATTTTGAGTAAATTTAATTTTATCATAGTGAAATTCTGAATCACTAGCAGCCAATTAAAATCATGTTAATTAATGAAATAATTCCTACTGTACATGACCCAGTCCTGTAGTTCTTATCGCTAGTCATAGTACATACTTTTATGAAGCCTTTGTTTGCTAGTAATTGGACTCCTCGCACTGTAATTACAGACTGCATCTTGGAGTATTTATTTGCAGAATTGGGCCCTTACGCTGCAAAATTCCTCTTGCTAAGGAACATAATTTTTATCGAGTGGCACAAACTGCTTAACTTTCAAATAGATGTTATTGACATCTTTAATATTATCCAACTTCTGAAGGCAGAAATACACTTTTCTCAATAACCACAATCCCCAGGAGACAAACTAGACAGTGAATCCCCATCACCTCCTAATTTATTTAATTCTCTTTACTCCACACATCTTAGCTCTAATGCCAAATTAAAAATTACTGCATGTGCTATGTTCTGTAGCAGAGGACTTCTGAGGAAGAAATTAGTGTAGTAAGACAAATAGTACCACTGTATTTTATGACAATTCATATGGTCAAAGCAAAGCACTACTGAAGTAATGTTTGTAGCATCTGTGTTAGGCAACAAGGCAAAATTCCACCAAGGGGAAAATGAGTGAAATAAAGCAAAGTGACTTACCTAAGGTCATTTAGAACAAGTTGCAGCAGACTGAAGAGCGGAAGCCAGGAATACCAGACACCTTAATCCTGAATACATTTTTTAGGCCAACCATCTCTCTAGAAACATCCCCTAATAGCTCATAGTCAGCTCTGAAAGCCAGCAATGCGGAGCCAAACCTATTGGTAGAATCCAGCTGCTTTCCAACACGTGCTCTGTATACAACGGCCTTAATAATTACTTAATTAGGTAATCTTGCCTTGACTAGTTAACAGCTGATCCTGCTGCACCACATATCCAAACTAGAGCTTGTATGCTGTTGTCTTCTCTACTGCTTGTTGCACAAGAAGAATAGGGCCAGGCTTAGCCACTTCCTTTGCCACTCTAATATTTGATGCACTTTCTGAGTCCTGCAGCTGTTTCCAATCTGACTGAAATTAGACCAGATAGCAAATTCTTCAGTGAAGTACAGGGTTACTGAATGAGCAGAGAAGCAAGAGAGCAAGAACAAGCTAAAGCCATTTTTATACAGTGGCTCCATCCTCTATGCAATTGAGCTATAACCCATAAATTATGTTTACAATTAAGCCATCTGTAAAATGAGAATAAGAGTAGTGGACTACCTCCATAAGGAAAATAAAAAACAGGTTTAATTTATTACCATTATTAGTATCACACTACAGTTCAGGTAGCATGGTGATATATATAAGAATATACCTATACACAAAAATCTACACAGCATAAAGTGGTCTGAAATCTCCAGATCTCCCTCCTACATATTCTAAGATGAACTAAGAAAATACAGAAATTAAATAGCAGAATAAAAGTAGGTGTCATGCAGGAATTACCAAATTTTTCTCTTTTTTTTTTTTTTCAAGTGTGCAGAGCAGGTGCGGCAAGTATCATTTCCCTCCTGCTGCTTGGCCCACCTGCTGTCTGCCTGATGGTGCTATCCTCACCACTTTACTATTTATTTCCAAAATGCAAAGTTAAAGCTAACAATATAATTTTTTTTTTCTTCCTGTGTCACCTCAAGTATATTCTAGGTATCTCCCCAAATAACTCTATGACTGCATCAACTGAAACTTTATTCATACAGATTATGGTAAAAAGAAAACAGGCAGAAAAACTATTCTATCCAAAATATTTTGTTGTGCAGATGTGACTTGCTGCAGAGAGTCCATACAGAAGACAGTATGTCCCCTTCCTCTGTTTTGCTCCTCACGTATTGTGATGCTTCTCATGCTGCAAGATGCGAAATTGGGTGGTTTCTCATTTGGTGTGAGACATTGTATGGATTCATTGAATAGGTACCCAGTATAGAAGGGCTGGCAACTGCAGCAATAAAAAATTGCATGAGATGCATAATAAAAATAATAAAATAGGAATAACAATAAATTTCAAGGTATAAGTCTTCTTGGTTCTGACTCGGGTTCCAGAGTCTCATTAAAAAAAAGGGCTAAAAGAAATACATAAGCACACAATGCCAGGGGATTTCAAGTGAAACATCAAGTCTCATTAACTCATAATTAGATAAGAGCTGGCAATATTGTAGCAACTCTTATCATGCAATTCTTTCTCTC
The DNA here is from genome assembly GCF_036417535.1 of Chlamydotis macqueenii. Classification (NCBI taxonomy): domain Eukaryota; kingdom Metazoa; phylum Chordata; class Aves; order Otidiformes; family Otididae; genus Chlamydotis; species Chlamydotis macqueenii. Next base: position 29,668,764 of record NC_141560.1, read on the forward strand.
CTGTTCCTTCCTTCTTCTTTACAAGCTTTATAAAAACAAACATGCTCTTCCCACAAATGTTTACTCTATAGAACTGGGCAAACCTACATGGAAGCTTGCATTTCTGAAAAAAAACTGTAATTCCCTGGTTCTCTTCAGTGCTGCAGCTCTGCCATTACTCAGGTTGTTGGACACCTGGGTTTAGCTCTCCCCCAGCTCACCTGGGCTCCTACTCTGAGGGTGAGGGGTGAGAAAGGTCCAGAGCAGTCAACTTGCTCCCAGGAGGGGATGCAAGTTCCTCCCTGCAGCCCACTGCTCTAACAGCCTTGCTTGTTCTTCTTTGAGCTAATGCTGCTACTTTGGGAATATTTTTCTGCTTAGATTACAGACTCTAGAGTGGCTTTAGTTTATTAAATAGAAATCAAAATTTAAGGGCACTCATATAACCAATGCTAAAACCTAGATGACACCTACAGCATATGGCCAGGACCCGAGTAACACAGCTGCACTGCAAGTCTGATGATGAGGAGTCTGATGAAGCTCTCCCCGCTTCCAGTCTTCCACGCCTCCAGTGAAGGATATGGCTGACGTGTATTTGTGAAATTCCTGCCACCACACGGTCTCAAGGCCAGGGTTTGGATCTCTACTCTGCCCTACCGATTCATGTAGATTTTCATAGCAATGCAACAATGGTTTGATATGAAAGCATTTACTATCTGATCATGTAAACTTAAGTTTTCCTTCTCACCTATGAACTGAAGTGCACTTTAAGCCGCCTTTTCTCCACAACAAGGAAAGATCCACTGATCTGTAATGAGTAATTATTCATTAACACTATAAGCAGTAATTAAATTAACATTTTCATTATTCTGGACAATGATGCCCCTAAATTTATAACTGACACAATTCTTAATTCTAAACAATTGCTAGTATCACTACTGTTTATTATGTATACTTTGTTTAGAAGATATTTGCTTAAGCTTTACCTTTTTCTTTTGCTATTTTTAAGTCTTCTAATTCTTTCTTTGACTATCCCAAGTGCCCATGAAAATTATAGTATGCCAAAGAATAATGTAAATGTGTCCAAGCAATAATGTATTCATTACTGCTCAAGAAAAATAAACACTTTTATAAATGTATGAGTTGTGAGAATAATTAGCTTTTGTTATTAATACTATATGAAAAATAAATTGAAGTCAGACAGAATAAAAAGTAAAAATTGGTAATGAAAAAAACCTGATACTTTTTACAAAAAGCAAATACATTTCCTACAGCTTTTTCCTACCTATAGTAATATCTTAACTTTTCTCTCTGTATGTATTCTTACGTTCTGATTCCAAATGTTTCAGTCTTTACCTGTGGCTACATGCATTCTATCTCACGACAAAACAGCAGTTCTCTTTATTTTACTGTGCGGTTACCCACAGCATAATTTCATTATTTTAAAGAAAACATTTCTACAAAGTCCAATAAATCAATGTTTCTTAAAGATAAAAGTTTGCAAAAACATGATCTGCTCTGTTTTCTCCCTTAACTGGCCTTCTGTTCAGCATTCATTTTAAATGTAATGTTATTTCAGTCAACCAATACTTCTAAGCATGCTGAATAGCGTGGAACATTCCTTTATTCTGATGTCATGCAGAAAGCATTTTTCTCAGAAGACATCTTTTGTAGTTGTAACCAAAAGGCAAAAGAAACGAGATCTCAAAGGGCGGGGGGAGTGTGGGGAGGAATGGCTTAAACTCCTCAATCCTGTCACTTCTAAAACTGTGTCAAAACCACACATATTTTTGGCAGTGACTTCTTAAAACAGTACCTTATAAGCAAGTACTTCTTTGCCATTTCCAAGGTATTATACTTATTTTCACAGGTTTTGACTAAAAATTCCTTGCATTATTGTACTGTATCACTGGGAAGTTCGCTGTAGTTTCATGAAAGACGTTTTCATTTCTGACTGGCATCTTCTCAATAGCAGGGGGCCCAGGCACACCGCTCTCTTCCAGACAAACCTTTCTGCTCTTAAACAGTACAGCATTCATAACTTACTTTCAGCACCGCAGGGCAGCTACACAGAAAAGCTTCTCCAACTTAACAGGTTACATCACTGAGGAGTCCACTATTTGACCAAGGTGTAAAACATAAACGCACCCCTCATTCACTTCTGCACCTTACAAAAAATGAAATCTTATTGACCTGCATTTTCACACTCAGCGTGGTTGAGGCTAGAATACTGCACTGTTACCAAATGCTGTATATTTTAGTGTGGTTAATATGTATCATCACTCACAATTAAACACAGGAAAGGGAAAAATCAATTACAGAAGAAAGGAAACTTGAAAAGTTCTCAACAGAATAAACACATGTACTGGCAATAACTTTCAATTCTGCAAACGCTCTGAAATCTCCCTGTGTAAAACTACTTCACGCAGAATGTGAATCTGTCTTTATTACCTAGGCTACCTCACAGAGGTGGATATAAAGGGAAGGCATAATACAGTCAAATTCCTTAAAAGTATTGTCAGCATGATTCAGAAAAAAGAACTCCTCTTCTGAGAAGCAAAGCTGGGGAGCTATCCCAAGATAATTCATGACATTCTAATTAATAAAGGTTTTATATCATAATATGCTAGACTAATAGAGCATTCCACCAAGCTCCCATATTTTTCTACAGTAAATTATGTTACACAAAAATAATTTTGAAAATATTGGAAAATTTAAAAAAAAATATTGGAAATATATTTTAGATTATTCTACCCATTAAAAAAAAAATAGACACCTCTAAACTGAGATACTTCTTTTCTAATGATATTAAATATTTAGAGTTTAGCCAGCCCTGAAGAGCTTCAAGACATTGAACTTCAGAAGTGTGCCATCTTTCTGTACAGAAGAGCTATAATTAGCAAAAGGCTTGTTCTTGCCATTTAGGGTGTCAGAAAATTTTAACTCTGGGAGAGACAAAAAATAGGACTGCTAAATTTGGAGGAGGGAAAGAAAGCACTTTGCAAGTACTTTTAAAATGCTGTTTGTTTTAAAGGTGGTTATGTACTCAGAATGCCAAACTCAGCCTTAACAAAGACATCATTGGAACAGATAAAGTGTCAAATGTTACCAGTATAAAAATATATACTACATATGCACAGATATATGTGCATAGCCTCTTTGAACTGTGAAGTTCCAACTGTTGTCACAATCACAAGACTTCTGTGTTCTGTAAATATAGAGGTAGAGATACTTCTAGGTTGGGCATGTAATTGGATGTTATTATTGGACAGAGATATATGAGATACACAACAGAGATGTTGTGTATATACATACATGTAATAAAATGATACACAGAACATAAGGATGTCACCTTACCATCCCTAATAAACACATGCACATTTTTTTCCTGCACGCCTACTAATTAGTACACTGGCTGCAACATATTCTGCCAAAACCATACCATGTTTCAAGTAAACAAATGCCATATAGTTCTCAAAAAGCTGCTAAGTTTGCTTGGGAGAGGCTTTTGTTGTGGTTTTGTTTTAGTTTTTCCTTGGTTTTGTTTTTTGATTATTTGGGGACCTAGATTCCACATACTATAGTCAATATTAAAAATCTTGCAGATTAAACAGAAGTGTTTACTCTGAAGACACTACAAGCAACAACAAGGGATAGAAACAGAGTGATGAGACCTGGGAGACTGAAGAGGCCCTGTGAACTTTGATTCTTTGCACGGAAATAAAAACAGAAGCCTGGTTTCCATTATCTTTTCTGTAGAAATACCTCTGGAGCACATTCTGCCAGAAGGTAGGACTTGGCTTTTCATGTGTAATTTGGAACTGGGATCCAGTGCTGATGAGGGAAGAGAAGGGAAACCTGCTCCCAACAGATCTTTAACAGTATATCAAGGTGTATCTCTTACTTTAATCCACTTCTCCAAATATGCTAATAACAGGAAAAGATGTAACTGTTACCACCACCTAAAAGGAAAAATATTAACAGATTTCTTTAAACATGGTACCATCTGATTACATTCTCTGAGAGTAATTATAATTACTTTAATGGGAAAAAAATGTTTTTCTACTTTTCATTTTTCTTTTACAGACTCAGCACAGCTATGGGAGAGTAGACTGCATTCTGTTCTGGCTCGTGCACCAGCAGAACTGGTAGCTACGTTCCAGCTATGGAGTCCTCATTGCTGGTGATCCATGAACCGGAAAGAACATAGCTAGACTTTCGCATTTCAGGTAGAGCTTGTGGCACTGGCAGTCAAGAAAAGCACCTTTTCACTTATTCCTTCCCTCCTTTGACTCTACAAAATAAATTGAATTATCCCAGGAAAGACAATCAGCTGCTTTATGATAAGAGCTTTTTGAAGAGAAGTCTTTGCTTTAAGAAAGCAACAACAGCATGCACTGAATGCACAATGTTGGCCTGTTGTCCACCACAAGTGCTGGGCCATATGTTTATTAAAGAGAATCAAAGTATGAAAGGGAAAAAACTGGGACTGCTTTTGAAGGAAATCATGTTAAAATACTTCAGAGAAGCAGACCAAAACCAAGGGTTTTAAATGTGAAAATAATGTAAGATTATCAGCTGCAGGCAAGATTGCAGAACAGATGAGGGCTACACAGGGCAGTATTTCTGCATGCTTCTTAACTATTGTTTTTGAGTTGCTGTGGAGGAAAAATACCCGAACAAAGTAAAACAACAACAACAACAAAAAAAATCAGACTGTTCTGTCTTCTAGTTATTCAGCCTTCTTAAAATTGTTATTTCCCCTCAAAATATAAATACATTGTGTAATACAGACATTTGATAATAGAAGAGAGTACATAGTACCATGAAAGTTAAGCAATAACGTTGTGTATTTATATGTTTTGGTAAGATATAACTTATAAAATTTTATGTGTTACAACTCACTAGAATGCACTAGCACTATACACAAAAGACAGAAAGTGTGTAAAGGAAAGAAAGATTGCTAAACAAACATAGACATGTAACTATGAAAAATACTACAGAACAGCCTTCATGTTCAGTGGAAAGACAATGTTGAAAAGGAAGTTTACCTCCCACACCCTTTAAAAAAAAAAAGAATGCATAAATTATGAACTATGTGTTTTTGTTTCATGAAGTCTCCGGCCTAAGCTCAATAACAGCAGTTGTCCCCAGTCTTAATGCTATGTAGCCACTTAAATGACAGCAGTAACACTTGACAGTGCAAGTTTTCCTTTATATTCTTCTGCAACTAGTCACCCCTACAGTTTATCATTCTTCGTATTTATAACATAGCCACCAAAAGCAAAAATTCAATGTAGCTCATAATATTTTGAAAGAGATGGAGCCTCACAAATGATAGGAACCTTGGGGCATTTCAAATTGAATGCATTTTTTAAAATCACTTTAAATTTCAACTATGGACTGTAGCTAGGCCTGGTAGCCTAAAGGTAATGCTCTGTATTACCATGCCACAGATCTGGGTTAAATTTCCAGCCTCTCTGTAGCTTCCCAAGCTGGCACAACCTGAGGTGAGACTAGTACCTCTTGTTATCATGCAGACACCACTTCAGCCGATTAAGGAGCAGCACTGATAGGCTCTGAAGAGAATCCCATCCTCCTCACCAAGGAGGCTGTGTCTTTGAGCATAGCGAGAGGTTAAAAACAGGGTTGAAATGGAGTATATCCTCAGGCCTCCATCAGGGACATGAAAGACAACCCAAGAAAGTATGTTATACGCCAACAAAGACATCAAATAATTTTAGCGGAATAGCTGCCTTCTACCTCTACAAGTTTCCTGGGCACTTCCAGATGCATAGTGTATCTTTTTCCCTTTCCATCACAAGATTTTTGTGTATTGCTCCTACGTGCTCTGAAACAGCTGCTACATTTCAATCTAGATGGCTGAATTACAATGGTGGATTAAGATATTCCATGTAATGGATCAATTATCAGGACCTTCTGTACCCAGTGAAAAACAGAAACTACTCATAAGAAGGCATGTGCAGCTGGGTTCAAATGTTCCTACTTAGTCCTCACACCTCCAGTCCTGAAACTTCACACCACTTTGTGCACTCAAGCCATGGAAGGACATTAAAAATGTAATCTACACTGAGGAATCAATGGTTCTGTTTCACTATTAGGAGATATTATGTAAATATTAAAATTATTATTGTTACAATAATAAATAATCTCTGTGGGTAAATGTGTGGTATTTATATGGTGATTCAAAGCCAGTCCAGATAGAGGAAAAAATTTCACATCATTCTTGCCTGTTTCCTGAAGTGAAGCAAAGAAATCCTAAATTTGACCTGCTTATTGTAAAGCATTTGGGGATCCTTTAGAAAGAAAGGTATCATCACACTATATTCTATTGTAAAGGCAGTATTGTTACATTAGGCTCATGGTACAAGCTTTGTATCTGATGACTTTAAAGCTTCATAGTGTCACCATTTGGCTTGAAATCTGATTTTCTCCATTAATGCAGTTATCTACAAAAGAGAAATTACTTTCAGATTAAGGTAAGTGGCCACACAGTGATAGTGGGAGTAAAACTGGCATCTGTGGTCTTGTGCAAATCAGTATTAGTTCAAGACTGGATGTTGATAAATAAATGACTGAAAGGCTGCACACTTACTGGAATATAGAAAAAGCCAAAAAGGCCAGTGCTAAAGTGCCTAAAAAATTGAAATATATATACTGCTAATATTAAACTGAAATAAATTTTCTAAATACCTTCCTCAACATAAGTGGCCTGTATCTTCTTTCAAGACAGAGTATCAGTTTATTTCAAATTTAGAGATATTGGCCTTGATTCAAATTCATGGCAGTTATAGAAACCAATGTTCCATGGCTTGATTCAGGTGGCAAGCATTAAATCTTTTTCCTGCTGTCATGCAACAACAACTTTAATACAAATTAGCACTGCCAAACTCAGTTTCCTGAGCTGAGAAGTCCTTGATGCTACTCCCTGAATTTTATTCATACTTTCACACGGATTGTGCTCTGCTGAAATTGTTGTAGCTGACAAGAAACAAAAAACTACCATTTAATGACACTGGATTCAGTATTATAATTCATGACATTGTAGAAAATTTAACATGCAGCTCTTCATTATTTTTTTAACTGAGGTAAAGCTCAATCAAACCCACACAATGTTTGTTGGGTCTTTTTTTAACCTGTAAATTTGGCTTCTGTGAGTCAGATCCTCCCTTCAAACCAATTGTTTATGCTGAACCCGATCCTGCCAGTCAATAATAACTCACATTTTTCAAGCTACTGATTCAACTTTTACAACAGTCGTCTTGGAGTTCAAGACAAAACCATCCAAGCCTCAGAAAATATGAAACAACAAACCAAAAGCAAGCGTTTTTTCCAGTTTTTCTACGCACTAGGAATACACAATTAACTAAACTTGACACTCCAGACAACTCAGAATGAGATCCAGAGGGTAGATCTGAGTCAGAGAAAGCATATTTCCACTTAAGAAAGAACCCTCTGTTTCTCCGATCAGCCACTCCAGACTGATGGGCCCTTAATTACAGAGTTCCACAAAAAAGGGTGGGAAATGCCAGTGAGTACCTAAGCCTCCTGGGTTTCCATAGCCATGCTCAAAAACCCCTGGCAAAAATTTGCATTTCAAGGAACGCCCAGTTCCAATTCCTAGCGACTCCCATAGCAGTAAACTAAAATCCAAAACCACTTCCTAGCAACATTTCTGCCAAACCAGTCAACTCCCTGTAACTTTAAAATGAAAAACTCATTCTATCTCTATTTAGAGCTCAATTTAGAGCCAGTTATTCATAGGTTTGTTTTCCTTTTTCATTATTATTTTACCAATCATTTATAATCCAGGAGTACTCAAGTCAAGTTCCAGGCTTTAGTGTGCTGGCAACTGAGAGGCATATAATGGTCAGTCCTGGACAGGGGCTTACAATGTGTGAAGACAAAGAAAGCAAAACAAACTAAAATAACATCCCTTTTCCTCCTCAAAATCCAACAATGATGCGGATAACCTTGTCAGTTCTATGACTAACAGGATTTTCACTTACCATCTAAATTTAACCTTTGTTATTTTTGAATGGCTGCCGCCTTGCTATTTTCTAAGTGATCCTCTTTTAGAATTAATTTTGTTTTTACTTTTTCATAAAAAAGAAAACAACCAATCAGTTTCTCAGTTATCTCTTTTTCTGCCTACCTGTAGCTACCCTTCACCTTGCAAGTGTGCATAAAGAAACAGCAAAGCCAGCATATGGTGACACCACTGAGGCTCTGAAGGCATGACCTATGGGCCTCCACAGTGTTCTGGCTGGCCCTTCCTACTCCTCGTCCTCCTAGGGAATGCTGGTGCTTTTCTTAAGAAAAGGGTAAATTATATTTATGATCCTCCTTAGATCAGGATAGATAGGACTAGAGTCTTTCTGGAATTTTCAACAAATCTGTCTCACTCTTCAAAAGCAAAGAGATCAAAAATAGTGATTAACATGTTCCAGCTAATGAGTCAAGGTTCAAGTGTGTGTGTGTGTAATATACTGTTTACATATCACGAGAAAGGAGAAATTAAGTGGATTTTCCCCAACACAGTTTTGGCAAATAGCAATCCAAAGAGCTCAAAGAAAATCCTCAATATCCCAGAGTTTTTTGGAACTACCAAATTTTACAACACTATCAGATTATAACATTTTTAATAACTAACGTTAACAATGAAATATGCTTACTCTGGATTTGTAGCTATATGGCCAAGAGCGCTACAGAGAATTTTGTGAAAACTCTGCTCTTAGCTAAAGGCCATACAAGTAGAAAAGAGGCTTTTCAAAGAACACCATAGGTGTTTACAAAAAATAACAATGAAAAGTAAGGAAAGCAATGGGTAAAAGTTCAAGGCATACTGTGCATTGATATAATTCTCTATATATCTTACTACATACTAACATTTATTAGATGTCAGGAATAGAAATTCCATGGTTTTTAAGGCTCACATACTTATATGTGAATGCATATAACAGAATTCCAGTATCTACCTACAATTTGGAAGTACCAAAATGGCAACGTTACCTAGCTTTCACTGAAACCCAAGAACAGTCTCTTATTGATTTCAGCTATGATAGGTCCCAAGTGATGAAAAAAAATCAGATGTCTGAAATATAAGTGGCCAGATTCTAAGAGAACCTGAGCATCTTATTGGCACTGACTTTGTGACTAATATCAAGACATTATATAAAATTTTGGCTCTAGTATCCACACTAAGTGAAGGTTTTTGTATCTAAGGCATAAAACCATGTGTACAAATGGAGAAAAAGTAATAGAAATAGCAGAAGAGGAAAGTTGGAATGATTTTCGATGGGATTTCCTAGCTGCACTGAACATACTCAGCTGGATACTCAGCTTGTGTAAACTGACAACACAGCACTGGAGCCACTGGAGCCACAGTACTTAACACTAACTAATAATCTGGCTCTATCTGCTGAAGTTAAGACAAAAATAAGCAGAAGCCTTCCCACCAAGGAGATTAAAATATAAAAGTGACCCTAATAAATATGATGGTGTTTGGGGAATTCCTGTATCTTTTGCGCAAATCAAAAGGGACAGAGAGGATAATGGCAGAGCAATAATGCCTCACATAACCTCACTGTTAAGAGATTCATAATGAAAATCTTCTCTAGCTGTGTGCATAGTGCCCGTGGCAATATGTGCCTTTGCACTCCACAGAAACAGAGAAAAACTTCCTGACAGGGGACCGTGAGCCCAAGACAGCCCAGAAAGAGGTACTTAAACCTGTGAAGTATGCTGCACATCCTTTGAGAAATTCACATAAATTAACAGTGGTATTATGGGACAGGCAAAATATTAATAACTAGCCATCAGCTTGATACTTAAGGATTAGAACAATTCAACTTTCTTTCTTCATGAAAAATGAAAACTTTTTTAAAAAAAAAAACAACCCTCTTTAGTCAGTGTGTGTTAATAAATTTTTAATATCTATCCAAAGTCACATGACACTTGAAGATGATGGACAACATGCAACCGGAACAGATTATGTTTTGGCAGTTCCTACAAAAATACTTGCTAGCCTATCTGATAGTCCACTTTTTTACAGTTTTTCTTATGCCTATGATGTGAAAATTATCTTGCTGTCCTAACCTTCAGAAATTACTCTCTATTTCTGTGAAGCAATGCAACTCATTTCACAGGCGCTATCTAGTAAGTGCAGTGACTACCCCGATAATTTATCAGACAAAAATCGAAGTAAAATGTATTGATTTTATTATTCTTCAAGCCTAGTTAATAACATTAAACATATCAAAGCTACCACTGAAGGAGAGTCTTTAAGAAAGTTAGACTAAAAGTATGATCCCAAATCACTTGAAATCACTGAGAGTCTTTCCTTTGATTGACTTCTGTGAGCTCTGAAGCAGGCCTGAATCAGCCAGCAATGATATTCCAAGATACACTACAAAGGAAAATTCAGTTGTAATGTACAAATATGGAATTACTGCACCCTCTGTCATGACAGAAGAAAAGCCACCTCTTCAGTAATCTTTAATACAGTTTCACAAAGCTCTGTTAATACTACATTGCTTGTCAGGTGTTCTTTCTCCCTTTTCTGGTACATGTTAATCTGAAGTACTTAAAGTGGGCATGGCCTGAACACACTAGAGGAATGTCCTCCATGACAAATGCCAGCTGCTCCCACCAGCAGAGCGATTCCCTGACCCTAGAAGCTGGCAGAACAGAACGCCTCAATAGGCTCACAGGACAGCCAGCTTTCTGGAGAGGCATTCAGTAACCTAGCCACAAGCAAAAATAAACTTGTGCCATGCACCTGAAGTAATAAAAAGAAAAGGATAGATGGTAATGTAAAAATTCTGAAATAAAGCCTTCTGCCTGCTTGTTTCTGAATGGTGAGGATAAAACAGATCACCATTACAAGACAGATGTATACAAATTCCTTAAATTAAGGAAAATATGTAACACAAAGTTATACCCAGGCCTGCTTTTTCTACATTTTGTAGAGCTGCATTCATTTAATATTTTGTCTAGTTTTGCTTATTTAAATTTTAAATTCGTATTAAATGGATGCTCTGTTCTTTGGATAACTTTATGTTCTGGCATGCTGTATGTTGCCACTGAGCACTCATTCATTAAATACATGACTGATTCTGAAAATCTTTAATTGGGTAGGATTTCTGTACTTAGATATTAAATCGAAAGTAGAAATGTAAGGATTTGAAAGGCTGGGCCACACATTCTACAAGAGGAAGAGAATGTGTATGATGATCATTTCTGCAGCATCAGCATACACTTAGCAGAGCATCAGTGCATGTTGAATGCTACTTTGTCTAAAAACACATGATAATACAGAACTGGTTTTAAAATTCAACTTGCAATACCTGCATATTGCATATATTGTTCACATGTGGCTTTAATGTCCACATGTGAAATCTTGACACCTTTCACTATCTACTACTTGGGATCAGAGTTTCACATCCTCAAAGAATTTACCTGTTTCTTTCAGAAGTATCCCTTTCTGGCAAAAATTAAAAACCCAATCCAACTTCTACTGAAAACTGGATGAGGTTCTGTGTTACCATCATTTTCTTCTATGAAAAATACAAGCCAAATGACATTTTATTCCTGGTGGACAACAATTAAAAAAAATAGTAGTGATTTGGAAACCAAGGTCCCATTTTTCAAAATAGGCCCTTAAGCACCTACACATCTTTGTCCTTTTCAATGAGACTAAAGTTTGTGTACATAAATCATATCTGAAAATGAAACTTAAGGTCCTGAACCACTTTGGCTGTTCTGAAAATATTCCCCTGCAACTTCAAATAATTGTTCAACAGAGAAAATTGTTTATTTGTTTGCCTTAAAGTAGCATTTCTCCTAACTTAGCAATTTTAATATAACCTACTAGGACTTATCAAAGATTTTCACTTAAACATACATGCAAACCCAAGTTTCAATTTCTTGGGCAACTTTAGCTTTTGCTTTGTTTATACTAGCAAGTGAAATTGAAAGCAATATATTATTCAGCCTTAAGGGCTTGCTTCTCTTTCTCCTTTCAATTAATCTTGTCTCCCAGGAGTCTAGCATTAAAATAAAATAAAATATCAATACTATTCTTTTTTAATTTCTATGTGTTTAATTATAAGCAGCAATTAATCAATTTTTTTCAATTTCACTTCTTCTTGGGGGCATCTCACTGATAAACTGAAAGTCAACACCAGTGTATTAATCAAATAATCACAAAACTTTGAGGCAAAAAAAGTGTTCACCCCATCAAGACTGTAACCTAAAGCTAAGCAAATCCCATCTTTTTCTTGAATTATTGGTAGAACTAATTTATTTTTCCTAGAAAACATTTTCTGAATATATATTAAAGTTCAATAGAAGAGGGCCGATTTCTGTTTTCAATTACACTCTGCAACTTCATTAACACCAGTGGAATTGTTTGGATATAACTAATGGCAAAAAATGACTCACAGTTTACATCTTTTTTTTTTCTGAGTACTTTCTATCAGAGAAAAGAGAGCTCACCACTAATCCACACTGATATTCCCAGTACGATCCTAAAGCCTGGAAAATGCAAATTTCAATCATTTTGACATTGTTGTTACTATTGAATCCACTTTAAATGGAAGAACACTAGATAGTGCTGCTCTCTTCAACATTTTAATATCAGCGGATCAAATCAAATCACTCTGGATAGGCTTGGATTTTGATCTATGTGCAAGATTCGTTAAGAGTCGCACAGGTTTTCCCTCAAACCCCTTGGCTGGTAAGAATTTTCAGTATGTCTGACAAGCTGGCCTTCCCTAACACTACTCCAATTATTTTTGTGAATATATATAAGCTCCTTCTGTGACACTACGAGTATTTGACCTCATTTACATTAGAACTGCCATTAGATTTTTTTTTTTTTACTATTACAGATAAGAATTGTAAATATTCCAGGACTTAATTTCAATTTCCAGGATAATTGTTGTAATATTAACCTTCTTCTTTTTGTTTAATCTATTTAATTATTTCCACCCTTTTAATCAGTTCAGATAAATTAACTGACTTAACTGCAGCAATCTATTTATTTCTGCACAAGCAAAATGCTGCCCATCAACAGACATCCTGAAGTTTCTTCTTCTAATCTTTAAACTAGTATTTTCCACTGAAAGGTTTAAAAAGTTTTAGCCTGTTTTTGCTGCACAACCAAGTTCTCAAAAACCATTTAGGTCTTACTTATATTAATTTACCTATATAAAACACATCTGCCAAATTATTTTACATTGTATGGTAGTAAATTCATCATAGCAGTAATGAACACCCGCCTGGCAAGAAAAATCAGTGTACATCCTGACCACTCCATTACAGTATATTCTGTGACACACCTCTTCCCACTCATGGAGTCACACCCTCTAAGAGAAGGTTTGTGCTTCCTGGGAAGGGAATTATCTGTGATTGACTTAGTACTGCTTTTCTTTGCCATTGTTAGCTGGATCTCTTCCGCAAGTACTGCCTTTATTTATGTATTTAGTATGTATATGTATTTATTTCTCCATTTTAAGTTATTTAGTCTCAACCAGAAAACCTGAATATGTGAAAACACGTATCTGAGTTGCAAGTTTTCTGAGAAATGAAAAATTCCGCACTAAACACAAAATAATTGACAGGATTTGTTTACATATCTTATAGTCATGTTTTCCTAAATGTAGAACTTCGGTCTGCTTCATAAATTTCATCATCTTTACTTTGTAAAGAGGCAGTCAGTGAACTTTTTTTTTTATAGATCAAGAGTGATAATTTTATCTTTTTATCATTACTTTTCTAGCTCAGTTCTACACAAGTGGTATTACTTTACCAAAAGTTAACTCTGTGTTATTTCAGCATTACATTTTCTTGATTAATTGTTTTGGTATCTCTATGGACAAATAATGATCCACAGTTCAATAAGAACTCAAATAAATAAAATCAATTAACACCTTACATGTATCAGCAAAGCAGCTAATGACAGTCTTAAAAAATCTGATGTGGTGAAATGTACAGTGGCAATTACTCTTTCTACTGAATCACACCACAAAGGTAAAAACTGAGTTCTAAGCATTCAAAATTCTGTGGTTTTAAAGCTGCTGGCCCTGTGCAAAAATGAGATTTTCATTTGATAAAATATTCAAATTTCATCTTTCGGAATCCATTACTTTATACTAACAAAGAGTTTTCTAGAAAAAAAAAAAAGTTTTTAAGAGCTCTCCAGGGGCAATAATTTTCAAATTTGACATAATTTCAAATACTGTTAAAAACTTTTCTGTCAATATTTGATCTTAAAACAATCTCATTAAGAAAGGTGTATCTCAGGTATTATTACAAGGCACATTTTTAAATATCTTATTAGCACTTCATTAAGTGGTTTGTGCAGTGCCATTTTAATGATGAATCTATTGTTTCTTGCAGAAAGCTTCCAGCAGCTTCATAGCTTCCACATATTTTGAATAGTAGAAATTGGTTTCAGTGTTCTCTAAATCCATAGCAAGAGTTTTTAAAACACCTAATCTTTTGTTAAAGAAGGCCTCAGTTTAACAAGCTCTGTGGCACTGCCTGCAGCTACCATCCCATAGTTTCCAATAGGAAGTTCAAAGATCAACAACTCCCAGCATGTCCAATTATGATGATATTATCATTATTATTATTATTATTACTATTACTATTACTATTATTAAATTAAGCCTACCTTCTCTGTCCAATGTTTCCAAGCTTATTAGTGAAAGAAGGATAAAATCTGATCCTATTGAGGTCAACAGGAATATTGGCATTGACTTCACCATCACTAGTATTTGACTAAGGAAATAAATTTAAAATATCTGTTCAGACGAGGGATCTACATAGGTGAAACTGCATTATCGTTTTAGTTCACTCAGTTGTGAAATAATTTCACAAATGAAATAAAATTGGTACTACATTGTGTGCTGCCCTGCAGGATAGACATCTATTTACAAACAGGAAGCTGGGCCTGTAATGTCCACCTGTAAGAGTGTTCACATTTCTCCCTCCAATTTAAAAGTCATGAAAAGCATGAACTCATAAAAAGCATGAAACCAGTTTTTCTCTTATTTTTAAAGGTGCTTATTATAGCTTTTGATTATAGTATATTTCACCTTCCAAAGTGAAAAATATCATCTAGAAACCACCGAGTGCTGGACAGGACAGAGTGTTCAAGGCCTGCTCTCCTGTTTGCACTCTGTCCTGCTTCTGCTTCCTCGTGTAACTCCTGGTCAGCCACCCCCACCTTCTTCTATCCAACTGCTTTGATGGAGAAACAAGCAGTACTTACTAATACTGGTTTCCATGTTTTTTACAAATTAATACTTTTGTAATAAAACATACTAAGTCCAATCTTGCCTCCTGCCTTCACCTTCATTACTAAGAGCTTAGAGTATCCAATATTTGGACAGCAGTCAAGTTCAACAAATCATTCAACTGACCTACAACCTTGTTCTTGTCCATGCCTGAGGTTCCTTAAGAACAAGGAGAACAATAAGTAGACTCCCATGCTAGTCACTTGGCAAAGAAAGAGAGAGGCATGCAGCCTCGGAACTTTGACCTAAAGCGCATGTGCACTGTTACTGCATGGCCATCTAGATACGCCTTTGTCATGATACACTGGATATATTTTGCTCATGGGATCAAGAAGAGAAGAGAGGAGGTGTCCACACCATATATACAGCCCTGAATAATTCCACTGAGAGGCTAAAAGGCTTTCCAGACAAAATGCTACCCCCATTGATTAACATTCCTTTCTTCCCTTCTGCAGATCAAAAGACTTTCCCTTTCTACCCTCAGTCCAGCCATCAGGTTACAGGAATAAATTTTCAGTACCTCTGATCTGCTCCTTTTAGAAAAATCTCTGCAGTTCTGGAAAACTCTGTAATACTCCGTAATACTTTTACTTAGAATAAGGTAGCTCTTCACCTCAGAGATTCCATTGGGGATCCTCTGCTCCACAGAAGAAGTCGTTCAGTCCCTCACTAAACATTGTCTCTCCCATGAAAATATTTCCTTATTCACCAAGGTCAGCTTGCCCTGAGAATTTCTTTCTTTTCATCCCTCTGCACTCCCACACACAAGCACAGTGGTTCAACTGCAGGGACAGAAACAAGCACCAAACATGCAAGCAACGTATCATGTTTTATGCTGAAAAGTCAAATCATATGATTGCAGAGTAAAACATCACCTAATTATATGAGTAGTGGTCTTTTGTGCTCTGCAGCCAGTGTAATCCTTATGATCCACTTCGAGAACAAAATGCTCCCCTTATAAATAATGTTTGAGATTCTGTGCTGCCCATTTGAGCAGTAAGCATTTCTTCAGTAGCTTGGTGCTCCCACGGAACAAGGATTTCTTTTTCTCTCATAATACTGTTTCCAGGTCAATAATAGACAGCAACATGAGCTGCAACACTGGTTGAAAAATCAGGCTTTGAAGTGCTGAACGTTCACAGGAGCTCTTTTTTAATGTCCGGAAGCAGTTGTTAAAAATTATTCATCTACTCCACTTTATTTTGTGCATTTCTATACTGCCAATGTGATGTAAAACAGTCCTGCACCATGAAGGGAAATTTTAATATTTAATCCTATTTTTTCCATTTTTGAAGCATCGCATATCTCTTAAGAGATGTATCAGACACAGCTAACCCAAATGTCACTAGCTGCAACTTTCATGAGTTTTTAAAAGTTCTTTGTACTTCTCTCAGGTATCTATTTCTAATGGAAGTAAAACTTTTCTTCCTACTGTTAACTGTCCATTTCCAGCATCTCCTTTATCAAGATCCAGTGTCACTGGACCTCTGAGAAATTCTGACTTATGTCAGACTACCTGCCTCAATATAGAGCTCACTTCCTTGGTTACTTCCAGAATACCTGGGGATATTCATGTAGCAACTATAAAAAAATCTCAAGCGGCAGGAAACCTATTGATGCTCAAGGCACAGCTTATGAGCAATTAAAAAAAAAAAATGTGCAGACAGCACATTATTTCAGCCTGAACCACTGATGCTAATGAACGTTTGTAGCATGGTTCCGTTTCTGATTAATCCTGTCCACAATGTTAAGTAAAAGAGGAACAAACAGAATTCCACAGTTCCCAGAACAGTTTTGCATCAGTTTGGATATAAAACAAGGCTCCTGATTAGTAATTTCCTGGGATTTTTCCCTCTAGAAAATAACTCATGCTCATTACCTATCGACTGTGATACAGCTGTAATCTTAGTATTTATTATGATCTCTAACATTTTAAAATAATCTGATTCAATCTTTCTGTCCTAGATGTTGACTCCCACTGTTTCATTGCAGGTGCATTTCTATCCCTTAAACTCAATATACAATTCCTGAATCACAATATTCAGTACCACATACAACAAACTTGATCACAGCTGAAGACTGACCATCTGCTGTGGTGTATTCTTTAATAAAGGTTTGTTCAGCCATCCAAAATCACTTCTCTTGCTGACCTGCCCTTAACATTTCTGTCGCAAAGTTCACTTTCCCATTGACTATATTCCACTAACAACCATAAAATCAGTGTTTCCTACTGGAAGGCTCTACAATTTTAGAGTTGGGGTACTCAACAAGAAACCTCAGATCTCAGGACTGTGGTGGACCATATCAGTGTGCAGCCTTGCAGCAAAGGCGGCCAACTGCATACTGAGCTATATTAATTAGACTGTACGCAGCATGTGCCCCTCTCTTTCCAACACTTGTGAGATGGCATCAGGACTACCGAGTCCAGACTGGGGCTGTCCAGTAAAAGGAATACAGGGACATACTGGAGCAAGCCACTACAGAAAGACACCAAGATACACAGAGGACTGGACTACATAATGCACCAGCAGAGGCTGAGAGAACTCGGCTTGTTCAGCCATAAGAACAGCAGGTGAAAGAGAGCTTTCATTTTTGTCTACAACTATCTAGTGCAACATTACAAAGAAGATGGAGTCAGACCCATTGCAGAGTTGTAGGACAAGAGGCAAAGACACAAGCTGTAACAGAGGAAACTCCAATTAAATATTAGAAAAAGCTTTTTTCCTAAGGTGGTCAAACTCTACAAGCTGATCAGGGCCATTGGGGAACCTCCATCCGTGGAGATATTAAAAACCTAACTGGACACAGTCCTGGACAACCTGTTCTAGCTGACCCTGCTTCAGGAGGGGAGGTTGGACTAGATGTTCTCCAGAGGTCCTTGCCAACCTCAGCTATTCTGTGACGCAAAGCAAGTCATAGTCTAAGCCTCTCATGACATCATATGGTAAACCCCAGGCCTTGTTCAAGACTGTGATACACATTTACACCTGAAAATAGATCAGGCTGTTTCCTCCTCTTCCAAATATGCTGTGGAACAAATCAAGCTTCCTTTCTCTCTCCTTCCAAAACATTCCTTTACGCTTCTGACTTGTATTTAGCTCATTCAGAAGTCTGCACAGTGATATTAGCACAATGTTTTTCCAGAACATCAGTACCATTTTCCCTCTCAAGGACCTAGGAAATGTGGCCATTCCAAGTTTCAATTTCCCCTCCTGGAACTCTCAAAATCTCTTCTCCTAATTTGAGATCTGCTTATCAGATCTTCACTATACAATCAGGTATGGATATCAACCTTCTGATGAACAGCATTCCACAATCAATTTACTTTTCCCCTCCCCTTCCTTAAACAAATCAACATGAGAGGAATTATTTCAAGCTAGAGGAACTTACGAAGTGCAAACTGTGTATCTGCTGCTACCTCAATAAATCTGAAGGCTTTCTAATAGTGCCAAGCCTACACTGATATAAGGGCAAAATATGACTTCAAATACTCGTGTATGTAATTAAATTTACACACATGATAACCTATCTGTGCCAGTATGCAAACTTACATATTGATGAAAACAGTTATCACAAATCAGGTCTTTCTCCAAAAATTACATAAATACAGGAATTATATGGGGACTAATATTACAAAGCTTTGGCAAAAGTTATCAATATATACTTCAACTACATGCCCTTTAAACTAATGTCCCTATCATTAGTAGTTGGTTTTGTTTACTGTTAGCATGTACCAAATAGATTGCAACCTACTTTAAAGGTATAATACACACTGACGTTCACATGTGATCATTGCAATGTCAAGTCATCATGACAATTAATTTTATGCCATTGGAGTTTCACCAAGCAAAATAATATGTGAGCATTTAATTTTACTTAATTCAGCCTGTTTAATATGCACTTCGCTTGATGGTAAAAAAAAAATCAAACTTCAAATATAAAATTAACTAGTATGTTACAGAAAATCCTTTCCAACAAATGAAAAATAAACAGCAATTAAAATTAAAAACTCTTCAAAGCAAGAACTTTTTTTTTTTTTCAAGGCATCATATGGTAGGATGCTTTGTCCATACAGTCCCAATAAGATCTTTCTTAGTCATATCAACATGAGAGGAAAATACATTATGGAGCAGTGCAATTAGGCTGTGACACATCTCATAGCCATTCATGAAATGTGCTGAAAATAATGCTAGCCAAAGCTACTTAGCTGAGACCATTTTCTCTAACAGTTTTCTAAGAGAGAGAATCACCAAAGAGACTTGCTACAGCTTCCAGAAAGATCCTACACAACAATGTAAGAACAGGCGTACTGGGTGAGACCAGTATTCCTGTATCCCCTCTCCAACAATCCCCAAAAGCAGTTGCAAGGAGCAACAGAAAAAGTGACAGCATATATGATCCGCACCCACAGTCTCCAATCATTTTCAATGCAGACATTTCCTCCAATAAATATGTGTTTAGTAATATTCAGTGGATTTCTCAGACATTAATTTGTCCCATCTCCTCTGAAATTCATAAAAGCTTTTCACACCCCAGCCAACTTAAAAGACATAACTTCCTCTTACAGGCACTCAGTATCCCAGATCAACCAAGCACATGGAAAAGTAAAGATTAGTAACACATGAAATATGTTTATTGACAAAAATATTGAGATTAGCAGCAGCGACTGTAGTACTAACACATCCAAGTGACAAAGGACAAAAATCCTGTCCCTAGCCCCCAGAATCTTACAGTGCAAGTATCAGATAAGAGACAGGAAACTATTTAGAAGCAATAAGGCAACAGCAGCTAGCATCACAAGAAGTGATATCTTATTAGAAGTAGCTTGATGGTGTCATGCTTTTGTAGACATTTCAGGTAAGGAACATCTTGGGAAGAGAGATGAACTCAAAAGGTGAGATTACAAAGGAGTACTAGACTGAGGATAAGGTAAAAAACGAATGTCTGTTTGCAAATATTGTAAGTGGGCAATAGGGCTGGTCTTATAACTTGAAGAAAAACCTTGACAAAGAGAAACAGTAAGAAACAGATGGGTGAAGGAAGTTTTGAATTTAGGGCAAGTTACTAGCTTTTCATGCACCAGTAAAGGGAGGCCAGTCAGGATATAAAAAGACATGGTCAGAGTAACAGTCTGTCACTCTGAAAGTGATCTCTGTAAAAGGATTCTGGACATGTATGACTGGAGAAAAAAATCCTCAATGATACTGAGAATGAGCATTTTACTGAAGGAAAACACATACAGCAGGGATGTTAGGGAGAAAAATCCTGCAAGACGTAGATGTAGTCTGAATCCAAAGAACTTAAGAACAAAACAGAACAGTTATAATAGGTCAATAAAAAAATACAGCACAGAGTGTTTCTTTCCATGATATCCTATGTCAGCATCCAGCAGTCAGCTGCGTAAAAAAAATTCTGAAGTTGAGTTGCACCATCACATCTAATAGCGCTGCAGAGACATTAGAGTAATGACTGATCCATTTTTGAACCTGTTCATATTCTGACCTCTAAACCACCCTTTGTCAAGGAATTCTGCTATTCAATTGCATGTTATGTTGAGGGGGAAGGGGGGGAGTACATAAAAAAGCCATCAAAATAACAACAATAAAAACTTCTCTTAAATGTTTTAAAACTGTTTCCTGAGAACTACACAGGATGTTTCCTTGCTCTCATATCAGTGTTAATGAATAATTGTTCCCTGATTGCCTTCTTGAGGCCTTGCATGATGTTATAGCTGATTCCTCTCAGTCATCTCTTTTCCAAGATGAAGGATTTTATATTTAACTTTTCCTCTCACAAAACTCCTTCCAAATATCTCATCAGCCTTCATCCCCTTCTCTCAAACTACAGTATCTTCCTGAAATCATGATAACAAAACTACACACAACACATAGGCTGCACACACTGTAGATTTATGGACTGGCATAATTATATCAATGTTCATGTTTTCTTTTTGTTTTTCTATTTCTTTCCTACTAATACCAAATACTCTACTTGCCTTTTTAATTCCTAAGCTATGAGGGAGAAGTCTGTATCAGTTAGACTGCCAAATTACAGACCTGCCCTAATAGGCAATATGGTGATGTTACCCTGAAAAGTAGATAGAGGGCTTGGAAAAAACTGTAGAACTGTTTTGACTAAGGGAGTCTAAGCTAGGCAATAAAGGAGGAGATGACAGAGAAGCAACACTACATTTTCATTGAGATAGAAATACCGTAAGCCTATGAATCATCTGCAAAGAAATGATACTTGAATTGTGTTTCCACATAAGATCATGCAAAGATGAAGAGCAGAATGAGGAAAAACAAGGGGGCGGCTGAGAGACAACACGTTGCAGAACTCCCACACAAAGCTGGATAGTGAATGAGAAAGATCCTCCACAGGACGCACTGAAGAAGTGATAAAGTATCCAAAGACAGCAGAAAGAGGACATTTGCCAAGAAGTCGCAGGGCAAAAAGAACAGGGACATGGTCAGCTGTTTTCACAGCTGATTGACATGTTGAGAGGATCAAAACTTAAGATTTAAAGTGCAATTCACATAAAGACATAGAAGTCCATATCTTGCATGAAAAGACAGTCTCAAAAGCAACCCCACGGGATCACCCCACTTAGTCGCATATGCCTCTGCTCTGC
This sequence comes from Chlamydotis macqueenii, assembly GCF_036417535.1. NCBI lineage: Eukaryota > Metazoa > Chordata > Aves > Otidiformes > Otididae > Chlamydotis > Chlamydotis macqueenii. Next base: position 29,690,700 of record NC_141560.1, read on the forward strand.
CTTTTAACATGCCTTAGTACTACTGCCCATCACTCTCTGCATTTGTGTTTGCTTCTGCTTTCATAGCATAGGGCTATAGTATGATGCTAAGAAGCTGCTTTACTCATGTGATCGCAATGCCCAGGGCTTGCAAACGGAATTTGCCTTATACAGCCTTCTGAGCAGAAGTTCTGAATCCTCCCATTCCTCTCTATTTTGCATTCACATCTCCCATGAAAACTGTTTTGTAGATGAGCTACAGATTGCATAACAGCCAAAATGAGCAAGAAACTCTATAAACTGATTTGTTTTCCAATGATTACACATGCACATATACAGACTCACATACGCTTCTATATATCAATGACTTCTGAAAATACAAATGGAAATGACATTGTAATCTTCCAAGCATTCTGCTTTCTTTTTCCTTGCACAGAAAAAGAAAGAAAGAAAGAAAGAAAAAAATCTTAACTAATATACTTCAGTTATTAAAATTTTCTGTCCCTTAGAAAATAGATAATTATAATTAGCTCCCACTTGGATAATTTTGTGTATAGCCTTCATATCAGTGATCTGTTTAAAAAAAAACGACAAAATCATCACATGCATTTTCTTAAATAAAGGACTTGCATAAAACAAAGTCAGGCACTCGGTTCCTCTTTCATTCCATATGATACACAGCTGCGTCAATCCCATCAGGAAACAGGGAACAGGAAATTCTTAACATTCTGAAGAGAAATCTAAAGATGTGTCTCATCACCCTTCTTCCTAAAAGTGCTTTTTGATTGTCTAAAAGACGCTTACACTAGTTGTAAAATTATTAATTACTTTACTTAGCTTTTAAGCAGCTATAGGCCTCATTAAGTAACTAACAAAGAGTCAAAAATATATTTTTTTATAAGTTGCCTTCACTTTTTCATTTCCTCCATCCAAAAATATAAATCTATACGGAAAGCTTGACACCTATGGACAGATTCAAAGCCAAGTATCCTAGCTCTTGAAAAATGTTCCTTCATAATGTGCTGCTCCTGTGTTATTTGTGTTTCTAACTATAGCTCTTGCATATATAATTCCATTATACTTTTATAAATCACCGTTTTGAAAAATGCTTTTGAACCATTAATATATTTTCCTGGTTAAAATTCTTTGAGATGTTCTTAACAAGAGTCTTAGATAATGAATTTGGGCAAACTCTGGAACAGTCTTTACAGTATTATCATTCTCATTAATTTTCAGAACTACCCACTGTGTTGAGATGATTGTCATGGGCCTAAGACTTCAATTTGGCTAAATATTTTTGCATATATTTCAACATATAAGTAACTAACAGATGTTTAAAATGTTAAGTTCACATTCTAGAAATAGTTAAATGTTTACTGTAATATCATAATTTGTTTTTTCACTCATATTTATTTTGCTGCTTGTATCCTTAAACATTCCGTTAGAGTCCTGGTTGGCTGTAGACAAAATGCTTTAAAACAACTTCACAAGAAAACAAAACATACTCGATTTAGTAAATACAGCTGTGCTTTTGAAGAAAGAAAAAAAAAAAAAAACAAAAACTTAACGGTACCACAAATGAAAAACAAAGAAAAGAAAAGAAAAGAAAAGAAAACACTTAATGCTAGAAATGTTACTTTTACCTAAGGTCCAGACTTCATGTAAATCATTTAAAATTGCTTGCATAATAAAAGTTTTTAAGTTAATATTTTATATTCACTTTAGAAACCTAATACATTCTGCTGTCTTGCATCATTACCAGAAGGCTATATTATATTTAAAAAAAAAAAAATTACTTTTAAAATGTTAATACACAGCATATACAGTATCTTACTTCAGTCCAGATTATTCTTTTTTCTTTGCTTTTTTTTTTGTTATCTTTGAAGACTGCTTCTGTTTCCATTGTTTCGTCCTTAACCATTCACATATCAGAGCAATAAGTATTTCATTACTGGTTTATCTGTCCAGAGGCTTGAGAAGCAGTAACAATTAACCCTCCCTTCACAGTGATTGATACAGGCTTTGCTTTCAATTTGTTCCACTACACAGATCATGAAATTCTGAATGCGATCATCCTTATTGACCTACACTTTCAAACACACGGCTACAATGAGATGAAAGTAATTATTAAAAGGAACACAGGACTACTCAATGCGGAAACAAAGTCTTGAAAAATCTTTTAGATGACCTTCTCATAAAACTAGCATTATTTGATGGGAAATAAAATGATAGATTTGCTTCACAATCTGGAAATATTAAATTTAAATCTGATCAAGGCACAATATCATTATATCATATAAGCCCAGCTTTAATGCCACATCAGTTCATATCTGACCCAATAAACAGGGACTTCAACCAGAGTGATCACAGCAGGATCAGGCCCTATCCATTTTAAAAGTTCCTCCATCAGCTTTATTTTAAACTCGCTCTGTCTGAAATGTTATGTTAAAAATGACAAGACTGTAATTACTATTCTACTATAGTCTGTTTCAAAAAGACACAGTGTTTCTTTTCAAGATCCTGGACTTCTTGAGGCACCTAATGTAAATAAGTACACAGGAAATTCAGGCTGCTAAGGAAAAATGAGAAACTCAAGTCAGATTTCCATTATCGGCTGAGATGAACCAAGACCTATATACACCATTGCTGGAGACTTACTGCAGTGGAAAACAAATATTTTTCATAAATCCTTGAAAAATAACTCCAGCAAAATATTAATTTCTTGTAATTTATACATTTTTGAAAAATGCAAAAGGATTGGTAGGTGAACAGTAATGACTGAACTATTTAAAATATGGGTTGCAGTCAAAGAAAACCAGGATAGAAAACTGTGCAGAAGGATGTTCTTACAGGCCTGAGGCTCTAATCACAAAACAGAGTGATGGAGATGAACCAATACTGCATGGATTAGCAATGAATTATTTTGAACTATAATCATGTGCCAGCACAATGGGGAGGTAAAAACTAGCCATTACTCACAAGCTGATCTGCAGATAAGAAGAAAAAAAAGTAAAAAGGGGAAAAAATTTATATGCTAAACTGAGTCGGGAAAATAATGAAAACCTAAAATGTTGTTACACTTCAAGTAACATTCTATTTAATGTCTTTCATGTACTGTATAATATCGAGTATTTACACAATACAATCTGTAAGACGCTGGGGCTAAAGCAGGGTTAAATCAGACAACTCTTCTGTATATTAGTACTGGATAGTAACATGTGCTGAAAAATATCCGAATAGAAGAGTTAAGTTTAAAATAACACACACAGACACTAATTTCTCCCACTATAAAACTGCAGGAAATAGCTATATATATACATGCATAGGTAGAGATAGGTAGATATATGCAAACGTGTATATGCACATGCACACTTATGTATACATATGCATATATAATGAGGGATTTAATTTCCATTAGTCCATCTGAAAGCAAAGCACCACCATCTTAAGATTCAATGTTAGTTTTCCCACTCGGGGAAAAAAAAAAAAATGTTAGAACTAATTTTGTGAGAAAAGAAAAATCAAAACTGCTATCCACAAAGATTCCTGAGATTCTTATGAACAGACTGTTTAAATGAAGAGCACTTTAATCAGTAGAGGAATCCTCACGTTTCTAATGTCTTGCTGTGCATTCTGCAGGTTATAGTAGCAGCTGGTAGAGGTCATATATCTTTTGTGAGCATCCCAAAAAGGCTCACTGCCAGACTGTTAAATTATGAATAAGCAATGAACAGAAGAATGCAGATACGGTGGTGACAAGATAATCCCAGCAAATTTATCTATGACAAATTTCACAGGATTAACAAATTACATTTACACAGAACAATAAAAATGTGCAAAAAAAAAAGGATGAGCCTACTTTTCCCTCACAGCATTAGAGGAAAAAAAAATCGCCATTCCAATGCATGTATTTACATTTAACTTTATCTAAAGTAAGACATTTACAGCTTGCTGAAGACAATCAAGTAGCATTATTTCCTTTCAAGCAAATACATATACTGTGTCTATCTAACATGCTACATATGCCTACACTTTGCGGTACACATGTATACAAGTCAGTGGAAAACCTTTTAAAGTTTTCCTCACGATTAGTAACAAGCAGAATAAATATAGAAGAATTCTAATTTAACTTCTCAGGTGAAATACTTTGCCGTTCTGTGGCAGTCAAAAGACACTTTTTCCCGTAATCATTTTGAGTTTCATTCCTATTCGAACTAAACAAGTATTGTAATATATGATAATTGCCACAAGAAAAGAACTAGCCATGAATAGGACTTAAATACTTTTTTGCAGTAGTATCACAAAACCCTTAAGAAACAAACAAAAAAAAAAAATTGCTCCGAAAGGATTCCTAAATCCAGAATCTAAATACTGGATGTTTCTAAAGATGCCCATTCAGTATGTCAAATATTTTGGTGGGAAAGAAGAGGGGATTTGTAGCGTTTGCTACATCCTGCGGTCTCCTATTCTGGTCTTGAGAAGTGATACAAAAACAAAATTTGAAAACCTGCCCTCAAATAGCATGGAATAACAGTTTCCAAATCACAGTTCTGTAGAGAAGCATTTTTTCTTCCAGTTAACAAAGGAATAAAAGGAAAGACAGCACCTCATAGTTTCGAAATTTGAGCACAAGTAGAGTGACTGATAAAAGGAACAGCATGTATGTTTGAGAGATCCAGAATCTGCTGTATCTTTTCTATCATGCTTCTAATCTGAAGCCTGCATTTTCTGTCAGCTCCATTTATTTCTTGCTGTTTGTTAAATCAAAACAGTCCTTTAGTAAAAATAGATCTTGAAAAACAATAGGCCTTCTGAAATCATATATATCATTTACGTATCAAATATATGTTCTTGTTACAGAGCACTGCCTACCAACAGGAAATCTCACTATTAAAGTGAACATCCAATTAATTAAGATACTTTAGTAAACTACTCGGATCCTTCAAACACTACTACTTGAGTATCATTTACCTAGCTCATTCAGCCGTTGAAAAAAAAATTACTGTACTTTTGATTTTGCAGAAGAAATGCAAGTTTTGTGGTAAAACTGAACAGCAACTCAGAAACAATGAATAAATAAATTAGCCCAAAGCATTTGTTTCTCTTTTTATGTTCATCCTCTATTTGTTACTTACCAAGAGAAAACAGGTTTGTTTTTCTACAATGCAGGTTTTTTTGAGAACCTCCTGTCCATACTGTTAGTAATTTATGCAAAGGTGAAGCAAACATGCCAATCCTACATCTAACTATAGTCAGACAAACAAAATCAGCTACTTTTTTTGCAGCTGTGAAGGCTGAAGGATAAGTACCACTGGCAGCTATTCTCTTTTTAAAGACTTTTTTTCCTTTTTTTAATCCCACTGCCAGCACTGTACAGATTCAGTCCCTCACTTCTTTCTGTTGACCTCAACCTTGACCTGTGAAGACTGCCCACTTACATTTTTTTCCCACAAAGTAACAAATTCAGCCTCCCATCATCTATAAGAAAAAACAGCTTTCTAACAAGCATTCTTCTAAAATTTGTTATACTGTTGCTAAATGAATTACAGCTTTAGCAGGACATTCTGAGCCACCTAACTCATATCAGCCTAGGCTGTGAGTAAACTGATGGTAAATGTGAATTTCCACATGACTTTCAAACATGACACATAAGCAAGAGGAAAAAAAATCCCCTCTCATTGTAATATAAATGTATCAGTTCTGTGCCTAAATTTGAGCAAAACTGTAACCCTTTAGGATTTAATCCAAAATGACTGTTCAAAGACAATGCATTACTCACTAAAATTCAGTTTCAAACAGTGTAATGTGTAATGAAGCCTGTTCTAAATTCCTGTTGGAGACAAAATACCCAGGCAAGTATTTTAAAAGGGGCTTATAGGATTTAGGTACCCATATTTCACGGAAATGCAGTATGTGTTGGATGCCTAAATCCAATAGACTCTTCAGAAAATCTAAGCCCTGGGGACATAACTGTAGATTACATACATACATATTATTCAGACTATATCCCGTAAGTTCACTATATACATACGTAAACCTAACATGCCTGCAGGTAATGGAAGAGTACTTTTCCACTTAAATTATTTAACATAAGTATTGAACTTCTATTATATATCAAGCTAACAGCTAATTTTAAATTGCAATCAAGCCATTCTCTGAAAGCACTTTATTTCAGCGGAGGTTTTGCCTGTAAAAGAAATGTAAATCCCTCTAATGAAGGCAATAGAACCTTTGAATACACAGTCAAAACCGGGGCTGGAATTTTATTCCTAGTGCTAACATTGACATCTTCTGCCACTTCTGCTAGTTCTCAGAAATGTTTTGTGCATAACTATCTCATCAGTAAAACGTGTAGAACAGTGTTTACAGACCTTGCAAAGCACACTAAGCTATAAAGAAACATATCTACAGAAATACTCAGTATTAATATTACAGTCTTTTTCAGACATTGTATGACATCAGTGAGAAGTTCCCTAGAACAGACAAATGACAAGATACGACGGAAGAGTCAAAGTCCGAAATGCAACATATAAGAAAGGCTGGGAAAATAGCCTGTAACAAATCTTCAGAACTCTGCTTTCGGTAATCCATTGCAAATTCTTGCTTACGTATCACTTGTTCTTCAATGTGCCTGACTCTTGCCTGCATGCAGTGTGCTGGGTAAGGGCTGGCATAACTCTCAGTATCTAGCTGCAGCAGGCTGAGATCAGAATCTCCTTGAGGACCGCTCCATTTTTACTTGAGAATCTCCAGACTTCTGCGTTTTATAATAATTTACAGATGCAAAGTGCAGTCCTCCTCCCACTAAGTATGTTAAAGTTTGTCATTGCCATCTCACCGAGAACAAATTCACATCTATTTAATTACATGATAAAAATACTTTTATCCTTGCTTGAGATTCTCTGTAGTATACTTTAATTATATGCATAATTTTATTTGGGACTTTTTTAAAGATTAAGGTACAACTCGAACTCAATATTCTCCCAAAGAGAGGGTCCAGTTCTGCCAAGTTATAGACACAAATCCTATCCTACCCTTACCGCACCTTCTTTGTCGTGTGTAATATGCTACTATAGCATACAAAAGTAACGAATATTTTTACTACTCAAACTGCTGTTCGAATCAATGGCACAACGGTCCTATTCATTTGACTAGGACTTTGTGTATTGCAAAACTACTGCTCAAGCTAGTCACAGAACAATGCTCTAGTCATAGAAGACATGGCAGCAACCATTATATTCTTACTATGGCACATCTTCTCATGCAGCAAAATGCAATATTATTACAAATTATCCTTATTATGCAAAGTCCTATTAAACAAAAAGTCACGCACCTCATTCACGCTAATGGGACTTTGTATGTTAAAGATAACATGCAGTAGCCTTATAAATATTACATAGAAAGAAGTTTCCTCTTCTGAAAAAATGCAATTATTATGAAATTAATTTTCAAAACATTTCCTCCCATGGCCATAAATTTTTGGTAGCTTTAAAAAAAAAAAAACAAACAAACAAACAAAAAACAAAGGCCAAACATTAAGCATAAACAAACAAACAAACCAACAAAAGAAACAAATGGCTGGGGTAAAAATGCTAATTCTTGGCTGTGTACCTTAAAAATATCTTACGTTTAAAATATGAAAACAAATTTCCAGGCTGAGATGCTGCAGAACAAGTTCACTTGATTGATTTTGAAACAACGTGACTAATGCCAAAATCTCATCTCACGTGAGGTGCTTTTCCACCTGCAAGAGCTACTAGTGACAATACCATAAAATGAATCTGATGGACTGACTGAATGTAAGGTTTATTCACATGAGATGAGATGAGATTTCGGGAAATGGTCTCATAACATCAAATTCTAAAAAACCAATTACTTAATTGATAGCAATTGAAATTCTGCAACGTTTCTAAACTGGCCTCATCTTATTGACCTCAGTGGGAGCAGAATAAATCCCAAAATGTTAGTAACATGGTAACAGTTAGTTTTCATGGTCAGTATCAGTTATTCAAAATTCTTATCTTAGAAAACATTTTCCAATAAGGAGATCATTGTTAATAAAGATCATTTTATGAAACAAACATTTATTTAAACATTGTACTTTTTAGGAAGGACACTGACGAAACTAATGTCTAGAATGTCAATTTTCAACAACTGTTTTGCTTCACCCTCCCAGTAAAACTCCTATCTGGGCTGGCAACTTATGTGACAAGTTTCAGACAAATGTGATTTGAAACTGCCAATGTATTAGACTCCAAAATTCAAGTCAGGCACTAATAAAAAGAGATGGATGTTGATAATATATCCTGATATTCTCTTAAAAATAACTATGGTTCTTTGTGCTGTATTAATCTGTTAACAAAATTCTCTAATTATTTATTAATTTATTATTTATAATATAGCGTGAGAAGATAATGCCATTGAATTGGTACAAAGCAAGCTAACTGGATATAACTCGTAAGAAAAAAAAACAGTTGTGCTGTAAAGAATGTAGAAACAGTGCTGCAGACAAAACCTTGTTATTCAGAATCCCATTAGTTACTGAAAATATGTAATATAACTTTTGTTGATCAATACTCTCATGTAAGCTCTAAATAATGTATGATTCTGGTGGAGAAAAATGCAGCAAATCAAATATGGTGGGAGAATGTTTCAAATTATGAAAAGTCGTATGACTGCTAATCCATAAATCAGAAATCAGAAAGATTGTTGTAATGTGGGAGGGCTCTATTTAATAAAGGTCATTATAACTTCTGGCTCTAGAGCTATAAGATCTAATATCCTCTCTGGTAGCTCTATGATATGCCCATGCATTACTGTTCTTGTTGACAGTCTGTTGCCTTGGAAATATTTCATTATTTCAGTTTTTCCATTTGTAGACCCTTGGCCTTGTGATATGAAGGCCACCCTATTTCATATTTTCGATTATCATTTAAGCAATCTTCTGGAGCTATTTATATAAAAGCAAGTGTTAGACAATGCATATCATCATTTATCACTGCTATGTTTAAGCTCATGCTCTAGAAAGAAATGCCAAAATAAAGGGGTTTTTCTCTTTCACTTTAAACCAATAGCACTCTGATATTTTGATGTGCTTTACAAATCAATGCTGGCATATCACAGGCATAACACTTCTGTCTATTTAATTTTCTTGGTTATATATCCACACAATCGAAAAACCCTAAACTGCTACTGTAACTATAAAATTTGCTAATACACAGTTTAAAAGAAAAGCAAACAAATGTAACTGTGTAACTTTTCAAACATTCTTTAAAAAAATAAACAGGTGAAAAAAGTTTCAAAACAATTTGAGTGCTTGGTTGCATCAGAGATCACTACTTTTTACATTTGTTTTGTAATCACTAACCTCCTGCTTGAAAAAAATGTAACACAATCTACCTAAATATTATGGAAGCAGAGACTAAACAAAGAATGTACACAAAGTTCACTTGCAGGATTCTTAATCTTGAGAACTAGTTTACAAAGTAGTAACTAAGAAGAGACTCCAAAACCCCTGAAGTAACTGATAGGCGCCTGTATTTCAAACAGCTTGGCGCGCTCAGCTGAAAGGATGTGCACAAAGACAGCTTCAACAAACAGCTGCGTGCAAGACTTCAGGAGCACGTTACATAACTTTTCATAAAATGTTCAGGAGTGCCTGTTTATTGAAGCATTGATCCATCTTCTCCAAAACTCTTTTTTTTTTTTTAAAGAACAAACAGATTGCTGTTATTTCTGCTGAAAAAAAAAAATGTCATCAATTTCTACATGTAATATTTATACCTGAAGCGTTCAGAGCCTTGTAAAGAGCGATAACAAAGTGAACCCTAAGGGCAAAAACAACTGCTTGGACACTAGGCCAAGTTTGTGGCTATTAGTGTTCTAGGAATTTAGACAACTTTTTTTCCCCAGAAATGATTACTCCTCCCACTCCCTACAGGGAAAAACTACTCCGATCCAACCTTTAAAATGACAGCATCAGAGCTGAACAAGAAGATGCTATTAAAGGGCATTAAATTAAATACAGTATATCCTCCTACAACTTCAATCAGAATTTCAGGCCAAGTGTTATTTAGTTCAGCTCTCAAGTGGAGCAGAATAACAAATCGCGCACTTTGATTTACCTTCTCCGAATGCCAAATGGAGACAGGTGATAAAGAAAGCACTCATGCACAGGCTATGAAGTTTCCCCTAGAAATTAATTCTATCTTCAAGATTCCTATCTCAGAGAAATTCCCAAAATGGCACACAAATATGCTTCTGCTGGAGAGATTACTGAAGCTATCCTGGCAAATACACTTAGCACTAATATAGTACCGTTCTCGGAAAGAAGACAGCAGAATTGGGGGGGGGGGGAGGCATAGGACTTATTGATACAAATTGTTTTTCCAACAAAGAACTCTGCAGGAGAAAAGCCTGCTGCTGTAAGTGTCACTAACACGGCAGAAATGCTTTTGCAGCCACTGAAATGGAGATTTAAAAAAAAAATATTTATAGTTGAAGATGAAAATCTGTAAGTTGTCATTGACTTCGGAGGATGCACTGTTTTCCCATTACACGTATCTCCAAATTCTGCTACATATCAATATAGCCTTGTCAAAGCGCAACAGTTAATACTAATGCATCCAACACAGCCGCGCTGACACTTCAGTGGCGAATACGAAATGTACGGTTTTCTGACACCGGGCAGTCTGCTTCCTTGGGAAAAACGGCATAGCTATTTAGATAAAATCTGTGGGTTCTGGAAGTTGTGCTAGAAATGCTGATCACACTAAAAAAATCAAAGTTTGAAATTAAGATTAAAATGAGCCTGATTCCCTAGACTTTATTTCTGTTTAAATATTTTTCAGACTTACTTGTGCTGTGAAATAAAACCCGAGTAACACATGAGCCAGCTACTTTTAAAAGCTGTCTAAATGTTAATTTCCATTTTTACAACTAACCAGGAACCTTCCTCGCCCCTTACCCTCAAGTTCACTTGTAAAGCTGAAGGGGGGGGGGGGGGGGAACCCACCCCAAACCCTCTGGCTGCTCTCCTTCTGGGCACACAGCTCATCGCAGCGTAGCAATGGAGCTTTGAATACTTTTGTAAGAATCACAAAGTAACAGCACATGAACTTGTACTCTTGTTCCCTACCAGTCACTTCTAGAAAGATTCACTTTACTCGAACAAATCCGCTACGGGCAATTCGTGTCACCAGCAGAGCAGATTAATAGCGAGCGCTCTGCCCCAGCAAAAGTACATGGGCCAGCCGGTGGGCAGGGAAGCAAACGGTTGAGGGGTAGCGGTGACACCCCCCCCACCACCATCCCTCCGGCCCCCGCCTCCCCACCCGCCCGCGCACCGGCTCCGCTCTGCCCATTCCGGGGGGCACCGGCATCCGCAGCCCGCCCGGCGGCGGCCACGGGGGGGGTAGGTTGGGGGGGGCCAGGCCGGGCCGGGCAGCCCCGCGGGCGCAGCTGGCGGCGCGGCCCCCCTCCCCCGCCCCTGCTCCGGCCTAGCCGCACTTGAACGGCACCGGCGGGGCCGGCCCCTCCGCCCGGCCAGCCGGGCCTGGCGCGGCGCCCTGCCGCCCCCGGGGCCGCCGAGCGGCGGGGTCCGCCCGGGGTGGGGGGTGCGGGTTGGGGGGGGGGGGGTCTTCCGCCTCCGCGCGCACACACACACACACACACACACACACAGACGCCCGCTCGCCAACGCGCCCCGCCAGGCACCGGCTCCAGCGAGCCGCGGCGGTGCGGCTGGCGGAGCGGGGCTGCTGCTGCGCGGCTCGCCCTATGTGTGCGTGTCTGTGTGCGTGTGCGTGTGTGTGTGTGCGTGCGGCTGGCGGTACGCACTAGGAGGAACTCCCGGTGCCCGGCTATGTGAGCAGCGGGTGCCGGCGGCTGGTCCCCCCACCCCGGCATGGCAGCCAGCCCCGGCCCCCGGCGGCGGCGGCACGGCACGGCCCGGCGCTGCTGCGGCTGCTGCTGCTGCAGGTTCAATAAAGAGAAAGTGTTACCGTTCTCGCCTGGAAGGATCCTGCTGAAAGCTTGGCTTGGTGGGCGCCATCTTCCTGGGATTTTTTTTTTTTTTTCCTCCTCTCTCCCTTACTTTTCCCCCTCCTGATGTTGGTGTGTGTTGTGTGTCTAGCAGCAGCAGCGGCGGCAGCAATGGCCCTGGTTAGCCAGACAGGCTAAGGAAAAGTACTGAGGCCAAAGCATCGCGGGCTCCCACTCCTCCGCGCAGTCCTGGTGCAGGTTGCTCGCTCGCTCGCTTCCTAGCGCTGCTGCTGCTGCCGCTGCCGCCGTCCATAAGCCGAGGAGCAGAGGGAGCCGGGGCCCCGCCGGCCCCAGAGACATGCCCAGCGCAGGCGGCGGCGGCCGGCGGCGGCGGCGGGGAGAGCGAGCCGCGCCGCAGCCCCGGCGGGCAGCCCGGCCGCTGGCATCGCCCGGCAGGTGCGGCACACACGCACACACATACACAAGCACACACCACTCACGCACACACACTCACTCGCACCCCCGCGCCCGCGGGCCGGGCTACGCGGGGTGCCAGGCCTTGGGGCCGGCGGGGCGGGGGCGGGGGAGGGAAGGAGGGGAGTCAGGGATCTCCGGGCTTGACCGCTGTGAAAGTATTTCTGGGCATTTTCCAGCTGGTTCCCCGGCTCCGCTCCCGCTCTGCGTGCAGGGGACAGAAGCAGCCTCCGCTGCCGGCGCAACAACGCCACTCAGTTGCAGTTTCGCAGACTTTCCTCCCCGGGAGCCTGGGCTCCGGCAGGGAAGCGGGGCCGAGGGAGGGAGGGAGGCAGGGACTCCCTCTCCCTGCAACTCCGCGGGCAGCTGGCCTGTCCCCCGTGGGCTCCCACGGCGGAGGACGGGCACGAGCAGAGCGAGGCGTCCGCCGGCGCCCTGCGGCTCATGGGGCCGTTCCCGGGGGTGCCCTGAGGACCCCCGCTCCCCCCTCCACCCCGGCCCCCTCCGAGGGTGTGCGCGCATGTCCTGCGGGTACGCGCTGGCTACTGGCGGAGTAAAGGGCGTAACGCTGGGAATGTGAAGGGAGAGCGGTGACCTGCTTTGTTGGGAAAAGAGTGTAGCACTTCACGCTGGTTTATTGGAGATTATGAAACTAATCATGAAATAAAGGAGCGGGAAAAAGAAACCGCTACCGTAATTGCTCCTTTCAGGACATCGGGGAAACCCGAGCGCTGAGAGCTTTTAAAGGAGAAGCCGCTCCTTGGCTGCAAGCTTTCCATCTCCAAGGTAACTTTGGGGCCGCGCTGCTGCCGCCTCGGAAGTACAGCTTTCCCAGGCCGGATCCTGCTCCCAGGGAAAAGCCAGCGGGCTTCCTTGGGGAAAGGAGCAAGCGCCGAAAGCCGTGGAGGGGGGCGGGGGGGGTGAGGTTTATTCACAAGAAACATTTCCCCGACAACTCCAAAAGTTTGGGTGGGGGGAGGTGAGCGCACACGTGAGCCGCCGGGGGAGAAGTTACCAAAGCACCTAGAAGTTTGGCTGCGGGGCGGGGGAGGCAGAGGGTTTCTTCCCTTCCGCAGTAGGCAACCGGGCCGGCGTAACTTTGCACGCAGCGGCCCGCGCAGCTCCGGGGAGGCGCGCCCGTCCCGCGCTGCGCTGCGCGGCCTCCGCTCGGCCCTTGCGCACGTGCGCAGCCGCCGGCGGGACGGCGGCCGCCGGACCCCGTGCCCCTGCGGCGGCCGTAGCCGGGTCTGGGCGGGGGGCTGCCGGGGTGCGGATGGGGATGAGAAACTGAAGAGAGGGGGTCCTAGAAAGCGTTACATGCCGTTCCCTGCTGGCAAACCCGTCTCCTCGCCTCCAAAAATGCGGGGGGGGGGTGGTGAGGGGGGAGGGATAAAGTTAACAGGTGTCACCTCGGCTTTTGCAATAGCATGAGAAGGTGCCAGTGTCCGCTGCATTTTAAGCGTTTCCAGAAAGCACGAAGAAAAATCGTTCGGCGTAAAGCACGCTGTTTCCTCGATAATACATAGCCAAAATTTGGAAGAAGTGCAAAACTGTTGCCCCTTGTTAGGTTAGTGTGCGAGACATCCAGGCTGCTCTGCATTCCTGTGAGCCAAGGTACCTGGATATCTGCTAAGCGCTATTTGGATTAGAGGTGTTAGTTGTTTGTCAGAGAAGTATTGCTTTTATAACTTCTCCCTGATTACAGACCGAGATAATCAAACTATTAAACGCAAAGTGCTAGAAATTCGCATGCCGCCTTGCCTATATATTTCTGTTTAACTTAAAGTCTCCAGAGGTCTCTTTCATTTGTCTAAAAGCCAATCCGACATTTCTGACCCTTGACTTCCCCACTTCACAGACTAAACTATTGTGATTGCTGCCTGTACTTCCTCGTTAAAGTGTCCGTCAGTTTCCATTGTGATTTAAATATTTTATAAGGGACAAAAATCATACAGAAACCACGAAAAGAAATCAGCTTTAATCCATTCTTTATATCTCTCACATTCAAGCTTTTTAAAAAATATATATGAAAGATCGGTGTGTTTGCTTGAGGAAAACAAGACTCGTGCTTAGTTTCAAATGTTTCTCAGCTAAGAGAGTGCTTAGGCATCATCAGGGATTATTTCAGGAGCATCAGCTTCCTATTTGTCGTAGTTCATTTAATAAAACCTACAAAAGTTACCGCCAAACGTTTTCTATCGTGGGCATAAAATGGAAAATACCTCATGTGTTTTCCAAAACTACAGGAACCAACTCAAAGTTGCTGAACAACAAAACAGGCAATGGTCGATTATCTGAATCTGGCTCCTAAACCAATTAAGTTTGAAATATTATGCTGAAACTTCCTATGTTGTGGTTGTTTTTTCTTTTACATGATAGAGATATTTAGTTTGTATATTTGAGATTATACTGCATTTTTCTCAGTATTTATCTTCATGCAATAGTGGAAAACAAGATACTTGGGACAGTGCCATTTTTATTGCTTTTAGAGAAATATAAGTGTTTTGTTCTGATTTCAGCCTACATTTACCAGTTGTCAGCTACTTTTTTTTTCTTTTTTTTCTTTTTTTTTTTTTTTTTTGGATTCAGCTTTGGTTATAAGCTTATGATAGAGAAAACTAACAGATTCAAACTTCAGGTTTTGCCTCGTACAAACACAAAGAAATGTCAGGTAATTAATTAAGCTTCATGTTAGTATCAGCACATATCGATGAATTGTTAGAGGGAATGGGGAAGGTCTTTAAACTTCCTTATGACTTACTGCCAACTTTCTACGCTTTGCTTCCTAAAGGCGCTCTCTGTGAATTTCCTGCATTTGCATTAGAATGCATTTAAGATTAAAAAATAACAGTGCTGAGTATACTTAGGGTTTTGTGCTGTATTTCCCTGTAGTAACAGGTGACACGATAATGCTGTTAAACTACAATGTGGAATTGCAAGTGTGCAACCCCAAGTGAAAATTGTTCTCTTTCTTGGTTGAAAGCAAATTATCAATCAGCATACCATGATCAATTATCCCCCTGGCTGCCACACACTGGGATTTGCACAAGGCATTGACATTGAGAAATTCCTCTTTAGAAAGGATGAGCGGACGGGATCCCAAACTTTGCAGCAGCCAAGCTAAGCTGCCGGGGTCTCACTTTTTTTTTTTCTTTTTTTTTTTTTCCATTGTTGCTTTCCAGCTCATCCAAGACAAAACTAGGAGATTGTGTTTACTTCTCAGTGCATTTTAAAAGATGCTGTTTTTAAAAAAAAAGAAAGAAAGAAAGAAAAGAGAGAAAATAAAGGAAAAAACCCTCCCCTCCAACCAAGCTCCCCCCAACAAATAGCAAGGAGAGATTGTTAAAAAAAAAAAAAAAAGGGAAAACAAAGAAACACAGAAGCACAAAGAAAAAGCAAGTGAGGGAGCCTGAGGAAGAGCCGCACAGCCCTCTCCCACGGGGTGCTCACCGTTGCTGGTAGGAGGTGATGCCCTGGACGTTTTGCGGGTTGCCGTTGGCCGCGGCGCCGGCTCGCCCCATGCCCGGCGCTGCCGGCACCCCCCCGGCCGCCCCGCCGGCCGCCGCCGCCGTCACCTGCACGCTGAAATCCGGGAAGATCCTGATCATCCCCGCGGCTCAGCACCCGGCGAGGCTGGGCGAAGGGGCGCAGCAGCAGCAGCAGCAGCGGCGGCGGGGGCGGCTCTCCCTCCGGCGGCGGCAGCAGCGGCAGCGGAGCCGGGCGCGCTGCAATCCCATTAGTGAGCGGCGGCCACTGGGAGCGAGTGAGGAAGGGCGCTTTGATGTGAGCTGCTGGGCTGAGATGGAGAGGAGTTTGGAAGGGGGGGGGGGGGGGCGCTGGGGTAAAAAGGAGGGGGGAGGGTGGGGGGAGATTTTACCGAATTGCAAACGCGTGAAGATTTGCGGGGGGGGGCGGGGGGGGGGGGGAGAGCAGAGCTACGGGGGGGGGCGGAAAAAAGGTATAGCTAATGCCACTGGAGCTGTAGATACAGAAGAAAAATCCAAGCTGAGGAGGGACAGGGAGAGAGAGGGGGGCGCAATTACTTTAGCGGTGTCGTGAAAATGATGAGCAGCAAATGTTGCCTTTTTTCCCTCCTCCTTCTCGTCCCTCCACCCCCCACCCTCCACCCAAAATGCAAGTCTTAGAGGATTTCTCTGTCTCAATGAAGTAATAATAAAGGCGGCTGACCACAGTCTGGGCTAGCGCCAACTGTGCGGGGGTGGGGGGTGGAATATCCCTGCTCCCAGAGTCCTGAGGAGGAGAGGAAGAGTGGAGGATTGTTGCAGCGCAAGTTCTTGCTCTTGGTAACTTGCTTTTGCTTTTGCTCCCCCCCTCCTCACCCTCCTCTTTTCTTTCTCTCTGTGAAGGGACGGGTTTCACAGGCGAGGGAACGCGCCGCGTTTGTGCAGTGGCAGAGTTTGTTCCCCATCACAGGGAGCCGGCTCTGCTCTCCTCCCCTCCTAGTGTGCAGCAGCGTTACTGCGAGTCAAACTTGTAAGGTGTGCTGTGTGCGGGCACCACCGCTGCTTCAGCGTTCCCGTTATACCGCGCGGAGTTTCGCAAAATCCCCCTGCAAAGCTCCCCTCCGGGTGCGGCACCCACCGCATCGGTACCGGTACCGAGGGGGCGACTCGGACCTCGCCGAACGCGCGGCCGCGGCCCCTTTGTACTGCCTTTCCCGCCCGCCGCTCCCTCTGGGTTTGCCCTCCTCCCTCCTCCACGAAGGGCTTATCCGCGGCCGCGGTACTGCACGGCTCCGCCACCTCGCCCGGGGCCGCGCTGCGGCCCCTGCCCCGGCCCGCCCGCGGCGCTGCGCGGAGGCTGACGCCAGGAGGGAGGTGCGGAAAGTTGGGCGGGGGGCGCGGGCCGGCGGCAGGCCGCACAGCCCCCTTCTCCTTCTCCTTCTCCTTCTCCTTCTCCTTCTTCCCCTCCCCGCGGCTTCCGCACTTCGCTACGGGCGTGGGGGCACGGACGGAGGAGCCCCTCTCCCTCTCCCCTCGGTGCTGCGCGCCCGGTCCCTGCCTGGCTGCAGCAGGAGAGGAGCGGTGAAGTGCCCATCCCGGCGGGCGGGGAGCGGCGTGCCGAGCCAGGGGCAGCAGGGGAAGGGGAGAAAAACGGACACCCTCCCGTAATAGGGTCCCACTGCGTCTCCCCGAAACCACGGACCTGTAGCTCCAAGCTGCGGGTTGCAGGAGCTAAACGTGTGCGGGCGTGTGGGGGGGGGAGCGGGACTCCTCGCCAGCCCAGTGAGCGGGCAGCTGGGGAGGAGAGTAAGGCAATGTCAGTGCACCTTACACCAACAGCAGCTGGGTTCTTGCCTGGTTTCTGAGCCTCGTACCAAGAGGACTTGCGTGGGACAGGATACAGGCTGCGCTCCAGAGTACGTGTGGTGTTGGAAAGGCTGTGGCAGCATCTCCGAAGGGGACAGATGTCCCAGGCTGCCCCATCGCTCCACAGGTGTTGTAACCTTTGCTTCCGTAAATCAAAGCTGCTACCTGGGCCGGTCTCCCCTTTTCCCATGCAACTGTGTGCCTCTTGGAGTCATAGCTGGGCTCCTAATCTAACAATATCCTCTTATATTGACTTTTCTTTCCAATGCTGTTCCAAACCAAATTAAGACACACCAACTTTATGTTAAAACAGAGACTGCATTCAAATCCTTTGTATTAAATAGCATCTGTGTTTGCATTCTGTTTTAATACAAAATGCTTTGGATCGCAGCTAATACCAGGAGATATGAAACTGGTTAGTCCCCACATGTTGCACATAAAAAGAATTCATAATGAGCATCTGTGGGATGTGGAATGGATCCCATGAGTTAGCTGAAGACCTCATAACGTAAGAGCTGAGAAGCCTAAGTGAATTATGACTCTCCTTCCTCGCAAGTAGGATTAATTTTCTATCCCACTTATATTCATTATCTATCCTGTTTATACTATAGGGACATCAATTGTTTGAGTGTTAAATATGAAGACTTTACAGAAACGTGTAGGTTAGATAGCTTGCGGAGAAGAGGGGGAATGTTGTTGCTAGGAAAAATGTTATTCAAACTCCATATTTAAGGAGCAATATTAGCTCAAGCTGCTCGCTTTTTTACAGGACTGTGAATTCTGCGCCTTTCTCTTACAACATATTTAAAATGTACGGTTTACAAAGTACCCTCCATCTGCCTGTGGCCCTCCCAGTGATGTCAATAAGAATTTTGCATGCAGATGAAGGTCCATATATGGCCTTTAGAGAGCAGGTCAATAAATGGCTGGAGGAATAATTAAAGACTTCTGAGCTGCTCCTTTCCTTTTTCTTACAATATAGTACAAGACTGGCATGAATATAGGCTGGACTACCACTCTAATTGGCTATGGAATAACACTGAAAGGAATTTAAATGTGGGCAGTAGCCATTTTCCAAATGATCACTCCATTACAGTAGTTTTGTCTGTCAGTGTATGGCCAGGCAGTAGAGTGGATGTAATCATGTCGAAGTCCCCATCCATTGATTGTCACTCACTGCTCTACAGTGGCAACTCTAAGCAGATTTTCACATTTCAAAGGGACAGCGAGGACAGAGAGCCTGCCTTTAGCCAAGCTTGCTTCAGCTTAGTCCTGAAAGTCACCGCTTATCATCCGCGTAGGCAGAACCCATGATCTCTTGATATTTCATAATATCTTTTATGGTTATTGATTAATATCTTAAGTGCTAATGTAACTGAAAATTCAGTCTTGGTAACTCTGCTTGCACAAGTAGTCCCACTGAGCCAGTGGAACCACTGACAAATAGTTTTGTATGCTGGAAGATGAGCAGGATTCAAAGGTACGTTTGTGAATGCCTACAGAATACAGAAGCATTTTCTTTCTCATAGCCCTTAAAAGATATCAAATAAAAACCTATTATCTCATATCTGAAGAAAAGTCCATTTTGATCATTTGTATCTCTTTTTTTTCTCCCAAATTAGTCGTGATGGTAAAGTCCAGTAAGAATTTCTCAGACTTATTTTATACACCAACGAAAATATCTATCATCAGGCTTAGACTCTGTGCCATATTAAATAGCATGGACCCGATTCGGTACATATTTAAACCCATGCAACAACATACCGTGATGGTTTTAAATTAATTCAGTGCACTATGCTAGTGTAAATGAGATAAGAATCAAGCCCAATATTTAAAATGTAAATCTCTCATTTTGGTGAAATTATTGACAGGTTCTGGTGTCTAAGTGACACAGTTTTTGTCTTAATACCATATACTTTTAAAAGATATTCTGCAAGTTGCTTTAGTATTGATTAAGCTAAGAAATATTCTGATAAACTACTGCTGTTTTGAACAATGCACTGTAGACCTTCCTCTCTCCAGCAAAAACATAGTAAAGATAAAAATTAAAAACACATGACAGCATGTAATATAATAACATTTAATATTTATGCTTTACCTACACCTCTCTATCACAATTATATATTATATCTTTATTCGCATTGTCAGTGTACTACTGTTCCTTTCTTTCACAGGTGAAAAAATATCTCTTCTCTGGAAATTCATTTCCATTTACTTAAAGTTAAATGGTTTGACTTTGAATTTTCATTATCTGCTGTTGGAAGGAGCCTGTGACAGGTATGAGAGAGAATGCTACAAAGCTTCATTGTATCATTTAATTTTTGCTTCACTTTAGTCAGATATCATTTAGGTAGAGAGTAAAATACTATACAGAGAACAGGATAAGATAGAACAAAACAGAACAGAAATAAAATAAAATGAAAATAGGATATATAATGAATTACAGCAGAAAAATGCCTTTATCGTGAAGAGATTTTTTTTTTTTTTTAGTTATACTGATTCCTCGCTGGTGAGAAAATTGAACTAATTTTATATAAAAGGAATATGTCATAACAGGATATGGCATTTATCTTCCTGAGATAGGGGTGACCTCATCATTCACAAGTGGCGTAGCTATGAATGAGTAATCAGCGTCCCCACCCATTAAGTGTAGATAAAGTCTGTATCTTCTGTCTAAGTATTAAATATTCGATTTATTATTTTACAACTCGCCATCTCTACAAGTGTCCACTGACTGTTGCTTCTGTTGCTGCTACCAATATGTATCATCAGTGTGAGGCAAAAGAAGCTCCTCAAAAGGCGCCCTGCATAATAGTGAATAGAAGATGAGAAGGGAAATGAAAATAACAGAGGAGAAGAAAACAAGAGAAGATGGACCTGCAGGAAAAAAATTATGGTCGAAACAGGATAAGGAAACCCCTTAACTGACCTATACTTTTGTTGCCTGTAATATTCCAAGAGCTTTATAACATACATGCAGTGAAAATATTTTTCATATTAATACCTCACATACATCACCTACCTCATATCTCAAATTATATTGCTGAAGTTATTCCTAAGGGAATTTATATACGTATAATGTGAGAGAAATATACAGTTAGGAAAGAATTCCTTTTTACTATCTTTCAGCAGTGCACATTAGAGAAGAGCTGCAGTTAAAAAAAAATAGAGTTTCTTTCTAGAACTACATAAGATAACATTTTTCTCCTTCAAATGATGTCACATGCTGCATTTTGTTTTCATTCCTTTGTAAAAGCAATGAGTGTAGTTTGAAGAAAATATTTGTAGTTTAATTTTAAATCAAAAAGAACTGGCTGTTCGTCTGTTTGGTAGAAAAACCTCTAAACAGAACATGAAATCAGGAAAAAGTCCATCACAACTTAAATAGCAAGTACTCAAATATTTCCCATCTTTACAATTCCCTGATATGTACTCAGTGTTGGAAGAGCAGATGAAGGAAATGTATATTCTGAAAGGTTGTGCTGGGAATGAAGGGCAAGATTAAGGTAGCCCCCTCCCCCCTGTATTCAAAAGAAAAGCGAGCAGAGAGTAAGATAGAAGGAAAGTGCCTGGGGAAAGTAGCATCACTATCGAAATCATAAAAGATGTATAAGGACATCAGTGGAAGAACTAGAAAAACTATTAGAAGAATGCCCTACAGGGCTATCCCAATGGCTCCGTGATTAGCACTCTGCGCTGCCACTGGGAAAATGCAGCTAAGGTTGGAGGCTAATCTTAGGATCTCGCTCATCGGTACTGGCAGCTGAGAGCCTTATAAGGTTGGCAAGTCCAGAGAAAGACTGATACATAGCTCACACGCCCAAAGGTATGTACCTAGGCTCTATTTTGACCACCAAAACTGTCTCAGGAAGGAGTATTGGGTTTTCTCTGTGGTCAGCTAGCCTAATTCGCTCTCTATGCGCAAGCAAAAGAACACCTCTGGCCTAGTGTGTAATGACAAAGGACAGCTAATTTTCCAAGGCTGGAACATCCATATTAAAGTAAATTTCTCTTGTTTTGTATACTTTGCTCTGGTCCCAAATTTTAGCAAATGACTTATCTCTCAGCACAGAGGTTTCCTGCAGTGTTGATCCCCCACAAATTTTCTAGCAGCTCCAGCAGAAGATCAAGGGGCAGCCAGCTACTTTTTCCAGACTGTACCTGCTTCTGCAGAGAGCGTGTAACCTGGATGTTCCTCCAGACAGTTTTAGCACCTGTGTATACATTTCTCTTGTCTTCAAGACCAGTGTCATGCCTCCAAAGTAGAGTAATCTGCTACTCCATTAGCATCAAATTGGGGTCATGGAAACCACAACTAAATTGTGCTGCTTCCACCTCCACAAAAACCTGATTCATACCACACAGCCTGATAGGAAGCTTAATTCAAGAAAGTGGAAAAACAAATCATGTAGCTGCTTTTTATCTCCAGGGCTTCTAAGAGATACCAGCATATTATCCTGAGCTCTCACCACATTCAGATTTTTGGTCCAGTAATTCCCTTTGCACCTGCTCATCCATAAGAGAAGTGAAACTTATAAAGTGTGTCCAGGGCTAGTCAACACACTTTTCCCTTTTATTTCTTTATTCACCTTTATTTTCAGCCTCTGTCAGTGTTCCTAAACCAAAATAATTTGTGGAAGCAGCTGTTGGTGTGTCCTGGAAAGACAGCATCAATAGGCAGCTTAAGGTTTCTGACTGTGTTTAGAGGAGGATTCTTGTCCTTTCCCTCACTATATAGTCATTCCCTTCTAATTCAGAAGAAACAGAAACCAAACATACCGTCTTTCTCTTAATTCTTTTTTTGATTGACAAATCAAAGTTAATTATACGTACAGCAAAAAAAAAAACCACTGAGCTGCCTCTCAGAGCTCTTTCAAAGACACTTAGTACAGTCATGTAGCCTTTCCTCTTTGGTAGCTACCAATAGTGCTCTGCTGAGTTATGCAGCAATGAACAAAATACACAAATTCACAAGACCACCCGTGCCTGTGTTTCCTCCCGTACTGTCCAAGTTGGAAGTTCCAATCAGCACCAAAATCAACGGCGTAATAAGTGGGAGCTGGGATCTCTCAGCAGCAGAGATGGTAAGCATCCTGTGCAGTTTTAAACCCAGGCTAGGTCCTTAGAGCCATGTTTCTCCACAGGTTTGTTTTGTTTTGTTTTGTTTTTCTGTTTTAAAACAGCAGCACTATTTTTCCACTCACTGAAGAAGACAGTGCACTGTGTTCCTGCGTAGCATGGTCTCAGGTGGGCAGCCATGTAAGTCTGGGACTCTGCTAACAGTTTCTGAAACTTCAAGCATACATAAAACTCTGAAATAAATACTTTGATCTTTGGTCCTAGTGTTTTTCCAAAAATAATAAAAACTTGTACAGAAATACATGTGTCAAAGACTTGAGTGCAGGCTAGCCTGTCTGAAAATGTATCCATGACTAGGTACAGGAATCTCTAACAGAGTAAGGTTTTTATTTACAACTATTTATTATTCTGCAGTTTCAGTTCTCACTGTTAAGAAGTTTGTTCAAATTCCTTCCTTTTTTTTTTCTTAATCGAGAAATTAAAGTATTGAGCATAGTCACAGGAGGCCTTCAAAGTTTAAACACATCTCAAATCTTACTCTTTCCATTTCAAACATCTCTTGGGTTAAAAAACAAACCAACCTTTCCAGTATTTATATGTGGTCTATCAGAAACCTTAAAAAGATAAGATAACTTTTATTTACTTCAAAGTTAGACCTCCATCCACATTACTTGCCCTTCTGTCATTGCTATCCATACTACAGCAACCATTGAGAAGAAGAACTGAACAAATGTGACATGCAGCACCCAACCAAGTGTCCTCACTTCTCACTCTTTGGAATTCCTTCCTTGGGGAGTTTAATTATGACAAAAACAGAAAATAGATAATCTGAGATCTTCTTAGTCCACTATTGGACTTTTATTTTCATTTTCACTTTCATAGATAGGGTAGCCCAAAATCTAGCCATAAATTGTATCAAATTCAGAACATGCTGAACTCTAAGAGTGAGTTCCTTTTTTTTGTTCTTTGGTTGTAGGTCTTCTGACCACTATAAAGGGTATTTTCATTATCAAAAAGTGGTCTGGTCCATAGTTGCTGTCTAAATAAAGTTGAATACTTCATTCACTGGAAGTTAATCAGCAAGGCTACCTAACATTCTTCTCTTTTCACTGTCAATGGATCACATTATCTCATTTTTATACACGTGTGGAAAACATAGAAAATGTTTGGGGGACTTACTTTATTAGGCATTGGCAACACACTGGATAGAGAACTTGTGGGCTCTTTGAAGGAATCTTGTAATGCAATTGCCCCAAAATATATTCTTTTTTAAACATGAGGGAATTTAACCATTATTCTCCTGATTACACATTTGAGGCAACATATATTTAGCTGTGGAGTATGTATAGTTTGGGTAGATATGAATGTCTATATGAAGAAAATTATAATTTCTCTTGGTTCAAAATTCATTAAACAGGCTTTATCGTACCTTTCTTATTTTTGTCTCAAGATGGATATTCATCTTTATTAACTTGACAACGAGTAATGACTGCATTTGCTTTATTTGTACAGACTTTTTTTTTTAAGAGTGTTGACTCTTTTACTAGTCCCTTAATAGAACCAGGTGGTCGAAGTTAGTACTTGCTAAGGATGTCACCTTTTTCTTCTTCATACATAACACGGAAGAAAAAACAAGGGGACTCCACCGACCAAATGATCATTTCTTTTGACATAAGTCCTTTATTCTGGAGAAAGCCTCCTACAGATTTTGAAGCATATTTCATTTAATATAGATTTGGCCTTTTCAGTCTGGAACAAGAAGAAATATCAGAGAGTTCATACAAGTAGATGTTAAAACAACAGCAACAACATCTGCACAATGACAGAATTTATTTTTAGTTGCAACTTGTAATAATCACTATTCATCTCCTCAGCTTCTCAATTCCTGCAACAACTTTCTGGAAAAATGTTTTTGTTTCAAAGTCTGCAGCATCATGGGAAGTTTCATCGTTAGAAAAATAAGAGGAAACATACCTTCCTTTAACTGCAGTAAATCAATATTCCTTCCTAAAATAATTAAATCATATGCAGATAAAAACTATCACACAGGTACAACTAATTTTGAATCTTTTGGGGGATATCCAAACTATACAGCAGTAATTCTTCCAATATTCAAATGCAATCACTGAATTAATTTAAAACAGTCCATGGTATTTTCTATGCCACCAATTCAATAACAGTTTTTCTGTGTATTTAGGCCTTTACTATATGCCAACCAAGTACAGCAACTAGATTTATCTAGAATATACTGCAATCTGTTACTCTTTCTGAAGCTGAACTTTTGATTCTAATCAGTTTTACTCAACTGTTGTCAGCTTATGGAGGAGTACAAGGGGTGAAGATCTGCATAATAAAGAAGATATTATATGTAGAAAAATCTTGAATTAATAAAATGACTAAAGCTGATATATCAAACAAGTGAAGCAGAAAAAAAAACAAGGTTAAGATTTTTCTTGAACTCGCACATTTTACACTTTTTATGGAGTACATTAATAATATTCAAATTTTGCATATCTGAAGATAGGAAGAAGAAATATTCAGTTTAAACAGCAACGGTATTCTTTACTTTCAGAATATTCTTATTATGAGTCCTTGCTACTTCCAGTAACATTACTCTTTTGCATTTGCTTTTTAGGTGGAGAAGCGTCCATGAGTGGGAATAATGTAAAATAATTTGACTTTTGAGAGACTGTAAGCTCTTCAAACTTATTGTTATAACAGAGGATGCTTGACATTGAAAATCACTTTGTCTTCCTTTTACTTCTAAGTCCTGCTATCTGTAATGGACTGTGTACATACTTTCAAATGGTGCTGTTAGGTTAGTAAAACACACACAGCTGGAGTTAAATTATTTAATTTATAGAATTTGAAATATCTGCTATCTTCACTGTTTGTTAGGAAGATCTTGAAAAACTGAAGAATATTCCTTAATATAATTTTCAGAGAAAACAAGCATTTAGAAAAAAAAACCAAACAAATATACCATATACATGAAAAACCTGCTAATTGAATGTACCTTTATAATTACCAAATGATATTTCTTCAGGTATGGACTGCATTTTGATATTGTTCAGTGCAGGAAAATAAAGAAGGCTCACCTCATCACTAATGGAAACATGCAGTACGCAGCGACTGGCGCTAAACACTGGCTGTTCTGAAGTGTTCCAGCCTGGATACCAGCAATAGCATCTGCTTAGATAGCAGATGTGTATGCCCTGCTCACAGCTAATTATTTCTGCAGAGTGACAGTATGATGGTGATTAAAAATATATATTAATATATATGGTATATTAGACCTATAAATATATCTTGCCTGATTTATTTGGTCTGAGCTCATCTATAAATTGTCTGGCTTCTGAAGGAAAATGGCAAAATTGTCTTGCATGTAGAGGGATAGATCTCAAGTTAAATCAGTGGTTGCAACAAAAAAAAAATCTAAGTGAATGACAAACTCTGAAGAGCTCGAACAAGGCAAATTGCAATACATAAATATCAGAGGGCATGTGTATGTCTTGAACAGATACCAAACCTGAGATCTGCATGAAAGAAAAAAAAAAGGTTCAAATTATACTTTCTGTCTGAGAAACCAAGAGTGTGAGCAGCATTATAGTACAGTGTAGTGGTTAGAACTGCAACACACCTTATTATGTCATGAATTTGAGTAATAATTGAGTTCTAGACTATTTCAAGCAAGCAAAAAAAAAGTAAGCATGCTTGCCTTCCCCCAGCTATGTCCACTGTCAGTTTAATTTCTTGAAAGAATTCTGTAGTTTCCATTTAAAAAAAAAAAAAACCACAAACAAAACACCAAAATCAAACAAAACCAATCAAACAAACAAAACCCTGGAACAACAACAACAAAAAAAATCAGAACACCTCCTCCCCGCCCCCAAACGAAAACAAATGAAAAGAAACCCCAACACCACATC
Organism: Chlamydotis macqueenii; assembly: GCF_036417535.1. Classification (NCBI taxonomy): domain Eukaryota; kingdom Metazoa; phylum Chordata; class Aves; order Otidiformes; family Otididae; genus Chlamydotis; species Chlamydotis macqueenii. Next base: position 29,717,473 of record NC_141560.1, read on the forward strand.
ACACACATGACACAAAACAAAGCATCACAAAACCAAAGCATAAATAAGTATTTTGAGTATATCATACTGGAGTTTTCATATGACTTTCACAAAGGACAAGGAAAAGTGCTGATCCAGTTGTTCCTGAAAGTGTCATTCTGAGTTTTTCATCTTCCCCCTCCCCCCACTTCCCAAAAAAAAGTTTATAAAAGAGTACTAGCAAAAAAGTCTGCAAGATGCTTCTTTTCTTCTTAAGAGGTAATATTCAGTACTGCTTATCTGAAGTCAACAAACTACAACCACAAGAAACAAGTTTTTACTGAAGTATATCGAGTATATTTTGCCCTTATTAAGTGTTTGAACATTTGGTCTTGAAAGTATGATAGTGAAATCAGTGGTCTGAGGCTATTAAAAATTAGTATTAAAGTGAATTGAGAATCATTTTCAATTGCATTTCATTGAAATCAACGGACCAACATTATCAGAAGTGAGTCTCATTGAAGTTGTGGAGATTAATTTTTGATATCAAGCCATTGAAGTCAAAGGGAACAGGCTACAGAAAGTTAACTCCACACAATGCAGTTACATTCAATACAGCCTTGTCTTGTGAAGAAAAAAAAGGACTTTATTAAGTACAAGATTTGTGTATCATCACTTTCACACAATGTATTAAAAAAAACCCAGAGTAGTATCACAGACACTGGTGGAGTGACTGTAAACAGATGTCGCAGCTAGGCTTTTAGGTTACTTGTACAGTACCAGTTAACAGCACAACTCACATAATAGTACAGCGTGTTTTCAAGAGAAAGTATTAGGCAAGATATCACATATCCTGTACTCTTTGAACAGTGCCTCAATCTCTTGCTTTTGCTAGCTAGCCATGAGAATCAAGCTGAAGGAGTTTGATGTCTCACGTAAAGGGTAGCAATTGCAAAAATCACATTCATTGCCTTTCTCTCCCAGTGCAAAAGAAAAGTCTTCTGCAGCAAGAGCACAAATACCTTCACTTTAGTGAAATGCACACAAAAAATATTTACAGAGTTTGCAACATTTAACTAATGGAGAATAAATTTAGCTACTTATTGTTAGGAAAAGGAGGAATGTTCAACTTTAAAAAAAAAAAACTTAATCACTATTAACTTCTCAAATGTTTATAGAAACTCACATAAAACCAGCAGATGCACAACTAAATCCTACTCTAGGATCCTACAGTTCAGAGTGAGAGACTTCTGCTTTACCATTTCATGGATGCTTTCATTCTTCAAACACTTACCACAGTATAACAACACTACAGTAAAAAAAAAAAAAAGTCAATGGGCAAATACTATACACAAACATGAATTAGATATGTGGCGGTATATAAATAGTTCAAATGATTACATATTGTGTAATTCACATGCAGTTGCTTTTTTTGTTTGGTTTTTTTTTTTTTTACTTCACAACTCTAAACTGATCTGTGCTCTAGATCTATTTCCCATTGACCAAAAATGAAACTGTAAATATTTTTAATTTTAAGGTATAAGTACAGCAGTTCCTGATGGAGCAGCACACAACATTGCAAAGATTAATTAAGAATAATCACGGAAACACAGAGATCTGAGCAGGCCACACGGGACAACAGTTATTGTGTGCGTGAGTGCATGAAAGGGTCAGGCTGGAAAACCGCCTGAAGCATCTGGATGATTGTACGTGACTGAAAACAGTCACGAGGGATGATTGTGATAAAAATAACTCTTGGTTTTAGGGAGTATCAGCAATGAAGGAAACATCCTGCTTGGCCCCATAGCTCAGATCCACACCTGTGGATATAAATATACACTTGTTACTGCTTTGAGTAGCTTTTTTTTGCGCTTGTTTGCTTGCTCACTTGCTTGCTTGGCTTTGGAATAAAGGAAACTTGACTTGAAGAAATAAAAGTCCAACTGATTTCTTCACTGCAGTTCCAAGTTTCTTTAAATGCTTAATTCTTTGTATTCATTAGTGTCTTTGCAGCTCAGAATAATTCTGTAATTGTGGTACCCTTGGAATGAAAGTATTATTTAATGCCCTATCAACACTGGAACAAGGGACATAAGCCAACTCAGATGGTGTATATAGGGTAACAAAAGATATACGAAGTATGTGCAACCCAGTCAATACTTTAAAAGTCTAAGTCAGATGATGCAGATTAGCTTAAACAATCTCAAACCTGTCCTTAGAAACTCCAGGTGGGCAATGATGAGAATGAAACAGCAAAACGCTAAATGTCGTGTCTCCTTCAAGCGTAATAGGTGAATTTGCTCATTCTGCCGTAGCCACAGGAAGCAAAGTAGGTGTCTCAGTACAGAAGACATTTGTGTAACTTCAAAGTTGCACCAGCATATAATGTGCTTTTCAGGTCATCTTGGAAATGTTGGCCCATGACCAACTACACCAGCACAATGCTTTGTTACGCTGCTCACACTGATATTCAGTTTCTTAATGCCAGCTCTCAGTAAAGGTTGTGCAGAATTTTTTTTTGACCCTTACTTGGCCTTGTGATGCAGTTTCATAGAAACAAATAGTTGCAGGGAAATGTCATTCTTTTTACTTATTTGTTTATCCTACAAATTCACTTAGATTCTTGTCATCATAAAATTGGTCATTGAAATCTTTCTCGAAGTCTTAAAAGAGGAAAAAAAGAACAACTCTATTGTTTATCTGGAGATACTCTTGAGAAACTCTCTCCATAGAGCAACATGGAGTTACTGAAAAATATAGTAACTGAAAAGGATTTTGGAAGAGTATCACAGTCATTTCTTGTGCTAGTCACTGAAAACTGGCTTACTGGTTTTGACGGAGACAAGTTCTGTGTGTTAGCAGCTATGCTTGCTTTCTTCCTTGGACAGCACAAAGGGAGGACAATTAACAATCCCAATAGTTTCTGAAGGACTAATATTACTGAAGATAGAATGAAAATTACATTTTGACAGTTTAATAGCTTTTTAAAAAAATTGAAGTAAGAAAGTTAGATGCCGGGATTAGTCAAATCAATGTGAATTGAAAAAGCAGAGATGATAAACCCTAAAAAGCAAAATTTTTATCCTAATTTTACCACATTGTTCATCGTAGAAGGGCATATATATAATTACGTATGCGTGATGGAACCCCTGTAAAGTAATAACTTTTAATGAACTAGCCCTGTTAAAATAATACATTTCTGGGCACCAAACCAAATATGTACAGGAATACAGCGCAAACCTTCTGAATGATAAAGCAGGAAACTAAAAAGAAAATAAAGAAAACTAACAAAAAGAACATTCAGTAGGAAATTGAACTGATAAGCCTGCTTACATTAGTAGTTGTACATGTTTTCATGAAATCAAAATAAATTTGATAAATGAGAATCCTTTAACATTACTATATGCAGAAGAAATATTATTTATTAAAAATAAAAGATTTTCCTTAAGAAAGTTGCTTTTAATTTCATCTCTTGTGTTGATTTCAGGATAATTATACCAGGAATGTGTTTGTTGCTTTTAGAGTATTTGTTTCATGGTAGATACACGTTTTGCTTTATTAGGGCAGCACTGCACACTGTTTGATAGAGATCCACTCTCTGATCAGCAAACCCTCTTCTACTTAAAAAGCCTGACCCTGTGCAGACCTTAGATCTGAATAGAGGTTCTCAAATAGTTTTAAGTACCCAACTCTTTTTGAAAATAAAAGATGATACTACCTAAGATTCAGATCTTCAGAGATCCTTGGTTTTCTGAACTCCAGTGAATGCTGAGGTCATAAAATCTCAGGAGGCAGCCAGCATACTGATGCTTCAGACATACGCAGTCATTCTCACATGACATTCAACTTCTCCCCTGAATTAGGGAGCCAAAGCTGGTGATGATATTTAGTCTGAGAATGATGGGACCAGGGCATATGAACGTTTGCTTAGTTTTACATAACTGAGTCATCAGGGAGGAACTGAACTTCCAAGGAACATGTCAAACATTCATTTTTCCTTCCCTCAGCATCAGATTACCAATGTAGAAGGTCTTCAGGAATACAATTAGCTTATTGAGGCTTTCATCAAAATTGTATCTTCCAGCATCTCCTGTTCTAACATCAGATCACTTTATTGCTGAAATGCGTTTTCATTTTAAAAGGGGTGGAAACTAGGACTCTAGGAGCTATGGAAGTGACCCACCTGATAAGCAAGCTTCCTCTAAGTGGCAAAAAAAAGCCTCAAAACTTAAGATTGCTCGAAAAAGTCAGGAAATCAATTAATTTGGAGAATTTATATCAAGGTGTGAGAAATAAAGAGCAGTCACAAATACTACAGGATAAAACAACATCATAATGAACAAATTTTCTAATTTATATTTTGAAGATTAATTATTTCTCCCTTTAATAACACTCCAATAACAGTTTCAGTGTCATTTTTATGCCTCATGTGTTCATAATTTCACTTCTCACATACTCTTCTATTTCAATAAATGTTTTACCCCGATATTGTTGAAAATATATCACTGGGAAGTTCTAGTAGATTATACAAGAAGAGTGAAAATTAGTGTTACAAGGATAATGATGATCCATATCAAGTGAATTAGTTTATTTTACATCACTTTATGGTTCAATCCAAGCTCAGGACTACCTCTGTCTCCTGATGCTAACTGTGATGCAGCCTTCTGCCATGGTGACTTGTTCCAAAGTCACCTGAATTAAGAGGCAGGGTTTGGATCTACATTTCTGCAAGTGAAACGTGGCAGATAAAGCGATTCTGAACTGCTAACCTCAGCCTCTATTCTCCTAGCATTTTTAGAGCTCTAGTGACTCATTGCCATTCTCCTGAGGTCACAGAGAAAGGACAGATGGTTTTAATTACGATCACAAAAAAAGTCTCTCAGGTGTAGGGAGATAACAGCCCAGAATTTTTACGAGACCTTGGAGAAGTTGGTTTGCCAAAATTTGAAACTCTGGAAATTGACTTATTTTAGCTTGGGACAAAATTTCCTGAGTATCTGATTTTTTTTTGCCAGGACAATCAGAAAATAAAATTACTAATATATGACCTCTGCTTAGAAATGCATGAAAGAGAAAAAGTACAGATAACAATAGCTGAAAAATAGAACACGTTTCTAAGAAGTAATTATAAATTGTTTTGAATGTTATTTTAAAGCCCTTCCTCATGAGACTTGCTTGAAGTCCTACCGTGTTAGGTTGAAATCAGTGAAATTTTACTGTTCCAGAAGGATTGGGTCCTTGATAACAACATTATAATGGCTGTAAAGGATTTGTAGAGTAACACAGCATTTAGTTATTTGAAGATTTTTTTAAAATTAGTGTTTGAGGGAAGATTGAGAGGTGAGAGGGCAAATGTTTACTGGTATCCTGTTGAGTGATCAAGACTTTTTTTAAAAATAGGTTTGATAAAATTATTTTGATTACTTTCCTAATGGAAAAACTAATAATGAAAACATGACTCATTCCAAAACAAGAATAGGATTATACCTATTCTGGTGCTGAATGTCTTAACTTTTGTTGATTTCCACTGGAACTAGCACCTTCTAGGTATTTTATAAATACACGTAATCTGCAAAACATTAAAATAACTCACACTCTAGCTACTTTTAACTTCATAAGAATAAACTTTATGAAGAATACCAAATAGGCAAAAATGTTAACACTTCTACCTCCTGAATTTACAGTGTCATGGTACTGACTTTAGTTTCTATTTTGTCTGTAGGAACTACTTTAATGGTATTTGGACAATATATTGTAACAATTTATAATTCTAAAAACACAGTGGAAGCAGAAGAAGCCTGTAATGAAGGGATACCAGAAGCAGAGGGTTCCGTTCATAAAAGTTCTTTAATTTGTTAATTTTCATCCAGAGTAAACATGGGGGGCACGGGGCGGGGGAAGTTCACAAAAGGCACCACACTGAATCCCATGTATCAACAAAATACTTTAAAGAAGTCATTACTCTATCAGGCAACATGATGTACGGCTCCCTACCAATTGTTTTTCATGAATGAGCACTGCTGCCTGTGGGAGTGTGCTGGGGCTCCATTTGACTTCAGGGAGAGTAGGGTTAGACTCTGACATAACTGAATTCCCACCAGCATCGTGGATGCACTACCCTTTTAAGGATCAAAAATTTTTTTTCTCTGCAGAGAGAAATAACCTAGAAGCAGTGAATTATTAGCAATCATTGACCATTCAGAGTAATAACCAGTTTATTAAGGGAGCTATTTACAAAGGTACTGCAATTATAGCTGCCTTCTAAGAAAGTATACACAGACTGATTTCTTAGTGCCTCCAAATTCTTTTCTCTTGCAACCTGTATTTCTTTTACAGACACATAGGATAAATCCTCTGCAAACATAACAGCACGTGGCTTTCACCTGAGTATATTTTCCCTCCCTGCAAAGACATTCAAGAAGGAAAAGGGAGAGAAATAACTAAAGACTGAAAATAGCTACAACAATGCTGCCTCTTAGACAAAAATCTAGGAAAACTAGAGTTAAGAATTCTGCCAAATTCAGAAGTTACTACTCAGAGCCAAGCTCTTGTACTTACAACAGCTTGTAATTTAGAATACTGGCTCAGCAAGTGCTTCTTGGAAACAGTGTGCTGGTTGTCTTCTCCACACAGCTGAAGTTGCACTGTGAAGATGCAGACATGAATTTCAGGTGGGGCAGATGATTGCATAGCTCTTTGGAGGACTTGGGTAATCAGTGAGTCAGCTGGCTTTACAATTTGATTTTGCCTCCCACATGGAAAGTTGCCACCATAAAGCTCAAGATGGACTCTATTCAGCATACAAAACTCTCTCTGTAACTTTGTAAATTCACAACTTCAGTGCATTTCTCCCCATACAAGGAGTCATTTAAGTATTTTTTTCACAATTTAAATAAATCTTTACTAAATGGTCAAAATTCCACACGGTGGTGAACACCAGCAGTGTTCAGTGAAATCAAACCATACCAAACAGTACTCAGCCCATAGGTAGTCCTGCAGAATTCAACTTCTCCAGCCGGTACAAAACTGGTATTACTCTGAAATCCACATTAGTTCACTGTTCTCTCCTAAAGGCATAGAAGTGGGAGTTAAGTAGCTCTTGGTGCAATTTCTTACATCCATCGTACATATTATCTCTCTAAGCAAGCAGGAGTATAGTGTCTTCTGAGGACAAGAGACCAGTGACCAAATTGCTATTGAATCAGTTGAACTATAAGCACAATGAAGCCCAGAGCTGTAGCCATTTGGCAAAGAGCATTATGATCTGTTGTACTGTGGCATGGATTTCCTGCGGAGATTTGGCTTCATCGTGAATGCCAGTGGCCACTGCCATCACTGTGTGATTGAGATGGGGATGGAGTAACAATATGGGAGTAGCATTGGGAAATCCAGATTTTCCCCCCCTCTTTTTTCAACTTATTTTTTCCACTTCCGTGTGCTTTTTATTCTGATTTTGAGGACAGAAATAATCATGCATTTACCCTGTAATAATGTAGTAATCTGTCATATAAATACCCTGCCATTATATGGTAATTATGGTTTCATTAAATGATCAACAGCTACCATGTTAGCCAAGAATAATTACACATTTGTGCCCTGTATCTTAAAGTGTTCTCAGCTCCTTTTTTTTTTTTTTTTTTCATTGAAAAGGGGGAAAAAAATGTTCCCTTGTGAATAAGACCACAATTTGGCCCAATGTATGCATTTATTCAGTATAACTTGGAATGCCACAATCTCCTATTTTGACTTTATTCCACAGCATACCAAGGTCTCATTTAAAGGAACTTCACCACAGCTATTATGGCTGCACATTTTCAAAGTTTCCTGAAAAGGGGGCCATTCGACATTACTGCTTTTTTTCCTTTAAACTTCCAGCGCCAGTTCATTACTTTCCAGAAATTTAATAACGCACTAGTGTGTGGACTACAGCTCTCTGTCTGTACAACCTGGTTTAACATTTGACACTGGCCCAGACAATCTGGTAACTTGGAAATTTCTGTGATTGTCCTCAGCTCTAAATATCTTCTTATGGTTAGTAAAGAGAGACATTCTCCACTTGTGAAATCTTTTATTTAAGTTGAAATTGGAGATATTAGACATAAGGAGCATGTATAATATTCATAGAAGCAGCATTAAATTGTACTGAATAGACCAGTGTATGTAGATCTGCTAAATTTTACTATGTAGACATAGTAAAAAAAATAACATTTTAGCTGTACGTTTTCCTACCTGTGACCTTTTAGCACAAATGCATGATTATTTGCTACATACAGCTTTTGACCATTCATAGAAACAATGGTTGTCAATAGCTCCAATATTCTGGATAAATACATGATATGTGAATTTAGGGTGCAGTTTGGGTGCCTTATCACGGCCTTGTAGGCCCCTGCACCATCCTCGGTTACCTACGCCACTGACATGGAGCTGGCAGGTCCTGTGGGAAACCAATGTGTTCCTGGAGTGGCAACTACAGCCCAGGTGAGATATCTTTGGGTAGCAAAAGTGACACTGGACACCTATGTTTGGGCACTGAGTTGTGCTCTGGGTGTCTCATCATGGTTAATTCATCTTCCTCCTGGACAAGCAAGTGGCAGAGTCAAGAAGCTTAAGCTGAAATTGATGTCATAGCTCAATTTCGCTTAACTGGACCAAGATTTCTCTCCAGAGACATATGCATAAACGCTGGATGGAGAAGAGGGTAGGAAGGAAGGAAAGGGGAGCATGGGAGGGAGTAAGGGAGGGAGGGAAAAAGTACAGTTTCACAGCTTCTCCTTTAAATCTCTCCCATGATATGCATAGCTTTGGCCCATTAACTCCTGCATTACTCTTCTACCGCCAACCCATTTTTCTTCTGCCAACCTTTCTTTTGCAGGCACTTTACACTTTTTGGATATACTCTTCCTCATCAACTTCCCTTTTTCCTGCTCTTACTGAATAGCCTCTGTTGTAGCTGTTTTCACCTATTTGTCAGCATTTTTTCCTTAATTCTTCCTGTGTAATTTAAATTGTCAGTTCCAGAATTTCAGAGAACCTTCTGTTTCCAACATATTCATAGGCTCTGATTCAGCATGATAACTTGAGCCCATGCATAACTTGACACATTCATTAAAAATACACATAAACTGAAATAATTGAACATGTGCTTCACAGAACGTTTTCTAAAGCATTCCACTTCACTAAAAAGTAAAAAGGGCAAGGTTATTACAACACATACTCTGTACTATTTCCTTGTGTTTTGAGTAGCTCTAGAAGAATCTCTTTTCCTTTTAGATAAACACATATGATGTTTACATTGAGCTAAATGCAAGTGAAATTTCAAATGCAATACAAACACGGTGGTTGAAGACCGTCTTCCTGTAATGTAGACATTCACCCAATGGAAAACTGTTTCTTTCCACTATTTCCTCATCTTAAACTTTTATTTATTTCTTTTGCAAAGACAAAAAGACTCACACTCTGTGATACAAGTAACTTATCCCAAATTAATAGCATAACTTGGATTTTGAATGTTCAACACAGAATCTGGATGGGGTTGAGTAGTGAGGTCTAATCATAACATACTTTATCCAGTGACAGCACTTCTCCTTTGACGGAATGCCTAAAATCACCATAGTAATCTGTTCTTAGAGCATAACATAAACTGTTGTGTAGCATGTTTTATTGATTTGTATTTGTTCCATGCCACCATTTCAAGAGAGATACAATAGACTCAGTAAGGAACAGGTATCCTAATGCGATCTTTCCAACCATACGGGTCCAACAACCTGTTTGTGCAAATGCCTGTGAGGTAGGTGCTTCTTGAAAAATAAACAATGGAAGTATAAAAAAGTGAAAAGCTGTGCAACACAATACAGCAGAGAGTATGCAGATGTAATCCTTAACCTTTGTAAATTATCATAGATGCCATAGGTTATGACACAAAATGAAGTCCTGCACATCTTGCTGAATAAATAAGGAGGATCAGAAAACCCAGAGAATTTCTAGATCCTATAGAGATATTTATCTTCTGCTCTTCTATTCCACTCAGTCATAAGCCTGATTTATAGACACTTTCAGGGCATCTAAAAAATATTTTCCAAGTGGAATTTATTCCCAATCTCTGTTACTGTGCATATATAAAGAAAAGAAAAACCTCTGCAACAAGCAGAAAAATGCAATCAAGAAATTCAAAGTGAGATTTGTACTCCCCCTCCCCAATTACCACTCAAGAGAGAAAAACCTGACTGTTGAGAGGAGAAAAGCAGCTCTATCATGTTTTATTTATATATTTATTTATTTTTAAAAAGCTTTGCTAAGAAAGAGAATAATTTAATACCAGGAAACATACAAAAGAAAAATGACCATTGATACTATATGCAAGTAGAGCATACTCAGGTAACTTGACCTATATTTTAAAATATATATATTTATTCTGTCAGTGGTTGCCGGCACAAAGGCTCTGGTCTTGCAGCTGGAGACCTTGTTGAAGCCCCAGGCCCACGTGCAACCTTCCTAGCAACAGGGTTTGCAAGATGTGCTCTGCAGTGGGAGACAAAGTCACTAACAGAGTAATAATAACTCTATGGTTTGCTTAATTGAACTTTCTGGATCCTTATACACTGAGTGATTAAAAATAGCTGCATATAGCAGCTGCACAAAGCTGGCGTCTTTTATCTTTATGTATCGGTCTTTTTTTTCATTTATGACTTGCACATTTTAAAAGTGAACATGTTATTAAGGATTTTATTGATGCAAGGGAAACATCTAGTGATATAACAGAAGTGAGGTTAAAACATAAGAATGAGGTGAACAATGATACAAGCTTTGAACTTGAAAATATTTTGTGTTGTAGCTGAATGCCTTGGCAACAAGCCATACGATATGTGTACAACCCACATGGGCAGTTCAAAATGCAAATGATAAAGACATAAGGACACTTTCAAACACATTTAGTCTGTCACATAATTTGTTGTTTAAGTATAAATTACAGGGGAAAAAATGCATTTAAGCAATACTAAAGGAAAAAAATCATGTCAGGTAATAAAACTGTTTGTTAAAGGTGAAAATAAAACCCTTCATACTTAACATTACCTTTTAGAGCTGTGCCAAACCATTGTTTTGGTTTTACTTTTTTTTTTTTCATTTTTGCAGTGTTTTTGAGAGGTTTTGACATCTTTTGAAAGAGTCCTCCCTTTCAAAACCAGAAAACCTGTTAGTGAAGAATATCTCAAAAAGAATTTGAAGTGCACATGAAAGGCATTTGAGGTGTGACTACTTTACAGCCTTATAGATCATGTCAGGTGAAACCAGGCAGTGTTTAACAAGGTAAGCAGCCAAACCCTTGAGGGTGGCCCTCCATGGCCCCTGCCAGCCCAGAGAACTGGAATCTTCTTCATAAGTTTCTGGCTTGCAGGTTATCTAATTGTTGTGTTTTTTCTTTTGAGCTTCCTCAGGTAATTGTTTATTAGAAACAATGGGTTGTGTCATTCTGATTTCCACTTTGGACAAATACCTTGTTCTTTTTTCCTCTGGCTAGACACATTCAAAGGAAACTCATGTGAGAATACCAATGATATTTTAGGTACCTGCCTTTATGTATACTGCAATTACTTTCGTGGGAGACCCTCACTCAGACTAATGGATGTTTGATATTTTAACTTCTGCCATGTTCATTACAACACAATAGAAAATCCATCACCTCATTAGCAGTCTGAGTAACAACATCTCACATACAAGACTTTTCTGAGTATACTAAGTCTGAAAAACAGTCAATAAGATAGTGTAGAAAATTATTTTACTTTATGAAGCATCAATATGCATTTTTCTTCTCTACAGTAAGAAACCTGGGATATTACTACTACCACTACTGCTGCTACTACTACTACCGCCTTTATCATTAAGACCTGCTGTTCTGGGACAGTATGCATACCCATTCGCTTTGGTAGTCAAAAGTGGATGCTGGGGGAACAGTATCAGAGACATCACAGAGAGTAATACTTTTCCTGGTATCCACTCCCAGCAGCCAATGTTTTTCCCAAAGTCCCACTGCCTTACTGAAGTTGGTTATCCTAACTCTCAGGACCTGTTTCTTGGAAGGTGCAGAAGGGTCCCATTCTATGTATAGGACAGTTAGAGTTTACTGCAGTATAAATAACGTTCTAGTCAGCAGCTAGAACCAATGATTTTCATAATGAACTTCTAGATGCCACTGTCATTAGATCATGAAAAGAATTTGTAAAATATCTGGGAGATCTGAAAACCCAGAGTTAAGCTCCAATTTGAAAGTAGCTTTTCCTTGCCCTGCATGATGACTCCTATGGAGCAGACTTTATCTCCAAAAATATAGTAAAAAAAAGGGGGGGGGGGGAAATAACCCAAGCCCCAAACTAAGGAAGTTTAACTTTCCTTTCTAATATTTTTAACACCCTGGATATAGCAAAGAAAGCAAATCTAAACCTGGTGTTTGTGTCCCTGCTAAGATACGCTGTGAAATAGTTTGTCTACTGTGAGACTTACTGATGGGTTCTTCCTAGTGTCACATTTGACTAGGTAAAATGGTGGAAGATGCCAAGAATGAACTCAGTCATAGTGGAAATATTGATGGATTAGATCACAAATTCTGGACTTTCATTCATGCAAACATGACATATAAGCAAAGTCATTATTTTTCCTTTAACAAGTAACAAAAAGTTTGTTTAGTTTCAAATCAGCCTGGCCCTTTCTTGCTATAGAGTGGATTTTGCAAAGGTTTCTGGGGACTTAGGCTCTTGACTCTTGTTTCCCAAAGTTACTTCAGCATTTAAAAGCCACTGAAGGAAAATCAGTGGGATTGAAACATCACTCCTGAGCGTGAGACCAACATCTGTATTATTTGCATATTTATGAACATTGCAGTGGATTTAGTGTTAAACCCTTACTTTTATATATATGAGTCCAGATAAAACTGCCAACTGCTTTCTTTTTTCTTCCATTTCTTTGAATGGCAATGACCAGATTTTAGATGCAGTGGGCTGATGCTTAAAATGAAGAGGTCTCAGATAATCTTTTTTTTTTTCACAAAATTCCTGGGTAAGCCTGGAGAAACTGTTTAATCCCTCTCTCTCTCCACTGTAGTTGTTTGCTTTTTTTTTAATGGAACTGATGATGTTAAATTTCACCTTCGCATAGGGATGAGTCTGTATGGAGTGGTCATATACTGTGGGGAGTCATACTATGGAAAACTCTATAAATACATTTTACTTTAATTACGTCCCTGAGTGCAAGTGTAGTCTTCCCTGTCTTGTGTACTCAGTCTTGTCTTTGCCATAAGTGGAAGCAGTTGAGCAAGAATTCATTTCATGAACGATTTAGAAACAGGTAGTTGGATCCCTAGCTGTCTTGAATGGCAAACAGTAAATGGCCTAATGTGATGCAACAAAGTAAATTAATTCCTTTCATGTGTATTGTCTGCATCTAGCCTTTCTTTTCTCCTCTTAAAAGAAAACAGGTCTACTACCTCCAATGTAAAACAAAACCGTATGTCATAGTTAATTAAGTAATTGCTCTAAATTGTCATAACTAACAGATGCATGCCTAGGTATGTTCACATTGTGAATCCACAGAAAAGGGCGTAAGAAATTAAGGAGTTTCAAATGGAAGAGAGATCACTAGATGAATTACTAAATACTAAATACTGTAATTGGCCTCTCTTACAAGAATAGGTACTTTAAAATTACAGAGATAATAAATTAAGAACTTCATTAATTTAGGTCTTTACCCTTGAAAGAAACGTCTCTTTATATACATACAATTGGTTTTTTTCCTTCCCTCCTCTCCTTCCTGCTCTCTTCTTTTTGGCTATAGACACACAAAGCGGTATCATTGTGATCCAGGATTTATTTGAAGAGATTTCATCTGGAATGGAGTCAAGCAGAGCAGTGGCAGGGGAGCTTTTACAGATTATGACCTGTAATCTGGTTAATGCTCTGAAACACAAAGATCCAAATGTTGAGTAATTTTGGACAAGATCACAGCCTATGTGGCTACATGCCCTTCTGACAAGATATCCTGGAGGCCAACATGAAACCAGCTATCTTAAAAGTCCAATATGAGATTAAATGCTGTTTATATAACTACTTACAATTAAGTGTAATGTTTTCAACAAGAGCAACATAAACTTTTAATCACAAGACCATCTCTTTATTCTCTGTCACCTTGCATGATGTTTCTCCTGGCAGTAAAAGGCTGCATAAGACTTACTGCAATATAATTTCATGCAGTACTACTAAAGACAGTAGGGCAGTAGCCATTAAAATCCAAACCTTTTCATACCTCTTTTGGAGTTCATCAGATAGTAAAGTGGTTCACACAACCCAGCTCAGGTCCTCAGCTCTTTAAATTTCACATCCTCATGAAAAGCTAATTATGTAGACATCAGGTACATTTAACATCACATGTTTGAGGAGCCAGGACAAGGACTGAAAAAAGCTCTGTGACTAGACCAGAAGTTTGCCTTTGCTGTCAAACAAAACACCAGCAAGATTGTTACAGTTTGTAAGTAGCTCCTGAATACACAGACTATGCTGAAGAAAGCTGTTCTGGGACAGGTGTGTATTTTATATGCTGCAGATGCTGACTTTGAAGGGACTTCTGGCATGGCTGTTTGAGAACAGGTGGCAGAGCAGCAATGGCTGTAAGAGGTGATCTGTTGTGTTGGGTTTATGTAGCGGGGGGTGGGGGGCTACAGTGGCGGCTTCTCTGAGAAGCTGCTGGAAGTTTCCCCTTTGTCTGGTGGACTTGGCTGGGTCTAGGGCGGACCCACTGCTGGCCAGGGCTAAGCCAATTGGCAACACTGGTAATATCTCTGTGATAATGTGTTTAAGAAGGGGAAAATAAAACAGAAGTGTGGGCAGAGAGCAGTAGGCACAGGCCCTGTGGGCCTTGCCCTCTGGCCTCCCAGCAGGCAGCTCTCTGGGCCTGGCCTGGCCCAACGCAGCTGAGAGAAAATAGGAGAGGAGACAAGAGAAAAGAAGGGAAGAGAGGATATGTGAGACAATATGAAAGCTGTCTGCCTGGGTCTGATTGTGAGGAATTGCTTATGAGAGGAGCAGCTGTGGACGCCAACAACAGTGAAGAAGGAAGGAGAGGAGTAAAGTCACTCCTGCCAAGATTCCCCTGCAGCCTGTGGTGATGACCATGGTGAGGCCAGCTGTCCCCCTGCAGCCCATGGAGGCCCATGGAGAAGCAGAGATCCACAGGCAGCCCATGGTAAAGGACCCACGCTGGAGCAGTTCGTGAAGGACTGTAGCCTGTGGGAGGGACTGCGCGCTAAGACTGGGGAAGAATGTGAGGAGTTTTTCCCCTAAGGAGGAAGGAGCAGCAGAAATGTATGATGAACCCACTGCAACCCCCACTCCCTATTCCTCCTCTGCCCCTCTGGGAGAGGGAGAAGGTGTTCTAGTTGAGAATGAAATCTTCCCCTGGGAAGAGGGGAGGGGTGCCAGGAAGGTCTAGTTTTCTCTCTCATTATCCTACTTTGGTTTTATTGTTAATAAATTGAATTAGTTTTACCCAAGTTGAGCCTGTTTTGTCCATAACAGTAACTATTGAATGATCTCTCTGTTTTCTTATCTTGAACCGCAAGCCTATATAGGCTATGTAGTACTTCAGACAATATACTTAAGTGGGTTGATTTTTTTAACTCCAGATCATGTCCTTTTTTTTTTTTTTTTGCAGCACAAAGGTAAGAGATACCACAGATTTTTCTCTTCCTGACTTGTTATTTACATTAAGTACTGAGGGGGCAATTTTTTTTTTTTTGTCAGTGTCTGCACTGTAGACTATTCCCTGTTTTCATTTTTCTTTAGTCTATAGAAAGGAACTAAATAACAAAATTTTATTCCATTCAGTGCTTTTCATAATTAAATTCTAAGATCAGATTCTGTTCTGGCTAATGGGGCTAATTCCTGAATAACAGAGACCATAAATTTTAATTGAGCTAGAAAATACATTTTAGAACAACATCTCATCTCGAATCTAGGCTCAATACACCTTCTTTTAGAGGATATTGGAAGATAAAAATTTTAATTCATAAGCCTCCCCAGTACTTCCTTGGAAGATACTCTGTAAATATGGATTATGAGCACAAACTGAAGAGGTCTAACCAGACTACTGGTGTAGGAGTCATTTCATTTAGCCTAAGGTTTGCAAATTTTAGCTCTCCTAGGCTAAGATAGTAATTGGGATTACCTCTGTAGCTAGTGCAGAGAAATAGACATCTGCTGAAATCAATCAATCGCACCTCAGATAAACATCCCAAAGTCTTAGGCACCTGAAGTTGTGTGATGAAGGCCTCCTTAAGCAAGCAGAACCAAATGAGTTGAAAGCCTTTACTTTCCCTATTCTTGTGGTAGTAAGAAAAAGTCCAAGGTTTCCTTCTTAATTTTAACAAAAAGTATAACACTCCCTGATGCAAGGTAAGTTTCTTACTGTCAAAAAGTGCATCTTATTTCTAGCTTGAAGTTTTCTAGTTGTAATTTTCAGTCACTGGCTCATTTTATGCCTTCTCTGTTAGAGTGAATAGGTCTTTATGATTAGCTACAGATGCCCTATATAGGTACTCAGATTCGAGCATTTTGACAAGTGAAATTACATATAAACGGAGTAGAAAAGAGTTGCCTATGTTTTAAATTTTAACTCAAGACACTCCTGTGCTTTTTTGAGTCCTTTCAAATATTTCCAACATCTTTTTTGTTGTTGTTGTTGTTTTGGGGAAATAAGCAGGGATTATGTCAATAAAAGTTTGTCCAGAATTAATGATACCTCTTTTCTCCTCATCCATTTTCTTATTTATATTAGCTCTCTTTGCCATAGCTTTCCTCTCTCAAACAAATTTCCAAAACAGACTAAACCCCAAATGTTTATTTGTGACAAGTGTGACTAGAAAAATAAAAATAAAACAAAACTGCTCTGGACCAGCATGTACTAAGAGTGGTTACTATTTTTTGATGTGCAATTTAAAGAGACTTGTACTAGCTTCCCAAAGCTATGAAACTTTGTAAGTTGATTTTAAGTCAGTGGGAGCAGCCTGTGATACAATCCCTACATCAAGCCGGTTGCTTAGTGTCCCAGAATAAGTACCTGAAAACCATGACTGTTTTTGAGACTCTTTGGCATGAATGCATCAAATTGTTCAGATCTTTCTGTGAGTTTGGGTGAAAGTATTATGATGCCCACTTTGAAGGGCAGTTGTTCTGGTAGATCTTCTATCTTTTCATGGTATGCCATATATATTTGCAGCCCGTGTGCTTCTGCACAGCTGATTAACAACTCCCCTGTCTGCTAGGGCCCTAAACATGGTGACAACATCAACATTAAGGAACAGGACACAAGATTCTCCCCCTGGAGGGAGTGGGTTTGAGAAGTGGACATGGAGCTCCAGGTGCTGGTATGATTTAGTTCTCATACCTAGATGCTAGGGGTTGGACTGGGTGACCTTTAAAGGTCCCTTCCAACCCAAACCATTCTATGATTCTATGGTGGCTTGCATTGTGGAAAGCATGGGTTGGGGTGAAATTTTTGTCTTCTCCTCCCTTATGTATTTTGGTAGCCATTTCTACAGGTGGCTATGCAACACACTGCCTAACTCTTGAGTAATTATGTCCTCCAGGTACTTATAGATTAGTAACCATAGTACTCTCCCTTGCTTCCTGCTCACTCACATTCTGTTAACAGCTTAGTTATAGTAAAGAAAGATACAGTAAAGCAATCAAGTGGATGAATATTGGAAAAGATGGCAAGAAGTTAAGTATACAAGACACTTTTCCATGGGACCATTTGTATAAGATACCTGATCTAAGCTTCTTAAAACCTCAAGTTATTCTAATTTTAATGTAATTTGGCATTTGAAAAGCACAGTATATATCTGCTGTGGAAGTTCGAAAGAAAGACAAAAAGCCTTTTGAACTTGCTGAAAGTCAGCAGCCGTGTACCTAAAGCCACAGTTTGTTGGCAAATTAAACCAGCTCCTAATGGCAGCCCTGCACATGGATCCAGAGAGAATATTTTCTTCATTTCCCTGTCTCCAATAGGTTCAGTTCATTAGCTACATCTTTCAAAACTGAAAAACTGATTGCGATTTTTAAAAAGCAAGAAAACTTCTTTTCCTCTTCTAGCCAATGAATAACAACTAGGGGAAAAGAATGAGATTAACTATTTAGAAAATGTTGGACATAGTAGCCAGAAAGAAACAATTCTGCTACTCCCTATCTTCAGTAAAACCAGTTTTAAATTAAAAACATATTTATAAAAATATACTTAATTGTTGTCAATTAAATTAAAAAGTCTTTAAATTTGAAGAATCTAAAAAAAAATATTTATCAGCATGTTTTACTGCTCATTTATTGGAAAGAATAAACTTTTCTTTAAGGAAAATAAAGTACAAATGCAGAACAAGACGACATTTCATTGTACAAATCCAAGCTTCCTGTGTGCTGATTTAAATCAATCCACCCTGAATTCAGTCTTTCCAGTCCCTGTGCTTGTGGTAGTAGAGTTTTCTGGCCTTCCTTCAGCTTCTCAGTGTCTTTGTGGTAATGGTTGTGCCTAAAAAAGGAATGCAATGTTCCAAGTGACTTCACACAGACATGCCTAGGGCCTGATCCAAGCCTATTGACAGGGGCTGGAGTCCTTCCATTTGCTTCAGTGGGCTTTGAATCAGTTATTTTATAAGGAGGTTGCCTCCTGGCTTCCTGATGCGGTAGAAACACACAAAGAGGCCACATTTGCAGTACTCCTCTTTTTTTTTGTACTCTATCAAATGGCATCTTCATATCTAGCTCACTCTCACCATAACTTACTCAAACCTTATCATATTCAAATAACTGGTTTAGGTCCCCTTCTTAGCTTTAGGGCATTTACGATTAATGTACTCATTGTGTTACTTTTTATTTTTTTTGTAATTGAATCTGATTTGATTACTTCCTCTTCACAAATTTTTTTTTTCTAGCTTTCCTCTGCTATTATTTCTCTTCACAAGTTCATCACAAGTAGTGGCTGCCCCTCCCAATTCAACATAACTTATGGAAAATAGTAGCTCTATTTACTGCCTTTCTGGGATCATCAGTGAAGTTAAACAGGGCCTAGCATGATGTAGATTCCTGTGGTAACCTAGGATTCTCTTTCCCATTGGCTGTGATGCTGTTTTTCAATACCCTTTGTATACAGTTGTCCAGGTTGTCATATCTAGTGATAACTATCTTCTAAATCAAACTAATCATAATTTGTAAAAACTGGTAGCAAATAGAGTCTAATATGTAACCAGAAGCCAAACGTAGTACAGCCAGCACTATAAACCTCACTTCATGTTCAACCAGACAGATTCTTACAGACTTTCTTAGCTTATTAAATAAGGGCATCAGTTATTCAGTCAAAAAAAAAAAAAGTAGTCATGTTTAACAGGTAAGTTTTACTAGTTTTAAACTCACTGTGCTTATTTTGTAGGACTCTTTAGTGAACTGGATGTTTATTGGCTCCGTTCCTCCTCTCCATGGGATACAAAGTAGTCACTGTCAAAGGTTAGAACATTTTTGAAAGTTTAAATGTTCCCCCTTCCCCCTTCCCCCTCTCTTTTCTCTTTCCCTTCCCTTCCCTTCTCTCTTTTCTTTTTCCTTTCCTTTCCTTCTCTCTTTTCTCTTTCCTTTCTCTTTTCTATTTTCTTTCCTTCTTGCAGTTCTGTATGTCTCACTTTATCAGGAATTAAGATAGATAAATATGCTAGTGGTACAATAAGTTCATAGTGTAACTCCTTTGGCACTGTTAGAGTGTCGTCGTCTTAAACATGCAACTTGCAAATGCTCATATATTTCAAGTATTCATTTTTTTAGTATTTCCCAATATGAATTTTATTAAATCTGCCTGCCTTAATTTTTCTATCTTCTTCTTGTTGCTTTGAAGGAATTCCTTTTAAATTGTTTAGTACTGTACCTTATACAGTTTTAAGTCATCATTTTAATTTCTCTTACCATTTATGACCAAGCACTTAGTTCAGTCTTGCTTCTCCTAGAGTAAATAGGAGTGTGAATGCTGTATCTGGAAGGCTCAGGAATACTACCAGGCTTACAAGTCTCACTATGTACTGTGTGTGGAGCCCACCTCTGTGTTTGAGTGAGATCAAGGCAGGAATCACCCCACTATGCAGTTTAGTTTCTGTGTAAAGACAGACCAGGAAAGGAGTTGTAACAGATCTGAAGATATTTTTGATGAGGACACACGGTGTGTACCTTGCCTGTTAGACTGAGTTTCTTTGCTAATCCGTTTTTAGCATTATCTCACTCAGCTGAAATGCATTCTGCCTCCTCACTTTGACTAAGTTTTGGGTTGGTTTTGGCCCCCCTCCTCCCACCCCCCTCCCACCCTGTGTTCTTTCCATTTTCAATTTCCACAGCAACATGTTCATTCATTTTTGTCAGTCTTATTCCGTCGTTCATCACAAAGCCACAAGGCTGCCACCTGAACTTCATGCTCTGCTTTTTTTTCTTTTTTTTTCAGTAGCAATTGAACTAGTATATTTTGATAAAAGTATAATTTTGGCATCGTAGACTTCTTTTCAACTGGTGAGCTTTAAGTCTTCCTTTGTGTCTTGCTCATTAGATCCTACAACCATTCCTCAGCTAAAATTTTCATAGGATTCAAAGAGCACTTTCTCTGAATTAAGACTGTAGTTTCAGGTCTCTTTGGTGGCTTTCCATTACATCCATTACAAAATTTTACCTGAGTGCTGAAGAAGGTGGAATGTCTTTGCACAATGTTTGCTTTATATTGAAAAAAAGCTGCTCTGAGGGTTTTTTTTTTTCCCAATAAAATAATTTAATCTCTTATTTTACACACAGAGCTCCCACTAATATCATTAGGAAACTCACCTGCACTTGAGGAGTAGATTTAAAAAAAAAGGAAAAAAGACAAAAAAAGACATCTGTTGTATTAGCCGAAGGAGTAACTTAAATAAACTCAAGAAACCTTGGTAAGTAACTTTCAGTTTAAAAAACCTGAAGTGACAAAGACTTTGTGGATCTTAAAAAAAAAAAAACCCCAAACAACCAAACCAAAATACAACAACAACAACAACAACAAATAAAAAAAGAAGGCAAAACTACAGAGGACTGCAAGCAGTCTGTTTCTACCAGGTTCTTTGCAGCATTAAAACCTGACTCAAAAACATCAATCATATCTGCATGGGCAGCATCAGGAGTGACTAAACTTGAGCTCTGGAATCACAGAGCATGAGCCAGTGTCTAAATATTACCCATGATAGCAGGCGATCTTGCACCCTGTAGTAAATTGTTGGCTAGTCCTCCTAGTGTGGTTGGTTGGTTGGTTGGTTTCGTTCTTTCTTTGTAACACAGGAGACATGAAAAATGTATATGATGCATTAAAATAACAAGCAGGAAAGCAAGTTAGTCAACAACCTATTATAGAACATGATTTCAGTGGACGTGAGTAGAGTACCCTTTACAAGTAATTTAACTTTCAGCCTGTGAGAAAAAAGACTGATTTTCTGACAGTCAGTTTGGCAGACTTCTCTGTCATCAGCAGATGCTCTTGCTCAGGACACAAGCCCTAGCTGATTTTTTTTTTTATCTTCACACAGTACTGTGTGGAATAACAGCACTCTGGTCTTGAGTTCTCATCCCTCCAGGCCGAGCTACGACACTAAACTCACCTCATGTCTTACGTGTGGCTGCCAGGCAGGTGAAGACAACTGTCCTTTAGAAATTACAAAGCAAATTAAGCAGCCTGTGAATGCCTCTTGATTTTTGGCACTGCTCTTTTGAGGAAAAAAGTAATCATGAAATACGGGAGGGATAATTATCAAATTGAGAAGAGTGTGTTTTCAAATGAGCAACAGGCATATTTTTGGGGAGGGAGAGGAGAGTGTTTGTTGTTTTTAATTGCAGCTCATTAGACAGAGAGAGACAGCTCTCAAATCAGTGGGGAGACTGGAATGGTTTCAGTAAAAGTCAAATCAACCACCAAAATATAATATAAATTGTGAGATTCTGTGCTCTGATTTGAATTGTATTCCTCTACAAATCTGCTTCTCTTGGCCGCACCCGTTCATCATGTAAACACAGCCTAAGTCAGACCTGTAGAGGAGAATAGCTGGTGCTGGGGATCGAGCATGCATATCGTACATTTTCCAATGTATATCCACCCGGAGAGTGGGAAGAGCATTCTTTCAAACTATCTCTGATCTGGTCCTCTACATCAGAGCTGTGTGTTAGAGCTCCTGTATATTAGAGCTCTTTACTGTCAGGGCATAATTTTTACAATGTTTTACCTGAGAGCAATCCAGATTACATGCTCTCATACCACCTGTAATTTGAACCAAAGCCTGTACAGTGGAAATCATTGTGATCTCCCATTCAAAAGCACGCTTTGAAGCCAAACAAAAATGCTCGTATAGGTATAAATAATCTTAAATATGAATGATTGACAACAAAGTAAGTCTATAAAAGTTGTAAGGGAGCTTCTCTAAGAATACACTCAGCAACTGAGAGAGATATGGCAGCTAATTTTTGACCAGGAAATGTGTTAAGTGTGAGTATGGAAAACTGTGGTGCTAATCCCATGTTTGTCTCCGTAAAGATAAATAACTCTCTGTTAAGTGATGCCATCATGAAATCATGTCTCTGAAATATTCCTCAATGTAATATAGGCACTGTTAAGTGCAGATTAGGTATCTTTTTATGTCAGTAAGAGTCTGTCATAGGGCAGTGATTATAGAAAATTATTTATGCTATTGCAACCTCACATTTTACTTTCCCTATGTTAGCATTCTTTTGAGTTCCTCCTTTTGTCTTTGTCATATATTTCTCCTTTTATTTGAAATGTGGACGTTGATGGCTTTGGTGTAAAATTGGTTTAATTGAGATTCCATTTAGGTTCTACTCTATTGTATGATGAAATGCCAACTAGTCTACCACTTTAATTAATTAGACACCTGTTTAGGACATGGAATGGTATGTCTCAATTTCTAAATTGCCTATCAAGAGTATTGTATGAAATTTTTGCTGATGTTTTTGTGAGGAAGCAGTACTGATTACTGTAATAAAATGCCTGTGGATCTGAGTTCAGGGAGTAATTCTGAGACCCAAAGGAAATGAAGTCCAAGGAATGTGTAAAATGTAAATTTCTAACGTGAACATAAATTCTGACCAGTTGTAACCTTTGTGTTTCTCCTTCTCTACACTTTTCCCCATGTCTCTTTCTTTCCTCACTTTCTCAATGTGTGTGAAAGACTCTGCTACATGTAGAAGACACAAAAATTTCTCTTTGAACTATGAGAGAAACAGGCAAAGAACGAACTCCATTTACATTATATTTTCAGAATTCCCCTGGGACTTCATGTAGACCAAGACACTCTTCACAGCATATTGACTCAGGTTTCAGAAAGATCGGAAGTACCTGAAAGGCCTACATGTCTACATAGAACACTGGTCGAGTAATTTTTGGGGACATAATTACTGTAATACTTATCCAAAGGAATTTATTGCAGAAAAGATTATGCTGTGCAGATCGTATTAGTCCCTTGCTGTCAAGAGTGCAGTATTCTTGCCACAACCAAGAGGGAATCAATGAACACATATACTTTAAACCAGATTCACTTTTGGCTTCTTTAGCTACAGTTTACTTTTCTCACAAAACTCTTCAGCAAATAACTTTTGCTAGGCTATGCAAAGATAGGCATCTCATATGAGTTAGTTTAGCTTTTTGTTCAAAGCATTTGAAAACTGACTATTTTAAGTAATGTTAACACACGGAAATACTTTCAATAATTGTGGCTGATGTTTATGCTGCTTCTCTTGAAATTCCACCAGAAATATAAAGTGCCTAGCATCAGAAGAACAATATTTGCATGATGTAATTATTTTTCCACATTAAGAAAAAAAAAAAGTCACTGTAGAACTAATGGTATTAGAGACTGAACAGATGAAATGATGAAACTGAGTAAAGCTTATGGGGCAATGATAGGTACTGATTGTACGTTTTGCAGCAAGATGATGCAAAGTTCAGGTATTATTTTCTGGGCCTCTCCTCAGAGAACAAAGTAATAGCTTTTCTCCTGTGAAACCAGAGGGCCTCCAACTAAGATTTTCAGGATGTTTGGAAAGGAAATGAGCAGGGATTTGTTATAGGCCCTTTTGGCAGAGGTAAAAACCTTTTAAAGAGCGAGGGAATTACAGGGAAGCTATTCTTCAACCTGTACACATAAAGCAATGTGTTCATTTAGTTTCACTTAATTTTGCTCTAGGAACCATCTCTGATACAGTAAGATAAGCATGGGAGTTTGGGGCATATGCAAGAATAAATACTGCACCATTGGAGTTTGGTGCTCATTCAACCACTCCTTTAAGTTTTCTGTGAAGTTTTAGTTTGATAGTCATATTTTGAGGGTGCATGTAGACATATGCCATGGTATAGAAAAGCCAGTGCACATTCAAAACATTCGAAACCTTTAGCTTCCTAACTTCTACAGCTTTCCCATTACGTACTCTTCTCAAAGCATGGCATAAATCAAATCCTCAGGTCTCATGCTAAAGTAGTACTTTTGAAAGGTAATTTGGAGGCTGAAATCCTCTCTTAATCTCCATAGCAGAATTAGTAGCAATTGTCCAATTTTACACATTACTACTTATCCATTTCTCTGACTAACTTGACTTTTCAGAGCAAAACTGGCATTCTGATTGAAGACTTCTACAATAGTTGCTCTGTCCTTTCTAGACTGGAATAAAAGCCATATTAACTCTAAATTCCTCATGTATTTATGAAATGAAGACCACTGCTGGAGTTCAAAACTCCTTTTCTCTGTGGTATTAGTTCGGTCCGCTGAGACTCTCAAATACAGTAGGTGTTAACCTGTGTTATCATGTATATTAGAATCATAGAATCATAGAATGGTTAGGGTTGGAAGGGACCTTCAAAGGTCATCTAGTCCAACCCCCCTGCAAGAAGCAGGCACATCCCCCACTACATCAGGTTGCTCAGAGCCTCATCCAACCTGGCCTTGAACGTTTCCAGGGATGGGGCATCCACCACCTCTCTGGGCAACCTGTGCCAGTGCTCTACAACCCTCAGTGTAAAAAATTTTTTCCTAATATCCAATCTAAATCTACCTCCCTCTATCATAAAACCATTACCTCTCATCCTATCACAACAGGC
This sequence comes from Chlamydotis macqueenii, assembly GCF_036417535.1. Lineage (NCBI taxonomy): Eukaryota > Metazoa > Chordata > Aves > Otidiformes > Otididae > Chlamydotis > Chlamydotis macqueenii. The sequence continues at coordinate 29,742,607 of NC_141560.1, forward strand.
CCTACTGAACAACCTCTCTCCATCTTTCTTGTAGGCCCCCTTGAGGTACTGGAAGGCTGCTACAAGGTCTCCCCAGAGCCTCCTCTTCTCCAGGCTGAACAGCCCCAACTCTCTCAGCTTGTCTTCATAGGAAAGGTGCTCCAGCCCTCTGATCATCTTTGTGGCCCTCCTCTGGACTCGCTCCAACTGGTCCATGTCCTTCTTATGTTGGGGGCTCCAGAACTGGACACAGTACTCCAGGTGGGGTCTCACCAGGGCAGAGTAGAGGGGCAGAATCACCTCCCTTGACCTGCTGGCCACGGTCCTCTTGATGCAGCCCAGGATGCGGTTGGCCTTCTGGGCTGCAAGGGCGCATTGCCAGCTCATGTTGAGCTTCTCATCCACCAGCACTCCCAAGTCCTTCTCCGCAGAGCTGGTCTCGATCCATTCTCCGCCCAGCCTGTATTTGTGCCTGGGATTGCCACGACCCAGGTGCAGGACCTTGCACTTGGCCTGGTTGAACTTCATGAGGTTTGCCTTGGCCCACCTCTCCAGCCTGTCAAGGTCCCTCTGGATGGCATCCCTCCTTTCCAGTGTGTCGACGGCACCACACAACTTGGTGTCATCGGCGAACTTGCTGAGGGTTCACTCTATCCCACTGTCCATGTCACTGACAAAGATGTTGAACAGGGCCGGGCCCAATACAGACCCCCAAAGAATGCCACTCATCACCGGTCTCCACTTGAACATTGAGCCGTTGACCACCACTCTCTGAGTGCAGCCATCCAGCCAACTCTTTATCCACCGAGTGGTCCATCCATCAAAGCCATGTCTCTCTAGTTTAGAGAGAAGGATGTTGTGCGGGACAGTGTCAAAAGCTTTGCACAAGTCCAGGTAGATGATATCCATGCTCATCCCTTGTCCACTGATGCTGTCACCCCATCATAGAAGGCCACCAAATTGGTCAGGCATGATCTGCCCTTGCTGAAGCCATGTTGGCTGTCACCAACCACCTCCTTGCTCTCCATGTGCCTTAGCATGGTTTCCAGGAGAATCTGCTCCATGACCTTGCCAGGCACAGAGGTGAGGCTGACTGGCCTGTAGTTGCCCAGGTCTTCCTTGTTCCCCTTTTTAAAAATTGGGGTTATGTTCCCTCTCTTCCAGTCATCAGGGATGTCACCAGACCACCACAACTTCTCAAATACAATGGCCAGGGGCTTGGCAACTTCATCTGCCAGTTCCCTGAGGACCTGTGGATCTCATCAGGTCCCATGGACTTGTGCACCTTCAAGTTCCTCAGATGTTCCTGAACCTGCTCTTCCAGTACAGTGGGCGGTTCTTCATCCTCGCAGTCCCTGCTTGTGCCTTCCACAGCTTGGGTGGTGAGACAAGAGCCCTTATCGGTGAAGACTAAGGCAAAAAAGTAATTGAGTACCTCAGCCTTCTCCATGTCCTGGGTAACCAGTACACTGGTTTCCTTCCGGAGGGGGCCTACATTCTCCTTGGACTTTCTTTTGTCCCCTGCATACCTATGGAAGCCTTTCTTGTTGCTTTTTATATCCCTGGCCAGATTCAATTCTGTCAGGGCTTTATCCTTCCTCACCCGATCCCTGGCCAGTTGCACAGCCTCTTTGTAGGCCTCCCAGGCTACCTGTCTCTGCTTCCACCCTTTATAGGCTTCCTTCCTCACTTTCAGTTGGTCCAGGAGCTCCTTGCTCATCCACGCAGGCCTCCTGGCCTTTTTGCCCGACTTGTTCTTCATCGGGATGCACCTCTGCTGAGCTTGGAGGAGGTGCTCCTTGAATATGGACCAACTTTCCTGGGCCCCTCTTCCCTCCAGGGCTGCCTCCCATGGCACTTTGCCCATCAGGTCCCTGAAGAGGCCGAAGTCCGCCTTCTTGAAGTCTAGGGCTGAGAGCTTGCTGTGTAGTTTCCTCGCTGCCCTGTGGATCTTGAACTCTACCATGTTGTGGTCGCTGCAGCTAAGGCTGTCCTTTATTTTCACATCCCCCACCAGTCCCTCCCTGTTGGTGAGCACAAGGTCGAGCATGGCACCCCTCCTTGTCGGCTCCCCTATCGCCTGCAGGAGGAAGTTATCGTCCACGCATTCCAGGAACCTCCTGGACGGCCTGTGCCCTGCCGTGTTATCTCTCCAACAGATGTCAGGGTGGTTGAAGTCCCCCATGAGGACCAGGGCTTGTGACCGTGAGGCTGCTCCTGTCTGGCTATAGAGCACCTCGTCTGCTCTGTCCTCCTGGCCAGGCAGCCTGTAACAGACCCCTACCGTGACGTCCCCTGTCCGTCCCCATCCTCTAATCTTGACCCATAAGCTCTCTGTCACGATATTCTATCATGGCTTTAATTTTCTCAGTCTAGAAAAGGGCTCTGTTGATTGAGACTGCCAGGGAAGATACTAGTTGTTTTCATTTGTTTCATTGCCTTTTGTAAGACGTCAGCTAAGAAGTGGAGGTACACCTATCATTACTAGTTCTGCAGAACTTGAGAAGCTTCCCACCAAGTGATCTTAACGTATTATCAGCATGCAGCTCTCAGAAGTAGCTGTGCCACAGCTGTTCTGATGTGGGTTATTCTCATTAATGATAAATTAATAGCATGATAAAAAAAAATCTGGGAAATGGTGTCAAGATAGATCAGAAGCCAAGGTCTGCTCTGTATGATGTAGGTTTAAAGGTAGAATGAAAATGCTTAAGTCAATGGACTTCAGACATATGTGATGTGATAACAGAAAGAGTTTATATGGATGTGGAAATACCGAACAGGAGAAAACTATTTCGAGCAAATAATGTTAAATTCAGAAGAAATGCATCATGTCTCATTCCACTAATATTTTCTCTGAGGAAATAACTATGTGAGGGGCTAATCCTGTTCTCTACACAGACAAAACTCCCTTCAAGTCACCGAGAGTTTTGCTGGTGTTAGAACTGCCTGATTGGTATCCAAATTTATTCACATTTACAATTTGAAGTGTCTCATAATCTTTCCAGCAAAAATACAACACTTAGTGGTCCCAATTCAGTGAAGACGTCCGCATAGACAGATTCTTATTTACAGCCAGAGTGATTTACAAGAGCAGAGACTAAATCTGCCATTAAGATCATTGACATAGCCTTCCTCAAAAGCAGGCCAAGAAACATTAACGTAAAACTCTCTTCTTATAACTGAATGTTGTTTATAGCTGTTCTGTCAGTCCTCACCTCATATAGATTCAGTACAACTGCTCACGTATTCATTCCCCAATGCCAATTTTTGTGCTTTATTTCCCCTTCTGTTAAAGAGGCCTAACTGCAGTGAAGTAAATATTATTCTTCTGGTACTGGGAATATGGAATTATATACAAATTCCATGAGAAGCTTTTATATCTAGGCAGGCCACAAGCTTAATCAGATGATTAACTTCTGCTTGTTTCATTAAGTTGCAAGATCATTCACTTTACAGTGGCTTTTTTGGACACTGTGATAGTGTACCATTGCATATGAGCTTGTGCTCTGAATAGGAGTTTCAAAGCAATCTAAAAATCTTTTACATAGGTTTCCTGAATATGCCAGAAGGATAGAGTCTATTCTCTTAACATTGTCAGAACAAGTAATTAGTTAAAAAAAACCCCAACAACACACCAAAACAGAACTCCCCACCACTTTACTAGAAAAGGAAACAGTTGTTTGCTTTACTTCTCCACCAAAACCAGTTTATCTCATATGGATACAATATGTAAGTATCAATTTTGGTAAAGATACAGTGAAAGAATAATCACAGTGATAGCAAATACTTTCACAATTTTGAAGGAAAAATTGGCAATATTCTCAGCTATCAGACTGGCCACATAACTGAAGACATATCTTTCAAATAAAATCTTCCCAAAACAAGGAGGGGAAAGTTTTATACATTATCCTGCTAAACTGAAGATGCTTTATGATATGTTGGGAAACCATTTTTTTTTTCCCCATAAAGACTCAAAAACTATTGTGATGACTGGTCTTCTTTCAAAAGAAAATACCATCCTATCTACAATACCTTTGTGATAAGAGCACTCCCTAAATATGGGAGACAGTTTAAATTACTCTGCCTGAGGAGACTTCAGCCTTCGTTTTTGACTGTTTGGCTAGTGCTATAGACACAAGGCTGCAAGGATTTTGGAAGGGAAATCCTTGTTAGTCCTGCCTGTTGAATTATTAAATATTCAAAGACTGGGAGCATAGCCCTGCACCAGTTAAGACACTTATTGAACTGTATGGAGATGTAGTACAAAAGATCTGGGTTTAAATCCCCAGCTTTTTGCATCAGGAGTGCAATGAAAGCAGATATTTTTTCCTGGATTTTGAAGCTGAACTTTCCTCCCCTACTGAATTTAAAACAAAAACACATTGAATATTTAGGTTAACTCCAAGCATATTTTAACTACAGCATCAACAGCACCTGGTATGAAGTGATGACTTAGAAATTTGAATGACACCTGTCCCTATGAAGTCAATGCATATTCTTTCTGTTTTCTTAGCCTTTCCTGTAAATATAGGCCATATATAAGTGATTATAATCATATAATTATACAATCATAGAATCATAGATTGATTTGGGTTGGAAGGGACCTTAAAGATCATCTAGTTCCAACCCCCTGCATGGGCAGGGACACCTTCCACTTGATCAGTTTGCTCAGAGCCCCATCCAACCTGGCCTTGAACACTTCCAGGGATGGGGCATCTGTCACCTCTGGGCAACCTGTTCCAGTGCCTTTCCACCCTCACAGTAAATAATTTCTTCCTTATATGTAATCTAAATCTACCCTCTTTCAGTTTAAATATAAAGTGTAATTAGTATAAATTCAGTATAATCAATGAGTTTGTTTATATACAGTCAGGACATTATGTGTTGTATCAAAGTCATATACCATTATTATCTTTCAGGCCTTATTAATTTCACTCCTGCTATCATATTATGCTTTTACTTTTGTAGGCATATGTTGTCATAATAGATACCAACCAGATCATTGATTCTTTGCAGGAAGTCTGTATTACTTGGGCAACATACTTCAGTTCCAGCCTACTGCATGGCTGTCATTCCAGCAGTAACCCTCCTGGGTGCTGAATGGCCAGTTATATTGAGTTTTGTGGAATGAATTACTTTCCAGAATGTAACATATAATTAAAAGATAATGTAAGTTGTAACCTCTGCATTTGGAAAACTACTGTTGCACTTAAAAACCTAAACCAACTTGAGTACTTCCTTTCTCCAAAGCAAATAATTAAAAGTCAAATCAGAGAAGCATGGTAAGTTATACAATTAATTATTGGAAGAGCATCTGGATCTTGAAAGATTTAGCAAGCACAAGGAAATAATTGCAGTAGGATCTTCATTAGGTTTAATACATTTTGCATAACTTTTTTTTTTCTATTAAATTAATCATTGCTATTTGTCACTCAACTATTTCTGAGGTAATTAACCTAACACACATCCTGGCTCTGATCCATAACTTACATCCATAATGTTCAGGTCAATCTCTGTGGTATTCTTGTTTCTTTCTGATATGTCAAGGCAGAAGCATGTTTTTTTCTGTTTGTTCTCCACAGCTCTGCTGAGTTTATAAAAGATGCTGAGCACAATGAGCCAGGTCATGCCTGCTCTTTAAAATGTGCTTTGCAGAAAATTTAAGAGAAGAGGGACCAAAAAAAATGTGCTAAGTACAGTATTTTGTACTCATTGCTGGAAGCACAGTCCATATCACAGCAGTCAGTTTGTATTATAGTAGTGTTGAGCTACATGTTGAGCTGTTTTGCTTAACATTCCATTGTTAAAATGAAGGCTGATCTTCGAGTTAAAAAGTGTAGAAAGGGAGAGAGCGAGAGAGAATAGGACAGGCAGGGCCACAAGTAATTTTTTCTGTTGAAAGCTGTATTTAATATTGCCCTTGATACTTAAAAGTTTTCTGACAGCTCTAAAAAGCATTCAGATCACCAGATTTAATGACTTTGAGCACCTAAATTAGGTATTTCAGGTTTAAGAGCCTAAATTCAATCTACATGGCCTAATTTGAAAGCTGTCATTTAAATAAGGGCTAATCAGAATTTCTGAGAAGCAACTCTCTTGTTTCAAGATTCAGATATGGGTTGAGATCCCCAAATGTTGAGACCTACATTCAGTTATTTTGCACTAGATCACCATGTTCTTTCTTGCTTTTGAGGCTGCAGTGGGTGGGGAGGGATCAACACTGCCTACAGCAGTACTGCAGTGGTATTTCTCTATTCAGATCTTAGTTTTGTAAGAATGGATTCATTTCTGTTATTTTTCCCCCTGTTTCCTTGAAGTGAAATGACAGAGCATTTTAAGGGGGTTTAAAGACATCAGGGATGTACTGTGAAATTTTAAAACTTCTTAGAAGATACCTATCTAGGATAAGGGGGAAAAAGACTCTTCTTTTGTCGGCCTTGATATCGAATGCTGTAACTCAGGAGCTTTTAACCTGAATTGTAAGCAGTGAGACAAATAGTTCCTGTTTGCAGGAAGAAGTAGGACATGATTGTTAGAGAGGGCAAGGGTTAATAGCAGCAAGGAAATGTGACACCTGCAGGACTGAAGATATTTAACATCCATTTAATATCTTTGATTAAACCAGATAGAAAGATACTGTGTCTTAGCCGTAAAATATTTTATATATAGTAACAGTCATCAGTATCTTGTTGATAAAAATTCTTATTTGAATAAAATAACATACAATAGAAAAAAATTTCTAACTCTTGGGAAAACAATGTTTTGAAGTAGCCCATGTATTGGAATAAAGTAGTGACAGTTTTGTCCCATTAAAGATGATGTTTTATTCACTTCAGAAGAACGTTACCTGATGTGAAGATTTTCAAGAACAAGATGAAATACCATTAAAGATCTTTTCCATTCCTAGGTTATCCTTTTAACTAAGGAGTTGGCCTGCTTGAGTTTTAGTTATTGAAAAGCTTCTCAATGGGCTCACAGGGAGCCCATCCCTCCCACATTAAGGGATTCTTAAGGGCTCCTCCCAAACTGAAAAGACAACTTGAACCTGTTTAGTTTATAAGGCAGGCAAAATTTTCCATTGCTTAAAATTTTGGCCTAAAACTCTTATTCCAACTGCAAAGTTGTGCATTAGCCATGGGAATAAGCATGAGGTATTAATCTGCTTAGATTTTGATAACTTATCCTCTGAGGCACCCAATGGATAGCAACTTCAGCCAAGGGGCTTGAGGGAATGTTTAAATAGAACTTTTCCACGTGTTAAACAAACATTGATGACTGACAGTAAAACATAAATTAAAGTCATAAGAAAAATAATCACAGAATCCATTGCTATGTTAGAGAGATTTGCAAACGTACATGAAATCCCGTTTGAAGCTAAACAATGTAGCCCATTACTGTTAGAATTTCTTTCATTTTCTTAGCCTTATTTCCTACTGATTTACTGCATTTCTTCAAAATTTTTGCATAGCTTTGAAGTGTTTGGCCACAATTTGAGCTTCCCACTATGGTGATGTTTATCAAGTGACAGCTGGATTGTTAACTATTTTGTCAAGATGGGAGTATTAAAAAATGTAATCAATAGAATTTTTTTTTTGTGGTAACTGAGGGATTTTTATCCCATGTTCCCAGTCAATTGCTTTGAAACATATTTCCAAGTTACCTCTGCATAGATTTTATCTTTCCCTCCTCCTTGATCTTGAAAAATTAGGTCAAACTTGATTTTTAGGTCACAGAAGAGAAGTACAAAAATCAGTAACTACTTCACACTGTGCCTTATAATAATGCTTTCACTTATCCACCATCCTGATCTTTTATCAAGAGTTGAGAAGTGATGAGTTTCATACTGACTACTTATAAAAAAGGCATATTATTTTGAATGACAAATAATTTATCTTATCAATATATGATAACCTGAAGACTTCAGTGATAGGTCAAAAAAAATTTTTTTTTTTATTTCAGGTTCAAACCCTCAACATTCTAGAGCTAGAATATCTTTGGATATGTTTTACCAGGTTCTAAGATGAATCAAAAAAACAGTTTAAAATCAGCTAAAATACTTCTATAAATTACTGTAGTATAATTGCAGTGTCTTCAGAACTCTGAGTACATATTAAAAGAGTCTCTCTTCATGCAAGATTTTGTATTGGTACTCTGGCAGAGTGGGGCCTGCCAGCCAAGGGATGGAATAAAGATGGCATTGCAACCCACCTGTTCCCTGAAATGTTCCGACACCTTGAACGGAATTGAGTTTTTCTGAACTAGAAATTAAATCAGATAAGTTCATTTCAAGCTTTAGTCAATCAAAAACAGAGGGAAGCTGGAAATGCAATGCAGAAACAGCTTATTTATTTCCAGCACCTCACAGACCCATGGCTAGGGCTCCTAGGTGCTGCCCCCATAACTGGTACTAATGACAGAAACTAAACTGGTACTAAATGACAGGGGTAAGGAGCACAAGAAACAAACAAAAGCTTGAAACCACAGCCCAAAATCATCTCCAGGTTCTAAGAAGGGCTTTAAAATGTAAAATTACAGGCACATGAATCTGTCCTTTTAATTTCTCTGTGCAGTTATTATGCTTTCACTGGGCTCTTATGAAAGAGAGAGAAAGAAAGGCAGAACAGAGCTTAACCGTGACTGGAAGACTCGCAGAGGAGAGATGAAGAAAGCACAGTCCCGTTTTCTTTGTAGCACCTCTTTGCTATAGAAAACTCTTACCGCTTCTTTTGCAATCTTGAGAGAGGTCAGAAAAGAAGAACAAATGTGACCCTTAGAAAATAATCTCTTTCATCTCCCTTGCTCTGCTAAGGATACACTTCTTGTCTTGCAAATGGAGCCGTTTGACAATCATTGCTCTCAGTGTCTGGTTAAGCTTCATCTTTGGTGCTAACAACCAGTGCACTTTTGACCTCCCTATGCTGCAGTAGACATACAGTGGCGAAAAAGGTCAAGGAACAACTTTTCCACAAAGATTACAGTCTGACAAACCTTTTCCTCTGGGCAACCTCACAACTTGGATATTGGAATTATTGGACTTGATTTTAAGAAAATTCAAGGTTGTTCCAGTGTGAGCAAAACAGTAATTCTTCTGCTGTTGCGGTGGTCCCGCCATACCAGTCCCTTTTTTGAGGCAGACTTTCCTTTACACGGGGTAAGAGTTTTCTCTTCTCTGCAAAAGTATGGGATTGTCTAGCAGTCGTGAGAGCGAAGAGGCCAGTACTGTTTGAGACAGGAAAAGTGCATGGTTTTTGGATTCAATAAATTATTCATCTGCCCAGAGTTCATATACAAGCAGTAGAAATACGCAGAGTATTAAATATATAAAAACATTAAAGTTTTTGTTTTTACACCGATAAAAACTAAGCCTTTCAGTATTGTCATATGTAAATACTCTCAACTCACAGATTGTGAAACAAATTAATAGTGCAATACCTATTATATTTTTCTGTCTTAAAAAAAAAAGAAAGATAAGAAAACTTAGTCTCACAAAAGTGGCCAGGAATTAAAATTCAGGCACCATTTCATCATCTAATCTAGGGGACTTATCTGAGTGATCCACTTAAAGGTTTTTTCCTGTCATTACTTTATTTTTTTCATGTTTAGATCCTAGGACAGGTGGTATGCTGCTAAGAAGATAGGTCTCTGTCATTAGCCAGTGCTAACGGGCAATTTGTCATTTGCAATGGCATTGTGCACTTAGCAACTTTAATTGTGAAAAGGATCTCAGTTCTGCAAAATCTTGTATTGGCAGCAATAGTCACAAATTGCCATGCAATTTAAAAATATAGCTAGTTAATTTATTATTTAACTGGTAGAATTTCTAATTTCTTTAGAATATAAGGTCTTTGTATTTCCTTTTAAGTGTGTAGTTTGTCATAGAACTCAATAATCAAATTCAAAGAACTATTATTTGCTATTTCCAAAGATATTCACAACAATAACAAGTAAAGATTTGGTTATGAAATAAATTAAGTTTAAAACCTTCTATTTCTAACTGGACCTTGAAGCAGATTTCTATATCCAGAATGAAATAGTGAACTCCCCTGGTAAAGAAGTAGTAAGTAATATGCAGCATGACAGCAATATGATACCATGTTTAAAATGCCAGATTGTTATTTTAATAACAGCATTGGTGTATGATGAGGTACAGTCTGGATGAAACTACTATAGCACAAATAAATCGCTGTCTTTTTTTTTGCGCATACAGTATGTAAACATGTTTAAGAATTTGGGCTAAGGAAAGATGCTGCAATTTTTTTCAATCATTTGCCACACTTCAGACAGGTGCTCACCCTCTGACTCTATAGTCAGATTCATCCCACTGTATTAGCACTTCAATTAATTCAGATTAGTTGCTTCTGGTTTCCATCTATGTAGGAGAAGAGTATCTTGCATAAAGATTGGATATTTGTGAGGCCACTGTGGCATTTTTTACATCATAACAATACTGCCTTTTTAAGCAACTATTTCCTTGTCTCATCCAGTTTCCCATACTTGTATCACCACTTATTTGTTTATTTATGCATTGCTTTACACTAGTGATTATAAGACCTGACTACCCAACTGTCACTTTCCAACACTGCAAAGGAAGAAGTACTCGAGGCTCTTTTCCCCCTTTCATTCCAGTCATGTCCTCTGTGCTTAGAACAGAATTTCTTGATAGGCAAAACAGACACAGTCTGTAGCCTGCTTTATGGCATAGGCATTATTAGTAATGGAAACAGCAAGAGCTCCTTTTTCAGAACCAATATTTATGGATCCTTATGTAGGAACAGCTTGGCTTCTGCTCACTAATATCGTCACAATGAAATTACATTTAAGGATTTTGGACCTGGTTTTAAATGTGAGTGGGCATAAATGGAAGAACTGTATACTATGTAATTCTGCTTCTTTTAAAATTTGGCTGATGAGAAATGTTTATGCATATAAAGTTTATATAGTCATAAAGGAAGAAGTATTTGGGATAATAACTTAAATAAGATGTTCATTTGAATATTTTGTTATGAGGTCCCATTGGTAATGAAGCATAAGATAAGGACAATTTTATCCAAATTGATACTTCAGCAAATAACATTGTAAGAATTATATATTTACCAATTTAAATTTTAGATGCAAGTATATAACTGAAGCAGTTACAGTACTTCTGTTAGTAGCCCGCACCTACCTTGAGATTTGTTTTTCTTGGTTCTGCAGAAGCCTCACCAAATCCTCTCTTCTCCGTGTGCTGGCTCATATACATCACTTACCAAATTCTACTTTCTGAGCACTTGATCTGTCATTTCATTCCTTCCTATTAGATATTGTCAGTTGCTGTTCACCAGAGTGTCTGGGAAGTTTATACCATGTTCTTAAGCCTTTGTTTTCCAGCTCAACACACATATTCAGTACTGAAAGTCAAGCTGTTCCCCAGAGGCTCATTTTTCTACAGCACCAGATCTATATGTGTTTGTTGCAGATACTAAATAACTGCAGTTCTAATACCTCTAAAAATGTCACATCAAACTTTCTTTTTAGAAGAGCTGGATAAAATCTCAGCTTCTGTTTGTGGATGCCAGGGTTCAGCTGCAGATACGTTTTGATGAAATCTCAGCCCCTGTTCGGAGATGCCAGTTGCAGCAGGTGAGACATGACAAGCCAAGAACATTGTTCTGGTAGTGGCAAGAGGGTCTGGAAAAATGTTCCTGAAATTGCTTTCTTTTTTATCCTTCCACAGACTTCATGAGCATATGATAAAATACAATTATTAGAATGTAGAGTTCTAAGATTAACAAGGACTTTCTTCATAAATATTTTTAATTTGACTAAGCTTAAGAGATACATTCAGAGATATTTTATTAGTGTGTTTACTGTCATGATACGGATCAGGAAAGATAAATATTACTGATCACCACTGAAAAATCATAAGAAAATAATTTTAATGTATATCATATTCTAAAAGTCTGACTCTTCAGATGAGGATATATAAATTGACTTACAATTGAAACGATGTAGGTTCTTCTAAGAAAATGTTAAAATTAAGAGTTCCAGTTGTATGCAAAATGTGATTTCCCCCCTGGCTTATTTTAAAGACCCATAAAGTAAAAGTCCTAGTATGAAATTTTCTTGAAGAAAAAAAAAAAAAAAGAACATACGATTGCATAAAACTTTCAAAGTACAATGGAAGTCTAAGAGAAATATAATTATTATTGTCGGTTTATCACCTCAAACATGTTGTTGTAAATGTCATTATATCGGATGAGTTTGAAAACAGGTTTTCCATTTTGCACTTTATTTGACAAGGTGATTCATTGCGTAGAGCAGTTTAAGATGTCAGTCCTTGTGGAAAGAATTGAGTTGTGCTGATGTGCTTATGAGTGTTCCTCCATCAAAGTATATGATTAAAGAAGGGTTATTCTTCTGAAATATTGTTACCCAACTCTCCTGAAATATAAGTGTTTTCTTTATTGAAATATAGTTTATCACAGTTAACTCCTTCTAGGTAACCATGTATATGTTACATACGGCATATAGAAAGATGGTTAGTTATCCACAAAATCATATTTGAGATAATTTCTTATGCTGCAGCACTATAGCTTGGCAAGTAATTGAAATAATTTGTTTCTGACATCACATCTTCATTCTCAGCAGGGAAATGAAGAGGAAAGAAAAGAAACACAGGCATTTTCTATGCTTTTTGTATGTGCCTTGTGTCTGTCAGTGGCCCATTTTTTATTGCCTCAGAGAAAGGCAGAATACTTCCATCTTGCTTTGGCCATTTTGGCATTGGCTGTGGGAAATTTCCCCTGTTCTTTGAGCGGACAACAGCTTTCATCATGGAGAATGAAGTTTGCTCTCCACTGTCATTAGCTTGAACTAACCTGCTATCTTAGCACAGCTGCCTATTCTATATTTAGACTCCTTTACAATCTCACTAAGCTATTTGACTCAGTAATTTCTTGTAGAAATGAAATACCACAGATTTATTATATATCATGCAAAGGAGTACAGTATCTCCTTCCATCATGTCTAAATTCACTACCAATCCATTTCTGTGAGTGACTTGGTATTATGTGTCTGGGAGAAGAAGACAGACAGATTTGTCTTAACCAAACCATCCATTATTTTGAATACTATCACATCTGTTGTGTTACAAAATGCTATCAAATAGTTATAGATACATCCTGTAGGCATCACTCAATGTTCCCTCTCCCCTTCCCTCCATTCTTCCCTCCCTTTCCCCTTGCCTTGCCTTGCCTTGCCTTGCCTTCTCATATATCTTACTTCTACGCTTGTCTAATGTGATGATTTTCTGGATGCTGTTTTACATATGAAAATACAGTATGCAGAATATATGGCTTAGGACTAAGGTTGCTACCTTTGTCTTCCCTTCTTACTGTGACCATAAGAGTTGTGAGTGGCACAGAAATATGTACACACAGATTACAATTTGACTTTACTCACAATTGACGATAATTATTAAGAACACATCCCTCCCCCTACAAAGAACTCACGCATAGATACACCTCCCCCTCTGAGAAGAAACCTCCTCTTCAACACCCTATGTTTAATGCAATCAAATGTTAATTAACTGACAATGGTACATCTGATTGATATGCTTGGCATACTGAACAGCAGATTCAGAAAAATGAGTGTTCATGAATAGCATCACTTTACAGTTTGCAGTAACAAGTCTAGCGATAGAGATAAATCTGTTTCAATACAGTGTATACTCCTAGAATTCTACAAATATTTTAACCAGAGATAGTTCCCATCAACGATCCTTGAAGGTTCCCCTCCTCTTCAGCTTCTCCCTTCTTTTTCAGTCATCAGCCAGCATTGCATTTGTAGATCCGAATCCCCCCTCCAGCCTGGTCGGCATAGCTACAGCATTACCTATCTACCAGCCACCTTCTCTTCACTCCAAGCCCCTATTGTTCTGCCTGCCACTTTTGCCCACCTTCCAAAACATTACCTGCAAATTGCCTGTTACAAACATAGCTTGCAAACTCTTCCTTTAGCTGTTGAATCGCGCAAGAAGAAAAGGCACAAGTGGAGAACTGCTCAGATCGGAAGACCAGAGGATGAGAGATGCAGGAATACATCAAATGAACAGGTTTAAGAAGCAATTATATTCTCATTTAAGGCAAACTCCCCTTATAGAGGAAGCTTTCTTTAGTAGTCATATTAATAGTGGAAAATAGAGCTCTGTGTGCATGAAAAGCTTTTTAAAGACTTTCCCTCCACAAAATATGGCCAAAAGCATCACTGATCAGCTGGGCTGGCACAGATGCTCAGCAATCCAACAGAGCTGTGGGGATGTTTGGTTTTTTTTGTTTTTTTTTTGTTTTTTTTTTAAATTCATGCCACAATTTTAACCATTGAAAAGACATTTCCATCATGTTTTCATCACTTTGAAAAGCCCTACTTTAAGGTAAGTAAAGCAAAAACTATAGAAAGGCACAGATCTGTCTGGCATCAGGATAAATAATGATCAGTTAATACAACTATCATAATCCTATATAGCTTATAGTATTCTTGATTAAACTACTGGCAGGGGACCACTAGGATTTACAGAAATATTGGGGTTTTGTTTTCTTTTCCTTTTACAGTTTTTTGTCTGCTGTTGTATATTATTTAACATCTACTTGCTACCACTTCATTTTCAAGGCAGATGTTTCTCAGCCCAAATTTGGCCCTGTTTCTTATGAAGAAACAACAAAACCCATGCCCTCTAAAGACAATTCTGGTATCAGGCTTTTGATTCAAAAGCTACAGAGCAGAAGTTCCAGTATATATACACAGTAGTCTGTATGAGAAATTGCCATACCACCTTGCCTGAGGGCAAGTTATTTCCCTTAGCATTTATCTTGCCCTGAAAAAAAAGGGATAGATTTGGGGTAGATGGTTGATGCTCAATATCAGTTCTTTCAGAGTCAGATGTTTTTTTTTTTCATTCTGTAAATGAAGTGCATCAAGAATGGTTTGTGTTTTTCCACTATTGCTTGAAATCTTGTCAAATATGTTTCCCTTTCCCTGTCACTCTCATAATGTTTCTTTGGAAAATGCTACAGCTGGATCCTTGCTGCATTTAAAACATCATCACAGTCATTACGAGCAGGAGAAAAATATTTTAAAAATGTTATGTGTTTTAAAAATTATTTTCTATTCCATTTGCAGACCCAGAATGTTACAGAGACGTGAGCTCAGCATAAGGCAGAGGTCAAAACATTTACTTGTCTAACTGTTCTTTTCATACCTTATCATTTCATTTTAAGTATGATGTAATTCTATACTTGTAAATTTTAAGGATTAGTTTCACAATAACTACAATATCCCAGTGATATTTGTACACTAAAATTACTGACTTATAGAATTCTAACTTCACTTTTAACTTATTTCCCCACTCCTCAGAAATAAAGAAATACTATTTGTTATTGCATAGGAAATTCCATTTTTAAAGCACTGGAGCACTTAGAATTCATTCAGTGCACAGACCTAAGTGATGCCAAGTTCATTTATGGTCTAGTCCTTAAAAACATTTCTAAAATCAGGGATGAGCATGTATTTACTGAGCAAAGAGTAGTCACATGAAAAATGTAAGCGATTCAGGTTGGTAGAAAAGGTACAAAAGACAGGGTGAGTCTGAAAAATTAGAAGGACAGCACTAAAGGCAAGACATCCGATGTTACTTGTTGGCCAAAATCCCTCTCAAAGTGATGCTGTTACTAGGAATAAGTTTGTAGAAACTTGTCATTGAAGGAGACTTGACTAAAATCTTGACATCTCTGTTAATCCTCTTGGGCCATGTATGAGTATGATCTGGCCTAAACATCCGTAACGCCTTTTCTGTGCACTGCAGCACAGGAATCTTTACAACATTGTTCCTGATGTCTTCAAGTTAAAAAAACCAACCAAACAAAAAAAACACCACCAACAACAAAAAAAAGAAGTCCTTTTACTGGATACATTTTAATCAAAATATGTTGTTTTCCTCAACACAGGGGAACTGGAATAAAATTCTAAAATCTGTGATGCAGGAGGCTATGTCATCTGTGGATCCTGTCACCAAGGAGGAAGGTTGAGATGCCATCTAACTGCCAGCAACTCTTTATTTGCGTTTATTGTGAAACAAACAGGAACAATTTCAGTATTTTTGCATGTGTTTGTAGGCTTACGTGTACACATGTATACCATGAACAGCATAAACAACATGAAGGACATAGAGATGCCACCTAAATTTCTCTTCCTGTAACAAAGGTGCATTGTTCCATAAAAACTCTTTGACTTACGTTGGGAAAAAGACAAACCATTAAGTGAGAAAAACTGGGGATATGGTTTATAAGGATGTCTGTATGTAAAAGTACTGCGATTACAAAACACATTTTAAATTGTAGTCCGAGGAATGTGTTTTACTACCAGTGTTAGTGTGCGTGCATTCCCTTTGCTTAGAGCTGGAGAGCTCTGGCTCTCCATGGAAGGAATGTGAAACAGGCAGGAAAGGGAGATCCACATATCAGGGTCATTGCTGTCAAATGGCCTCCTCACACATTGCAGATGTTGTTCAAGCATGAGCTAGGGAGTGTGTGGAATGAAAAGCAGCCTATGGAACTTTAGGTGAAGATAAATGCTGCAGAAATCTTGCAGTACGCTTCTACACCACAAGATAATTTCACCAGCAGTGAACAGGATCTATACACGAATCTATCTATGTATGAGCTGATCTTAGAGGTAATATCGGTACATCAACATCAGTTTTACACTATACCAATATTTTTCTTTAGGCAGTTAGCACCAGAACTTCTTGCAAGTTCTAGGCACAATTTGGACATAAGCATATGACTTACTTACACCAAGACATGAAGAAATCCTGCATAATATATAACAAAGATTTCTTTTCCTTGAGAAATCAATTTTTATTGACAACAAAGTCCAATATATTCTGAGAAGAAAAGTAAAAAAGGGCAAAGCTTCTAACCATGCCAAAAAATGGGTAGTTGATAACGATGAGTCTTCCGTCACAGTCATAAAAATGATGACTTTATCTCATGAGATCAAATAATATAGATCTAGGATTACTAGCTAAATTAAAATGTTCAGCATCTCTCAGAAAGGAACCACAGAAATTTGAGTTGTGACCGTATAATATTCCAGATATTGTATGATGAATATGTGGTTTATTGATTTGACAAGTACTACTATTTTCCCCCAGGAAAAAAGTGAATTTGTGGCAAATGGCCTAATAGAATGGTACAAGTAATTGATGGAGTTCTGCACAGTCTGTTGGGTGAGGTGACAGATCTGAAAAGTGTCTGACTTATTAGTTTTCCTGTCATCATAGTGTAAGTTATGACTACAGTCAAAGTAAGTTTAAAAAAGTACAAAATAGACCAGAAAATGCTAGAGAGAAAAAAATAATTATTCCAAACTCAATTTCCATGGCAAGACCATTTTAAAAATCATGTTTGAAATAACTCATAAGTGAACATAATTGTCACTGTAAATATTTAACTAAAATAAGGAGTTATTATTCCAAAGTACTTTACATATAATTCAAATAATTATTTCAAATATATTAAAGTGATCTTTAGCTATATAGTTATACACTTTAGGTAATTATAGGTTAACCTATTAGATTTGTACATGATACAATATATGCAAGTTCAGAAAACTTTATGAATTCAAAAGGCTCCCTTAATAATTACTACTTCTTATTTACACTTTTCTTTAAGCTAAGAGTTGTTTCTGCTCATAGCCTGCCCAAGGCTACGCAGTAGAAATTTAAATTGAGAGATAAATAATTTGTCTCTTGCAGTAATAGGAAGTTGTTAATAATTTGGAAAACATGAGGGGTTTTTTTAAATACCTGTTCCTTCAGTCTTGTATGAGTATAGCAGCTGGTCAGTAGCATTCCTCTAAGCTACTAGCTAAGCTTGTCAAACTGATTCACATTTTTTAAGGAAGAAGAGTGTTGAAGCTTTTTGTAAAAACATTCATATACTTGGAAAAATAATGACTAAAGGTGGTATGGGAGAGCATTCCTTGCCTTTTAACTTTCCTGACATCACTTCCCAATAGTGTTTTTAGGAGATGAATGCCATGTTTGCAGAGATGGGTTATAAAGCTGTCTGGTTTGTTTTGGCCACTGAATATAGTTTTAGCACAAGATAAAAGCATTTAAAATGTACAGTCTAAGTCACTGAAACAGCCAACTGTAAAAGTGTCCTTATAAATATATATAAAGCTTATTCAATATAATTATGTAAATTAATGACATTTTAAGAAACCGACAACAAACTGTTACTGATAAAGAAATAAAAGATCTACTATAAAAGTGTGCCTGATCATTGCCACAACTGCAGTTGGCAGTGTACTGGTTTAAACTACTAAATATTTATTTCTCCTTGTTTGGCCCAAAAGACCTGCAGAATCTTTAATGAAAAGGCTTTTTACCTCTGAGCCAGGTAATACAAATCTTCACCAACTATGGAATTGCATCTCTCTCGGGAATATTTGCAAACAAAAACATATTCTGCTCTTTGATAAAGCATTCTGTTCTTGGAACGCAGGTAAAACAGATCACCAGTTCTGCTTTTTTTTTTCCCCAATAAACTATGTTTATTATGCCAATTCTAATTACCATGCAATCTAATGGTTTTAAGGCTTATATTTTCCACATCACTGGACATCACAAACATGAAAGCATTTTATACTGTCATTATACATCAATGTTTGCACTTGGTTATACATATATACAGAAATTATTCACACATCTTAACCTTGCTATTTCCTCCTTTCAAACCAACATAATTTTACTGTGAAAGCAGCTTTTTAATAAATGGTATAAGAAATACAGCAAGGCACACATTTTTTAAAAACTTTTTTTTCTCATTACCACCTCAAGAAGCATAAAAAACCAAAATGTTGTACTTAATTCAGTAGAATGTCAACAGTTCCTAATATACAACACCATGTAGTTGTTTCTTGAAGTGTTGCATAGATTAAATTTTAAAATTAAATAAATAAAATGCCATTTATTTTAGTTGCTTAATTTTTAGATGCATTCAATCAGGAGAGCTAATGACTTCTTTTTGCTGCAATCCAACAAAATTGTAACTTTAAAACTAAAATAGTTTCAATAAACTTGTGCATTATACACATAAATATTAAATTTGATACATAAAATAGACAAGTACTGGCAGGTACAGTTCTGAAAAGATGAATCAGACTGATCGTGAATTCAGTGGAACTTCAAAACTTTAAAGAACAGAAGGAGTGATAAGTAGTACGGGAGCATCCAATTTAGGAAGGGGAGGTCAGTAGAGGTAGCTTGGGAGAGGAATCCCTATGAAAGCAAATGGCCTTGCTACAATACAAAATGATCACTGAAATTGGACTAGCATATGCAGCCTGATCACAAAGCCAACATGGACAAATCACATTTGGAAAGAAAATTTATCTTGGGAGTCTGTAATGAAAGGCAGTGATACAATGGAATTGGAGGTCATCCCAGGGTTTACAGGATGAACCTGCACCTGAATTGCAGCCAAGTTTCTAAAAGGAAACAAAAAAAAAGTAATAGTAGGTTACAGAAAATGAAGTTTTATTTGCAAAACATAGCTCTTCCAGAACAACCATAGATAGTCATTAAATTGTCACATGCCTGAGCCTTTAATGCAGAAGTACAATAACTTTTAATAGCCTGAGGTACAAGTTAGTGTAAAAAATTATATTGATGTAGAAAACTCACTGATTTTTGTAAAGACACTGTTTCTAAAGAAACAAGGGAAGTCATTACATCTGACCTTTTCCCTGAATCCTGTCCTCATCCTTACCTGTGAACTTACCTTCAGCACACTCAAAAGTGCACCAATCAATGAAAACACAGGAATTTTCAAAAGCCAAGCAACACTACCCATCACTTATTTTAATATTTATGTAAACAAAGAGAATGAAATTTCAATGGAGAGGAAGAAAGGATTGTCACAGAAGTGGTCCATGAATAGAATTGTCAGTGTCATAATTGTATTTTGAAATTGTAAATAGCTATTTAGACACTGCTAGTACCAGCAATGAGTTAATTTTTCACACTATTGAATTATCCAGCTCAGAGTTTAGGGTTAAACTATTCATCAAAGAGCACAGGCTTATGATAAGGATTATGAAGAAATAACTGTCAGAATACAGCTCAAAGATTAGTGCAAAGTACATCTCATCGGCATTTCCTAGGAGGTACTCCAGACATGCATTATGTGCCTTCCAAATTAAGCAGGAATATGTGGATCTATTCAGTTACCTTCTCCTTTGATCTTATTTGCTGTGACACTCCCCTCTTCCATTTATAGAAGAAATATACTTACATGAAAATAGTGAAAACCTCAAGAGTTCGTTTAGAAACTAATGAAGAACAGATCTGAATAAAGGGGAATATTGTATCAAAAGGTTTCTACAGCTCTGGCATGGGTTTCACATATCTACAGTAAGAAAAGCCTCACTGATGGATCGTGTCAAGTTTTTAAAAAAAATTGTCATTCACAGATGATACAAGATTATCTGTTTATTCTATTTATTTTTTTTTAAGTCAACTACTATAAGGACCTAAAAAGTCAGACTGTTTTAAACTTTATAAAGAAAGATTACTGCATCTACCTCCCTATAAAAACCTCTAGGAATAAAACAGTAAGCAAAGATTTAGATTATTCTTGTAGTTCCAGTCTGTAAAAGTAAATTATTACATATTAACTATTGTGTAAACTTGTACATTATTTTTCTCCTGTAATGAATAATTAAGTAACGGTCCCTTGCAACTATGTATCATCTTTTATCTGTGGATCTCAAAACACTTTTCAGTTAATAAATCATGCTTCAGAGCTCTCATTGATCATTATTCTCTTTATTTTGCTGCTAAAGAAACTGAGGCAAGGAAGGAATAAGTCATACAAAAAAATCTGTTGCTGAGCAGGAAATAACAGTCAGGCCTTCTGAGTACCAGTCCTGCCCTTCTCCTGGCTCTGGTAAGTAGCAGGATATTCTGGCTAACATTGCAGCACTGTCAGATAAACCCAATTTAGTTTTCTTAAGCCCAAGTAAAATAGTTTTTCCCTAAGTTAGGTTAAAACTTAAGTTTAAATTACAAATTCTGCACAAAAGGAAGGAAATAGCTTTTGGATTTACTTGTAAGACCTAACAGATTACATACAGAATTCTAATGTAACCTCTAGAAAAGACTTTGGACACATCATATAAACGTCCTTAATGTATCAATCTCTGTGCATATTGAATATGTGACTAAAAATTCCCATCCCATTGGTGACTCATGGGTCACAGTGACACCAGAAGACTGCATGATCTCATACACAGAAAGATAGTTCTTTCAAGCTGTCCCTTACTTGAGAAATAACATCAGCATAGTTTTATGAGCACCTCTGTTGAAGAACTCCGTGTTGGCTCACACGAGAGACTAGTCAGTGCTGGCAAAGACATTTTTAAGCCTGCTTAAAGAGTTCTTATTTTTTCCCCGTAATGGTCTTTTTTTTTTTTTTTTCTTTTGCAGCACACTGCTAAAAAAGAGGATTGCAACATTTAGCAAAAATATTTTCTTCACTGTTACGTTTATTCACCTATACAGCCAAGGCAAATACTAAAACAGTATAAAATCAAACTGCATTTGAAATTATGCCTTTTACAGCTTTGAATTCTCAGTATGCTTTTAAGGTACACATATACTATAGATTATTTTTCTCTAAGTATTGCAGCTACACATGGAATTACACATTTAAATGAGCTTACAGCACAGGTGCTACAGGAAAAATAATGGTGTTTGCCATTTATCTTTCAAATTAAATAATGTGTTTTTAAATAGTAACTTTTTTCATAATACACTTATGGGAACAACATTTATCTGTCACATTTTAAAAGATGTATTAGTAATAAATGTAAATTACCTTTGGAAAATCAGTAATTAGCCTCATCAAAAAATAAACAATCTGCCACCAAAAAGATAATCTTTAGCATAGTTAAGTATAATAACTGTTATTTGAATAAGTTAACAAATTAGGATAGATTGCTTCTGTAATTCATTCCCCATAGCATGAGAGATGAAGTTAAAGCACCAAGCTTGTGAATGGGGGAAGGGAGCTCAGACTTTAGGGAAACCAAATCTAGCAGCTTATATTTTCATTTTTTGATGTGCCAGAGATAAGCTACATGTATCCTAGGGCTTTATTACTGGGAATAATACAGTACACAATTTCCATGGAAGCTATGCTATATGTATCAGTTAAGAACCAGTGTATCTTCCTAAATGTAAGAAGTGGGAGGTAGCGTGAAGGGCTTTGTTAGCTTAAAAATATTTGTCAACTCTTGGGCAAAAATTAAAACTATAACATAGCCCTATTAAGTTGTTGCATACAGACTCTGCATTACATTTTATTTCACTATGGGGCATTTATTAATATCTCCATCCTCTATGTCCAATCTTAGTCCTTACACCAGTTGCATACTGTCATATCCCAGGTAGCTACCATGTAAGTAACTGAAGTTCTGAAGAGTAAGGGAAAGTTTATACAGTATTTTGAGATCCTCAGAGGAAAAGTACTAATGAATTGAAAAGACATTATATTATCTTTTTCAGTGAAAGAATGAGAGCAAGAATAAAATCACACTTACTATAGTAAGTATTTTTCCTCAAATTAATATTATAAAAATAAGTGAAAAAAATAAGAAAACTAGTAAAAGAATAATTTAGGAAAAGCTTATGTTTACATAATTGCTGCTTATCAACCTGAGACTTTTGTCATCATCTCAATTTCCAGATAGAGGCTTCCATATACACATAACCCTTCTAATGTAATTCTAGAATATATAGTATCATCTATGAGTTTTGTATTTCTCAGTTGATTTCCATTGCTTCTCCAGTTGTTTGGATGTGTCCAAGTATTAACCTAATTGGTAATCAACAGGTCATGATATCCTATTCCAAAGCTATTCAAGAAATATCCTCTTTGCTATGATGGTTCCAAGATAATGTATTATTCAAATAGATATGTGTCGAAAGAGATAGTGCAAGCTGTAGCCTATTGCTGTCATAACCTAAAGACTTTGCCAGACATATTTATACATATGTGAATGTGTGAATGCTGGGTAAACCATCAATATGTGCAAAAGAAAAGCCCAAAGCATAGTAATATAATATAGCAAAATCAGGGAATGCAGAAGTTAGATATTGAATAGCAGCAAAGCAATCTGTTTAGTGTAAATAGGCCCAGCTCCTCTGCTGCAGCTACATAGTTTGCAATAGGAGAGTACTAGTGGTTTCACAGGCAGTGATGAGACTTTTCTCCTAGCAATGTCATGGAATCATAGAATAACTTAGGTTGGAAGAAACTTGAACATCACCTGGTCCAACCTCCTGCTCAAAGGAAGGCTATTTTCAAAGGCAGATCAGATTATTTAGGGCCACGCCCATTTGAATTTTGAAAATCTCCAAGGATGGAGATTCCAGAATTTCCTAGGGAAACCTGATCCCATGCTTAGCCTTGTGTTTTATTGGAAATTCCCTTGCTACAGCTTCTGGCAAGCAGCGGCATTTTGAATTGGAGTGGTATTTGGAGTTGCCATGCTGACTCTGGTCTGCCAGAGCAGTGTTTCCAAAGACTAGTGACATTCTATACAGCTATGCTGGCTTTTGGGTCGCCAAACAACTATGAGACTCAAAGCAGCAGTGCTACATGCTATGATCTCATCCAGAAGTTGCTTTGTAGATCTTCTCTCGTTGTTAATTGTGCAGTTATTGTTAGACATTTATGTGAGGTCAGAAACTCCAGATCTGAACCACTTTCAGACTTTGGAAGAGATCTTAGCCACTTTTTCATCTTAGGTTCCAACATCTTACTTATGTTTCAAAATGCTTACCACAAAATAGAAACAAAGCTTCCAGTACTGCTGTGTAGCTATCAGTTTCCATCTGTTTTGGTATTCAGGTCTTTATTCTACATTACTCTTACATTATACTCTTTAATGATGTTGCAAAGATCTGTTATTTTGGTAACCTCAACTTTTGGCCTAACACTGTATTGTAATAATTGTGTTCTTAGTAATGTCTTAATAAACTTAAATCACAGTAAACTGACATCAAGAGATGACTTATTTTCTCTCTACTTATTCTCCAGTCTGCTTAGCCATTCTTCATGGCTTGTTTAGAAATATTGTAGAACTCCTAGTCACTAGTCACCCCAAATTCATGTAAAACTGGAAGTTCAGCTTCATCAAGTGCTTTTGAATACCTCGTAAGGCCAGCTGACTGTGGAGAAGGGGATCAATGAGTAGAGCTGGTTTCTGGTTCCACAGCTCAGTTGAGGAGGGAAGAGGAGTCTGATATAGAAATATTATATTTGAAGAATTCCCAAGGTCTGCAAGATAGCAGATTTGTCCCAGAAGACAGCAGTTCCAGGCAGTGCAAAGCCAAAGGGCAAGAAGCAGTTAGTATTCACTGCCTTTGTTGACCAGTGGCATGTAAATTTGGATTATAGTGTAATCAAATGATACAGCACTATCATAAAACAGAAGCCTTGGATGGTGATTAATTTCTTTTCATTGTACAAAAATGTAAAAAAAAAAAAGTTTAAAAAACGAATGTGCAACTTGTAGGGTACATACCTGTTTTAGGATAATGTATGTGCCTGGAGAGGGTTACATTCTATCTGTGCATATTTATATGTCTTTCCTTATGAAGAGTCAGGAGGTTTTCTTCACAAGTAAGAGTTTTACTGTTATGATGCAAAACATCCTTTTTCTGTGAATGGTCAGGCTTTAACTGAAACTCTATAGCTGAAGCCTCTTCAGAAGCAGCAACACATCCTTTGGGCTCTTCAGGTCCAGATGATTTTCCTGTATTGCTCTTTTTAGTACTAAGTTCTGGAGAATTCTTTTCCAAACTTTCAGTTTGCCCATCTGAAATAAGCAAATCATCAGCAGCATTTTTCAAATGGTTTGATGCACTTTGTTTGTTATGACTGGGGACATTCATATCATTCTCATCACCACCTAAGAAAGATAAATCCCTGCCTTCAGATAAAATTTTAACTTCTTCTAATGAGTCTCGAGTTACTTCACCTAGTGACTCTGGAGATGTTTCAGAAATAGTGTTACAAATGGGTTTCTGCTGCTCAACTCGTGCTTCAGGAGTACCATTAGAAATGGATTGCTGCTGCTCAACCCATTCTTCCTCAGGACAGGCTTCGAAAAAGCATTCAATGTTTTCTCTCTCATCTGTGAAGTCCAGTGGCACAGGAGTGCTGCTCTTTTCCTCTATGTATTTGATTACCTCTCCACAGTCACTATCATGAGAAGAAAGGGAAAGGTAAGAATAGAAATCTCCTTTTCTTAGCTGAATGGGTCTGTGAGAGTGTTCTAACACTTTTTCCTTGATCTGTGCTAATGAAGCTGGAGCAGATGACTCACACTCAGGTTGTGACTTACTTTTCAAAGCTGTTGATGCCATGTCTATTATCTCTCTCACAAAAATGTGTACTGAGCCATCTTCCACATTTCTTTTATCAAAAGCAGCAGATGCACAGTTAGAGCACGAATCAAGACCACTGGCTGAAGAGTCACATTCTGCTTCACTGGGTTTCAAGGCTGTACAGCAATCGCTAGATTTTTCAGTAATGCTTGCTCTATGTTGTTGACCATTAGGTAAGGATGTTTGTAAAGCTGTATCTTCTATGTCTATGCAATTCATTTCTGAGGAAGATTCAAGGCAAGGCTTTTTAGCAGGAGAGGCAGCAACAGAGTGATGATCAGGCTCAAGATGACTTTGACATTCTTTTGGAGGGTTTCTGGATCCTTTTGATGACAGAACAGTCTTCTTGCCATCTGTACGTGAATCATCTGAACTGTCTGTAAATGCTTCACAGACACAACATTCATTTTCAGCTTCTCCGACATCAAGAGATGCATGAGTTTTGGGAGTTGCTGATGTTCTAACAAGACTTTCCTTTTCACTGCCAAGAGTATTTTCAACGTTGCCGTTTTCCATATCATCCACAAGCTGATCCTTCACAACCTGAGACATATCTTTCATTAGATGACTCTTTGTCCCTTTTTCACGATCACGTGGTACATTCTTACTATTGCCATTGTTTTCTGATATTTTCTGTACTGAACCATTCAATAGTTTTTCAATGCTTAATGTATCTGTGGCTTTTGATGTCTCATTATTAACTTCTCTACTGCACTGAATTTCATCACTGAGGTTACTTTTTCTCTTCTCCTTTGTCAAAGAAAATTTTGGTCTAATCCAAGTTTGGAGTTCATTTTTTATATAATCAAGTCCTGAAATTAAATTGCATTCTTCATAAATATCCTCATCAGTTGCTATACTGGAGTCATCATCTTCATCTTTGATACCTAGCTCTTCCTCAGTTAAGGTAAGGGTGGAACTTGAAAGCAAATCACTGTCATCTTCATCATCAGTACAAGCAGAAGTGCAGGAGACATTAACAATCATGCTGACATTGACATCACTCTCATCAGCTACAGATCTATTAAGATGTTTTCTAAATGATGCATTTGAATCTGGTATTTTATTTCTGTGTAGTACAATGTCTTCAGAGCAGAGAGAAAGATCCTCACTGCTGCTGAGTTCAGTGAGAGAAGCTGCTGAGTCTTCATTGACTGAGGATGCAATATCTAGAGACAGCTGTCCAGTAAAAGACATTTTTTGAGAGCCACTTTGGAGTGTTATATCAGAGATGCTGCGCTTTATCTTTTGATCTAAAGGACTCTGGATATTCTCTAAGCGATTCAAAAGATCTAATGTCCTTTTGCTGAGCTCTCCAACAGAATCACTGCTTGCACTTATGTCTCCTGAGCCATGATGGCTAAAAAGATCTTCATTGCTTTTGTAGGAAGTCAGCCAGCTCTCCAAAGAAGTGCTTCGCTGAAGACCATCTCCACCTTTAAAAATACCTGAGCTGAATAAATCTCCTACTATAGACAGAGATTCTAATGAAGAACTATGAGATAAATTTGAAACTTGTCTTGCATTCTCTGTAACAGTTAATTTTTTTACAGTTTCTGCAGATTTACAGGAATTGGGATCTGATTCTCCAGGGATACTTGCCCGAGTATGGTCATGAATAAACCCATCTGGTTGTGACTCTCCAGGCTTATGTTCAGATTTACCAGGTATTTTATCAAAAGAAAAGCCATGAAACAAACTGCCCTCTGTATGTGTTTTTTCAATTTGCGATTGTTTCATTATCACTGGTAATTTGAATTTGGAGCCTTGAAGATATGAGTAATCATAAAATGTAAACACATCATGTTTTTCTTGCAATTCTTCTAGACAAACAGGGTTACACATGGTAATGCTGTCCAAATCCTCATCATTTTCACTTCCACAACATGCAGAAGGTGCCAACTGGAAATCATCTGAGAAACTAGCATGGTCCTCTTCATCTTGTTTTATTTTTTGTTTTATTACATTGACTATGTCATCCACTTGAGTTTCTGCATGCCCAATTTCAGGATTACTCTGAGTGCTTTCAATATCATTTAGCAAAAAAATTTCTGAATTATTTGTAGTTTCTGTGTCACATTCGCTTACTATCCCACTCTCACTCTCAGAATGCCTGCTTATGTTTCCACTCTGATACATATAGTTATATGGTTTTCCCAATGTGGTCCCCCCTATTAGGTCTGGCAGGGATTTGGTAGATGAAAATGAGGAATCTTTACTAAGACTTTTGTTTAAGATGTTAGATTGTGTTACATTGGAGAGTTTGGATGTTTTTTTCAAAAAAGGCATGTATTTTTTTTCTGATAATTCAATATTATGAAGACTATAGACCTGATAGATGTGAGGATTTGGAGGGGAAGTAATGCTGGGACAATAAAGAGGACTTCCACGATCACTGATACTTTCATCTTCATTCACATTGTTATCACCACATTCTCCTGAAGCAGGTTTCTGGCTTCGATCATCCTTATTCAGTTCCTGATCAAGATCACTTAAGTCTTCATGAATACTGATCAACTTATTACTTATGTCAGTTTCATCCCATTCTAGTGCATCTTCACTTGGACCATTTAGATCCATCAAACTGGTATCAATAACGTTCAGAGGCTCCTGCAAAAAAAAAAAAAGTAAAAGATTAAAAATATTTACAGCTGCATTTTAAATGTACTTACACTGAAATCATATAAGTAAATTAATGGATATAAAGTGCATTTTTGGAACAATGATCACCAATAGGCTTTTAATTTTGTTACCTTTTGTGTGCCATTAAAATGATCAATTAAAATGAAACCTATTACATTCTGCATGATTTCTTGGTTTTCTTAACGTTTTTTTTTCTTATATGCTGTCAAAATATAATACATAAATTTGACTTTTCTTTAATAGAAATTAATTGTTAATTGTGGTTAGTCATTTTATATGTAACAAGTTTTAACCATTCTGCAGAATAATATAGGAGTGTGTTAATGTGCTAGCAAAAAGCATGCAATTAGCGCTTTATTTGTTGGATATATGAGAATCTATCTTAGCCTGCTTAAAGTTTAAAAGAGTGAGGATATAAAGGATTTATTAAGGGATTTTTGAAATGTTTATAACAAACTTTTGTGTTGTCAGCCTTGAAACAACAGATCTAATGCACTGGAAACCACAAGACTTGATGAATTTTTATTAGCATTTCTATTTATAGTTTATTTGATAATAAAGGCGGTACTAATGACCAGTAAGTAAGACTAATGAATGTTAATATCTTCAGCTGTAAGAACAATCAGTCTAATCCAATACTACATGAATTTCAAACATTGTCTGTTCTGACACCTTTCTCTGTGAAAGGGCTGATAAATAATTGAGCTAAACTTTGTTTGCTTTTTTAAAGACTTTTGTAACTTTCCAGTAATATTTGCTAGTATGACTCAGAACACATAATATCAAGAACTGTTCCTTCTAGAAACATGTGGGAGAGGAATAACACTTTGACAACTTTTCTCACTCAAATGTGATGTGTCAAGTGGCCAACAGTACCGACTCACCTTAAACCCCTCAAAACAAGACAGAAGTGGCCCCTGATTCTGGGACTGGTTCTCTGAGCACAAATTACTTTTATTTTCTTTTTCTGTTTATTGAGAGGCCTCCATTTTAGGGAAGACTTTACTTATACAATAAGTCTTGTAATACAACTGTTAACTAATCTAGAATTGTTTCATTTAAATAATCTTAACACCTGAATAACGGTCACTGTATCCAGAAAAACAAGCACTTTTTAAAAAAAAACCTTTCAACTATGACCTCTCTCTCTCAAGCTTTCTTGGAGCAGGTTTTGTTTTTGAAATACAGCATTGATCACATGCCAAACAGCAATCTAAATCACAACAAACTTACAAAGTTACTAAAATACAAGCAGATAAAATGAGACTGTAGTCCACTGAAGTGCAATTGTACACAACTTAGTTCTTAGACTTAGATTCATCATGACTCAGCCAAAGTTAATTATGCAGGGGAAGGCACATATCTCTGACTTCGATTCTCAGCTGGAGGCTGTCTTTGAAGTAGAGACTAAAGCTAATCAGCCCTTTTGTGAGAAATCATGGGATGGTCTCCAACAGCTCAATACTTACGGCACTGATTTTGGGTGTGGGACACTGTCAAACTGGGCATAAGAGACACAAACCAGGTTCTCATTCTCTCAGGAGAAGCCCTACCTACATGCTGTTCTGAAAAGAAGCCTACTTCTCCTATTTAATTTTGCATAAAACAATTCAATATTAATTGGGTCACAGATAGATGAGAAGAATTTTATCCTGTAGTGCTGCAGTTCAGCACATTTGACTACCAAGAGGCACAGATAGGTCCAAATCCCCGCTCCAGTGTCTACTTAATAATGGATACAGGTGGTGGTGCTGTGCAAGACAAAAGGCTATCCCATCCCAGTAAGTCCAGTAGACCAATGGCTAAAACACTCAACTGACATAAGGAAGAATTATTTTCTCCACATTGGGCAGAGTAGCTATCCACCATTCAGCAGGGTGATATGATTACTAATATATTTGATAAACAAAGACATTCTTCATGTAAGATACATCTGCGTCTTCAGGCTTCATCAGGCTTAGTTGTAAGGTCCCTGAGTAGAGCACCTATGTTAAGCTATTGCACATAATCATGGGCAGAAATACACGTGTCAGAAAATTTTTTCCCACTTGGCAGGTTAGGAAGCTTTTGGGATTTTGAGAATCGTCAGGTCTAATGTTGAAGGCTAGAGTCTCTTTATGGATCTACCTACTCCAAAGCTTTTATGGAGTCAATTTGTTAGAGTCCTTTTTTTTTTTTTCCATGTGAGATATTGACTAGTGTTAGCTTAAATGTTAAATTCCCATGAAAACACCAATTTGCTAGACAACAATGGCTATCAGAGCAGTTCTGTACATTGTAGAGTTCAGAAATCCATATTTGGATTTGCCAGTTTGCCATGTTTTTATAATGGCTTACAGTTGGTATTTAATTGGACCCAGTTTCCCTCTTGTAGCTGTCCTTAAGCAACCTGCAAGTAAAAAACTGGTGCAAGAGAATAACAATAACTAAAGTTAGTTTGAAAACCTGTTAGATTAAACAAGAAATCAGCTACAATAACTAATTTTCTCTGTGGCATGTTTTATGACTCTGTTATACTTAGCATGAGGAAGACATTGCTGTGAAAAGCTTTCTAAACTGCACAATTTTACTGTTTTAAGCTTCTGCCAGCTGCAAAAAGAAATTCCTGAAGGCAGGAAATCAGCAGCAGGTTCCAAGGATTTTATGTTCCACAGAATCTGATTTTGTTTCTCAAAATCAAAACATTTGGTCCCTATTGGTCAGGAAGATAACCTTCCCTCTGTAAATCAGCACTTGGCTGCCTTGTTTGTTCTGCAAGTCAGATGGACTAAAACAATAAAACATGTAGAGTTGTGACCTCAGCCCATTCATCTTCACTGAGTGCTCCTCACTTCAAAGCCTATTTTTTTATTCTTCAAATGCACATGCTTTTCTGAGACCTAGTATATACTCAGAAGTTTTACAGGCATAACTAAGATGCTGAGGGATTTGATTTTTTTTTTCCTTCTAATTGTTACAGTTATACTTCCAAAGGCTCTTACGTAAATATGATCATTTTACCAGCATAGCTTTCTCTGTCCGAGGAAATGACTGAATTGATATTAGTCATTACTACTTTTCTTATAAGCATCATCTCCCTTGAAGTACAACTTTAGCAGTTATCAGCTCCATTGGCAGCCTTTCCAAGTATAAACCAAGTTTTACATTTGAAACAAAGCACTCAGCTTAAGTCACAAACATTTTGTATCTGGCATTTTTAGCAGGGGTACATATTTTCTCTTTCTTTAAAAAAAAAAAAAAAATTAGCAAGCTGCTCAAACAAGAGACTTTAGACTTTGAGGAAGTTGTTGGAGAGAGCAACACCATACAGACTCTTGAATACATCTCTGGAGTGAGGAATGGAAAGTAGCGTCACTCCAGCCTATGTTTGCACTGTAGCAGGGTAAAAACCAGGAATCTCTGAAGACTGTTTTTATCACATCAGATGTCTCCTTATCAGGCTGCTCTGTGCATAGGTAGGGTGCTGGAGGATTAGAATTATCATGATAGTAACAGATTATTAGGTTTTGCCAACAGAACATCTAAAATTCCCCAAACCAATTCATTACTTGGTGTTATACAGAGGATGGGAGGTACAACACTGTAAGTTTCAGCTGGCGTCAGAGCTAAATTCTGATTACTTACTTTACTGGGAAAAAAAAAATGCTGTTTCTTCCCCGGTCTGTCTTGGTTGCCATTCCAGAGAACTGTATAGTATTGCACAACGTATCTTTTACACAAGGCAAACAAATCTATTGGCATTTCCAACTGGGAAAACTTTACTCATGTGAGAGCTGCACCATGTTTTTTATTCCATGTGAGTCAATGATGAATGTGGCATTCCTACAGAGTTTGCCCTTGCACACTCTGCAAGGGTGTTCTGCCTAGCCTGGTCCAATGTATTGCTCCTTGAACCACAAATACCCAACAAGAGAGGGCTCTGTCACAGACAGACATGCCGATTTCCACATATAAGACCGACTACAAGTAAAGAGAAGCTTTGAGTGTGATACAGAGCTTCAGAATTCAATGGGGTGAGCCCTGTACGCACACCCCGCCTTGCTAAAGTCTGTGGCAAAACATGCTGCAAAGGTGCCATTCAGTCTGGCAAAAATTCTTTGGATACCAACTGATGTAATTGATTGCACCAGAATTTGGAAACTTGTTTTTTATATGTGCAAGAGTGTGTGTGTATACACATGCATATATTCCTGTGTGTATGTGTGTGTATATGTAATCTTTATAAAAATTAATAGCTTTAAAGTAGGTCAGAGTGACTTTATCATTATAAAGTTGCTAAATAACACTACGTCTAGAGTACATCATGATGGTCACATGGTTCACGGTAAAAGAAGGTAAATAGTTTTGACCAAGCAAGTAAAAATTACAAAGCAATAAGAACAAAAAGATGCACAATATTATGCATATTTGTATTTTTAAAATATTACCGCTAGATAAACAACACTTGGGAAGCATTTACTGTTGCATTAAAAGTTTCTAATATAACTAAGCCAAGAATCAATTAAATTATAGACTGAGAAGACTGAAAGGTTGAATTAATTCTAATGTATTTGAAAGGGCTGCTTCAAGGAGTTTGGCTATTCCTAATTTGAACTCTGAACTATTTTTCTCAGGACAGTATTGCCATTTCAGTGGGACAACTCAGGTGAGCAAAGTTAGGTGTGCACTTAAATGTTTGTAGGGTTGATGTTTAATGGTTAAACAGTAAATCTGCTGAAAATATTAATGGGAAGAAAGAAGATCATTAAGCCAAATCAAGACATTTCCTCAACCCCAGTGCTTTTTAAGGAAAAGTCTCAAAAATGCATTTTTTCCCTGTTTTTTCCTTTGCTAAAACATGGAAAGTTTTGCTTTTTCTGCAGTAAATTTTATTAAACAATGATTCTCTGTTTCGGCTTCATTTGCATGTGTACTCCAGTACAGATACTTTGTGTTGGTGAAACAGGCCTGTAATGTAACCCCTACGTACCATTATATTTTTTAAAGGAATTAACATGAAAAAAAAAGAGCTTTTACAATAATAAATAAAAACTTTGTTCCTCCCTCCCCTGCAACATATCCTTTAGTTGCTGTGGACAAATTATCCAAACTCAACTGCACTTAGGAGCCAGGGGAAAAATAAAGAGAAAGAAAGAAAACCATCCCCCATCTCCAGGAATGTGTGCACATTCAAGGAAGACAAACATGATTTTGTCTTTTGAAAAATGCAAGCATGCCAAGTACTTCTGCGGAGGGCAATAGTCATGTGTACAGTACCCACTTCACCTCTGCTTCACTTAAGTTCATTTTCTAAATAGGTTTCCCTATACCATAGCCAACAAGAAAACTGTCTCCATTTCCCAACACCAAGGTTTTAATATGCACAAGCATATGCACAATATTCCATGTGCATAATTCTGAAGTAACCTGCACATTACAACGTGGTCCTAAAATACATGGAAGCAGTATCCTTTAGCACAGGTCACTAGAGAAATGGACCATGAGCACACGTATTTTTTATAATTGCAGTTAAAAGAAGAAGGTACATGTTTATTTCCTGAGAAAACAAGATCTAAAACTGCAGTTCATACTTTCTTTTGCTTCGTTTTACAATTACTATTGTCTTCCTCGATGAAATGATATGCTCAATCCTCACATGCAGAACTTGTGCTTCTCTGTTAGGTGTTATGGATGCGTACAGATATTGCTAGGGTCCCACATGGTTGCTTCTAAGTACAGATTTCTGTACCACAGGAAGGACACTGACTTCATCTTTTCTCTTTGCAGTCACAGACATCACCTGCAAGGGTCTCAGTGCAGGCTGGGTCTTACGGGAACAACTGAGGTTCCACAACAAAAAGAGCCAAGGAGAAGGTCCATCCTTTATTGGATGTGGTGGGGGGAACATTGCCACCAGGGATGAGGAAAAGGCTGAGGTACTTAGTGCCTTCTTTGCCTCAGTCTTTAATAGTCAGACCAATTATGCCCAGGGTATTCAGCCCCCTGAGCTGGAAGACAGGGACAGAATGCAGAATAAACCCTCCCATAATCCAGGAGGAAGCAGCTAATGACCTGCTATGCCACCTGGACACACACAAGTCTATGGTGCCAGATGGGATCTACCTGAGAGTACTGAAGGAGCTGGCAGAGGAGCTTGCCAAGCCACTCTCCATCATTTATCAGCAGTCCTGGTTAACAGGGGAGATCCCAGACAACTGAGAGCTTGCCAATGTGACTGTCATCTACAAGAAGGGCGGAAGAAGGATCTGGGAAACTACAGGCCTGTCAGCCTGACCTCAGTACCAGGGAAGATTATGGAGTGGTTCATCTTGAGTGCACTCACCAGGCATGTGCAGGACAACCAGGAGATCCGGACCAGCCAGCACGGGTTCATGAAGGGCAGATCCTGCTTGACCAACCTGATCTTCTATGACCAGGTGACCTGCCTAGTGGATGATGGAAAGGCTGTGGATGTGATCTACCTGGACTTTAGTAAAGCCTTTGACAGTGTCTCCCACAGCATTCTCCTAGAGAAGCTGGTGGCTCATGGCTTAGACAGATGTACTCTTCGCTGGGTTGAAAACTGGCTGGATGGCCAAGCCCTGAGAGTTGTGGTGAACAGAGTTAAATCCAGTTGGCAGCTAGTCACAAGTGGTGTTCCCCAGGGCTCAGTTTTGGGGCCAGTCTTGTTTAATATCTTTATCAATGATCTGGATGAGGGGATTGCTCCCTCAGTAAGTTTGCAGATGACACCAAATTGGGTGGGAGTGTTGATCTGTCTGAGGGTAGGAAGTCTCTGCAGAGGGATCTGCACAGGCTGGACTGATGGGTCAAGGTCAATTGTATCAGGTTTAACAAGGCCAAATGCCAGGTCCTGCACTTTGGTCACAACAACCCCATGCAGCGCTACAAGCTTGGGGAAGAGTGGCTGGAAAGCTGCTGAGGAGGCTGAGGGGAGACTTTATTGCTCTCTACCAGTACCTGAAAGGAGGTTGTAGTGAGGTGGGTGCTGGTCTCTTCTCCCAAGTAACTAGCGACAGCAGAAGAGGAAATGGCCTCAAGTTGCACCAGTGGAGGTTTAAATTGGATATTAGGAAAAATTTATTTACTGAGAGAGTGGTTAACCATTGGAACAGGCTGCTCAGGGAAGTGGTGGAGTCACCATTCCTGGAGGTATTAAAAAAAAAAACAACATGTAAATGTGGCACTTCGGGATATGACTTAGTAGGCATGATGATGTTGGGTTGATGGTTGGACTTGATGATCTTAGAGGTCTTTTCCAACCTTAATTATTCTATTCTAGTCTAGTCTACCATTGCTCAGGTATCTGTCTTTATGGCAATGATGTTTGAAGTTCTCTGAAAATGCTCAGAAATAAAAGTGTAGAAGATAGGATTGTCATTTCCAGGTTTTAAAACTAATAATTTTCTTTATCATTATGGTGAATTAGTGGGCTCATCTTCTAAGCAATAGATGAAATAACCGCAGTGACATTTTAAGGGGGTGCCCGTCTAAAAAATATTAGTCCTTACTAATAATAGAAGTGTTTTAAAAAGTCAGAGAAATTGGCCGTTCTCTAACCATTCTTCTGCTATTTAAATGTCATTTGATGATGCTAGATAACACTCTGGAGTCAGTTGTGCCTGCACATGAGTCCTGTGAGGGTCTTCTAACTTTCTTGGTAAGCTACCCACAGTGCTAGATGGCCAAAAGAAAGAGTGAAAGGCTCCAGCCTCTCCACCACACACCAGTTGGAGCAGACAAGCCAGGCTGGAACAGAAGGTGAGCTGTGTCAGCAGAAGGCCTGCAGGAACTAAGTTCTATCACAGATCAAGACAAAAGCAGGGACTCAACATGCTTAGTCCCTGTGCTGTGCCCAGAGTATCACTGCTAACACACTACCTGTTATCTCTCTTCCAGCCTCTATGGAAGCAGTGGCCTTGTTTTTTGCCACTGTATCCTCATATGGCTTTCTAACACCTCTGATTCTCATCTGCTGAAGAAGCCCTTTAAATGTTACTAGAGAACAGAAGAACATCTATAACAATTTTGTATCAAATCATATTGTCATCCAAATAGGTTTACAATCTCAGAACTATATTCCAAGTTGTCTATCTTTGCTTTTTTTATTGTGATGAGAAAACCTGGCTACATGGCATATTTTACTTACTGTTGTTTTTGCTGCTTTGTAGTTTGGTTTTTTTCATCTGTCAAGAGGTTACATGACAGGATTTTTTGCCCTTGAATGTCATTTTGGTCTCACCTTTACTTCAGAGGAATATATTATTTCCTTTGTGCAAGAATTCAACACAAGCCCTTTATGAAACTCTTAGAAAAACATTCTCAGCTTTGCCCAAACCCAAAATGTTCAAACCCAGTGCCATGCACACCTAGTTCAGAAAAGAGCAAATCCTGGCACTCTGCCTCAGATACAGGCCCATGCAAGTTGGTGGGAGTTCATCCACACCAAGTCTCAGAATTTGACCCAATCAAAGATCAATCTTTGTGTTTAAGACAAAAAAAATCCACCAAACCCAGGCAATCTGTGGAACCAATCTTGCTTAAACAGGTTTAACTATTGCTCCTGTACACTGCAGAACTTCAGCACAATTTTTCACTGGTACAGCAGTATTGATGGCAAATCAGTTGCATTCTGCATCCAAGCTCTCATGAACAATTTTGTACTAGCAAAGCTACAATGGAATACTAAAATCACTATTGTTTTGTCTGTGTACTAGTTAAGATGTCTACATACTGGTTAAGAACACTTTCCATTTAGTAGTCTTTACATTGGAACTGGTACTGCTTTAATGGTGTACTCTCAGTTAAATCAGGACAACCTTGCAGACACTGCGAATGGACTCACTAGACACAACAGCCATCTCCAACCTACAACAGGCACATCAAGACACCTGGAATCACAGAGTTCTTAAGAGCTTTGTTTCAGCAGAAATGAGTGTTTATGAGAAACACTAAAGAGTGAGGATCACCATAGAAACAGCTAGATGTAAGGTACAAAAGAATAGGACATAAACCCTTGGGAGCTTGACCTTAGGAGAAAGCTAGAAAGAAAGTTTTCTCACTGAGAGCTGGAGGAGAGACGCTTGAATTTCTAAATAAAAATTCTTTCTGTATACTGGAAAGGGAGACTTTATCTATTATTTATGAATAATAGGACTGCATGAAGAATATCTGGCTCTATCCTCAGTTTCTTCTCCTTATGAAGCAGTTGTGAGACTACCAAATTTAGCCTAATTCATGTTGTCAAAGAGAATGGACTCTTTTCTTTCCCCCTATTTAAATTTCAACACAATTTCTTTGTAATCTCAGTTCAGGCACTTCCTGCAGTAATTGATTCACCATCTGTAAATTTTGGATATTGACTAGAGGGGAGTCAGTAAGAGTATTGTGAAGTCAATGGCTAGAAGAATGCTGCATATTATAAGTACTGCACAGTCTGTCTACCTATGAAATTCCAAGTGTTAAGTTAAACACCACAATTGTTAATAAGTGGCACAGTTCTGGCGATGAATCAAAATTGCAATGGTAAGCACCTTGAGGCTACAACAATACAACAGCTCCTTGCCATTACACAGCCTATGTCTAAGAAAAGCTGCTTCTCAAATGTCGCAAAGTAGAAACACTGGCCTTAGCTCCAAGTGTAAGAGGTCCCTAGGCAGAGCTCTTTCACTAAGATCATCTCATCTTCGAACTTCCACATTTTTTTTCTTGTCTCCATCTCTGGTAAGTCATGATGTTTATAGGTTTTTCTGTACCTAATAGATGCCAACACAGCCCTGGAGCTGGCTGGAAAAAAAAAGGATTGGAATTTTCAGTCTAATCTACTACACTGAATGGATCCCGTGCAATGTCTCAAGTACCAGTGTTATGTGCACATTTTGCTTTGGTCACTTGAGAAGTGATTTAATATAAGCATACTTTGTAGAAATTCACTTAGAAGACAAAGTAATGGGCCACTATATCTTGTTATGGTGAGGAGCTTGTATTTGCCTGTGTTAGTTTGTCTGAGTACAAAATTACAATGGGGAGTACATCATTATTACAAAACCACTATCGCCATTGTTCAACCTTCTTCTGTTACAGGAGAGTTTATTTTAAATGTTAAACATTTTTAACTTAGGCTCAAATTGGAACATAAACTGAAGATTTAAGTCCATCCACAAGGACTATTTTCAGTGCTAGTGAGGCACAAAAAGTCCAACGAGTACTAAGAGTTTACAAAGTGGTGTAATAACTGAGGAGTACAGGGCACACATAATAATGTATTAAGATTATTAGTATGAGTGTTGTTAATATACAACTCTAAAGTATAGAGCTCAAAGTATTTCATGCAGCAGCTCAGGTTTCTACTGAAACAGAATGTTTGACATGTACCTTTTGTGTAATGCCTAGAGATTTTGGAACAGTTTATGGTATTTGGTTTCACACTGAAGAAATATTCCTCCACCCTTTTAAAAATAATAAAAAAAATTTTTTTAAATAAAGCCTCTTTCTGCATTGTTCAGTAAACCTGCTGGATGAGCTGTGACTCCATAAAGTTTAGGAACTCATTTATTATGTTGGTAGATCAGACAATGCATTTATTCACACAGTGCATCTCTAAAACTTAGCTTTCATTAGAGCTGTGGGGAGGCCCAGTCTTTCTGCCTTCTCTCGAGAAGGTGAAGCTGGAGAAGATAATTAACCATGAAACAATGAGGAGGCTTGCTGGGTAAGCACTAGTGTGAAAACAGTTACTCCTCACAAAAGAGGGGAAATTAGCTGGCTGGATAAAAAAGGAAGTGTCAGACTGGGAGACTGAAAGGGCTGCCAGCATAAGTAGATAGCTCTATGCATCATTAATACAATTTTTTTAACACTTAAACTTCTTTGCTTTCTAAATTTAAATGCATTTAAATGCTATGTATTAGGAGAGATTAATATGCCATTTTAAAATAATTTCTCTTAAACTTTCCATTTTCACATTTCACCAGTTTTAGTCACCCTTCCCACGTATGAAAAAATCACTGTTTCTTAGTATTGTATTCTTGTTTGCAAAGCCAATGCAAATAGAGCATTCTAAAAAGATTCAGTTCACTCATTGTATTTTACAAGCCCATTATTTTACATTAATACAGATATTTTTATGAACAGAAAGTTTGTTTTGATTTTACTGTTTAACAGAGTAAAGACTTATGAGTGCGTTTCCTTTCAAAACTTCCTTCTACTCGAACAGTGTTCCCTGAAGCAGCCACATTTTTGGCAGAAATTCAGTTATACGCTATGCCAAAAGAAATAGAATAAACAAACACTGCTTAATGCAGCTGGCTAGGTAATTTACATATTACTGCACACCAAACATGAAGACCTGAATATGGATTAGAGCTACAACGGTGACACAAATGTCTTACATGTAAGGAGAAATGAAATTCAGATCATCATTGCTAACGATTTACATTTTATTATTTAATGTATATTATAGTACCTCTGACACATAAATGTATGTACATATTTAAATATTAAGTAGATGTAGGTATTATATTTTCTGCATATTTTACAGAAAAATGTTCTAGAAATACCTTGAAATACTGTTAAGTAGGTACATTTTTCTCCTGGTACAAGCTCTCTTCTAGTGAAAGCAGACTACCTAAATGGCCACAGCCCAGTCTCTGGAAATAGCAAAATAAAATCCAAATCCAATGAAAACCCTCTAGGCATTCCCTAAAACTTCTTCTATGTAAAAATATAGTACAGGTGAGCCTCCAAATCTGCAAGTTCACAAGCTTTCAAAAAGCATCTGTCATTTTGGGTGAGATCAACAGTCCTTCAGCTGAGTCCATCTCCTGCAGTGTCCAATAGTGAATGTTTATGGAAAAGTTAAAAAAATTTCAGACACATGGAATGGTATAAAAGCTACCATCCCAAATTTGAGAAGTCAACCTACGGGGACATTCAGAGTTGGAATGTAATAAGCATTAATTGATGTCTCCTCCATTAATTTGTCTAATTGCTTACTGAACTCATTTGTATTTTTGCTATCTGCAACATCCTGTAGAAACAAGTTTAATTTTTATTATGCACTGCATGAAAATAGTATTCCCTTTTGACTGGTTTAAATCTCCTGCCTGATAATTTCATTGAGTACCTTTTACTTTCTGTGTTAAGAAAAAGAGTGAATAATTGTACCTTTTTTATTTTCATGCATTTTTAAAATAGTTTTTTTTATTGTATTCCTGTCTTCTTACAGCTGATGCTGCTCCTAGAACATCCTATAATATTGAAGAATGAAATACTGGTTGTGCACACATTTACTGAAGATCCTGCAAATACATTTCCATAATGGTTGGAGGATTGTGGCCCTGTCATCCAATATGGAAGACACTTGTAAGATGGAAATAACTGCTGTACAACCTGTCAGAAAATAAGGTTTCTTCCTCTCTTTCTGAAAACTATTTTGTTTGAGAACTCTTGAAACAAAACATTGGAAAATTAGTTTCAATTACACTCACATACCATTTCTTGCAAAACTGAAGTCATTACAGAGGCAGTGCAACAAGTCATTAAATTAATTAAAAAATCACAAGTTTGTGACTTTTCTGTTTCCCTTAACTCTAATTTTTTAAACAATGCTGGCCTGAGTCATGATCTTATGATTATTAGATATTAAGCATTTAAGTAAAACACTGACCTCATGCTGTAATCTGAACACAATGCCCTACAATGAGAGTTGCTCTCCGCTGAGCACTTTTAAATATCTGCCCCTATACTTAGGTGCCCAAGTAGGAAGTGAATTCTTCTGAAATAAGACCTCAGTCCTTGAAAATAAAAACCTAGCCATTTTTTCTCTTTCTTTTTTAGTGAGTTTTTTTTGACATTTATATGGTGTTGGACAGTTCTTTCAGCATCTGCATGCAGATTTCCAGTTTCTGAATGTTACATATTTTCCTACTAAAACTGATTGAAGAGTTTACTCATCTTGCAGTCCTGATGAACATTTCAGGAGCAGGAAATGTCTTTTTACCAAACCTGTGGAAAGTGCTTTACCTACACTGGTTTGGCCATTATTTAATTTGTAGCATGGAAAAAAAAAGGTGAACAGATTGACAAATGGTTGATAGAATAGATGCCACCACGCTATAAAGACCTGTAACCTGCTACTGTGATGCTGACTTTTATAACTTATAAAGTTATAAAGCTCACATTTCTGTATTTTATAGGATTGAATTCTGCTGTCTCAAAATCTGAATTTTTCCAATTTCTTGTTGAATATTTGGTTTTTTTTAATTGTGTGAAGTTGATTTACTAATATTGTAGTTATTTATAAATGCAAAAAAAAAATTAAGAATGTTAGAGATACCACCAATGATGGTCAAATGCTATTACCTATGAGAGATATGACAGTGTTCTCATGATCATATGTTAAATGACAGAGCCATGTGATAAACTGCCATTCTTTAAGGTCTCACAGGCATTCTAAATCTCTTAAGGGTTTGTAAATACCAATTATTTTTAAAAAAAGCAGATCAGCAGAGATGTATTACCAGCTTTCTACCAGCTATGAAATCCCTCACTCAACTGCAAAACAGGACCAGCCTGAAACACAGAGTCGACAGTAGACAGCTGAGGAACAGAAGTATCTTCTGGCTGCACGGATGAATACAGAAGGTTTGTATATCCCCAAAAGAAAAGATTTCCAGCTTCTCACTGGGTATCACAGCACTACCAAGCAGCCTTGAAGGTCCCTGAGATATAATAGTTTAAAGTTTTTAAGCAACTTTAAAATATGTCAATTTTCCCTCTTTCTGAATTTATACATTTGAACAGATTAAAACTAAATTAACCAGAAAAGGAATATACAAGAAATAAAAAAAAAGTAATCCTTTTAAAATATAAAAATATATATGTAGATGTATATAAAAAACTTTGTGGTACTGAGCCAGCAATTTTATGTAATTCTTCCCCTAATATAATAGAGCATAATAAAGAAAAAAATTCAAGGTATCTATGACTTAAAGACTTGTCAGTCACTGAAATCGACTGCTCATAGGGTACTACTAAAAAAATATTAGTACTGATGCAATATTTTATACTCAACTCAGACACTATGCTTTGAGCTAATTACAACACCAGGAACCTAGTCCTGTAACACTGTGATCATGATATTTTCTGCCTTAAATACCTGAAATAAGTTTTTCAGTGTAGTATTAGCTGTGGACAGTAGTTATACATTATCAAGCAACCACATTTGGTTTAAAAATAGTACTGGGAAATATATGCTTTATTTATTTTGCTTTTACAGACTTTTTGTTTTAAAGCCATGATCAGCCACTATGAAGCATTCCCAGTCTCATAAAGAAACCTGTC
This sequence comes from Chlamydotis macqueenii, assembly GCF_036417535.1. Classification (NCBI taxonomy): domain Eukaryota; kingdom Metazoa; phylum Chordata; class Aves; order Otidiformes; family Otididae; genus Chlamydotis; species Chlamydotis macqueenii. The sequence goes on from NC_141560.1 coordinate 29,785,070, forward strand.
TTCTAAAAAAGCAAGTAAATTTCAAATACCGCACAGAAATGTTGTGTGCTTCATCAAGGAAAAAAAAAAATCAAAGGGAGCTTGGAGTAATTAAGTATTGCAGCAATTGATTTTCTCATTAAAATAACTCTTTCCTTTTAATGTAATTTCATTTATCTTCCTGTGCTCATGCCAGCAACAAAAAAGTGACTTTCACCTCTCATGTTAGAAAGTTTGCTGGGTACCCTGGAGAGGGCAAAGAGACCAAATGTGTCTGCAGAATTAGCAAGGAGTCACTAAAGAGAAATACACATCTCAAAGACTATATTGAATCCAGTTGAGGTGGATAGTGATTGAAACTTGCTACTGTAGGACTGTGGTTGAACAAGCTACAAGAAATGTTCTTGTAGGGTTCATTATAATGCAAACTACAAATTCATATGTAATCAACACCATCAACATTAGCAGGAACCATTGTATGTCTGGAAATTTCAGTGCAGAGAAAAGGACTGAAAGAGTAAGAATGCTGATCTACGCTTTCTGCTGAGGTGATCCACCTTATGGAGCAAAGATAAACTGCACTGGAAGAGGCTCCACAGGAAAGCGTTTTTCTAGCATTGTCCATACTGAAACTCTGCTACACATGAAGACTTTCTATTCAGTGCTCCCTTTTCATTAACAGAAAAGAACAAAGATCACGGAAGCAACAAAGGAGAATTGGTGAGTACATTTGCTCTCAACCTTAACAATTCAGCCTACTTCCAAATCCTATTCTGGGACTCTAGAGACAGTTACGAGTATGTACCTTTGCATTCCATCCTCTCCAGAGGGAGAGCTCAGGCTTACTGTCATAGAATAGCTAGAATCATAAAATAGTTAGGGTTGGAAGGGATCTTTAACGGAGATTGTGAAGTAGTGAAATGGGGCTGCCTTACTCTCTCAAGTCTGGATTATTCATTAGCGTCTTCTTGCCTAATACAACCAACAACTAAAGAATCCAGAATGTGATTAAAATTAAAGCAACAGCTAAAAGTCTGTCTTGGTGACAGTGAGATCAGACAACCACCTCTGAGGGTTTGCTCTCTCAGAAGATTGGAATTTGTTCTGATTTGGCTGGGGTTATGAGTTTGAATATACACCTTGGGCTTCATATGATTTTACAAAGCCATGGCAAAACATGACATCTGCCAGAGTGAGGGAAACAGTTGAATAATTTAGCTGATTGGTAATGTTACATGGAGTATTTCACTTCTGGATTGTCACCCTATACTGTTGGATAGTTAGTTGTGACAGAAAGTTTTGCAGTCTCTGAGGATGGAGAAGAGTCCTTTGCAGAAGGACTTAAATGTATTCTTTTTTTTTTTCCTTTCTATTCACTCTAAAAACATACCACTGCACCACTGCAGGTGACCACTCAAGAGATTTTCTCAAGAATATAACATAGCATTTACCTGAATTTTTATTTAATTTTTACTAGACTCCATGGGTCTGTATTTTTTTTTTAATCAAGATCTACTCAACAAGAAATATTTCACCATCTTCAGTTTTGCCACATCATCCAGACCCTGCATACTGCTGTGATGGTTGCCATCATAACTATAGCTGGTCCTCAAGAAAATTATGAGAAATACAGAATTTCTTGCAAGAATGTGGGGCATATCACCTATCTTCAATTAAAGTCCAAGAAAAATCTAGACTGATGTTCACCATTTACATAACTTCATACAGACATTTATTCCATGTCACAAACCAGGCATGTAATGCAACCCAGAAGCCCAAAAACATATGCACCTCAAGTATGAGGATGGTGCATCACATCACAGACTCTACAATCAAATATCCATTCGCTAAAAAAATATGTATTTTAAGGAAGCGCCAAAGTGAGCATTCTTCAGTGCTAAAACACAAGGAAAACAAGATGACTGCTAGAAAGAAATACAAGCCATAAGGATTGTACTGTCATATGCTATATGAAGAGGTCCAATATCAAAACAAAACTGACTTGTGACAGATAATGACAAAAACAATTTGTAAAGGTTTAAACATAAGTCATTAAATAATTACTTTGTGAGGGCTAGATCATGTAACAGGTGTTCAGCACTTTACAATATGTAGTGTGCCCTACTGAGTCAATTAAGTTAATCATCACTCAGTACTTTGCTGTATTAGGCACTTCTGATGAACTTCTAAATTTTATGCAAGATTTTTAGCTAGATCTCACCTTACAAAATAATGGCTTGTAATAAAGTAAGAATCTTTTAGAAACCAAGTTCTTCTTTAGTGGAGCTATCTAACAAGTAACTGAACACTGACAAATTTATTTTTTAGCTCTGAAGGAAGGTTTTTTTTTCTGGTGGACTTCTTTAAGCTTAGAACAAGTGTCATTCCATGGTTTGAAAAAATATTGCACCAGTGAATTAAATATAGAGAAGTGAAGGGGAGACACCATGCCTAGCATTACTAAAAACTGTCTTCTTTTCCAGACAGCATCACAGAAACAGATAAACAAAGAAAAAGGATAAAGATACCAGATCAGAAGCAATATAGTATTTTTAAACAATTTGTTTTCAAAGTGAATTATAAAGAAAGAAACCAAAAGGAAGTTGGAAAAAATCCTAAACAGAGCTTTAAGCAGGCTCTTTACTCCTAAGAAACAAGCTTGTGGAAAAGAGAGAGATTTTTTTTTTTTTTTTTTAAAGTGAGCTGTCTCACCATCGCAGATTTTCCCAAGTTCTTACAACTCTAATTAAAATGTGGTAATTGGTTGTGTTACCTCAATTACCATGATGCATGGACATTGATGCAAAGCGACACCAATTGAATCCCTTGGGTGTTATACCCCAAGGCCATCCCATTTATTGTGGCCTTATTATTTTCAATTATGTGGCTGGATGTACAGCATACTTTCTAGCCAGTGAAGATGGGGGTTTTGCTGGACATACAGTGTAGTGTACACATGGGATGACTCAGGAGAACAAGAGAATTTTTTTTTTTGTCGTGAAGCATAGTAGTCAACTAAGTGATCAGACAAATTAATATTTCAGAGATTTTCAGGAAAATGTGAGAATTACAGCACTTTAACCCAAATTGCCTTAGCTCAAAATCCCCATGTTAAAAGCATGATTAATGCTGTCCTTCAATAATTAGCCCTCTCTATTGTATAACAAAAGAGATTGTCTGCTCTATAAAACAGATATATTTCTCATTCAATGAATAAGCAGTCTGGAGAAAACGCAGTTTCTACAGTCACCAAAAAGGCAGGGATACAGAATTGCAACTTAAGAAGTAATATTCATTAGAAACCACACGTTTGTCTCTCTCCCAGCCACAGCAGTACAACAGTTTTATATACTCCAGCATTGGTAAAACAGTCCCAGAAAAGCGAATTTCCACAGTCACCTCACTGTAGCTTTCTATACAGAGACATCTGACCTGCACAGGACATCCCCAAACTGTGAACATTTGTAGTGGCTGGAATAATCCACTGAGGCTAAACACATAACTTACATTGGGTATACCACTAGCTGAGCAAAAGATTAAAAAAAAAAAAAAAAGCATAAAACCACTTATATATTTCCACTTCGACTTAACAGTTGTAAACTTGTGGGCATGGCCATGACTGAGTCTGTCCCAAATCCTTTTTTAAACTGTTCAGTTTTCCAAGTAGACTAGGTCCTCTAAAGGGAAGTGTGTCATGAGTTAAAGCTTCTCCAGCTGTTGAGCAGGGATTTTAGATGGCAATTTTGGGTTTAGTTGACTAAAGATTGTTACTATTGCAGTTCCAATTGCCAGACAGTCTCCTTTTTCTTTTAAGATGATTGCTAGCAGGGTCTTGTTAGGCAAACCATAAGGCATCTGTGTAACTCTGAAGCTAAAATTTAGGCGACATATAACATTATATCAGCAAACTAAGGAATGATAAATCTGGAGGAAAAGAATTTACCACAAAAAAAACCAGATGGGGGAAATAAAAACCTCTTTTGCTAAAACAGATTAGGACTGCTTCCAGTAACAGACAAGTGTCCTACTGTTTTTTAAAAGTAATCTTTGGCTTTTTTTCATTGTATGAATACTTCATTCTTTATAGCTCGATTAACCTACTGAATCTAACCCCATTTCATCCTTCTGGAGTGATTCTTATCAATAATTTCACATTCTAGACATAACTTCTGGTTTATGAGAAGGACATGTTTTACCAGACTTTAGGTGCTTGTAGTATGTGTTAATGTCTTCTTATTTGTAAACTTACGGTGCACTTTTGCTATTGCAAAAGTTCAACAAAATTAAACATTGCTGAAAACCATCAATGAAGACAAACAATTAAAAAGAAACCTAGAAGCCTTCTGTGGTCAATTCCAGCATACCTTTGTAATGCTGTAAGAGGCCCAGATAAATGACTGAATGCAACAAGTGTCAGAAACAGGACAAAGGAAAATCCTAGTACACAAATTAAGAAGACAGCAGAAGATGCAAGTGGCTCTCGTACTTATATCAAGCAATATAATCATTTGGGCTATCTTTTTTTTACTGTCAGCAAGTCAGATGCCATGAATGAGTCAGATGCCATCAGAGTACAAAAGCATCTCATTTGTTTTCATAAATTACAGTATTTTGTGGGCAACCACAAATAAAGAGTTGTTACCAAGGGATACTGTTTATGTGCCAAGACTGGCACACCATCAAATACAGAGAGATAGGGAAGCAGAAGAAACAGTCCTGGTACCTACCCAAGAAGTGACTACACAGGAACTGAGTGAAAAGGAAGGCTAGAACAGCTAACTAAGGCCAGGGAAGACAAAGAAGCTTGAATCCTACAGTGGCTAGGGAATCTTTAAATATTGAGAATACAGATAGTTTCATCAACATGAGAAACTTGTAGATATTGACATACTTTAAAGAATCATATTTTTATAAACAAGTCTAAGATGAGAGGTTCCAAAACAAAACAGCCCACAGTGAAAATTAGATGAGCATCATTATAGCTCTAAATGGCTGCCATTTCTCAGCAGAAAGAATGGTATGCCGCCTGTGCAGCGAAAGTCAGCTCAGTCCAGCAAATAACTCCAGACTACCTCAGGCCAAGTGGGAGCAAAGCAGCATGCACCTTGTGAGGTTCCAAGTGTCCGGGTACCAAGCAAGGTGCAGTGCTCCTACCCTCACCATGCCTTAACTCCTGATACATTGCAATTCCAAACAGAAACACAAGACTTACTTTGCTCCTGCTGCAAGAGCAGTGCCAAGCTCTAATTAGCTCATAACAATTTATTTAGAGCGACTGCAGCTACAAACAGCAGCTGCTCACATGCAGAAGGAGATAATATGCTTTCACTACAGTGACTTGGAACTCTGTTCAGCTCTCTCTAAGCTATCTCACAAATGCAACTTGTTTCTGTTACAAGTTCAACAGCAAATATATATTTACTACCACAAAATGATAAGTTTTGTAGATGAAAAAGGCAGTTCATCTTTGCAGTGCTTTACCTTTTACAGAAATACAGTAGAAACCCAGTCCAGTCTCTCTTGGGCAGTTATAGACCCAACAGATACTCAGCCTCTAGCAACTAAAATTCAGGATTCTGAGAACTATTTTTTGGTTTGGCTGTTGCCAAACATGTTTGTTCTTGAAGCTCCAAAATTCAACTCTTTTTTCTACTGCTGGTCAGCTCATCAAACACTTTGTATAGCACTAATCAACAGTTTAGTAGAGCTATTGATGTAATGTATTAGCAATATGACTAAAAATATTCTGAAGGTGGAACTATCACAAAAATGTAACCAGTGTTTCTCAAGAGAATTAAAAAGCTTTACTAGTATATTTTCTTTCTTTGTTTAACCATCTTTCCTATTCCTCAGTTTCATAGGTATCTTCTAGCCCATTCACTTGCCCATATTTCACTGCTGATTTCTGTTCTCATTTCTTGCTCTCACAGATTCATTACCACCAAAACTCAAGAATGCTATCTCTCTGGTACTGGTGAGATGACATTTGTCTTCTTTTATTTCTTGACTTTCTTCTCATATAAATGTGAATGTATTGTTTACAACTCCTACCTCCAGTTTCTATTCAGCTTCATTCTGGATCCTCACTTATTCTGCTTCTTCCTTTAATTCCACTGAAATTTCTGTAATATTTTATCCTGATTTTTATTTTATCAGCTTCTGTTTTACTTTTAACTCTACTTCATCAAATTCTCAACAAATTACTGCATTCGATTTTTCTGCTCCCTAGATTCTTTTTGTGCCTCCTCTGTGTTTTTTTGCTAACCATACTTCATTCATTGTCTGCTTTACACCGGACTCAAATAAGCCTTTTTCCTTACCTGCTTCCCTTTCTCCTTTTTAGATGATAATATACATTCAGGTACCTGCAGTTCCCATCTCTGGACTGAGGGCTCAGGTAAACTCCTTTGCATCTAACCCCGCTGTTCTACCTGTCTGTTAAATATCTCCTTCTTAGTGTCCATTAACACAAACTAAGAACAGATAAAATGGAACTCTTGCTCTGTCCTCCCTAGATCTCTTTTCTTCATGCTCTGTCAGTATGACTGTTCTCCCTCTGGTAATCTGCATCAGCTACGATATCTGCAGCTCTCACTAGCTCTATGAAAGGAATCTTAGTATCATTAAGATTTGACCTTTTTCTGCTGGTCATATAGAGAAAGCTTTTAGCTGATCTCCTTGGTGGTTTCCAACAGCATTCCTCTTCAGCTGATACTTCCCTCTCTGCACATAGAGGCATAAGGAAAGACTGAAAAAATAATATTTTCTCTATACCCTTGTACAATCACATGTAGCTTCATAATTTTTACACTTCTTACAACCAGATCAAATTTTTGAGGGCTTAACTGACTCTCCCCAATTATCTGGGCTTCTTACATTGTCAGTTGACTACTCCCATGCTTATAACAGCAATGTTGACACACCATCAGCTTTTCAGTGATGTCTTCCTTCCATGTTGCCTCATACAGAGACATGCCCCTTTTGACTTGGCCTGAAAGTCTATTCAAACCTTGTTCCTTCCTCAGATCCCATTTCTATCTCATTACTTAAAGCAAAACATCCAATAAATCAAACAGGCAGAGGAGCACTCCTACTTTATGACATTTGATAAAGGTAGACAGGCAACCAGTGATGATTACCTTCAATGCTTCACTCCTCCACAGCATCCTCCTCACTAACTCACCATTTGTTGGCCCATTTAGACTAATAGTATTTTCACTCAGGAACTGCTGGTGTTTCTGAATAATGTCTTGTATATCATAACTGATCAAGAGAATTACAGCTTCTGTTATTTTTGTAAAGGAACTTCTTTAACAAAAAAGAAGTCAAAAAGCAGTATTTCAGTGTTAGTCAGATAATTGTTAGGAAGCATGTAAGTGTCAAGCATTTTTTCCTTTTATTTGCTTGATATGAACCTAAAAAATTATGTAAGCTAAATATATGTCACTTGTTCTCAAATCTCTTTGAGGCTCTTCAATATATGCACTACATAGGGTTATCATTGCTGTCAGTGTAGCCGCAGTACACAGACTTCAGCATTATGAGAGTAGCACAAAACATGCTGAGCCAATTCATCCATTACAGTCAATGGTGTAACAGTAGGGATTATTTTGTTCCCCCTATGGTTTATTGTTTAAATGTAGATACTGCATTGTAATATAGTTTTATGCTGTAGAAAACCTGTCTAATTTATGCCACTTAATGGAAGGTTTAAGCAGAGTGCTATTTTGCCTCTTAGGAATCATTTCCCTGAGATAAAAGCAAATGAATGCATTTTACTTATATTCAAATAACACAGAATTGTATATTAATCACATACCCATGGCATTCTATGAGAAATATACATCTACCGCTGGGTTGCTAATTAAAACCAGTCTTACTTACACAGAAAAGATTTTTTTTCTGAAATATATTTACAATTACTGAAATATGTTTCTGGGCCCAATTCAGTTAGGTACTGAGCAGCTTATGAATAGGAGAAGATTGTTTTCATTACTTGATAGGATCAGATGTGATCAGGTGAAATATCCAGCACATGTAACACCTATATTGTGAGTTTATCTTATTAATTAATTTTGTCCATAGAATACAATGCTTTGTGAAAAACTAAAGCTTCACTTGTTGGCAGTAAAGACTAGGAACGGCGTCTTCAACCAGAAGAAAACACTGAGAGGAATGTGTTTGTCTTGCACTGAAAAAGTGTCTCTCATGAAGAACGAAACCACATGACATCTTTTTAAAGCAAGCATCACTCACCGAGTCTTTTTCCAATCTCTTCTGTAGCCTTGTTTGCCACTGGACAGCTTGCATGACAATGGCTTCCCACCTCCTCTCAAGGTTCACGATTATCAACTGCATGGACTGGTGATCTGCATTTAAGTTGCAGGTCTCCTGGTCATCCAGGAGGTGCTGGCATAATCGCAGCACAGAGGCTACCCCACGACGTCTCTGTTTGATCTCACAGCATAGAGACTGCAGGACAGACAAACAACAGATGTCAGTGTGGAATACTTTGCAAATTAAAACATTAACTATTATCTGATATTTAACAGTGCCCAATTTCTGTCTTACAATAGTTTTTTCAGCTTTTCCATAAATTCCCATACTTAGCGTCAAAGCGTGATGTTTTATTTTCAGATAAACACAGTCTTAATCTTAATAGCACAGAAGCAGTAAAGCTACTTTCAGTCTCCTTCAAACAAATGCCATGCATAGCTAACTGTCTCAACAATGTTGAAAGTTTTATGATGTAGACTGGTTTATTCTTCCTTTTTTTTTTTTTTTTTCATTCAACTGGGGCACATCTGAAATATGTTACCCTGACAGTAATCAGCTTCAGAAATTCTTCAGGAAAAGATGTATTCATTGTACTCATGCAATGATAATATATATATTTTTAGAAAAAACAATAGAAATTATGGATCTTATGTACCCTGACAGAGAAGAAACCTTAAGGAAGGAGAAAATTCAGTATAAAATTCTTTACAGATGTTTTTTGTTATCATAAAATATTTCCAGGGTGGTTCCATATTCAAGTAAATGTAGGAATACCGTGATGACTGTATCTTTCTTACAGATGAGTTATTCACTGCATTTATTTCACCATACCAGTTCCAGTGCTACCAAGAATGCAGTCTGATGTGAACTGCATGATGGGTGACAATTGCTAAGCCCTAATATTGCTGAATATTGATGAGAGCCAGGATTCGTTGGTTCTACACCAGAAACCTAAGTAAGTACACTGAGAATCTCATTGAACAGCAGTATAAATAATGCATCCTACATGCCAAAGCTTTATAAAGAGAGATCTACCACCCGAAAGCAGTTAATGGCATGGGATGCTTTCAGGCATGGTTTTATCCACAATCACACTCTACTGTCACTCAACATCAGATCAGGATTTTATTAACTTATAATGTGTTTTAACAATAATATCTATGAAGCTGTGGTACAGAAGGCACAAATGCATCTGAGGACGGTTGCTTCAGCTCAACTTCTGAGATCCTATACTTTTATAACATTGCATGGTTTAAGTATTCAACTGTTATCATAGGCCTGTGCTACTCCTGAATTTAACAGGACTGTGCTCCACACATGGGAGCCCTTTAGATAATTTAAACTGTAACTTGCCAACATCTGTTTCCCTCTGTGGGATGCCACAGATGAAAGTGCATGACCCCATGAGAAAATGTGAACTATCATCTTTTTAAAAGATGGGGTATTTGCCTTTAAGCTTCCACTTAATCATAATAAGCAAAGAAAAAAAGCCACTGCATCTCTTAAAGCTGTTCACAAGCATTAACTGATAAAAAATCAGGACCTGCCATGCTGAATTTTATTAGCAAAGCAATAACATTCTATACAAAGTGAATTCAAGTTCTAGATTTTCATACCACTTTTTCTTTAAAAATTGAAATTTACACTTAGCAATGTTGTACCTCAAAGGAGCATTTTGCTGCTGGAAGTATGTGCTTGATCAGTAACACCAAGCTGAAAGTTTGAAGCAAAACATTGGTATACACATCTAAAAATATATATCTTTTCTTTGCCTACGGATAGTGTGCAAGCAATTTTTTTTTTATTCAAAGCCTTCAAGAGAAATGATGATTAAACCTGCAAATGTAGCTGAATTACTTATCTACTTTCATTGGCACAATTGAGCCATTCTAACAGTTAACAGATTGCTTATTAATCAACAAGGGTAAACAAGACAATGCAATCTCATTTAAAGCAGAAGTTTTAATGCCTAAAAGTATTTGTGTTCAAAATGTTAATCCTGATAAGGCTTCATTAGAAGATGTCTTAAAATGATTAAGCACATTTCATTGTAAAGTACACTGAGTAGTATATCAGCAGGTGGACATTTCATACAGATGTTCCACTTATTGATATAATGCATTCTACAGCTATTTAAATTACCCTAACTCTGTAACAGCTAGAATTCTATTACTTCTGTAATGAGAGAACCCTGTACCTTTAATATTTCTGAATTTTAAATAAGGTGAATGACAAATTCCCAAACCACTATTTATGGCAAAATATGACCAGGAATTTTATTATTCAATTTATACCAGAGCTGCATTTTCACTTATGTTTCCTGAACTTGCCCTTATTTATTTTGCTAGAGTTCATTACTAATTTCCTACATAGTTCTTGATGTAACCACCACGTCTGGCACATTGCCTTTCTGACGCCTAATGTCATTAGCCTAATGTCACAAGAGAAAAAACCCAAACCAAACCAAATTAAACCAAACCAAAAAATCTACCTAAAGATAAACTCAGGGTTCTTACTTTACATTTTATAACAGCTAAGTAATACCATCCTATGGGAGCGATGGTAAGTTATATACTGATGGCATTAACTTCATGGAACACAGCTCAGAATCTGGCCCCATAACACGAACTTACTCTGATCTATCTGATTATGTCATCCTTTATAAATATTGTTCATTTTTGATACAATACCATATAATATGATGAAGTAAGGAGTATTTCATTCATAAGCCATTACATGGGAGTTTAAGTGAGGCCTTTACATTGCATTATCTGCGAGTAGAGCTACAAGCATCCAAGTCATTTCTAATTTACATCAGTTTTACACCAGCATAATAACAGTAGCGTTACTGAAGCTATTGCTGATTTACATGGCTGTGACAGTACAATTAGGCCTATGGCACCTTTGTTTCAATTTTATTACATGATATTATGGTTAATATTAAACAGGAGAAGAATGAAGTGCTTGTACCTAACGGCATGTTGAAAGAGTTGGCTGCAGCAACAACACTTTAAAAGCCAGAGAACTTAATCATGTAAAGACATCTTTAAACCCTATATAATAGCACTAGCAATAATGACTCTAAGCAGTATTAGGGTCTGGTATACAGCGTCCTAAAGAGATACAATAATTGTCTGTATCCTGTGACATGACATCTCACAGTGTTGTATATCCATCCATGTTCTGCTGTTGTTAAAATGGCATACTTCTCTAAAAACCTGTCAAAATGTCAATTGTACATGCAAAGTATGCATCCAGGACCATGGTCCCTTTAATTATTTTCAAGGTACATTGTGAATTATCAGCTATAATTAATGATTAATAAAAAAAGGAAAATTAAAATTATGAGTATCTACTGAGACTTGGGTCTGATGGTTCACAGCTGCTACAGTAAGCTACTGGGTACCTGACGGTTCAGAAAGTTAGGAAGTTATCTAACAGTAGGCTGAGGAGCATCACTTGGGCTCACTTAGTCTCTTGTGTGTGCAGAAGATTTGCTGAAGTACAGATTAAGAGATCAGAGACTTTTGATTGTGGCTCCTCATACGATAATGTGTCTGTTGAGCTGTGGTAACTCTAAATACAATCCAAACCTTGGCAAATGCGGGAGAAACACATTCACTTAAATAATTTGCAGTGAGACTTAAATGAATGTATTGGACTTTTTTTTTTGCTGCAGACTAAGACTATACACAGTAACTGCTGCTGCTGTGTATGAACTTGACTTTGTGTCCGAGTCCTTTGCTTTGCAACAGATACTCTGATAACATGGAAGTGTTAGTCATTTTAATGTTATTACGAGTCATATTTTCCCATACTGAGGATTTCTGTCTGTGCTGTTAGAATCTTGAAAGATTTTTCTTCCCTCTGCCTACTTCTATTTTCAGTGCTTTGAAGTTATCACCTGCATAGCTAAAAAGGGCTAGCTGAAACTACTTTCACAGCTTGTTAATACCATGCCTTAAATCATCTGGAAAAGCCCCTGCCGAGTCAAATGACATCAAACACTCTTTCCAAGCCATGGGCTAATGGCACTATCTATGGGGATGGAAGTAGCCATGATCTGAACAGAAGGTGCTCTGCATAGCTGCGTGACTCCTAAGTGAATGGCATATGACCAGAAACACGCGTGCAGCTTTAGGCAGTGCCAGAGAGTGCGGGAGGCATAGAAAAGTGGGAACTTGAGGGGTGTTAGAGCCCCTCAAGCTGCAATCCCCCTCCATCCCTCAGCCTTCCTACAGTGTATTGGTGCTTGAGCCAGACTGCGCTGCCTGCTCTGCATGACTGAAAGACATGGATAGAAAGTTGGTTTTCTCACACAACATGGTAGATGAGTTGGCCACTGAAGCACTGTTATATCAAGGTTCTTGAGCAGGTGTTTAATAGTAATTGTTCAAAAGTACTAAGGTTCTCAATTAATTCAGTGGGACTTCTTGTGCTTTAAAAAAGCTTCAAACTCAGTTTAAGATTAGTTTAGCTCACTTAAATCCACATAATACGCATATAATTGCCACATAAAATGTTGAGATATGATTTTTGTGGCATCATTTATTGCATACTGTTTGGGGAATTATTTTTTTATGTAATCTGAAGTTCTTTCAACCATTTCCATCTTTCCTGCTTTCATTCTGCAATTAGGAATAATGAAGGTCCAAGTGGAGGTGCACAGAGCTTTGAAAATAGTTAAAAGATGACAAATCGTAACTTACTTAGATGGATTTTCTTTGTGCTTTCAGGTTCAGAAGAAATGCCAAGGTATACTGAGACAAATGCTATTTCTAAGCTTAAGTTGTGTTTCCATGTATGAGCCATACTGGGAGGTTTTAGGAAAGCAAAAGAAGCTCGACTGCAGACAAATCTGGAACGACCAGATACAAGGGGAAGTTTCTATCTAACCTTGGTCTGTTAAAGGCTTACTCTTTCTCCTTGTTATAGCATGTGAGCATGTGAGGGAGGGAATGACACCTTCCTACTGCATCAGTTGTCGCCTGATGGAAGACAAAGTGAAGACAGAACTGTTGTTATTTAGTACAACAGCCATACACAGAAATGAAGGCAAAATATGAGAATGGAAGCTACCCTTCTGAGTACAACAATCAAACTGAAACTCTTAAAAAAATGTAATTTACCTTCTTACGTCTGATTTTTGGCTAGTGCAGCACTTCAGTGTTCAAAAGTGCTAATGTAAAGCTATTAAGTATCATGGCTAACAGCACTAATACACTAATAAAGGGAAAACAGGAAACAATATGCTCACAAATGTTGGGTAAAATGTAGTTTTCAATGTTTTCTGTGAAACAGCAATGCCTGTTGGAACTTCTCTTGGGGTGATGCACTCCTGTATTTCAAATTCCATTCTTACAGGACACATGGCGAAAATAAGAATTTCTGTTTCTGAATGAAAAAGACAACCAATAATTCCTAAAACAATATTAGTAAGAGAGTAATTCCTCAAAATAAAAAAGCAAAATGACAAAGACAGGAAATGAATGATGACTTGTCATCTTTTAGAAAAACACTGCCAAATCTGTGTGCTTTTGCTGATTTCAAGGTTAAAAGAAAATGTCACCTAGTATGGGAACTCTACTCAGTTGCATACTGTGGGACTTAATCTACACTGAAGCTAAATATTCTATAAGTATGCAGTGAAGTGCAAAAAACAGCAATTGAAAAATGACATGATTAAATGGCACAACATGCAATCATTTGCTCTCAATTATATCAATGTATCTTCTTCATTTCAAGGAGTCAGGCAGAAATATTGTTTTTTAAATGCCTCTATTAAATTGGGCACCAATAATAAAATAGATGAGAGTCCTAATAAGCTCATTTATGTAACATACATCACACACCACAAAACTATTCTCTCCAAACGGGTTTGTTCATAGATTTGTCTCCTGTTTGTCACCAGTCTCGGCTATATTAAAAGATTTTAAAGGCACAAGGCTTGCAGACCATTCAGTGGAAAACCTTTGTACTTAACCCTTGAGAGATCTTTAATGTTAATTATGGAAAAAGTATTGATATAATATCTTTGCTGTCACATTTTATTACAATGATGGTCACAACAGAATCTGGGACTGACATTTTAGAAATATCATCTAATTGCAAGTCAGAAACACAGAATGACAGTTTAAAGTAGAATATGACTTCTTTCAAAACAGCAAACTGGATCTCTCTATTTTAAAGCCCTACTTTTAATAGCATTACAACCACTAAATTGCTACACTGATCATATCTCTCTCTAACTCAGTGCTTAGCTAAGTCTTATGATACTTCTCTTACAAATCTGAGCACATTTCACACACCTATATTCCTTGTGAACTGTATCTGTTTATACACACATTAAAAATGGCAATGAACTAATAGGAAAAAAATACTACATTTTTGTACTGGCTTCAAGAATCTACACAGGTGCTTACATTCTACAGATAATCAAGTGGTTATATTAATTCCTTCTTTTCACTAACATTAAAAAATTACATGGGAATTTGTGTTTATTTGCAACCAATAATGCAAATAAATTTGTTAATTAGGTAAATATAGTTATTTTAAATAAAAGATTTACTTTAAAATAGCATTCTAAAAGTACCTGGGTTCTTTCCCATTTTTTCTAGATGTACAATATATGCATTAAAAACAGTAACAATCCAGAATAGATGCTTCTAGGCTCATTCCATAAAAGCTGCTATTACAGCTGTACAACATTCTTTAATTTCTTTGTTCTATTCCTTATGCTTGTTTAAGTACTTCAAAATATTTGTTTGCAAGAATATAGTTCAATGGTCTGATATTTAGCTCATATTCCCATGTAACTAGTAATATATAATATACTTGTTTTCATAAATTAAAAACACTATTAACATTCCAGACATATAAAACAATATGAAGATTAAGTTACTATAAAAGAAACTATAATAGCTTACAGATTGCTGGTATCATTACTAAAGCACTGGTATCTATTACAGTGTCTCCCTGGAATAAAGAATGCACTTTTGGCAATAATCTGTTAAAAAAGTGCTCATTATTGTTAAGATGCTCCTATCTTAGCTCTAAACTAGTGTGCAATTACAGGAAGGTAACTTTTAAAAATAAAAGAAAAACAATGTTGGATATAAATTTATCTTCGCTACTGAAATACAACACAGCTTTTGCAAGTCTTATTTTTCTTGTTTTTCATACAGAGGACTAATTAGATTCATTTTCACACTGAAATATTTTAGAGCCATTTACTCCACACTGCAAAGTTGGGGTTAACTTAGTTCCAGGGAATAAGCCAAGTCATTCAGACAGAGGAGCCAGACGTGATGGCAGGAGGATCCATTTTTCTAGTCTGGCACTGTTTGTGTTTATAAATGCCTTTGGTTCGTGCCCTCTTTTCATTCAATTTGAGAAGTTCTCTTCCCAGAGAAATAAAATCAACAGAGAAATATTGAAAGAAGTGGCACAATTTGCTAAGGCTTCTTTTTTTTTGCCCCCAGAAAATGCAAAAATGAAAGTAGGGAAAGCATCAGACAGCTAGGATTGCAAAGAATCCTAAACCACACTACGTGAAAATTCATTTGCCTGTAGTCGACATTATGAACTTGAATTTTTGCTGGGCAGATACCACGCTGGGCAGAGTTTCAAATGAATGTATGTGGAAGTTCAAGAGATTCAATGAGTTAAGGTAAGTTAGGCTCAACTTTACTTCCAGTTGTTGGAATTCACTTAGAATTACAGCTTAAAAGAAATCTAGACATTTCTCATCACACATTATATGCCAAGAAATTCCCTCCAGTTGCCTAAAACCTGTTAGGTATCAGAATTTCAGCAGTGTTTACTGTACAGTTAAAACTGTTAAAACTTTGTATCCTGCCTCAGGGCTATATAAGAAGCTTTAAAGGAAAAACTTCCTTGCATGGATGTACATCAATACCTGTAAACCTCAGGGTGAGGTTCAGATGTTAACTTTGTACTTACTCCCTTTCTTAATCTTGTTCCCCCACAGATGGTAGACATTCATTGTCGCTGTCCCTGTGCAATGGGCCTGGTATATTCTGAAATGTAGTGAGAATTTACCCTATTCTGAATTACAGGAAAAAAACATCCTGCAGTGCATTGGTATAATCTTTTTATGGGAAAGTGGTAAACATAAAATAAACCAAACTAATCTTTTGGAGACTTCAGGACAGGCAGGGTGATAGGAAAGGGAAAATAAACACATCTAATGAGTAATGAAAAAGAGATTTCCTTTGGCTTTTTTCTTGTCTCAGTGAAGCAAATTCAGCCTGGATTCAAAAATCCACAGCTTGAGCTGCTTCGGGGTAAACAGAGGAAAAAGTATAATGGTGCTTTCATGTGGATCGGTGTAGGCACAAGGACAACAAACAGTTTTTTTTCTAGAAATGGTGTTCCTCATCTTATTTCAAAAAAGCAATGCATCCTCAGAATTGATATATCATTATGTTCATTCTTTTGCCATATCTTAATCATAAATATACACACTGACACACATTTTTTGGTTTCAGCTCAAGACAAAACTAAAAGTCCCCAACAAGAGAAGTTACTCGCAGCAGAATCAACCAGAGCAGCACTGCGATGAGGTAGGTTCATTCATATCCCAAGTAGGCTAGCCTATCTTACTTGCACAAGTAAGTTTTAAGCAAGTGTTTGCATAAACGTGTTACATTTTAAATTAACATTAACTTGCCTCCTGTACAAGTTAGGCAGACATGACTTTGACATGTACAGCTTAGCCCCAGGGCTAGAAAGTGGCTAGAACTAGAGGTGAGGACAGAAGCAGGTGATGTGGTCAAGATGAACTGTGAATGGCGGTCAAAAAGCTAAGGGTTGTCAAAAGCCAAATGTCTGGATGAGGTGACGGTTTGCGTATGATGGTCTTAGAGGCTCAGCATTACTCATATTATTGCACCTTCAGCTGCCATTCTTCCATTGCCTGGACAACAGGACTGGGGTAAGAAGATTAATAAGATGAAAGCAAAGCGGGCATAAAACAGGCTTTCTCTCCTTCACTAAAGCTTAGTGAACATAATGAGGTTCCTCTTATTGTGCCCAAAACATGAAAATAAGCATCACTGCAATAAAGGGAAAGGTGGTGCACTACAAATGTCATTGCATCACTAGCCATTGGCAAAATGCACAGAAAATCCATCAGATTAGATGCCAGGCCTTCACTTTTATTCTGAGGTGAGGAAATGCAGCACTTTCCTAACAGATCAGTAAGGGAATCATTCTGCAAAGGACAGGAATTCGCATACTTTTTTTTTTTTCCATTGACTTTATGCAGCAAGCATAATGTAAGCCACTTTGCTGTCTCTAGTAATACTTTGCCAGTCTGTAAATCCCATTCCTGACTGACATCTCATACTTGTGATACATCATATACCTGATACGGATTGCAATAGCACTTCAGAAGGTATACTGAAGGCCTGTTCTTTTTACAGTCATATTCTTGCTCATGAATTACACCTTACCTTGCAAATAATTCTACTAAAATCAATGGGTTTCCTGGCAGTATGAAATTATTTTTAGTGTGAGTAAAGATACTAATGCAGTCTATAATACTATTCCCTATTGGGACTATGATCTATTAACTTACATGCAAAAATGAAATTTGTGAAACTTGTCCAGTACTGATACCAAAATTAGGCAACGGTCTACTACATCAATGATCCACCAATTAAATAAAAACTTCATTAGCAAGATTAATGGCTCCAGAGAACACTATTCAATCAATAATCCACTAATATTGGAGTTTTGCACCTGAAAATGCAACGCTATAGCTCCAAAGGAGCAGTTATAGACAATCAAATAAATCATATAATCACGTACAGTAGTACAAAGTGGACGTTAATAGAGACAGTACAGTGAATTTTTGTTACATCTCTTTTATTTCCAGTCCACGCTGTACTTGTTTTTTTATACATTATCACTAACAAAGGAAATTAAGCTTAAAGACCAACCAAAGTCACCAAAAGATTCAGCGTATTGCTGTATCTGTGCTCTGCAGAACTTTCCTGCTATTCTTTCTGCTACTACAATAACCTCCGTCTCACACCCCACTCTTAGTCCAGAAGCCTGTTGGGACTGCTGAATTAGAGCTGCATGCAGATACTTCATGATACCTTTTTGGAACCCTGCAGCATGTCCTGGCCATGACCATCCCTAGCGGCTGGGTCTTCTGTGTCCCTTTCTTTCCCCCAGCAAAGGAAGCACTTGTGAGGCAAAATGGTTTTAGACAACTAGATAGTGTTTATAATTAATTTTGAGATTTTTGAGTAATTAAAAACTAAATAATCATGTAAAAAAACCTCAGAGAATTCACAGGTCAAGCTTCACAGTCCAAATGGGATGATGGAATGAAAGCTGCTATCCCACATGGGATATTTAGTCCTAAATGGGAACTATAAATTGTATATTTTGCCTTAAATAGGGACAGCTTATTGAAACACAAACTGGACTTTCTTTCAGTAAGAAATAAGTATATTAAATAAAAATTTGAGATACATTTGAGCATATTAAGTACATATATTAAGTATATTTGAGTACCATGTGTGGGGGTGTGTGTGTATACATATATAGTATTGAGTGTTGATATTTGAGTATATTAAAATAAAATTATAGCTATAAAACCACATATTGTATTAGGGCCAAAATATTACAGTTTTGGCAAAAAATATGCAGAGTTTACTATAAAAAGGTGGCTTCTCATTTAAGTGGTCTACAGAAGTGTTGCTTTGGGATGGTGGGTCATGTAAATTCAAAATGAGTTTGCTTCAAACCACTATAAGTGGCATCTGGCTACATTTGACTTTGGAATCCTATCTGGTTTTAATAAGATTTAATACTGTATGCCTTCCTGTTTGTTAGAATTTAATCTAAACAAAATTTGGGTAAACATTTCTTCATCTGTGAAAAGATTTAGGGCTCTGAAGTCTTACTCTTTTTGAGAAATTTATTAAAATTATTACAATTTTTTTTTTTTAAATCATCTTAGAGGTATAAAAAGGATTAAATTCTGCTTGACTTCTTTTGGACATTCTATTTGAAACTATTTTGCATACTTTTGTTACATGCACATTGAATTTCTGTAATTCTTTGATTGCAGCTCTGCCAGGAACATCATTCCAGAAATTGTAAAGGATCCAAAATGCAGTAGCAAAAGTGATTCCTGGCTCCTGTAGCAACAGCCAGCACTTTTCTCCAGTTTCTGAGTCTCCAAACCTTTACTCAAAGTTAATATTTTTCTTAGATTTCAGTTTGCCCATAATCTTATATGCTCCCAAACTCACTTGGGTTTTATTTGATAGAACTATGTTTAACTGAATTGTTTGTGCAGTGCTGACTCTTATGCAAACTTTTTGGTTAAAATGAAGAGCATCATAAGAAGTACCAATTAACTGATTGATTATTAATTACCAATGCAACCTATATTGTTTAATCAGAAAGTTCGGTTGCTTTAGGCATTGGAGAAATGGTGCTGAGAAATACTTTTTTTAAAAAAATGACATTACATCATCTGATGTGCTCAGTCACAAATTTAGTAGAAGATGAACATATACACTTCTGAGTGAGTCTAGTCACTAGAAATATTTACAAGCATCAGATAATTTGCACTGTTTACAAGGCAAACAGAAATGGTCACAAATACTACTAGCTATGCAATTCAATAGAACATTGACTTTTAGAAATATTAAATGATAAAATGTTTCCAACTTTTTTTTTTGTACAAAAAAAAAAGGAGTCTGATTTTTAAAATTAATACATTGACCAAAGTCAATGAGAACCACAAGCTTTCAGTACTGCTGAAAATCAGGTCTCTCCTTTTTTAAAGACCCAAATACAGATTTAGGAGACATGTATGACAATATACATAGCATGCTGCTTCAAATAAAACCAGATCAGAAAACTACAAGAAACGCAGCTTTATTATAGTCAAATAACACAATTTATCAGAAAACCTCTGATAAAATCCTGTTCCCTCTCCAAATTTTTTTTTTCCAAACCTGGAGACCAGGGTCCTTTATAAATCTGGCTACTGAGAGCAATAGCAGCTTTCTAAGTTCTACATGATTGAGAAGGGATTCTGAGATTCTGAGACAGATATTCATAAGTCTAAGCTTCTTCTTGAGTAGCTGATCTGTGAGCCAAAGCCATAACAACTACCTTTTTGATGCTGACGGGTCATTTCCCTGTACTGAACACTTAAAGTCATAAGTTTTATTGCAAGTGACAGAAATATATGACTAATTATTTAGGTGCTCTTGCTGTCTTTTGGAGGGCATTTTGTAGAGAAAACAGCATGCTTTTTGAAGTTCCAGACACATAAAAGCAAATGTGGCAGAACATTTCTACTTACAAGCCAACAAGCACACAAATCTCTGGCTAGATCTTACTCAAATGAGATTTACTAAAACTTTCATGAAAGAATGTGAATTCTTTTTATTATTGCTTCTCATTCTTTCCCGCTCCAAGTCTCTCCTGACCCACAAAATTGCCATACATCATTAGGTTAGGAAATCAGTTGTGCCAATTATTAGTCTCATGACATTAGGTCTTTCAGCTGCCAGAATTATGTGTTTACCTGAGAATCTTGTATTTCATTTAAAAAGTATGTATCTGGTTCTGGCCCTCATCGTTTCAGTGAAAAGCTAGGAAACATGAACTCGAGGGACCCAAAAGGCAGAGCAGAAATAAAAAGGATGAATAAATAAAACAAATGTATGTTCATAGTTATGACGATCTCATGAATTTTAAGTCAATCTCTTGATTTTCTTAGTCCAGACTCATGGGCTTTTCATGTTGCAACAGAAGAAAACAAACCAGGAGTAAAACACGCACACTTCCCCCTTTACAGCTAGGCAACTTGTGTTGGCTTTTTCCCCCTTCTCGACAGCAGCCTGGGTGAAGCTGTACTTGGAAGCTCACTTAATGCTGCTGTGGAATGACCAGCAAGTGTCACTATAGACTGAAGCAAAGTTTGTGCCTCTTGTTTGTAGCTAAATATGAAAATGTTTGAGGCCGCCAAGAGCACTGAAAGTTGGTGGAATGAGTGACAAAATGGCTCTGCAGACTGGCTGCACATTTTGTTGCACAGAGATCGCTGGGCTGACCAAAGTATACCACATAGTTTCCACAAAACCAAGAAATACAAGGCCTTATGTAAGCTGGGTAATGACCTTAACTAGCAATATTCTAGTAATTCTGATATCTAAATATGCTAATAATAATTGGGAAAAATCAGCCAAACACATTCAGCAGGAACGCAAGGAAGCACTCTGTTTTCACCACATAGGAAAATGGAATATACTGAGAAGTAACGTAGAGGAAGAAAGGAAGGGCTGCCTTGAGGTTAGCGCCAAAGATTAGGGTCAGCATACCTGGGTCCTACCCTAACACAGCCATTGACGTTCTGTGAAAACCTGGAAAAGTCACTTAACCTCCTTGCATTTTTTCCCTTATTTCTAAAAATGGGATAACAACACCTACCTGAAAGGTTTAGTGAGGCTTAGCTCATTAACGTGTGTACAGCATGTACAGGTCCTTGGCTAGATAGTACTACAGAAATGTTAAGTATTATTATTGCACAGCAATATCCCAAAAATAAAAGTAATGCAGTACTACTTGTTTAATAAAAACACCCAAGTTAATATGGCGTGATTTTTTAGAAAAGAAAGGAAAGAAATCAAAATAATTCCCTACTACTGAATTTAACAACCTTTCCTCCCACCACATTGTTCTCATCTTGGGTCCTGACTGCATGTGAACTATACATTTAACACATCCTCCAATTGCAAAATGAAAGGAAAACACCTGAAAAATGAAATAACTGTTTTTCCTAAGTGTAACTTAAAACATAACATCATGGAATGAAAATCAACAGCACTGTTGAGTTCATTTTATTAAAAATGTTTCTCTGTGTACAGTGGCTATGTGTATAATCGGGATGGTGCAGCACAATAAATTTCCATTAAGAAGCGATGATTCACTTACCACAGTGAAAGCAGTAATAAGGTTAAAGTCTTAAGTTAAGTGGAAAGTAAGTCAGACTAAACCCCAGCAGGTTTCCTTCTAGAGGCATAGCTAATGTTTTTGAAAATGTTCTAAATGTTCTTTCTCAAATATATGTATTATACATTGTAGTATTGTTAATTATACCCATTTTCTCTTTTATACACTTCCCCAGGAGATCAGTGAAGAATGGAAAACTTACTTATAGTGGATTTCAGATTTAATGAGACAAAGATGGTTTCATATATATGACAGTGATGTGCTCTCACCATATTTGATAGGTAATTATTTTTATACTCTAATGGCTACCATTTTAAAAATAATTAATGTATTGTTTATGTAATTAATAGATAATCAACTGAGTAACGAAGTACTCTGGTTACATCACGGTGGGTGGTACTATCCTGTTTAGCATCTCTAGAGCTTGGCATGACATCATGTCATATAAATATTATAAGATTTCATTTGAGAGATTTATGCATACTCCAAATACGTAAGTAACATAGTCATGGTATTTCTGTTCATATATATATGAAAGTCTCAGTCATATATATATATATATGTATATCTAAACCCAAGTTTGTCTGAAATCAGATTTTTAAATTCATAGCTACGCACTCAAATAAATGCCATAATTTTGCACAGAAATAAGAAGCATCTAACATTTCCTGCGGAAAACATGGATCTATTCCTGTTAAGTTCTGCAGGTCTGTCAACCGTCCTTCATAATCAGTAATTTTGAAGATTGCTGATAGAACAAACAGAATCAGTAGCGTGATTTTTTCCTCATTAGCAGAAGACAACAAATCATTAAAAAAAACCCCAAACAACATGAACGTCATAAGAAAACTTAAAATTGCATTCAAATGGACATGCTCAGGAACCTGAAAAAACCTCCATCAACTTTACCTACATTGATACCACCTTCTCACCAACTTTCATGATCGGAAAAGAAGAGTTAGGGAATGACTCATTGGGAAGACTGTCATTTTTCTGCTGTTGTTTTCTTGAAAGCTCGTATTAAAAAAATATTTGTTTAGAAGTGTTTGCAACATGCCCTTTGAGGTGAATATTTAATAAATTGTCCATCATCTTAAGAGTGCAGTTGCCCTAGACACCCTGATGTACTAGTGGAAGAGAAAAACCTCTTTAGCTCTAAAGCTCAACAATTACTCATGATTCCTTTCTTATTCTTTTGTCAAAGATCACTTGCAAAGTAAAGTGGCCTGCAATGATGACTCAGGTGAGAGTTTGTTTAGAAGTGATAGCTATGAACAGAAGAAAATCACATGGTTCTACCAGGTTTGTTTGCTAACTTAATAGTCTTCTTTCCTCATTGCTCCCACCACTTTTGGGGAATGGAACAAAACATACAACCTCCAGTGCGTCAGTTGAAAACCTGAATGCTGGCCTTCAGTTGAAGGAGCTTATCTATCTGAATATAGCATCATGACTACAATTCTTTTTCCTCTTTTCCATAAATCTTCAGGTTTAGGCTTAGGATGTGGCCTAGATTAATGCAAATCTCATAGAGTAAATGTCTTTTTCCACACATCTATTCACCACAAACTTCAACGTTTTCTTACGTATGCTAAAGACACACCGCTGTAAATGTGACCTCAAATAGGCTACTCTTGACTCATATATGCAGAGAAATAGGTTATTAAACTGATGGTCACACAACACATTAATTAATTCAACTGATGTAGGGAGTGAAATTCAGAATGAAGATTTTCGTTACAAAAGTCAGCTTTATAGTGAAGCAGAACGAAGGAATACTGCTGCTTTTCCAATTGCAGTGTGATCAGCCCTCTAAAGCTTTCTTTTGCAAAAAGTCTAAGGAATAAATATTATTGTAAAGATTCAATAAAATCAACATGAATGAACACACAGTACATATATGAAGATGAAAATACGAATATCTGATTACATATGCAGATGCATTGCATTATGTTATGTATAAGATAAATATTTTATCCTACCATAAAGAGGAGTCTCTCTATGAAAACTATTATTGTTTTTTTTATTACCTTAAAATATTGCAGTTGTTTCTCAGCATTCATTGTTCCTTCATTTTCTTGTCTCAGACAGGAATTGAAGATGAAAAGCTCTGTATCTCTCAGCCACCCTTTCAGCTCTTTGATCCTGACCTCCAGCTGCCTTACCAGGCTGCCGCTTTCAGGCGAGAGCAGGTCACGTGGACCTAACCCACTGTGCCCTACCATTGTGTCTTGGATCTTCTCTCCTAGGGTTTTCTAATGCATCAGATAAAGAAAGCATAGATTAGTCTTACGTACCAAAACATATACAGGTTAATGTGCAACAAGAAGCATCTGTTAGATGACTAGAGATATGGGGTTTTTTAATAATCACTACCAATAGAAATCAATTTCATTCTTTGTTTCCTTGTTTTAATCAATTTCATTTTTTGTATCCTTGTTTCTCACTTATGCTGTTCTCTCTGGGTCACTGACTTTGCTCTTTATTAAGAGCTCTGTGGACAGAGGAGACAAAATGGTATGTAACTTTTAAAAGTAGTTAGTCTACAGAATCTGTCTGTGGCTTTAGAAACTTGTGACCATAAGAGTTACTGGTTTCTAGGTAGCAACAGGAAATATGACGAGCACCAAGTTCACTAAACTCTTATCCAAGGTACTGTCTAAGCTTTTCAGGAAACACTGAAATACTGAAATACTTGTTGAGGTATGAACTGCCAGGTCATAATTTCCAAACTTGTAGCCCTGGCGTTGTACTCAGGAGCAGTTAGGTCACAAAACACCTGGTATGCTTTTAAAAGTGGATGAACTCATTCAGACGTCAATAAGCTAGAAATTGCAAAGCCTCAATGTTCCTGAACATCAGCCCAATTATTTCAGCAACTAAATTCAGATTTAAGTTCTCCATGTTAAGCATCCACTTTAAAAATAATGGACCAGAATAAACATTCACCTCTGATCGCTAACGAAACTAATTTACTACAGCTTTTTAAAGTAGTATTTCTAATAAAAGAACCACTGAATAACATTTTGATAGTGGATGCTGTGAGCATAATGAATATTCTGAAGAGGCCAGGGATAGAAAGTTACCTTCCTTTTCAGTATTTTGAAAGGCAATGCTTTAACATCACAAGGGAGATAGGGTGTAGCCTGCTTCTTCTATGCCAAGCAGTATTTTATCTGACCTATAAGAGGCTGTCAGTCTGACACTTATTAGAAGCACTAGATCTGTGTTACTGATTGTAGAATATTGAATATACACTGACAATCACATCCAATAGCCTTTTAAACTGATAATTAGCAGCGATTAATTGTTGTAACATGAAGATACAGTTTTAGGTGACCCAGTATGGCTGTCTGTTGAAAATACATGCTTTGGAAAATTACTGGAATATAAATTATAACAATGAAGTTAGCTTCCAAAAATAAGCTTTAAAACACAAATAAAATTAGATTAACAGACATTAATCTACTGTGTGGCATTCTGTAAATAACATCTTTAGGAGTTTATAACTGAAAAACATGCTTTCTTGGCAACACCCTTCTATTTTCATGGTGCAAATATTGATAATTTGAAGACCCTCAGTGGAATCCAGCGTGAGCTATTGTTTTTATGCTGTAACAAAAGTAGCAGCAGGAGGTGAAATCAATGCCCTTGGAGGGTAGGGTCACAAAAAAGAATTTATTGCCACTTTTTTGTTCTGGAACAGTTTGCAATCATAAATTCTTCATAAACAGAATACTTCAGAGAATGGTCCGTCTTCATAAATATACGACAGAGGACATCAATTTCATTTAATTCACAATTTGTGTCAGCACAGCAGATGCCAATGCCTGCCTTGATAGGGTTGTTTAATATGCAATTGAGACAGAGTAATATTCAGCACAGGGGACAAAATTTCACAGATTAAACTGTACGCACCACTGACATTTCATTCTAATGTATTTCCATTCCACACTGTTCACCTTAGATGAAAGTAATATTAAAAACCATATCCCTCTATTTTACCATTGTTAGAAGTTAAAATCCTTGTCTTTAATTTTTTTCATGCCAATTAAAACGTAATCATGCCAATTAAAACAGTATGCCTAGTGCCGTTACTTTCTGCAGAGGTTTTTATTAAATTAAACAAAACTCTATCAAACTCTGCTTATTATTCATGAAATTGCATTTAGCAGGAAAACTGTAATAGTTATATTTTATTTTTCTGTAAATGCTGAAATTAATGGCAAAACTTAATCTAGAGGTATTTTTTATTTTAACATACTGAAAAGTGGAGAGCTTCCTTTTTTTTTTAAGAAAGAGTTTTTCTAGAATTTTACAATAACAGTCAGTTACTTATCTCATAGTTTTATATCCTACTAGCTCTAACCAGCACCACTGACTTAACCTGATTAAATATTTTGAAAGTCATAATTGAAATTATTTTTAAAATACAAGTTGTCATGATCAGATGTAAAAGAATAGGTTAATAAGTCCCATTTTTATCAGTAAATTTACTAATGTTCAAATACTTTTAAAATGCTTGTGACGATGCTGCAGATGATTAAAAATAAAAAAAAAAAATAAGCTCACTAGTCATAAGGCAACTTTTAACATTTTCTGAAAATTTTCACATGTAGAGAATCAAGAAATTAGAAACAACTGTGCTGAACTAAAAAAGCCCCACCCTCTGTAAAATGGCTATCGCATTACCAAACAAGTTGAACTGACACAAGTCTGTATTTAAAATGCTGTTGGCAGGTTGCACGTATAGCTCACTTGTAATACACTATAAATGTTTTTAAAACTAAGATAATAGCATGCAAAATTATGCAATGTAACTGTATGGCTAGTATCACACATCTATAATTAATCATTTAAAGTAATGTATAAATTTATCTTACCCTTGATTTGAAGTGAAGGCAATTAAGGAGAGAAGTGGATGGAAAAAAATATAGTTTGACCTCTCTCTCTCTCTCAGCTGTTTTACAACAATAGGACAATAGTGTCTCCTGCACGATGCCATCACTGGTCTCTGGGTAACAGAATCACTATATTGCCTTTTTTGCCAGATTCTTGTATCTCACTCTTTGGCTGAGACCCAGCCCATCATAGCGTGAAATGAATTACATGAAACTTTTTTGGCTTTTGTCAAAAGTGAGCTGAATACAGCAGCATGAAACATATCCTGGCTGTGTTCTTAGCTTCAGGTATTCAGATTTGTACTGAATCTGCATATTTGTTTTTGAGCCATCAGTGTGACCTGAAATATGCAGTGACAACCCCACTTTTCATCTTAAGGGTATAGTAAATAGTTAAACAGTAGATGTCTCTAACATGTACCTTCAGAATAAATTCTATTAACATTCACTCAAGCATGACAGTCAGTGTATATCAGATATACTGCATTATAGTTGAGTTGGTGCATACCCCTAATACATGGCATATTTTACTTACATTTTTATGTATTAAAGAACTAAAATTATTAAAGTCAGACAGGAGACAAGCATGGAATAGAAAAAAAATCAACAGAAGAGGAAAATACTATGGAGTTTTTATAATAGCATGAGTAGCTTGTTTGAAATGTACGTGGTGAATTGAAAGAGAGAGATATTTGTGCCTCAAATTAGAAATCAGACAGACAGCGTACTTCAACACACAAAAACGTACACATAACCCACAAACAGTAATAAAAATGCAAATACCCCAAGCAGTTCCCATTTTTCATTAATTGAATCCACTTTTTCAAGGAGATCATTTGGTAGTAAAACACCACTTTTCTTCAGAGCTTCAACCTTACTAAGCAGTTCCATCTTTTTCGGGTGCCTGATTGACATTTCTACATTGTATCTCTAAAATGAAAAGAAATAGATAATATTAGCTACCATGTAGAGTTTTCTTTATAAAAAAAAAATTAAACTTTAATCCTATGTGCCCAGTTACGATCATGCTTACTATGCCATTTTTAATTTTTTTTTTTTTCTTAGGCACACAGCCTTCTCATGACGTATCATAAGAGATTTGAGTACCAAACACATAGCCTTCCGGGTGACATACCTAGGTAGGCAGTTAACAATTGATTACATACAGAAATATTCACTCACTCACAATATGCACTTGTACAGTAATATTTACTCACACTCTCTCATGTGAAGCTTGATCTGCCTTTGTCTCATTCAAGTCAGTGGTACCTTATTTTTCAAATATGCTGCTTCAGTAAGTAACAGTGAGGCTCTCCATTGGAAAAAAAAAAAAACAAACAAAAAAACAACAAACCCACAACAAGGAAATAACTTCAGAATTCTTTTTCCTGTACAGCTTATCTCTTCTCTCTCTCGCATTGTGGATTGTGTCATATATACAGGTCTGAAATGCTATTACAATTGAAAACACGAGAGTTTCACTTTAGAAAAACAACTAGACATAACTCCCTTACAACGCAATGCCAGTAACTTGATTTTTATTGCATCAACCAACAGGAGCAGTGAAATGGCACACAAATGAGAACAGCCAGAATGCTCATACAGTCCAATAGTTTCTTCAAGTTGAAACTACCTTTCATTTCCTACACTATTATTTATTGTTTTAAAAAAAAGGCAGAGAGAAAACAGGAATAACACACTGGCAAATAAATCTCTTTAAAACCTGCATTCTCTGAAAACCTGAATTAAGGTTATATTAAATATAAAAGTTACTACAGTGATTAATTATGTTTTATCAGCTGGTAAATTAAAAAAAAATTGAAAACACAGGCATCCACTCATATACATACCCTACATATGGTTAAGCTAATTCCCTCTCCCTCTTATAAACACTTATAGAAATAGAACTTCTGAGACAGCCAAAAATGCACCTTTTACTGAAAGAGGAGAGTTCAGCACATATTCTTACAAAGTTGTTTACAAGACATACATAAATTATGCATAGCTATTAGCAAATTGCATCCTAAACATTAAGCTTTCTTTGCTTTAAATTCAGCCAAGAAAACTGCTATAGTAGCTCATACTGAAAATGTTAATAACTGAGCTAAGTATAAAAAATTAAACTAGAATAAGGAATGTTTAAAACATGGGTGCCTTTGCCAGATCCAAGAATATGCTCTGTAGGAAAACAAAGCAAAAATACAATTGGAGACAGCTTAAAGAAAATAACAAAGGTGTGAAATCACTGTTTCAGCTAACAGGTCCTCAGCATTTCCATGCATATGTTTGCATATTGTTAGTTTCATATTTTAATCTCTCATTTACACAACACATGCACATCATTTGTATTATGTAAACTTCAGCAAATATTAGTCATTTGTGGATCATAGAGCAAATGTTTTAAATGAGGTGATTTAAACCATTTCTCATTATTAATGAACACTGATCAGGTGTCTGCGTATCCAAAATTACATGAATATGCATAGTAAAAACCAAGGAATTGTTTATCAAGAACTTGCCTTTTGATACCTGGTGTACTGCGACTCGGGGTTTAGAAACGTACAACGGTAGGTAGCAAACAGGTTTGGCACCAGGGAACTGGATCCGCCAAGAGGCAACTCCATTTTATTGGACTAAAATGTTCAACAAGTACGCTTCTTAGTCCTGTATTATTGCCTTTTCAGCTAGAACGGTTACTGGAGCAGATTACAATCTTCTTTATGTAATCTGATTTCTATTTAAAGATGATATAGCTGAAAAGGATTTGCATAATTATTTCCATAAGTACATGTAATATCAAGGGGAATCCAGAGTCCAATTTGCTAGGCACTGCAATCCAGTTCATGCGACTCCCTTTCTTTTGTCAAGTGAATTAATAGACTGAGGGAGTCCTCTAGCTGTGCGACACTGGTGCAGGCACAGCCAGTTAATACTCTTCATCACCTGCTCTGGGCTGGCAGTTGCTGGTGCCTGGACTGGGGCTGGGTATGTTCCCACACAGGGCAGGACTGATGAAGAAATAAAATACATCCTGTGTTTCATAACTACAATGCTCTCGTTAACATAGAAACAGAAGACATTTCATTTAATTTTGGACTAGATAAAATAATTCAGTGCAGCATAATCCAAATAGTGTGACAGATGTTATAAAAGGTTATTACATTAAAAAATAAATAAGCTAGATTTTATGTACGTGCTCTGTCTTTGTCACCGTGTAACCTACTGTATAAACAAGCATGATGAAAGCGCTGATTGATAGAAAATGCATTATACTGTAACTGTAAAAGATGAAAGAATTCAGTTCATTATTAGATGTATTGGTATGTGACTGAGAGTCAGTATTGTTTCACTCCTGGATATTTAACATGCAGTGTGTATTTTAAGTTAAGGGAAGAGCTTAATGCACAGGAGGTAGAGTTTGAGAACTGATAGCACAAGATGCTATTGCTAACGCTGTTTTTTAATCCATCAAACACCTACACTCTAAGCAGTTGCATGGAAAAATTAGCTACTAGCTCTATCAGTGCTGCACAACCCTAGTCTGGTAGGACTACTTAATCCTGTGGTGAGAAGATAATTTAATCTTCAGATTCATTCTTTCCTCAGCTTTAAGTGAGCAAAGGCTGCTCCATTGTGACAGTCTGTGGATGCTATGATATAGATTACTGTTTAATAGCCAAAAATAAGATTAAGGAAGTTAAAGTCACAGGTTTCTCGCAGCAGCCACAATAATAAATACATGAGTAATAGTTCATTTCCCACAACGTCTGTCATATTAAAAAACTGGTGAAAAAAACCCCAGCAACAACATACTGGAAAAACTACAAAATATTTACAGCATGATTTGCTGTGTGCATGCATGGCTGGTTTTGTATTCCTGAAGCCACTCAAAAGAAATTCAAAACATTGATACGCAAGTTAAAGAATTTTGGCTTTTTATTGCTTCCCACTCAATACGATCAATATTCCTCAAAGCACAAATAGCAGAGTTTAAAAAAAGGTAGTATCATTTAGCTGTGAATGAGTTTGGCAAACATATTTAAACCACGAGAAGTTGAATTCCAAAACAAAGCAAGTTAAAACCTTACTTCCCTGATAAAAATATTCTAAGAAATCCAGGCAGGCTTGATTGAGACACATTTTTTTGACACTTTATACTAAACTGTGCCTTTTTTTTTTGCCTTTTCTTAAAAAAAATTATATAAACCATTTTTTTTTGTGTGTGTGTGAAAAATCACACCCGAAAATTCTGCCCAAATGGAGACTGGAACAATGCCTTGTAACAGTGTTAATTGTCACCATGGAAACCAGAAGAATAAGCCATTTTGAAACTGGTATAGAAGGCACACATTGAGCAACTCAAGCATTTTTCAGCCTCCCTCAGTGTTAAGGAACAAGATGCCTAGTCACTGAGAGGTCAGAGAAAGAAATCATCATGAAAGGTTCGTAGATGTGCACTGTCTGGTAAACAATAAAAAAATCTGTACACAGTTAACAACTCTGTAAGACTGTGCACTGCATCTTTCAGAAAGAGAAACACCACAAAAAGATGATCAGGACTGGGTGCGGATTCCACCCCTCGAGCAAAACTTTAGGGCAATATTATGCGAACCTTGCCCCTAAAGCTCCCTGGGAATTCTGTTGTTGTAATAAAACTTCAGAAGAGGAAAGAAAAAAAAAAGCCTGCATGATGGAATTCAAAATAATGCTCTAAAAGCACACAGAGAGATTAAGACATCCATTGTAAGACTTTTGTATGGTGCTTCTGTTGGTTATAGTGAAAAGAGACTAGACACACTGAACACACAGTGGAGCTATGGCTACGAAGTACAGAAGAATTAAGCCAGTGAACTTTCTCCATTATTGGAATACGGGTGTGCTATTTGTAGATGTTCTGCATTCCATCGTTCACATACTGACAAAATGGCACTGTACGATACACAACTGAGACGAGAACTGAGTGACCTGCAATTTTAGTTTTAACTGGATTGAATCTTCAAATTTTAAAAACTTGCCTTTTGAGGTGTTTCAGCTGCTGCAGACACAAATACATACACATGCGTGTTCAGTGTCCGTATGTGCATGTGTAGTCAGCACTGCCACACATCCGCAAAATATACTGCATGCATAAAATTGAGTAAAGAATATTCTGGGAGCAAATTCACCAAATACGTAACATAAATATATAAAAACATATAGCAATGCACACGTAGCAATATTTGTCCATCATCTCTTCACACACATTCTCATTTTGTTTTCTGGATAATGTTTGCACTCTTCATGCTAGGCTTCATGGTGGCCCCTTAGGAAGCCCATGCCTAATGCCATTCAGTGATGAACAAAGACTCTTTTTATTCCTAAGTCCAGGGTCCAAAGCTCAGCTGTATACAAGCAAAGTGAAGGAATCTGCTAGAGGCCAGCCTACCCTTCACAATAGCTCTTAATGCTTCTACCTTTTTGGTACTATCAGTGTGAAACACTTTAGGAATCGTCCAGAAGCTTGGTTGTATTTCTTATGCTGTCAATAGCACTAGAACCTCTGGACAACATTCAAGATATGGGCTGAGTGATCTGTCTAGATAAATAGCAGTTGCTGTTTCTTGCAAACTTCATGTATTTCACTATTAGCAATTTATGGCAAATAATTGCACAGGGAAATTATAAAGACTCCTACAATTGTCCTTGTAAATTAATAATAGGCTTTCTTGATTGGGATAAATTTGCTGCCGAGCCTTTGGAAAAATTAAAAAGTGCAGTGTCATTTAAAATTGCCAGAACTCACACAGTAAATTACATCTGAGGTTAAGAATCGGTTTTTCCTCTTCTAGTTTAATCCATTTGCATGATCTGGAAATCATATTACATTGGCTATGTATTGTTAATTGGACATAGATTGCATTATCTTTAATATAAATCAAACTACAAATATTAAAATGAATTGCAAATTCTCTAATAGAAGATCATAAAACAATCTTTTTAAAGTATCTCCCATTAATAATTTAATTCCAATTATATCACTCAGAAAACTCAAGAAGGAGTGCACTAACTTATTTCCATTTGCTTTTTTCCCCTGCAAATAAGCACAATGGTACAACATGTATTTGTATGAGAGTGCCTGTGCGTATGGGTGCATGCCTGTGAAACCAAACAAATCTTAGCACTTGCATCTTAAACCCCCGCAGACACCTTGCTTTTTTTTGTTTCAGAAAGCAGCAAATGAGGATTACGCTTCTCCTATGCATTCCTTCCTGTGGCAGCTAGAGAAATAAACATACTGAAGGAAATATGGAGTAACTTCATGCACTAAATTTTGCCTACATTAAAAAATTATGCAGTCGATATCCATTGTTCTGCTTTTTTTTAAGGAAGGTGATCTCAAGCCTTTAAATTTTACTATAAATATAATATCTTTTTGAAGACTTTGTATTCCCTTTAATGAATTTATATTAAATATTTAATACTGTTTAGGGCATATCCACTACTACCAAAAACAGTTATATTCCCAGCAGTCCCACTGTTTCAGGCAGAGGGCTTGATTGATCCTCCTAGCCTGAATTGAGTAGAATGAAAAGAAGCAGTTGGAAAATAGCTGCAATCATTTAATGCAGATGACCTCTGACAGGCTCACAGCTCTTCTATCTGAACAGAAATTTGCATGGGGTCTCTGTGCAGAGGAACAATGTAACCTAAATGGTAGACAATCTTTATTCTAATGAAGTGGGTGTCAAGGTCAATGTAAAACTGCAATGATAAATGGTGCACCACTAGGCAAGAGAAGTTGCATAGGCATTGTAGTGCTTTCACATTAATTGAAGGCTGAAATGCAATGAGTGAAAGCACAAGACTCTCTTTTCACCATAATGTGTTAATGCACAAATGTTTAAATGTTTTATTCAAGCCCCTAGCCTGTTGGCACAAATCTTATTGCAAACAAAAATACAATAGTTGGCCAATAACCAGAAAAATAGAACTTTTTATTAGCTTGCTTTATTTCTTGAATCCCTAACAACTTCCACAATCTACTCAGAGTACCAAAAGAATAACAAGTCTCCAGACACCTAATGTAATTCCCATGATCCTTCTTCTATTTAGGATATCTGTCTTTAATTAGTTCCAAACAAGCAAGCCTTTAGACAACTCTTCATTAGATACCATTCCCAATGAACTAAGTGCGAGAAGAAAAGTCATGCTTCAATATTATTATTTCCCAGATTCTAAGTTTTCTTTTAGTATATAGTTAACATCTCCAGGTGCCTTTTGTTCTCAGGAAGAATTAGACCAGTAAAACGGGGTTTTGTAATGCAAAGAGTTGTGTGCCTGGAGTGGGGGACTAAACTACAATCTGTTATTGTGGCTTTGTCAAAACTGCAATACAACTATAATTATAGTACTTCATCAGTCGATCAAGCAATTTGTAGAAGGCAGTACATTTTGTCTTATAAAAATGAGGAGGACAGTAAGCTGCTTTTTAAAATCCTGAGCTGCTTAAGCTTGTTAAGGGTATATTGTTTGCTAATACACTCATTAGCAGCCAAGCATTTTAACTTCATCAATTAAATGGGAAATGGTGTTGCACCATTAGTTTCACAAAATGTTAAAATGCAGATAGCAGTCTAAGGCTAAGAATTTTTGAAATTTTTCCATTTTCACCTGCAAGCTGCATTATACACTTCAAACCGGTTTTTGTGCAGCGACATACACATTGGGGGGGGGGGGGGGGGGGCGGTCTGTGCGTGAACGTAGGCGGTGAAAGCCCTGCATATACTTGTGAAGCTCATTTTGTATATACACATACACACCCACTTACAATTTCCCCAGTCCCATAAGGATTGCTGCTAAAGCACAGCGGCATTCCTTGACACCGATGAACGTTTGCTCATCTGAGTAATCCCAAGGATGACAGAAGTTTATTCCTGCGAACAACTAAGAGCTCTCCTAGATAACTAACGGCTTCGCAATACGGACGATAAATTCTGAATATTTATCAGCCTTTAGAGTTTTAGGCTCTTCTTTGCAAATAGATGTTAACAATACGATTGCAGTTACTAGACAAGGAGCTATAGCTTGTTACTAATTAAGAGGATCGGCAGTACTTTCTGTTTCTGGGAGGCTGTGAGTGGCACGTACCGTACAACACCATTTCTATTTTACAACTCGCCTGAGCAAGGGAATTTTCCATACGGAAATCAGTCTGCAGGATACTGCAAGTCAGAGAATAAACTCCAGTGGAAAGAAAAAAAAAAAAGTATAGTGTAAAGGAAAAAAAAACAAAACAAAACCAACACGTTGCTGATGAAACTGTTTAAAAAACTGTACAGCTTCATCTGTGTGTGATTTGTCAGGTCTGAAGCTTTGACGTGCCCAAGGGGCAGACCCCAGCGGGGAGTAGGCTGCAGAGCTAAATAGCTGTGAAAGAAGTCTTAATGTAGGATGGAATTCAAACTAACCTTGACATGACCTCGGGAAAAATATGCAAAAAGTAAAATGAATGCACTCTGCAAGATACATCCTAATTTTGTGGCCGAGCTGGTTAGTTTCACAAACAGAACTGGGACTT
Source organism: Chlamydotis macqueenii (assembly GCF_036417535.1). Taxonomy (NCBI): domain Eukaryota; kingdom Metazoa; phylum Chordata; class Aves; order Otidiformes; family Otididae; genus Chlamydotis; species Chlamydotis macqueenii. The sequence continues at coordinate 29,820,797 of NC_141560.1, forward strand.
TAAAAGCAAAATAAAATGCGAGGAAAAAGGGGAAACTTCGGAATTGAGAGGAAAAACTTAAGCGGGCATGGGGTGTTGCTGTGGAGGCATATGAACCATTTGGAAACAATCCAAATAAAAACCAACACTGAACAATATTGTTGTCAGCCTGTCTATTCAGGAAAATTGTTTTTTTAGGTTGAATATAAATGACACAAAGCCAAGATTACATCATTGCATTACAAAGTCTGTTGTGGCTTTTAGCCGAGCAAGCCCCATGGATCTGGCTGATGGCAGTAATTCAGTAAGAAGTTTTAAGGGCTTCTCTTTTTTTTTTTTTAAGCTTCATTATTCTAAAAGTAGAGGAATTTTGTTGAAATACTGATTATTTAATTTTTTTTTAATTCACATCCCTGAGTTTGTTCTGCAAGCTTAATATTTGATACAAACAATAAAAATTTGCGTGGATATATTAAGCCTTGATTTGGCTTTATTAGGCATTTTGCCTGTCTCGCTCAGTGTTCAGTTAAGCAGGAAGACATCCACCTTAATATAGCCGCCAAGAACTGGCTAATTCACTAGATATATGGAAATTTTAATTGAGTGTCAACTTGTGTTGAAATTCAATCCCATTACCTTCAGAATGCAATTTTGTAGCAATACTAGTTATTTACTACACTATTAACCAGATTTTAAATATAATTAAATTGCTAAAAACATATAGACAAAATACAGCAGTTTGAATTCATATAGCAAGGGTAATCAAGTATCAGGTGCATGAGATTCGGCTGGATCTGTAAACTGCCACCCATCTACAGATAAAGACAAACCCTGGCAGATGATGGTAGAACACGGTCCCACAATACCAGTTAGAGCACGGTTCAGGCAAGGCCACAGAGTTGGTGTACTTCATGTTACAGCAATCTATCGATCTCATAAACTGTGGGATCTTTGGGTGATACACAAAGGAATTTCGGAGATTCGTCTTGTATTGCTTGCAACAACGCTATTAGAGCTCTGAGGAGCTTTCATGCCTTTCATCAGAGGTGCGACTTTTGGCACAGACTAATACACACGCAACCAGCAGATATGCTTAAAATATCAAATGTGGATTTAGCTTAATTTACATTTATTTAGTTGCCTGGAGAATAATTGCTATTAAATAAATAAAAATAGTGCTCTTTAGGAATTAATAACTACTTTCAGTTAGTGCTCAGGTATCTTTACTGAGGACAAAAACAGAGAGTAAGCAAGATTCCAAAATACTGGTGTAGACTACAGTTAGTCCATTACTGAGCAGAAAACTTATTTGAAAGCGAAAGGAAGGGAAACTGTCTGGCCTGGAAACAAAAAGGTAGAGTTGCAGCTCCGTCCTTGGCTGGAATGCTGACCCTATATATACACCAAATCTCATAAAGCTACATTTTAAAATTGACATTTTTGCAAAATAAAATACAACAATGTAAGATGATGGAGATTTTCTGAAGAAGATAATCAAAGAAAGTAATTTATAACCTGTTATCCTTACTTCTGCTAAGCTGTGCCTGCTTCTGCAGTATGCATGAAACACAAAATTGGAACTCCTCTACACAAAGATTTAATTCCAAATGCACTGACTATTGTCAAGCCGTGTGTTACAGGTATCATTCTATTTTGAAATGGATGTTCCTGCACATTTATCTTTCACAGACTGGCTCTTCTGAAGTCCTTACTCCATTGTTACTCAGCCAGAATGCTAATGGTGGTCAGTAATATCCTCTCGTGTGTGAAGTCTGACTGAAAATCGACAAATAAATTATCGTCTCTTCTAGCAATACCTACTGGGATATGTTTGAGGGTAGAATATGTCTGGATCCTTCTTGTTTTTACCTATTTGCTGTACTCTTTCATGAGAGATGAGATTCCCCACAGCAAAAAGAGCCAAATAGAAACTTAAGTTCCACAGACCAACAGAGGCAGAACTCAAAGTCTCCATCAAAAGACAGGAGAATCCACACAGATCAGTACCCCCACCATTTAAGGGACAGGTGTAGTAGTCCACATTACTAGACCTTGTCAACTATGAGAAAATAAAATGATCCCTGGCAATCTCTGCAGGTTGGTGAGCGACCTCAACTCAAGACCAGCTAGAATCTGTGTCTAGCCTGCTCAGTCTCTAACCTCAAAACATGTAGATCTGAGGTCTCATTACCTGTAGTATCTAGGGTAACAACATGATCTTTAAGGTATTTGAACTTTTTTCTACATGACATAATTTACATCTGTTTGAAGACCCATCTAGGTGCTGATCAGAAAGGGTGTTGACAGCAGATTTCTCAATTTGCCCCAAAGTTATAATGAAAAAAAAGTCATTTTTATTTAAAATGCACATCTTGTACTGTATTAAGTAAAGTGAAAGCTAATAGTTTTTATAATGTGCTATTTGATTTGTTCCTTATAATTTCCCTTGAGTTATGTCAAAGTTGGCACAGGCAGCAGGTCCACTAGGAGTGCTAAACCATCTCCACTGACGAAAATACTGGCCATCAGTGTAATTCCTCTTATAGCAACACCATTGCAACATACTGCATCAAAACTATTGTTAAAACACCTTAAAAATAAAGTTACATAATTAACTACTTATTAGCATCTCCAGACAGACATATTCTGAACCCTTCAAGAGACAGAGCAGATAATAGCTATTCACTTTTCCAGTACATGTTAATGTTATTAAAACAAAGGGAAAGTTGGCATCCCAGTGCCATTATCTGTGTTAACAGTATGCTAATCTCATTTTACATTGAATTTTATAAATTCTTAAGAACACAATATTTCATTTTAAATATTATTCTAGGAAAAATATTACTTTTTATTATAAAACAAAAAATACTCTCAAGTTGAAAAGTTATTTTTATGATCAACTACAAGCCACTTTCAAGAGCAAATTTATAATGGAACTGCTGACACAGTCTAAACTATGACTGTGTGAATGCTGCAGAAACAGCTATTTCAGAAAACATTTTTGGCATTAGGAGAAGTCCAACTTTGTTTAAACCTGAACTTATTTTTTTTACAATAGCAAGCAATGTTAACAGCATGCTGAAAATGTTAAGGCTAAGTGTACAGTGTCAAAATAGATTGAATCTCTCTGAAAACTTTAAATTCAAGTTTTTAAACACAATCCAGATGTTTGGCTTTTAATCACATTTCAAGAAAGAGGAAACTTATGCAATACAAAATTCATACATGCATATTTCATTAGTGCCTTTCCTATCACTGAATTAAAAATTTCTAACATATGTTTTCCTCAAACAGATAATGTTTTAAATTAGAAGAGTTGGCAAGAAGTTGTACACCTCACAAATGTCATTGAATTATTTTAACATGGAAGAAAATATTTCACTTTTATGGTATTAACAGCTTTGATAGCAAATTCTACGGTTGTGATCATTTTTTGCCTTATCAATTGGAAGTTCAGTGGTCCCTGAAACAAACTAAGTGTATAAGGACGACTGAACAGCAAGAACTAGCAACCAGCCCTCTTCAGAATATCTGAGACTGGGAACACTCTGACAGACCAATGGGTATTCAACACAGATGCTTTCTCTCTTCCTCACAGGTGATCGAAACAGCATAATGCTGTGCCCAAGCAGCTTCTTCAGCAAGAGCTAGACTACTCTGAAGGTGGAAAAAATTCTTCGAAGATGTATTTCAGTTCTAGAACACTTAACACCACCACTATCTTTACTGAATGATATTTAAAGGACTATATCAGTGTGGCCATTATTTCTAAAAACTAACATACATGATAAATTATATGATTTTTTTTTAACCTCCAAAGTCTTAGAAAATTAGACTCTGAGTTAATTTCTAAAAATGGACTTTCTGAATGTAATAATATTTTAATATTTTAAATAAGTTAAGACAGACAAAACCTAAGCAATAAAAATGAGAGGAGCAATCACACACATAATGGGAAAAGAAAAGGGAAAACGAAAAAGGAATCCTGTCTCTGGCCGCCTGCACGGGACATTGGGATTGCTCTTCAAGAGCGTTGCAGCTTTTGAGAAGAATGTGAAGTGTTGAGATGAACCACCAGGAACAGAAATATGCACTGTTACTCTGTGATGGGATGGAGCGAGATGTTACCATGAACTTTGCTTCTGCCCAGAAATGTTGAAAACTAAAGAATCCAGGACATGCTGAAAGCCAGTCTCTCTGTATCTCCAACAGCTGCTGTGCCTAGGAGAGATACTGAGCCTCTTTCCAAATGGCCACCAGCAAGGGTATGCCTAATGTAGCCTTCTACTTAACATTGTTTGTTTCACACTATACTGGAAAAAAAAAGAGAGTTATTGCACTTATGATACATTTTAGTGATTGTAGAAAATACCTCAGCTCTAAACTTAATATATCTTTATTTCTACAAGACATTTAGGAACTAATACTAATAGTTACCTTCAAAAGAATACATGAATGCAGTGACACTGAGCTCATTTTGTCTACTGAACAGCTGGCAAGACAGAAACAAAAGAAATGTTTCCTCTGTTTCTTTTTATTTCCCCGCTTTCAGGTGTCTATTTTCAAGGATTTATGCTGCTGCTAAATGTGAACTCTGTTATTTGCTGGCATGATGAAAGCTGAAAGCCTCTTCTCATCTCTAATGGCATTCTGCCAAAATATTCTCTGACAAAACTTGGGCTGATTCACAGATCTGAAGTTCAAGAAATTGTCATAATCTAACCTCACTGCTTCTATGAAATGTGCCATAGTCCTGCCTTATCTGCCTATATTAAGCTCTAAACTTTCTGGCTTGGAAAAAAAATAGTTCAGTATTGCATCTAGCCCTAATTTAAAGACGCAAATGATGGGAAATTCATGGCATTCCTTGGTAAGCTGATAAATACCTAGCTTCCTCTACTGTTAGAAACTGTATGGCTTGTTTCTAGTTTGAATTTGTTTAATTTTAACTTCCAGCTGGTTTATCTTCTTACACCTTTGCCAATAGCTTCAATGTGGGCCGTTACTACAGGAATCAAACATGAAACCAGATGACTTGCACTGATCTCAGGTTAACTCTGGTGGTTCTGGGATGACAATTTATGGAACCAAAACATAAAGAAGCTGAGCAATTTTTGCAGAGGTTGGTGAACTCAAATACACACACTTTGGACATTCTTAAGGCTTGACTCTTCCCAGGGCTGTTAGAAAGCAAATTTTAATAACTTGGCCCTGATATAGATGAAAAAAAAATGGGTTTGGATTTAATTTGTACTTATGGACAATATTGCCTGTACTCACTCATGTTTTGGCTTTTACTTTTTAGGCTCTTCTGGTTCACTTAAAGATTATTTTCTGCTTCTACTCATGCTGGAAAGAAGGATGTGGAGCGGGAGAAGAAGATCATAGTTGCAGAAGAATTGGATGATATCAATGAGAATTTCACCCACAAGAGGAGTATTTTCTAGTGCACACCCCCGACTGCTCTAGATGCTGCCCCTTTGTGTTTAGCATTTTGTAATGAGCTTCTCTGAAACCAGTACACAGCATAATGCCTGTATATTAACAGAACTTATCTTTCAGCAATTAAAAAAATAATAGTTCTGTAAAGATACTGCAAACTGTAGAAATTAATTTTAGAAAAAAAACCCCAAGTTTGTGTTGACTTAAGTGCCTCACTGAAATGCTAATCTATGTGCTCTAAGCAGTCTGATAAACTGGTGACTATAGCATTGATGTTCAAATCTATATAACACTTGCAATGTCGGTGGATTTAGAGACTGGTAAGTCATTGCTATTTTAATGTCTGAATTCTGCATAAAGAAAATTAAAAAGGTATGTCTTGAAAATTGGAAAAGATATGCATATATCTGAGAAGGAAAGAAATGTGTCAAAGATCACAGTAGCAGGAAATATCAGGACACAATACCAGAAGTGAATTAATATGCAGTAAATTCAGGATATTTTAAATCTACTTCAGCTACAGTGAGCTAAGGAAGACATGAACTTTTGCCTTTCTGGCATCCTCTCAAGACATTCTAGTCCTGATTTGTGGAAAGCCTGTCCTGGTCACCATGCATGCCATGATAGCTGTCTGGGAGTTCAAGTACAAATTAGAAAGATCTGTGCCCATTAAGACAAAAGATACATGCTTAAAGTAATGTGTACTGATGTCTTCAACTTTAGCTGTTGTCTGCCTGGTTAATACATGTTTGTTATACTATACTGTATGTGTAGGGAATTTACGAATTCCAAATGAAGATGGAAAAATGTAAAAAAAAAAAAAGAGAAAAGGATGAGGGGGAAAGAACAAGATCTCATTGCTTATTCTGTGTTTTTCAGATCTTTTAAGGAATACATTCTATTGAAAATATCAGGAGAAATAAGTGACTGATTTTTATGGTGGCAGAAACTTCACGAATGGCATCTGCACTTCAATTACATAAATAAAGTAGTTTCACTTCTTAGTTTAAGTGGATGTACTTCCTAGCTTAACAATCATTTTACAATTAGTGACAATTCTAAAAATAAAGTAAGCCTTCTTGAATACTCCATGCTGCTAATAGTACTACATTACTTTTTTCAAATCTACATCTGAGTCAACTATTTTAGGTCATTTCATTAGCTATTATGCTAGAGATATAATATGATGCTATAGAATAGAAGTTTAAAGAAATTAAAGTAATGAATACAGATTTTAGAACAGGCCATAGAGCTTTTGTACATTAAGCGACTACACTAGTACTACATTAACCCTATTAAAGGTAATTTTTCCAGCTCATTGGTGATTGGCATTTGGTACTGATGTTTGAAGAATTGCCATTGCATCAGTTTTATTCTTTGGTTCTTGAATAAAGTGTGGAAGAAATGGCAGAGGCAGAAGTTAACTGCCCTTTGGTAAAGCCATTAAGCACTTAAGAAAAAGGTTTGAAAGTTTAAACCAAGCAAAATCTTTAAGGACATTATATATGTTTTTAATTTTGCAAACTTTCATGGGCCTGAAAAATTCTCACTAGTGGGAATACATTTGCATTTGATCGGTGCAACAAACAAAAAAGACAGAGTTAAGATCACGAATGCCACGCTTGCCCTCACCGAATAGCGTCACCTGACACCAGAAGTGACAACAACATTCTCGCACGGCCGTCTCGGGAGGCGAGCCAGGACCCGCCGGGAACGCAGTGTAGTCGGCCACCTGGTGGTCACATCAGCTCATGAGCCCTTTTACACGGCCACGCAATTCGAGGACCGCACAAAGAAAAGATAAACATGAAAGAAATGCATAAAAACTCACCAGCTAAAGCCCATCGGAACTAATGTCAGCATGTATAAAAGACAGCGTTGCTTCATCCAGCAGGAGTGGCCGCTGCTTGAGGCACGATACCGATGTTTATTGAGCAACGTTTGCTTGTGTTAAAAACCAACAGTATCTAAGTTCTTAGGCTTTTCCACACCACTTTATAAAATAAGGTTCTGAAACAGGTCGGCCTATAACACTTTACCCCTCAGTTCCCCAGGAATGACCAGAAGAGAATTTGGATTAAAAAAAAATCCATAACTGTTTTCCAGGATCTTCCCTTGGAGGCTTAAACATAGGGTGCATAAAAATATGTTGGCCAGCACCACTATTTAAAAGGATGTAGGAACTAAGACTACTGTGCCCACAGATCTGGATCCAAGTATCTTATAGTCATACAAAGCAACGACAACAGGCATCAGTGCAAGCTATTGTTGACGCTGTACACTGAGACTCACAAAAGAAGTGGATATGAATTGTAAGGTCACTGCTGACTAGTGACAAGTAGCTGAGAAGCCTGAACAGATGAGTTAAGGTCAAAACTTCAGAAAGATCCTCAGCTGTTGGATGACCTGACAACTAGGGATGAGAACACGGGAGACTGCCTGATTTTGATATTTACTCAATCAGAATCTGCTGGTGTTAAAATCTATAGCAGAAATTCTGCCCTGGCAGTTTAAGTTAGCATGCTAAAAGATACAGCTACAAAAATGAATTCAAAGATGCAGCAGTCTCTGAAGAACCTGGAAAAGGGACCATATGCTTCAGGAGAGAAGATTTTAGAAAGCGCCAGAGAGCAAAGCAGTATGCATGTGACTGGAAATGGTGGATGTTCTGTGCTATTTTTAGTCTTCTAAAACTATAAATATCAATATAAAAGCCTTTCTCCTAAGACCTCTACATCAAATTTACAAACAAATCATACACATGATCCCAATAGTCTATGCTGACTTTAATCAAACCAAATGCCTAAACCATCAGCTCTCCCATCACTGTAGGTCTCCATGTTTGGAGGTTACCCAGGCAGTGAAGAGATGTTCAGAACAGATATAGGCACCCATGAGCATAGCAGCTTTTAAATGATGTGCAAGTTATTACAGCAGTATATTTCTAGTGACTGGTTTGAAAGAAGGAAATGGGGAAATTAGTAGAAGATGCATTTTCTGGCATGAATTCACATGGGTAAAGTGCAAGAAATATATTTCCTCACTGTTTAAACACACAGGGACAAATCAGAAAATTTTAGCTATGATGTGAGCATGCCTTGGCACCAAGGTCAGGATTTCCTACCTGCTGGTTTACCATGGCAATGAGGAGCACTGTCTGTGGAAATGGTCAGTTCACAGAGAGAGAATGCCCTGCCATTCAGTCAAGAAATAGCTTGTGGGACACGTGGCATTTAAAAGAGATGCAAAAAGCTCCTCACATATATCTCACCTGTCCCCTAGTAAGCAGTTCTGCTTGCTGTTGCCTGTTGCAGTTGGCCAGCAATATTCTACCTCCCTTTTAATCTCACTTCTAGCAGGAAGAGTTGAATTTTAATTAATGTGAGCCAAACAGAACATTTTCCATGAAATATACATTTTATTGCTTAACATTTTAATACTCTGAGTAACTTTGAAATGTGCCAGGAATAGCAAAACTCACTTACTTAGCATTTGTGCTGTTAGACAAAATATATGTATATAGATATGTATCTTACAGACAATTGAGCTAAATGAAGATACATGTCTTTAAAGAACTATATTCTCTTTGCTTTCATCCATACTAAGCTCCTAACTATGTTAATCTGCTTTTATGGAGGACTCAGTACTGTTCATTATTGTAGAGGTACATCCAGCACTTGAACTGAGTCTTTTGAAAAAGTGAGGTGTGGGTCTATCTGCAGCTGGCGGCAGCAGGTGATGTCTTAAAGGTGAGATATTGCCCATCAGGTAACTCATGGTACATTACCTCTCCTGGAAGACAAGTGCCTTGTGCATGTGAAGGGAGCAAGTGGTGCTGTTTCTTTTAGGCAAGTCAGAAATCCCTAATTTCACTGATTTCAGAACCTCAGCTCTCTGGGGATCTCTGTTGGAAGGAAAGCTATTTTCATTCTAACTTTACCCTACATTCATTCACTACTTCAACCATGGTGCAGGAAAAAATGATAGAGGAACAGCTGCAGCAGCTCTGTATCACCAGCAATTTCTCCTAAAGCTCAGTCCCTTGAAATAATCTTACTATTTAAGGACTGGTATCTTGCTTCCTTCCCCCCCAACCCCCTCCTTTAATTTGCTCTTGGTTCTTTAACTTTTCTTTTGCATCACTCTGTATGACCATGGCAAGAATCCACAGGCTTTTGCTAAGTGTGCAAAAAAATTTGTATAAATGATTGTACATCTCTGTGAAAGACTGGACTGTCCTGTCAAGTGTTCTGCCTGTTTCCCGAGGGGCTCCTGGTTTCTCATGGCTGGCAGCAAACTCCTTCAAAGATCAACAGATGCCACTCACAAGTGATTCAGATTCTTTCAAGTTTTCTGCATTTGGATTAATACTCCTGACCAGGTTTCCATTTAGGAGTTACTTATGGACTGCCTCTTCTTTGACATTCTGATTTCCTATGTTTAGATTGCCATCAGCTACTCATTAGAGGAAGGGTGCCTAGTCCTTATGACACTGGAATACCTCTAGAAGCTCAGACTGATGAGTGTAAAAGCCTACAGATATCTGACAAAATATGCAGCAAAACAATGGCTATGTTGTTCAGATCAACATGCCAAAATGTGTTTTTTGACATCACAGTGAATACTGCTCACAAAAAAAAAATTGTAACATGTTCAGGCTTTCACTATTTTGTTCACCTATTTCGGAACCAGTGTACACCAAGATTTTCTGACCGTTAGTTGATATCCATTTATCCACTCTGCATTACTTGCTATGGGTGCATGGCCTCTGCTTCGCCACATTGCCTTTTTCAGCAGTTTTACTAGACTAACAGAATTCTGTTTGGTGGACTCCAGGGTGATTTGTGGGGTTTTCTGCTAAGTTGAAATTAACATCTAAGTGCTCCTTTTCTTCAAATATGTTATATTCAGCTAGAATGCTAGGGAGCAATCACACAGACTTTCCTGTTTCTTTTAGGTATTGCTTTCCAATTCAAACCAGAGCTTGGACAGATCCATGACCACAGGTGTGTAGAATTCTTGTAAAACAAAAATACTAAACTTTAAGTGATGACATCTCTTATTTCAGAGGTTCCTTGTTGACTGACTGCATTTATACACTGGTCTCATAATGATTTCATTGCACATCTGCAGTGCTTGGTTGCATCTCTCCAGTCTAATTTTGCTCCTTATCAGTGTTGCACTGCAGCTGGCTCCACAATCCAGCTGGTATCAAATTAGTCATTGATCTAACAGCATAGTTGCAAATATAGCAATTGAATGCCTAGCAGCCTTCTGCATTGCCAGAACACTGAGAATCTTTACATCTGCTTAAGTCACATTACAGATACCTCCTTCTTTATTAAAACCTTAAATTCTCAATGGTTTCAGACACTATACTTTAATTTAAAAGGTAACTGCAATATTCAATCTGTCTGCCTCACTCTTTTTCTTGACAACATTTTTCTTTCTACTTCTCATCTTGCCTGTTACACTAGATATTTTGTACCAAAATGCCTACATTTTCAGCCAGTCTGCATCTGCCCTGCTTCATGGGTTCTTTTGACTTATATGTGTGTGTTCTGCTCTCTTTCTTTTGGCACTTGTCTGGATAGTTTCGCCACATTTGGGGGCATATATTAGATTGGCTTTACTCTAATGTCTTCCCTGTGAATGGGAACTGTGTATTTCACAAGTGATCTTAAGGAAGAGATACAATTAAGAAATGTTTTATGTCTTTAGTTACACATGGGTGCTCTAGTTCTGGCACCACACCATGCTCCCCTTTTCTGTTTCTGGTATTGGTTAAGAAAACTTTTTTATAGCTTTAAAATGTTCTTTGAGTTATTTATATAATAGTTATCAAATTTTTTTTAGACACTAAAACATTGTTTCTGTTGCCTCAAAGCAAAGCCTCTTTTGTCTGGAGTTCCAGTATTCCTGGTGCTCAGAGTCACTGCTATTTATATTCTATGATTTTTAGGTGTGTTTTTTTCTGGGTAATCACAGATATTTCTTTCCTCTCTAATGTGACTGTTGTCTCAGATCTCATATGCTACATTTGAGGAAACAAGATGAAAGAATTTAATAGTTCTAGTCTTAAACTAGTTCTTGAATTCTGGTGGGCCTAGGGAGCCCACACCAATAGCATTCATCTGCTCCCTTGTGTCTAATCCTCGGGGCTCCATGAGTTAACTACCAATCTACCGTGTGTACTCATGAGTTGATGAGGAACTGCTTTTTGGCCATCTTTTTTTTTTTAAAAAAAAAGTTTATTAAAACTGAATCAAATATGCTTCATACTCATTCTAGTTTTTAGTAGGCATCTTGTGAATTTTACTCTCTACTTAGCAAGGAAATTAAATTTGACAGAATTAAATCTAGCCAGGGATGTCAAGGGCAACAAGAAAAGCTTCTTTAGGTATGTTGGAAGGAAGACCAGAGAGAATGTGGGCCCTCTCCAGAAGTAAACAGGAGACCTGGTTACTCAGGACATGGAGAAGGCTGAGGTACTCAACGACTTTTTTGCCTCAGTCTTCACTGGCGAGGGCTCTAGCCACACCACCTAAGTCACAGAAGGCAAAAGCAGGGACTGGGAGAATGAAGAGCTGCCCACTGTAGGAGAAGATCAGGTTCAAGACCATCTAAGGAACCTGAAGGTGCACAAGTCCATGGGACCTGATGAGATGCATCCGCGGGTCCCGAGGGACCTGGCAGATGAAGTTGCTAAGCTGCTGTCTATCATATTTGAGAAGTCATGGCAGTCTGGTAAGGTTCCCAATGACTGGAAAAAGGGAAAACATAACCCTAATTTTTGAAACGGGAAAAAAAAGGAAGACCCAGGGAACTACAGGCCAGTCAGCCTCACCTCTGTGCCTGGCAAGGTCATGGAGCAGATTCTCCTGGAAACTACACTAAGGCACATGGAAAATAAGGAGGTGATTGGTGACAGCCAACATGGCTTCACTAAGAGGAGATCATGCCTGACCAATTTGGTGGCATTCTATGAGGGGATTACAGCACTGGTGGACAATGGATGACCAACTGACATCATCTACTTGGACTTGTGCAAAGCGTTTGACACTGTCCTGCATGACATCCTTGTCTTGAAAATGGAGAGATATGGATTTGACAGATGGACCACTTGGTGGATAAGGAATTGGCTGGATGGTCGCACTCAAAGAGTTGTAGTCAACGGCTTGATGTCCAAGTGAAGACCTGTGACAAGCGGCGTTCCTTAGGGATTGGTATTGAGACCAGCCCTGTTTAATGTCTCTGTCAGCGACATGGACAGTGGGATAGAGTGCACCCTCAGCAAGTTTGCTGATGACACTGAGCTGAGTTGTGCCATTGACACACTGTAGGGAAGGGATGCCATCCAGAGGGACCTTGACAGGCTGGAGAAGTTGGCCGATGCAAACTTCATGAAGTTGAACCAGGCCAAGTGCAAGGTCCTGCACCTGGATCGGGGTAATCCCAGGCACAAATATAGGCTGGGTGGGGAACAGATCGAGAGCAGCCCTGAGGAGAAGGACTTGGGGTGCTGGTGGACAAGAAGCTCAACATGAGCTGGCAATGTGTGCTTGCAGCCTAGAAAGCCAACCGCATCCTGGGTGACAAAAGGAGCATGGCCAGCAGGTCAAGGGAGGTGATTCTGCCCCTCTACTCCACTCTGGTGAGACCCCACCTGGACTACTGCATCCAGATCTGGAGCCCCCAACATAAGAAGGACATGGACCAGTTGGAGCGAGTCCAGAGAAGGGCCACGAAGATGATCAGAGGGCTGGAGCACCTCTCCTATGAGCACAGGCTGAGAGAGTTGGGGCTGTTCAGCCTAGAGAGGAGAAGGCTCCAGGGGAGCCTTTATACCAGTCTTCCAGGACCTAAAGCAGGCTTATAAGAAAGATGGGGAGAAACTCTTCAGCAGAGCCTTCTGTAATATGACAAGGAGTAATGGTTTTAAAATAGAGGGAGGTAGATTCAGACTGGACATCAAGAAAAAAGTTTTTACAATGAGGGTGGTGGAACATTGGAACAGGTTGCCCAGAGAGGTGGTGGATGCCCCATCCCTGGAAACATTCAAGGCCAGGCTGGATGGGGCTCTGTACAACCTGATCTGGCTGGAGATGTCCCTGCTCCTTGCAAGGGGGTTGGACTAGATGTCCTTGAAATGTCCCTTCCAACCCCAACTATTCAATGATTCTATGATTTTATGAAATCAGCTGCACAAAAAGACTATAAGGCTCATACATAACAACGACCATAGCATTTTTCCATTACTGTTAGAAAGAGGAATGGACAGAAAGGTCCCTAACTCAGCACACAGAGGCAAAAGTGGAAAAAAGGGGTGATTTTAATTACCTGCTTTATTCTCTCTCTTTTTAATTTTTTTTTTTTTTAACTAGCACGTTTCAGTCCCTGACATAAACACCTTACATATTCTGGTAGACAGCTAACAAAAAAAAAAGAGACATCTGAAAAATAGAATTGAAGATTAAACCAGGTAGAAGATCTAAGAGTAGAATTTTTCTTTGACCCAAGCTGAAGCAATAAGGAAATTAAATATTTTCAGAAAGAAAGCTTTTCTATATTTTTTTTTTCTGGAACCTGGGGAAAAATAAAGGCTAAAATCTTCCATACTTACATTATGATCATTTGACTATTGACCTACTGGAGAAAAATGAACCCTTACTATAAATTACATATGCCTAATTAAGAAACCAAAACAACAGAACTTTTTCAGACAGCAAATTGGCATCACATGACTAACTGCTTCTCACCTCTGACGGTGTTTATTTGATCTCTCCACACATGTTAACAGACTAAGAGATCTTGGGAATTACTGTTCTTCCACCTGCATAGCAGACACATAGTCCTTCACAAAGGCCAGCAAAAATCATGTATGTCAGTCTCAACACAGCATTCAAGAAGGCTAATGTTCATCTTTAGAAAGGTACCACCTGAAAAACTCTAATGGCAGTTCTGTATCTATGATCTCCCATTTCTAAGAGAAATCAATGGTAAAGCAGAGATGATCAAACTCCAGTGTAATATCTGTCAAAATCTGGATGCATCACAGCAGGGTTTCAAACTGGAATATTGCATAGACATGACACAATGGTACTAAAAACCCCTCTTTTCATCATAACTGAGAGTCAGCGAGAGGTAAGGCCGAGTGAGGCTGATCTTCATAACCTTTTTATGCAATCAGTGAAGAGAGAGATAAGAGAGAAAAGGTTTCTTCTGAAGCTATTTCAGAAGATTCTGCTTGGAATCATCCCTTAGAGGACCCTCCTCATGACAGAGACTGGTCTACTTAGCTCCTTGACCCTTTCTCCCAGTTTATCACTAGGGAACCTACAACCTCTCCATAGCCTTCCCTGCAGCCTGTGACGGTGTATTGCTGGTCTGCTCAGAGAGAGACAGCTGGAGTATGTCCTGCACATCTGTAACAGCACCTGTCATTCTGCAACAATGGGATGCGAAGGGTGCAACTGCTGTCTTCCCCCAAAAGCATCTCTCCATAGAGCCAACTTTAACATTCACAGTTAATGATCACTGGAATTCTATAGCAACCACGTTTTCTGCAATACTAAAATACCAGCACCCACAAGAAGTTAAGAACCAGAGGCGTTTCTCACTGGCCACAAGAGTTCACTGGAGCCTACCCTGGGACCCCATTGAAACTGATGCAACCACAATTGCAACAATTGTGAATGAAATTACAGTGATCGCTTATTTTAACTTGTTAGGAGAAGTCAGCACAGAATGCTGTAGCTATTTTTAGTAGAATGTATTAAAAATGTATACGTGTAATGTAAAAACATCACCTAACCTTAAGTATGCAAAATGGTTACAAATATAGACAATAAATTTTTATATCTATATTTTATACTGATATTTTACATATTTTCTCTACAAAATAGAATATATAATCTATATATTTATAAAAATAAAAGTACAAATAAAAGATTTATGCAAATAAAAAGTTGTGAGGTTATAAACTGGTATACTTCACTGCAATTTATTTTTCATAATTTAGATATTTATGCATTTGATGTATTGTTATTGCAAGTATATTGAGATTTAGTGAATTTGGGTTTCATATAGAAAACCTGCTAAAAAGGTTTTCTATGGTCATTTATTTTTTGGTTTTTAGGTTTTTTTTTTTAAGAAACGCTACAGTATCAATTATTTATGAGGTATACTGATGAGAAGTAACTGGGAAAGAAAACAGTATTTTCTGTATTATGTTTATGAAGTAAAACATCATGGATAAAGCCCATAATTCCTATGAGTTTATAGAAAATTATATTTCCTCATGGAGTATGAGGTGAAAAAATAGGTAAGTGAATTAAAAATTGACAACTGACTTGAGGAACAGAGTGATACTATTGCCCCATATACTTTTTGCTAGTCATTTTTTAATCTGCATCCCTCTAAGAAAGCCTAATCCATCAAGCTGCTAAAAAAAACCCAAAACCATGTCCACATACAACTTCAAGAATTATGTTGTCATAGTGTTATTAACACTCCTAATTTTATCCTACTTCAATATATTTTTTGCTGCCTCTTCCAACAGAAATACTATGGGGCATCAGGTGAGACCAGTAGAAGGCAGCTTTAGAGCAGACACATGCGCAGACCCAATGCATGGGTGATTTATCACACTGTGGGGCTAAACCTGTGAGACTCCTTGAGACAGGATTCTGTAAGGTTATGTGGGCTCAGGATTACTGGACAATCTCATGGAAGAAAAATATCTGGAGAACGGCATAGGACACACCATTCTCTGACCTCACAGAGCCTTTTTTTATGTTATATAGTCATTGCAAGAGGGCAAATTGACAAATCACTTCATGAGATATTTTTAGTCAGCTGATTCATATGAAATTTCATAAAATCTGCTGTAATACGTTAAATGCCCTCAGAGTGGGCAGGTCCTAGGACCCTGCACTGCTTACACGTGATCTGCACGTGATCCAGTGTGTCAGGAAACAAGAAAACACAGGTAACTTAAACTCCTTTAGACCAAAGGATAAAATTTGAAAGGTTGTGCTAAGAACAATGTAAATTAGAACATGCCCATGTTTTAGAGCTTTGTATGGCCTCTTTACTCAGTTCAGGGTATTGAAGAACATTGCGGCACCAATGTTGTCTCCAGTGTTTGACTGCATGTATGACATCTTTTCTTAGAGAGTCTTGGTCCAATGATTAACCTAGAGTGCTGCTATACTTCAGAGGACATGAGTAATTTAGTACCTTTGAGACTAATCTTGAGCCCTTTCTACCTTATTTGGATACTAGGCAGTCCTAGCATATGAAGGTTGTAATTTTCATCATCCTTTGGGGTGAATTAAGGTGCCATTTCCATTTTTTAAAAAATGAAAATCCTTGATGAACAGAAAATTGCTTTGAGTAATTTACTGCTGGACATATGCACTCCAACCACCATAGCAGAGTGTGCCAGACTATTCCTTCAGTGCTGAATATTTGACAATGCTTTAAGGTCTCACTGCTTGGGACCTTATCCTACCATTTTATACCAGCAAGGGCACAAAGACAGAGCATGTGGAGTTGACTAAGATGCTTGACGTGATGGCTGTAAATTGTCCACGTTTTGCAGCTGTAGTAAGGAATGGTGATGACAGCTATGTGGTACACATTTACTTTTGTTTGAAGTCGAATGCCTCTTTCATTCTAGACACACTGCTTTAATCTCCCAAAAGCTGTGTTGGCTTTTGCTACAAGCTCAGTAAATACTGCTTTGCTACAATGTGAAGTTCATCTTCAATGTCATGCTGGGAAGAAATGGGAGAAAGCCACTCACTCTTGTGAAATGCATGAAGCCACTTCTTGTGGAAATACAGGGAGCCTGCTCTATAGAAAGTACAACATTGCCTTTAAAAATGCATGTTTACATTTGAAATATATTATGGAAGCAACCAAGAAAATGTAAAAATATTTTTCATATTCTTTCTTTATCCATTCTCTAGACTTACTTTGTAATTCCATAGACATGGTAATCAGTGTTTTCCCAGTGTAATTAGTAAGACATTTAAACTTAACATTTCTCTGCTTTAAGTAAGACTTTTCACCAACAATTATTTTCTTTTCTGCTTTTTTAAATATAAAATTTGTCAGAAGTGCTAAGGAATTTAATCATATTACAAAGATAAACATATGGACCAATGAAAAACAAGCGTGTTGTCACAAAGGAGTTTTCACTCTGTTCTCCAGTGCAACCGAAGTGAAATACTTACATAGAAAAAGTTCACCAATTTCATCAACCCTTGCAATAAGACACTTGGAAACTTTGCTGTGCCAGGTCCTGAACTCATTTAGCTGATGCTCTAATAGCAGTCAGATTTTTCCTGCTGCTTGGGCTATCAGGAATTTTTGAGACCTCTCATACAGAACAGTTGATTTTCCTACCTAGTGTGGAAAGGCATAGAGGTTCTTAATCTGTGAGGAAAAAAAACCCCAGCCTAGCACATGGAAATTACTGAACTCCATGCTGCTGAGCTCAGTCATTTTACTATACATGACAGTTAAAAACATACTAGAATGTCAAAGACAAAGGATAACTTCCATTGAGGCTTGTATTTATCTATGTAGACATAAGTAAGTGCTGTAATTTATTATCACTGATTAATATCTCCATCAATATTATTTAGCAGAATAATCTTTCTCTTTTTTTAAAAAAGTGTTACATGTGCTTTGTCAGATAAAATAAAAGCTTTCACTTTGGGACATAATTTGGGACATAACTTGCTAATATCATTAAAGTAATATTTCAAAAAAGTAGTGATTTTTGCAAGGTAGTCTAAAAGTTTGTTAGCAAACTATAATGACTATTCCGATGGCAATTAAAAAGCCCTTGCAAATGGGTCAACACACCTAAGTGCTGTCTGCAATCATTTAGATTTTAACATCACGGTTATTACTTATTATCAGGCTGCACAATGAGATATTGATTACTTTTAACCTTTAGACCTAAGAATTCAGGAAAAGTCGAGGTAGTAGCACAACCTACCTTTCCTGTCTGGTAAACTTATGGCCTTTAGTGGAATTCTAATGATTCCTACTGGCAAGGCAAACCTGAAATTAGTTTATTCTCTTGGCTCATATAGAAACAATGACATATCTAAAAATACTGCATGCATAGCAGATCTGTAGTTGCTACCTACAAGGGGCTCAATCCTGCAGTGTGCTGAGAGCTTCCTCCGAAGTGACGATCGTCATCTCCCACTGACTGTTTTAGCAGCTCCATGCCGGCACTGACGGATTACCAGAGAGACAGAAGGCATCCTGGACCATGCAGAATATGCAGCGTAGGAGCAAAAATCTTCAGGTTTTCTAGTTTATAACCAATCCTCTAAGCATATTGTCCAAATATATCACTCTACAGGCTGTTAATCTTTTAATAAGTTTTCTTTATGTGGAAAATCTGCTCGAAATAAAGACTGAACTACAATGTGGCTTCAGTAGGTAGGCAGGACTCATTTTAAATGGAACAAAGTAATCCAATTAAACTAATCTGGTTTACAAGTTAAAATGATATGAAGCACATTAATTGATCCTTATAGGCGGCTGCTATTTGAGCCCTCTCTCTGTTTGCGCAGCATTTGGAATCACTTTGCACATTTGTATCCTCGAACAGCAGAGAACCCAGTCCCCCAGTTCAGGAGAATTACGGGCAAGAGAAACATATAACTGTTATGTGTTAGATTAATTTGCAGAACGCTTGGCATTATTATTGCCAAGTAGTCAAATTGTTCCAAGTTGTTCCGGAAGGTTGTTATTAATAGTATGTTTTCTGAGGAAAGTTCTGTCTACTTTTGGAACTGCATTTCTGTTGCCAAGGAAACCCCTTGAAGCACAGCATTCTAGGAGCACACTGCTGCTTTTGTTTGCCAGTATCCTATTCACATCATTTAAGTAAGCACTTTACATACTTCAGCCTCCAGTTTCAAACGTTTAAGTTTTTATATATTTATATTTCTACATTAAATATAGTTTGTGCTTCTTTTTAAACTCAGGGACTTTTGTGAGATTATTTTAACAGTTGCATTAAAGGACAGGGCGGGTTGGTTTTTGTTTTTTTTTTTTTCACAAGTTTGCAATAAATTAGTTTTAATTTGAATAATAGCTCCATAGGTTATAGCACTAGTCCTTAAGTGTTAATTATCTTTTCACTCTGAAATTAATGTAGTCATTTCCTACTGACTCCTCTACACCATTATTGAAGTGCTGAGGAAAACATGTCATTGAGTTCTGAGCCAGAACTGTTGTTGTGATTAATCCTGGTCACATGGCCAATCTCTGCCAAAAGGAGATCACTGAAAAAAGGTGACAAAGACAGTGATTTCCTGTCAGCAAAGAGTACGACATGGCTGTCTAGAAGTGATGCAAATGAGGGAAACTTTCACCAGGGTTTGTTTGATCCACTCAGGGCCACAGCACACTGAGCCAGAGAGAAAGGCGCAGTGGAGCAGCAGCACACCCAGAGGAGAAAACCAGCTGCACCTTCCGAGCAGGGAGAGCTTCCCCATGGGAAACAAACACTGCCGGAAGATTTTTTTTCCCCTCAACTTTTTTTGAAAGGTATCCTTAGCTTTTGATGTGTGTTTTCATGTTATTTAATACAGTGAAGAGCTTCCCTTTGATGAAATAGTTGAGCAGTTAACTCGTTCAAAAGCCACATCAGCTGTTTTCCAAATCTTTGCACTGCTCTGTAAGAGTCTTTTTCCATCTATCATGACTGTTGTTGCTGAAGACTTACTAGTGCAAGACCTACAGCTTATGCAGTTTGTATTAAAACCACCATACATTACTTGTAATCAGACAGAAAAATAGAATTTTTTTTATTTGCTATTTTAAAATGTTTAGTTAATTTTATTCTGAACATACTAACCATTTTAACAATCATACTGTACTTACTTAAACGGGATTTTAATCTAACACAATTAAGTTTCACAATTAATCTTCTGAGGAAAGTGGAAAGAATTATCATTAACTTTTCTGCCTAGTATACTCATTTCTAATCTCCGCAGTTCCCGTAAATACTGATTTGCTTCATTTTTGAACATTCAAGGTACAGAATTACTCAAGTTCCCACTAAAGGGCTAATTAGCAGAGTTTAAATTCTTTAGGTTTGATCCTTCAGTAACAGCATATGAATACAGCTGAAGTCAATGCGAGTTCTGTGTACTTAGAGCTTATGAGATCAGGCTCACATGCAGTAGATTAAAATGAAATAAACATGATACATTTGGCATTAAACTGAGCAATTACAGCAGTACAAAGAAGTGAGAGTCCAAAAACATGGAAATGCTCCTTTTAATTTTTTCTCAGTTAATGGATAAAGCATTAGAGAACAAATAAACTGTCAGCAATTCATTCCGTGACTGCCATTTTATCAAACACTAGTTGATTTTCAAAATCATTAGCTAATTTAAGACTTTAAGGCTGAAATAGTTTAGGGCTATGAGGGAGCAGAGTGAGGAAAAATAGTTTTCTCTTTTTGTAAATCTTTGCACAGATATCTAGGAAATCTAGAGGAAGTCATACATATATATTCAGAGTTTAAAAAAATACTGCTGTGCTGCTCCTATTATATTAAGGGCAAAATAAAACCTAGTTAAAGAGAGATAATAAGTATCCTAAGAAAAAGCTATGAAGCTTCTGGAATATTACAAAACAAAATTAAGCTGAGAGTTGACTTAAATCCATATTAAATCTGAAAATAGAGTGCTGGGAAAATAGTCTAACCATGAAAATACATTTTATTTTCCCATATGCAATTTTAGCATTTATATATTACGTTATGCTGCTTTAATGTATGCTCTTCCCTTCCGATTTACCTGTTTTATCAGTGCTTCTTCCCATTCATAGGCTCCTTAGGGGCAACGATTACTGTTGGTACCAGCGATACCACAGCGGGTTCCCTGGCAGAGGCGGCTTGCTGAGCTGGCTCAGAGGTGCAATTACTCGCCAGCTCAGGAACTGAGAAGAGAGATCTGTGGGTTTAGGAGGATCCACCAAAACGCAGAGAGTGCAATTAGCAGGTTCACATTTGAAGCTGTCACTGAGAAAGACTAACTACAGCAAGACCTGTGTTTTCATAACACCCCACATCATTGAGGAATTCTGATAGTAATAGCAGCCTGGATTTCTCTGCGGATTTCTCTCCTTAAGGACCAGAATGGCTGTGCTCTGAAGCATAGGCAGCACTCCTGCCCCTTAGCTGGAGGCATAGGACCATCCACGGCTCTTGTGTAAGAGCCTCCAAACAAAAAGGGTGTCGCTATTGATTAGAACAGAGGTTTACTATGCTAGTGTTATAAAACCATTAATACTGGTTTTGAGGGCATGGTTCATTGTGATGCGAATCTCTGAAATTAAGGATGATAAAGACCTGGTGATTTATCTGATCTCTCCTTTGCCAGTACAGAATTGTTCCTTCAATTACATTTGCTAATGTTTTCTTTTGTCTGCTTTTAAATGACTGAAATTATGGGGCTTTCAACACTTCTTCGGGAAGTGTGGGGGTTTTTTTTTGAAAGGCTAATATAACTTAATGCTATGCACTCAAGCTTTTTGCATTACCTGCAAATACTCCTACTTTATGGACACTCCTTAGTCATCTCTTAACCAAACTCCAAACTTCTAGTTAAGTCTTTCTTTCAGTCCTTAACAATTTGCTTGCTGCTTTCACTAGAAAGGTATCTGCTGAGAATATTCACCATGGGAGGGCAGGCAGTCTGTTTCTACCCTTCTTCAAATGGTTTTGCAGGTACCAGACAGGTGCTTTTGGGATGGGGGCTCTGGTCATCAGCAGATGACCTCCCTGCAGAACCTGCAGGTCAGACAGGCTGCCAGTGCTGTGGGAGCAGGGCTGGTTTGTCTGCGCCGCACAGAGCCCAGGCTCAGCTGCTCTCTCTGGCACAAACTTTCTGCTTTTGGAAGTGTCACGCCTCTCACAGTACAGGATTTCATAATATTAAGAAACTATTACTTCCCATTTTGAACATACAATATTCCTCATTTTGCCACCATACTTACTGCAAACTAATTCTTAAATTATTGCCCTCTTTTATTCTTCTCACCATGCATTATTATCCCAGCCTTACAATCTGTAATTATTCTTAATGGCTACATTTGGATATTAGAAAGGGAAGTATCCTAAATAGCACCTAAAATACTTGGGCTGGCTGCTTAAGCTTTCTTTCTTTTCATATTGATGGATGAACTGTTTCCTTAAAATTTATGGTTATTGATTTATTTTTAGTATCGGACTAAAACTAGGGGTTAAATTAGGCATGGTATGAGCTGGTCTTATATGGACAGGCACTATCAAAACACTTTATTTTACATTCACAAGAAATGTTTTACCCATTTCTGTCATTGTTTATTTCTAAGCGTAGCCAGGGTTAGGATTATTAATATGCGATTAAGTCTGATTAAGTATTTAGAAAGTTAGGAAAAAGATATTAGCAAAAACTCAGTAGCCTTCATTTCTTATTTTTCATAGAATCATAGAATAGTTTGGGTTGGAAGGGACCTTTACTATTCAATGATTCTATGAAAAATAAGAAATGACTGTTAAAGCAAGAAATGGAGGCCACTGAAATAAACTCTCTTGCAGCCTAACATAGTTTGGATATTTCCCCTTATAAATATACTTTAACTCATGTGACAACTCTTTCTCACTGGGTATTTTAAATAAAAGGACTAAAATTTGAAAGAATAAAATACAAGAAGACCATCAAGAAATTAGGAAGCCAAAGCAACAAAAAAATAGATTATATTTAAGAAATTATCCAATCATGCAATGGTAGAAGAAGGAAAACAACTTCTATTTGACCTTGAATGTACCATTTATTCAATAAGAAATAAAAAAAAAGCTAGAGGGTAGTTGTTTCTTGTCATTATACTGTTGCTGATTCTGTGGTTAGTTATTAATTTTATTTTTTATGATTCACAATCTGCTCTTTGAAATATGCCATATGCTCAAAGCAATTCAAGGATGACAACTGTCAGAATTACTCCAATAAAAATTGCCTAAATGAGGAAGATTTACTGCAGCCTGATATTTCTGACGAAAGCCCCTCCTTTCTTTCCCCCACCACCCCTCAGCCCGGTAGACTACAGCTTCTCAGACACACAGTGAAGCTTGGATCAATTTTAGGATCAAATCACACGTTTTGGGGAACTTCTTAAAAGTACTGTCTATCTAAAAGAAGGGATCAAGCTTCTGGGCTAAGGCTGCTGTGACAAATAAGAGAAACCATATATGTTAGATAAAGACCCTATAATCAATATGTAAGTTCAAAATCATTTTGCTGAAATCACAAGCA
This sequence comes from Chlamydotis macqueenii, assembly GCF_036417535.1. Taxonomy (NCBI): domain Eukaryota; kingdom Metazoa; phylum Chordata; class Aves; order Otidiformes; family Otididae; genus Chlamydotis; species Chlamydotis macqueenii. The sequence goes on from NC_141560.1 coordinate 29,844,559, forward strand.
AGTGTGATGACTTAACATGACAATGTCTGCTTTATGTGTAACTAATAAAAATTAAATTGGAAGAGTCCTGTATCCTGGCAGCAGCAAACCGAAATCAAGGCAAATTTCTTTCTTCCCAGATGAGGTCTGAAAGGTGGATAAAAATCCAGCTGAAAGCTCCAATCAAAACACATTTTGTTAAATGCTACCATTTCATTTTTTTCCTTCATTTTGTTTCAGTCTATTTATTAATGCAGTTTCATTTATTTCTATTCATCTTGAAGACAAATCTTTGTCCTTCTATAGAATTACACCAAATAGAATGTGATAAAGGGAACTTTCTTGCAATTATGATGTCGGTGCAGCCTGTCAGCGCACAGGGGATGGAAATGAGGTTGGGGACAGGGAAGGGAATTCTAATAGACACCATGATACATACAATGAACGCAGCGATATCCTGTGAGAGAAAGACTTGTCAAGCTAATCAGATCTTCTATAGTTAGGTAAAGGCAGTAACGGTAGCGCTAACCTTGTAAAGATGCTGCTGCTGCTCCTCTGACATCATCAGGTCATGGCTGTCCATCACGATGGATTCCATGTCAATCAGCCAATCCCAGAGCTCCTGGTATTCTGAATCAAAGTCCAAAAGGCTGTAGATAAGGAACAAAATGTATTATGCATAAATACTGTGTAGTTGTTAAAATCTTGTATTAGAATAATATATTCTTGAAAACTCATGATGTTCCTGGTTATATTTCTAAAGAGACATTCTGTATTTATACAGAGTGGATGAAAACGAAAACTGAAATCCAATTTAAACCAGTGCCATGACCTAAATTCTGTGGCTGATGCCAAATCCTGACAACTGTTGGCATACTGCATTTGCTTCAAAAATTTTGAAACAGAAATCCCCTATAGATGTTGCTGGTTAATGGTTTTTAAAGTACGGACTTTATATTGAGCAAACTTTGCAACAATCATCTTGATACAATTCATATAAAAATATTATTTTCATCGAAAAATGACTCAATCCATTCAGCCATCCCTCTGCTGTCTATCTGCCTATCTCTGTACATATCCTACATTTATTTTCATGGATGAGTAGCTAGCATTTCAACTTAACGCCTTAAGATAGGCTTGAGTGAATATGGTAAGCCAGTGAGAACTAAGGCCAGATACAGTATTAGACAGGTGTTCCCTACAGACATGTAAGAAACAAAGGTAAGGACAGGAAGTCAAAACAATGAATCCTTGAATAGCCAGCGATCATTAAAATTCAAAGGAGGATCACTACGGTTTTCAACAAAATAAATCATTAGAATAAGGAGCTTAAAAGGATTAATGTGATTCTCTATTGAAAGCCTAGTGAATAAGTAAGGCATAGATTCTTCTAAAACACTGTGATACAAGACAGAAGGTACATGCTGAAAACTGCACATTCGTCAAAAAGATACCCCTTGAAAAAGGATCTTCAAATTTGGAAAATTGGAACTAACAAACGCCTTGTCAGTAGTATCAAAAAACCCTCATACTGATCAAACAATAGTGCATGTTCCACTAAAGCTAATTTCTCCAATTCTTAACAACTTTTTTTTTAGCAACCCCATTAAAAAAATTAGCAGTATTTCAACAGAGAAGCAATAAACCAAACATGTTTATAATGTTATTAATACTATCGCAGTTTCAGTTGTTATTAGCTAGATGCATGGTAATTTTGAAAGCTTATAGATAAAGTTGTGACAAGCAGAACTGCCTTTCTGCAAGAAAGCAGGCAAGAGAGAAGAAACCATTTGCCTTCTGTGGTATTATTTTCAACGAGTTGACAACAAAAGAAGTCTTGTATAATGCACAAGTGTAGATTCCTGCTTCTGAAGTAACTCTCTAGTTTAATCCACTGTACTTAGTATACTTTTACTCAATAATTTATGAGGTGCACTTACTTAAAATTGCCTGCTGCCCTGAGAAGGTAAGCAATGATCCCTTTCTAAAGAAGAGCAAGCATAAAAGGGCAAGTTGCTATTGTTGAAATATAATAGTTTCATTTGCAGTTCAGGGCTTTTCTCCTGTTTCAGGAGGTATTTGCCTCAGATATCATTTTGAAACGAAAATAAAACTAAATTTCATTTTGCAGTGATACTGAAGCTTTATCCCTTCCTCAGAAAGCAGTATAACCATTCTGTATCTTCAGCATCTATTGCTCCTTTTTTTTCCCCTTCCATCTTATCCAAATATTATCCTAAGTCAAAACTATCAGGCAGTTATTAAAACATATGTTTTAAAATGATATAAGAGGCCAGATTTTACCTCATATAAATGGGTAGAGATTCAGCTGGACTTGGATGGTGAAAAACCAGTAAAATCAGTGAGAAATCTAAATTAAGATGCAAAGATGACGGGAAACAAAGCCTACATCCAATGTTCATGACCTGCTGCTGCCAGATTGGGATGGGATGCCTTTGGAAACTCCACCAGCAAGTGGGCTGGGATTTTACTATAATAGGCAGAAGATGTGCTGGATCCAAACACCTGGATGTCCAGGAAAGGATGCAAGATGGAATGGGGATTTTTTTTTTTCTCCCTATAGTTTACATACTGTACCTATTCTCTTTTTTTTTTTTTTTGTTTTCTGCTGTAAAACAAAGTCATCTGGGACCATTTTAAAGTGAACTGTCTATGGCAGTTATTTGCCTGAGCATGAAGACAGTGAAGTCAGCCTACAAAGCTCATAAATTACTTTTAAAAATTTGATTGCTATATTTTTAATAGTTCTAAAATAACTCTGATATTAAAAAAGCTTTGTTTTTAAAATTAATGTCTCACATCTAAATGGATAAATCTACTGATTACCATTAAATTACTATTTGGAAGAATATGTAAGTTACTAAGCCACTAAAAAGATATTCAGAAAATCCAGCAATAGTACGATCAGTGACAGGTTAAGATTAAAATGTACCTGTCAGTATTTCTGTGGTATATTGAGTATTTCTTTTTTATTCAGAATCTATTTTTTTTCTGGGCTTAGCAGATCTTTTTTTTTTCATATTGCCACAGGCAGAATCAAGGAAAGTGTAACTTCTGCAATACTGATGTGTGTTACAGATGCAAGAACTATAGAAAATATCTAATTTTTTTTTTGATTATCCAAATCCACCAATTGCTAAAAAAAAAAGAATAAATTAAGCCATCTGTTTACTGCAAAAAAATATTCTTCCATTAAAAGTACCCAAACATTGCCAACAAGAGTACTATCATATTAGTTAAAGGGCAGGTAACTACAGCTTCTTTAATATAGGTTTGTTGGTTAATAAGCTAAAATCATTAGCTACATAATAACTAAAATGATATTAAGAAGTGTATTTTATCTTGGTAAACAGGGAATCAGATATGCAGAGTTGCATGTCTAATCCCTTGAACCCTAAACATATTTCTTAAAATGTGGACATCAATTTATTATTTTGAATGAAAATTCATGAGCTCCTTCCTCATGAGAGAACCAGTTCATCTGTGGCATTAATAAATAAAAAGGAATGTGAAGCTATTTCCATCATCTTTTTTCCCCATGTTTAACACACACTTCCAGTTTGTATTATTCCTTTGATGGCATAACTCGCATGGTATTTAGAAGTACTGTAAACACACTGGTATGCCTACCGAAAAAAAAAGTCAGACAAGAAGTTCTTCCAGGTTTCTGGGTCTTCATTTTTTGGGACTCCTTTCACATGTTTTTATTAGGAGGATATACAAGAAACCAGAGGTCTGACCTTAACAGCTTTCAAATTGCCTTATATTCTGTGCATACTTGAAGCTCTGTCTAATGCATTTATCTCAGAGCCTCATCCATGAAGGTCCAGTACTAGGTGATGACAGAATTCCAGGACCTGGCCTTCATGTTGTGCAATGGTGCTGTATCTGTATGTCCCAATAGTACCTATATAAACTCCTCCCAACATTTGAGGGGACGCAACATTTCCAGCCAGATTTGCTATAACATCTTGCAGCTGCTCCCAACTACTCTTGGTTACCTCTTGCTGCCTGGCTAGCTGGTATTCTCCTGCAGTGGATATTCATTCTCTTCTCTTTTATTGTCACTTTAGCCATTTGCACTCAGATACATGTAAATCCTCTCTATGGCTGTTGTAACAAGATTGCTATTCTGTAGGTAATCTCCTATTCTTTACAAACCCACTAGCATTACCCTATTCTGCAGATACTACCTTACCTACCTCAGTTTAGCTATGATTTACACAAACCCACCTCCCAAATCTTTCCCTTCACTATATAAACAATTCTCCCTCTACAATAACTTTTGTTGTCCCTGTGGACACTCTTCTGTCTCCCCCGTCAAACTTCCACAACAGCTAATGGATAGCTACCCTAATTTTCTCAGTTATGCAAGTGGAGCTTTCTCGGTAGAGATTTCAGTCTCTAGCTCAGTTATCCTACTGTGGAATTTCTGTCCACAGTTTTTATGCAGTAGGAAAATGTTGTATCAACTGTATTTTCAAATAGCTGAAAGGCATTTCCATTGTGTTCAATACAATACCTCAGACTGGTTCAACTGGAAGTTTTCCACCTGAATTCACCTCAGTTTCTATAATGGCTGAACCCATAGTATTGTATTTGTTGCTCTCCGGTCCTTTGGCCCCTTAAGCCACTGTTGAGCCTCTAAGGGCTGGGATGGACATAAGGGCCCAGAAAAGTGGCCACAGCAAAGAAAAGGTAGGGACCAGTAGTAGGTTGCCATTCCCAGTAATAAGCATGTAATTATGAATGCAAGGCAGTGCATTTAAGAGCCTATTTGCTTTACGTAAACGGTATGTAGAGTTACAAACTGGATTTTTCCATGAGTCTTAAAGCTTTATATCCCCTATCCTCGATAAAATCAAATGTCTGTTGGTGTCTTACTGTCTTACGTCCCCACAAATTTCCAACCTTAAGTCTTACTCACATTCAACTGTGGCTGCAAAATTAGAAGCTGGTTTTGAACATGTAGTCCCCAGTGCACATTTATATACATATACACACCAATTCTGAACAATTTTTATGGTTGGCAGTAGCTGCACTGGCGTGTTTGAGAATCTGACAGATTTCTGCATATGTAATCAAGATCTCAGTAATCCTACATAATTAGCCCACATCAACTTTTCTAAAACAGTCATCTTTCTGTATAATAAGAGGGGATGTTTACAAGGCTCATTTATCTTTACAGTCGGTAATTTAATAAAACTGTGTTTCCAAGACCTCAACATTGAGTTAAGAACTAGAAAAGGAAGTTCTGAAGATAAAGAACTCATGAACACTTTGGTCAATGACTTTCCTTGCATAGGGAGCTGCAGGTAGAAGTTCTGCCGTATTTAATGGTTACAGGAAAACTTGTGTCATGATGGTGTACCCAAACAATGAGCACTATCTGGCTCCTTCAAACTGCTTTGGCCCCACACTATTATGAACTCACAGGTATGTTCTTATGATCATTTAGAGGAGCTAGCAGTTGGAAGATACAGTTTTCAAAAGACCTTCAAGAAAGTCTTAAACCAGAACCACAAGTTGCCTTGGTTGTGAAAAAGGAAGGGGCAGCAAGACTTCATTTTAGCATAGTCCAGTGATTAGTTTGTCTAAGATTTTTTGCTCAAACTACTAAGAAAGAGTGTTTTTGTATATACACTTCCATATAAAAGATATTTGTGTGTGTGTGGGCATTTGTTTACATTTATTAAAAAACAAACAGAAGACCTGGTCAAGGGAAAACAGTTAAAATTAAAGCTTTCTAGAAGTACAAAACAAGGATGTTTGAACTGGTGAACTATAAGTGAATGCCTTCACATTCGTATTTCTTACTCATTATTAGAATAATGATTATAGAGAATTGTCTTGCAGAGGTATTAATACATTACAAAAATGCTTCCTTGGAAGATGCTGAGAAATCAAAAGACATGAAGCCATTGGAGAAGAAAAGCCTGAAGCAAAAGGACATATTACATTTTTTTAAACCAAAAAATATATTGCTATTAGATAACATTAGGTAGTCACATGAACAAACTGCAATTTTGATAAATTATCAAGGACCCATTGTTTTTTGCACTCATATATGAAAAAATAAATATATAGGGTTTTCCCCTGCTTCTCGGCCTAGGAAGAAAAATCCTGGTTAACCAGAAGTAAGAAAAAGTATATCATGTAAAAAAACCCCACAGATCAGTGAGAATAAAACAACAAAAAGAATAGTTCCCTACCCATTACTTCCCACTGTGTGAACTTTTGACATATCAGCAAACTCTTCCTTTCGCTTGCTACTACTGTTGTACTGCTCACTGTACAGCTTTAAGGACATCTGTTCAACAGCATCTCTTTGTGCTTCCAGATAGCATAGCTGAACCTCAGCCTAGAAAAAGAAAAAAAGAGAAAAAAAACACAACAGAACTTTAAAAAAAATCAGAAAGAATGCATTTAAAACAAATACTTTTGGATTGCAACAATTTTAACAAAATAATTCACACCATCATTTTTCTCCTTGCAGGACAGTCAAAAAGGCTCAACCATTAAGTCAGAGAAAAGTACAGTGTATTCTAGTGTATTCAAATACTAGAACTAAACTATTTAGGTTTCTATCACAGAATGTGCTATATATTCCATGAGATGTTTATCCAATCAAATGCTGCATAAAAATGGACATGAATAAAAAAAGATATTGGAAATCTCACAGTAGGTACATAAAATTACACTTCTTACAGGCTTCAAGTCTGATATCTTAACACATTGCCTATGCTTCATAATTAATGAAAGCCATGTTGCTATAGGTATTTTTGTTTTAAATAGTAAGTGTAAACAAACCCAAGCAAATCTGCATTATTCACACTCTACTTTCCCATATCTGGCACCCACTGATTACTCAGCAATTTAAATTGTAAGGAAAAAGGCAATGAGTGAGATGTGCTGCTTTCCATCAGACTCTGTGCCTGGCCAGAAGAATGCTGAATAATATTTGGCATCATAACTTATTGAATAGACACTTTATTTATTGCAGCTGTGGTGATGAGTTTGATTCTGAGGCTCAGAGAACCAGATGATAAAAGGACGAAATCTGCTGTTTGCCACTCTTGCCTCTAGGAACAGGACAAAGAACAGAGGGCAGAGTAAGTTCAAAAGCACTTTGGGACCAATATGCTATTGTTTTCTTTTAATATGCTTCACCGAAAGAAAAACACATTACAAATTCTGATGCTTCAAAACCTGCTACTTCGGTGTAACTATGTACTCATTTCCATTAGGAAGAGAACACTGTTGAACTATTTGGTGCTGTACTAAGCAAATGCAACAAGTAGGGAGGAAATTTTGCACAAGGACTCTTGCATTTCCTCTGCGGGAGACAGGGAAGTGAAGAGTTTGCTGGGCTGCTGACGGCATGACAGAGTTACCCATCTAAGGAACAAGAGAAGAGAAAGCATTGAAAGGGCTAGAGAGAAGGGAAATCTGCAAAATCAAGGAAAAATGCAGGCACATGAAAGGAAATGGGCACTGAAGGATGTCAGTAAGGAAGGTCTGAAGGAAGGCTGGAATGTCTTTAAAAGGCTGTGGTAATAACAGTTATGTATATTTGCTTATGCCTTGCCTTGGTGCAACTCTTGCTGAGTAATAATGTAGCTGATTTGGAGATTACATTTCCTTTAAAAATTTCTCTTTCAAACATTTTCAGCTTTTCTCTCTCAGTTGCTTTTTAAAGTGAGATTTGTTACATTTAGCAGTAAAACTGAATGTTTTTTTTTCATAAATTAAAAAAAAAACCAACAAAAAATACTAGCACTTTTCAATGACATAGAAGATAAAAGTTCAAGTAAACCCTGTAGGTCTTCTAGTGTGTAGATAAATGAAATGCAAGGCTTTTATACCTAGTCTAAAATAGTGGAAAATTAAACCACACAGGGTTACCAATGAAGAAATGTTGCCTGAATACAAGACTAACTAGTTGGGACTCTTCAGTTAGAGTAAAACATTAAGGTTTGAGAGAGCTATAAAACATGCCCTTTCAGAAACTATAATTAAAACTGTTGTTTATATAACTCAGAAATTACCAAAAGCAGCAAACAAACAAACATCATGACCTTCCCGCTCTCCTTCCACCTCCAAGTACATTGTCCTTTAAGTTGATAAGCAATCCTCTTCTGTAGAATACAGGGGTTCCTGATCAAATTTCTTTTTTGGAAGGATTCTTCACCAGTAAGGATGATCTTCCAGCTGAGTATTTGTACTGTGCACATAAGACTATGAATTTGTTGTTTTAATTTATTTTTACCAGAAAGCAGTTATTCACTGGTTGTTTCTAGTTTAGTTGTGACTGACATGACACTTTCAGTCTAAAGCCCTGTTGTGTGTGACCAGTAACTTTCTAAAACAATTATATTATCAATTAAAATCATGTGCGAATGTTTCCACCACAAGAGGCGAAATCTTGTGGAAAACCTTAAGCAAACAATTTCCCTGATTTTCAAGATGGGTTTGGAAATGAAGGTAAGTAATTCTTGCCTTTTTTCCCATGGGTTTTGGGTGGGTTTTTTTTGTTGTTGGTTTTTTTTTTTTGCGGGGGGGGGGGTTTTGGCTGTTGTTGAAATAATGTATACAAGCCTCTCCTCCTCCCCCACGCCAGTACTCCAAAAGGAGGGAATTCACATGTACCCTAAGCTCTGGAACCTCACACATATGAATCAAAACTCAGCTCTGAACTATGTGAACACATGCTATTTCTCAAATAGCACAACTATCCCAATACTCGAGATACACATTTTGTGGCATTTTCTGATTCCCCTCCCTATAATTTCCTCTATATTTTAAAATAAGAATCAGGAGAAATAAAGAAAACAGCTTTTCACGGATCTTTCATTCTCTGTCACTTGCAAAAATCCTTGTGAATAGGCAAATCACTAATGTATATGAAAAATGAGAGAAGAAAAAGGAGGGTGAAACAGACTAGTGGGGGAAAGGAAAAACAGGATGGAAAGGGTAAGTAAATATATGGAGAGGGATGAATGAGAATCCACTATTTCTTCCTCACAGCTATAAGACCCCCTTGTACTGAAGATCATGAACTCCATTAACATCATACTCTATGAATCTTGAAAGTAAGGAATTGTGTCCCAGTTCTTGTACCTCAGAAATATGATCCCTCTATAAATCAACTGGGTTTGTTTTTAGACCCAAATTCTCTCTTCAAGTATTGCAAATACTTACAGCAACTCAAACTCAGGCAGTGTAGAGTTTCAGATGGATCTCTCTGATTTCTTTTCTGTATGAATTCATCTATCTCACTGTAGTACTTAAACATTTTTGTGCCTGTTCTACTGATATCAACTGCAAATCCAAAATAGGCTTTGAAAACCTCGAGCAGGTATTGATCAGCTTAAGTCTAAAAAACCTGCATTCTGCAGCAGCTGATCTTACGGGCACAAGGCACAGTCTAGAAAATAGTACACAGAACAGAGATGCAATAAATCCACTGCAGTTTATTTTCAACTTAAAGTCTTTAAGTTTTGCACTATTCTGGCAGAATAAAGTAGCAACTTATTAATTGCTAATCAAATATAGAAGAGCTACTTGCTTTACCTTCCAGCTTACTTTAAGTGTGCATTTTCATATTGCCCTACGTATGCTTTCTTTTTACTTAACACAACTATAAGAACTTAATCTCTATCACAAACACACCTCTATGGACATGGATATCTGGCAAATCCTGAGGAAGTCTACTGAGATATGCATCATCCCAAATATATGTAATAGAAATTGGCTGGGAGGCACTTATTTACTATTAGTGCCCCATCTTAGAAGTGGAATTCAGTTTCTTCTTTTTTATCAGAGGATGTAGCAAGTCAGAATCAGTGAAAATCTGAACACGGAAAAAAAAAAATGCAAGGAACAATATGCAGCAGTTGTTTTCCACTTGATGGTCCTCTTCTAAGTGATCATTTTTGCAGTAAAAACACAATAAAGATGCTGGCAATGGTCTGATTACACACTTGTACAGATTCTCTAACAGTCACAGTCCTACCAGGATGGAATGAGTTTACAATATCCTGTTGTAAATTAAACTGAGATATTTCCAATAATCAAATGACAAAATGCTCTCATTTTCCCGAGCCTGGAGGATCCAATCTCTGAACAAGACTATGAAAAAACAGTAGCCTCTGGGGAAAAACAGTGAAAAAATTCTATACCAGTACCAAATATTCAGTTCTAGTGATCAATTAATAATGGTAAATATTTTCAAGGCTATTGTCAGAGGCTCATTTTCTAAAAAGCAAGATCTTATAATAAACTGAGGGAGCCTGGGGTGCAGAATCTGTTCCTGAAGACTGGTTTTGCATGACAACGTAGAATGTCCTTTACTATACAGATCACTATATAACACGGAGGGGTAATCAGTGACAATACAGATCAATGAAAATACATTGTATTTCTTGTTAGACTTATATGTTAGAATGACCTTATTCTGAAATGGAGAAAGACAAGACAACGGATAATGGCCGTTAACATGGGAGGAAGGAGACTGAAAGATTATATTGTATACAGAGTGCCAAATAAGAGACTCAAAATTTATACCAATCTAAATTGGAGACATGAACTCAGTGCTCGCGTTGTTCTGCTGAAAAAAAAAAAAATATATTGGAATGTGCTAGAACAAGTATCACTGAACTTGTGTGAAAGGAAAGTATTTTCAGACAAAACTGCCTGCCTAAGTGCAGGCATTTGTTTTTGTTGTTAAACAGGATGGTAACTCTTATCCTCTGTTGTTTGTTTTTTTTTTCTTGTCTCTTTTTCTCTGCTCCCTCTGCATAATTAAAACAGGGACCTTGCTGCAGCTGACTTCTTTTGTATTCTGTTACCCATCCTGCTTTTGGCTCTCCTGCCTCTTCCATCCTTCATCTTGCACACTCTCTTCAGGACTGAATCAGATTAAAAATAATCCTATATCATAAAATGTGTTTACTGAGAGTTGAACATTTGATAGTCCTATTACAAAGGACACGCTGTGTTTTGATCAGACAGGTAATTAATTCTGTTAATCAGGGCATGCTTGTTACCAGTTAAAATCTTAGCAAAGTGTTTTTATCATCATAAATCTCAGAAATGCTTTTATATTGCTAATAACTTTATCACTTTGTTTTTCAGTGTACTAAAACCATCACAACAATGTGAAACCTCCACACAGAATGAGCAAAATTACAAGGCAACAACATTCTTGCTTATCAACGTACTTAAACTCATCACAGTACAGCAGTAACAGCACAGTGAATTTTAAGCCTGTCCACAGGAACCACAAAATGAAATTTTAGTTATAGTAGTGCTGGGTTATAGCAAGACAGAACTTCAAGCAGTTCCCAGAGCTATCAGAAATAATGGGAGGGGGTGTGGAGGGAAGCCAGTAAATAACAGCAATAGCTTTTTGCAGGGTTTCCCTTCGCTTTCAGAAACACATAGAGTTTTTGCTGTTTTGTTATAAAGATTAGGAACATGACCTGTGACTTCAGGATTGTGGAGTGCAAATGCAATCAGCAGTGTGGCCTCAACAGCATTGTCTGACCAAATCCATGGAGGTGTCCTGATCATGCTGTTAATTTAAAATCTGGACCTCTGGTGTCTAATTCCTGATTGTCCCCCTCCCTTTGGTTCTGTTCAGTGTAACATTAAATACAACACAAGAGTGTGCCATGCCCTGTGCATCAAACAGATCTCAGCTAGGTACCCAGAGAAGTTCCCAATATCACAAATACCAAAAAGCAATGAAGAAAAGTATGAAAGGATTAACCTCTCCAGAGACTTCCAAGACTGTGAATAGTTTCTGACAATAGCATCCCAAAATTGTGAGGTGAAAAAAAGTCCTTGTAAGAATGGGAATTGAACAATGGCCAGTGTCTTTTGCTACTTTTCTTGTCTTGCAGGTCTGCATCTGCAGAAGAAGAGAGTAGCAGACAGGATGCAATAGAAGGATTTGTAATAATCGAGAGCTGGGTGGGGAACAGGTTTGTTCTGACACCAAAAAGGGCTCGAATGACACAACAGTGCTTGCTAAAACCAGACAGAATATACAAATTAACAAGGATGCAGATGCAGCCAAACCCATCAACACAATGGTTAGAGTGCACTTCATCAAAACTGCCACATACCTTCCCACTCCTTCAGTGACATCCCTTCGTGTGCCGCAAGAACTTTAAGCCCCAACGTTCCCATTCTTACAAACCCAGAAGAATTTATCCTACTAAAGTAGCAATTCATCAACATAACCTTTTGTCTTGGTTTCTTTCCCATCCAGCAGAGAAAAGAACTTGTTATAGGAGGTCAGAACACAGATATGTCGTACTTAAACACAAGGTTGAATACCTTTCCGGGCCAGCCTCAAGATCCCCAAGTAGTCAAGCAGAGGAAAGACTAGTCAGACACAGAAAGTCTTTCCTCAATGTGCTAAAATTGTAAACTTAATCTTACTCAGTTAAAACCTCCACTATTTGCACAGTTCTGATTGTTCCTACCATCCCCTCTGTTTGCACTTTTAGAGCAACAAAGTGGCTTAACAAGAGATTGCTAAAGAGGCTGCCTATCATCCAAAGCACTGATATCTCTAAAAGTCATGTTCCTCTAAAGGCTTGTGCACCAAACCACATGGACAGGCAATGCACCTAACTCTGTCCATAGGGCTGGGCATTCAAAATGGCCATGCTCTTAAGGTTAAAGGTACCAACGTTCAGAATTCAGGGCAGCACATATGTGCAAGAGAAATTCCAGAGTGACGGTGCACGTTCCTGCACTGCCATCTCTGCAGCAGATTGACATGGACATTTCTATTTAAAAATAATGAGGGAAGGTAGGTCTTGCAACACCAATACCTCCTAGGGAAAACTACCCAACACATCCCAGGAAGGCATGAGTGAGCTAATATAAAATTGTTATGGTCTTTTCCTTGGAAATTTTGCTCAGAGATCTACTTTTCCATATTTTAGAGAAATCTCTTTTCTTACCGTTGGGAGCTGTACTGCCTTACAGTTAAGTGAAACCGATGACTTATTTGTAGAAAGTGGCTTCCAAGTTATCTGAATTTATTATATTGAAAAATCTCATTTGGAAGTAAATATAACGTAATTATTTACTTCTTTAAACTTGCATAATTATTTACTTCTTTAAACTTGCAATGCATGAATCTGAAGTTATTTTGGAAATACACATTGACTTTTAATTAATTTTACCATACTGTAATAGTATTCCTGTTTTATGTATAGATATCTCTTAATGAAGAGATACTTTTGTACAATTCTGTTATTTATACTGAAAGGAACCTACACAAATTGTAGAAATGATTACTAAGATGAAGCCATATTACAGAAAAAAATATCACAACATTTGTAAGCATGTTACATACTATTTATTTTAAGTAGTGCATAAACAGGTTGATTTTTTTCCATGTAGCTACATTTTAGAATTGAGAAATGTTTCAAATGTATTAACTTAATCATTACAAATATATCTATGTGTTTAACAACTAGTTCCACAATTTCCTATACCTACCAACTCACAAAATTGCAGACATTTTGAACTAAAATCTCCTTTTGATTCAATATTTTGAGTAAAATATTTTGAGAGGCTCAATAGTGTCAAACATTTTCAAATCCAAACTCCAACACTGAGTATACCTCAAAGACTCTAACTGAATGCTTATTTGACTTGTTCTGAAATTGAAAGAGATTCTTTCCATGCCTAGATAGTCTATTTGATGTTAGATTACCCCTAGAGTGGTGAATGTTTTCTTACAGTACAATGTCAGTAATTTGGTTTTGGTTTATTTTTATTTTTTTTTAAATTAAAATCACTTTTTCTCCCATTACAGGGAGAAATTTTTTTTACAACTTTTTAGATATTGAACTATTATTGATATAAAATTGTGCAGATATGAACACCAGACTTTGTCTCCACTGCAAGATTAAGTAAGAATAAGCAGAAGGAGGACGAAAACTACATGTTACTTAATTTATTTATTTAGTAACAGCAAGGAAATGCAGGCTGAGTATTTTTGTCTGTACATTTTTCTTATCCATATATATGTGAGACAGATCTATATATGGTTTTCGAGGAAAATTAGAAACAGAAAATTAAAAAAAAGAATTTTCAGGAAATTTTAAAAAATATTATTAGTCAAAATAGTAGTAATTATTGTAGCAACAGTAGAATATATAGCTTAATATATTGATTTGTGCAACTGCCTTGCCATGTATCAAAAGCAGGCACAGACTGCTGCTCCTCTGAGTTTATTTATGATCCTCAGATGAGGAGCCTCTTGGGGCACCTGACACCTACTGAGGTAGAGGGAACTGTAAAAAGATAACTGTTTTAAACATAAAATATTTGTATTGCTGAGAGGTCAGCTTTGCCGCTGCTGACTTCATTGCAATTTGCATACTACTAAAGCATTACCCATAATGTTTGCAAAATTTAATTTTAAAGCTATACTGTTAAAGATGTTTGCTGAATGGTAAGCACCTAGGACATTTGGGAAATTTGTTAACACTTTGATAGTTACAGTATTTCTGCCTCACTTTGCTTTTTATTTAACCTCCGACAAACACACACTTACTATTTTCTTCTTCCATTTTATGACAATGAATCTCATTTTAATGCAAGCTGAGATACTTAAAAAACCCAAGTATATTGCAACAGTACAGTAATGGAGATAACTTCCCCTTTTATTCTCAATATATTTAAGTTTGTTAAAAATGTTGCTAACTTATTTATTTACTTTTTGCTGGGGGCTGATATCCAATTATACTTCTATAGACTAAAGGTGATGGTTATGATTTTCTACTTCACTCTAATACAGGCTTTCTCATTAAATCTCACAGCTCGGTAATCACAGTCATTACATTTGTGTTTCAGTGCTGCATTCATGCTCACATTCTCTTCCCCTGGATTTCCATCCTCCTTCCCCCACCCCCTCCCCCAAGATCTTTATTTACTCCCTGGCAGAAACTGCAAAATTAAAGATGTATAATGCGCAGATACAATCTTGGCTTCCTTTGCTCTGCCAGACGAGCACTTCACTCTAAAATACACTTTGGGAAGTACTGCTGTTAACTCGGTTCCTACAGCACGTGAACTACTGTTCCCTTTGAAGTGCTGTGGAAAAGTTGTCCTTAGATGATAATGGAAAGGATGGAGTAAAGCAGGAACAACAAGAATTACTTTACATACTAATACCAACAGTTTAGCTATCAAAACAGTGCAGAACAAGCATGCCTTTATACGGCTCTTTTTAAAAAATTAGCTTCCTAGGGTTCTAATAGTCTTTTCCTATGGTTCAGGAATGCACAGTAGTGCTCAGCCCGGTGCCTGTATCTTTATTTCAAAGAGAATCATTCAAACCGACATCCACCCTGTCAAGATTCTTGACTTTGAGCTGCTAATGCAGAATAAAAATCAATATAAATTTTGATCATTTGATGAATATTTACTTCTTTCTTTGGAGCCTGGGGATTTAGAATTGAAAACTGCTGAATCAAGTAATTTTATTTTTTTGTGTTTGTGCCAACACCAATTTACTACCCTCCTGAAAGTTCCTGAACAAGATGTCTCATGTGGCATACATGTTGGTTTTTCCTGTCAATCATAACTGTGTGCCAGTAGGGAACCATAAACATTTTCCTTTCATACTCTTAGCTCTCCAAAAAGGAATATTTTGATTACTTCCCTGGAAAAGGTAAACTCATCTTATTTAGACATACTGTAGAATACCTATGTCTATTTTTCTAGGATGGTTGCTGTGCCTAAATTGATACTATCCATTAAACATTTTCTTTTCAGTACGATTTGCATTGTACAAAGAAACAGTTTACAATCTCTGCAAACAAAGCTGCATAACACAAAACAGACAAAGACTTAAATTGACATTATCACTTCTATATATTTTCTGAAAAACTGCGTGAAAATTCTGACCAGTATAATTTGCACCAAATGTTTGTGAAAAGGAAGATAGGAGATAAACAGATCCCACAAGCAAGCAATTAAGATGTGACTTCTAGTTTGCATTTAATCTTAAAAACAAATGTACCTTCAATCTTAATAAAATGAGCCTCTAAAAAACGTATATGTGAAGCTCCTATGTTTCCATAGTGATTGGGGGAGGGGGGGAGCGGGGCAGAGGGAAAAGGAAAAATGATGCTTCTAAATTTGAAAAAGATCTAGATTAGTTTAACAAGAACTGTAAATGCAAGCAATTTTCATCTTGCAAATTTTTTTAATATATGACTCAGTGGCAGACGGGCTTTATCTTAAGGAACAATTTTGTTGGTCTCTTATAAATTAAATAAAAGTGGCAGCAGCTGTCTTTCAGAAGGCTGATATAGGCTTGTATAGTCATATGATATTATTTAGACAGATGTTTTAAATAAAATAAAATATTTAGATTCCTGGATACCTTGCTAGATACAAAGGCAATTATAGGATGTCTTTGTTAAATTAAACTTCTCATTCTTCTGAGAAGAAAAAAAAGGGAATTGTCCTGGAAATTGTACCAACAGGAAATGATCCTATATCAAAAACAGCTGGAGACTGTAACTAATATAAATGTACTTGAAAATAAAAATGCTGTATGCCTCTAGAGACATGCAGCAACATGCAGTAAAAACAGATGTGATATACAATTATTTTTTAAAATCTCAGTTTATATATACATATAAAATATTAAGATATGATCCACTCCTGTAGAAAGACTGTTCAAGGCTAAGATAAACAGAACAATTAAAGCCCTAAAATATAATAAAAGTGACATCGCTTTTCTAAGAATAAAAGCTTATTTTTTCACAAATGCTGCCTTTTCAGAAACATGTTAGACACCTTACTTTGACAAGGATTCTAATGTGATAACACTTTATTGCATTACCAAGACAAAATATAGTGGAAACCTTTTATCTCAGCACTTTAAGGTAGATTTTGATTCACATCTATATTATGTGTGTCAAAGCTCCAAAAATAACTTTAAAAGAAAAGCCAATATCCAGCACTCAAATTCTTTAGATGTTGTATTTAGGAAAGCTTTCCAGACAGTAAAGGGAATTTTGCCAGAGTGCAACTGCACAACTGGATCTTATGTGAACCCTTTGAAAAATATACCACACATTCTAGCCCACGACTATCTAACATGACTCAACCTATTTGCTCTTTCCATTTTTTTTTTGTTGAAAACGCCACAGTATAACAGACTGCATTCTATGTACTTGTAGTTATTTTACTCTTCCTGAGGACCTCCGTTACAAACTTATCATGACTCCGGGTCCAAACCCGCAGTGTTGACTTGGCTAAAGCACCTAAGGTCTTCCCTTACACATGAAGCAAACATTCTGAGAGGAGTACATCTGGCAAAACATAAGAATAAGAACTTTACAGGTGTGCCTTTTAAATCACCGCTGACAAATATCCATCCAAATTTGCATGGCTTTCTTCTTCCCTGTTCCCTAATAAAATGATGCTGTAGAATAACTTGTTCAGGATGCTGTTTACGTAATATTATTTTGTAATTTGAACAATGAATTAATATTTTTTTTTCTCTCTCTCATACCTAACAAAAACACCCCAGCTAAATAAAACCAAATCGAGTACACGCAAGTTATTTGAAGTGCTACATTATAGTCCCTATACAGCAAGAGAAGTAAATGGTGTTAAAGATTCCTTTCAGAAAGCTTCAGGTTGGATTGCTTTCATTTTTTCCAATAACCTTAATTGGCTAAGTGCCTTTGGGCCAACTAATACCCAGAGAGACCTAAACTCAGTAATCTTGCAAATACAATGATTTCAACAGATTTTCATCAAAGACATGACCATTACACAAGATACTGCCTGTTTGGTGCTGTATTATTTCTCATTTAGAATGTAGTTAAAATTGCCAAATTATTGTTACAGTATTCTGTGCTACCAAGAGTCCAACCAATAGGAGACATTTGGCTATTTTTACTTAAGATCAGACAGATATTTAAATGGATATGAACAGTTTAATTTCACAAGGAAAAGGAGCTAAGTCCAAAGCAGACTGAGAATAGCAAAATCTCCACTCTAAAGATATAGATGTCCTAAGATGACATATATGTGTAAGAAGCATTCATGTGACTATACAACTGCATAATCTAATCCTTTTCCTTCAAACAATATTAGGAAGTATAACTGAGATGACAGTAACATATCACAGTATAACATACCTACCTGCTGCATCTTTTTATTTTAACATCTGACCCATGAAAATGTGACTTTTCTGCAGCTAAAAAAAAGATGCATATTGACTCAAGGAATATGAAGTTCAATTACTATAAAAATATCTATCAAGTGAAAGCTTTAATTAAAAGATGCACATTTCCAGTAATCATAAATAAGGCAATAATTTGTGGCCATAGAGTACATGTAAAAAACATTTTACTGTTAAAGAAGTTGAGTATTATTACACAGGGATTCCAGGCACTCAGATTATGATAGACTTTAATCTGTTTCCAGAGGAAAAAAAAAAGTGTGAGTTCTAAACCATCTAATGACCTCACAACATGATGTGGGACACAGGCTCCTTAGAAGTGAAAATAGCAACAAAAATCATTACACACTCATTAATCTAGACCTAAGAGAGGTCACAAAGTGATAACTCATAAGTCAAGAGTCGTTACAATATTTTGAAACAAATATTTTAAATGCAGCTTGGTAAAAGGGTTTTATTCTAATCTTACAAATTCCTTAAATAGATCGATTGATACCTTGAAGATTTTTTTTGCTTTTGTTGTAGCATTACTTAAAATGGAGGCATTAAGTCTGAGTGTTACAATAGAATGTTATAGCTTTTATTAATACGCACATACAATCTATTATACTGATAGTCATCATCCACTATAGTGGGATGGTCTAAGGCCTAAGGACATTTTTAGTAGGAAAGTAGATAGATACAGGTGAGAGATTCTGAGATAGATACATATATATATATATATATATATACATATATATATATAGCCACAGGCTAACCCTGTGCTCTGGGCTCTCTGTGCTGAGCATGGTTGAAAACAGATTCTCTAGCGGTCTGTTTCCACAGAGGTCATACAGGAATTATGCTTGGAGATACTTTTGCATTACATGTATGAACAAAATTTGGATCCTACTGCAGAACCCTACATCCATTCTTCAACTGTATGCCCAAACCAACAAATGTTAGCATACTTTTTTTGGATCTTGGTTTCATTATAACTGAAACATCAATGTCTTCCTGGAGAAGGCTCGGATTAGAAGTTCAAGCCTTGGAGCTATCATGAATAATTATCATAGAAAGTTGTATGGTAGCAGGACATTACAGTCTTGTTTATGGAGCTTAGGTAGAATTTCCAATCAGCATGATTGCATCTATTTCTAGTGCTTTGTTAATCGCTTCCTGAAACTGCTCATTAAAAGCTCCTATGTCAACACGTAATGCTGTGGTGGCTGAATCAGAGATTGGGAATACAATCACATCTCCCGGCTTGGCTGAGAAGTACACTGCAACATTGTGCACTTTATCACAAATGCTGCTTTCCCATTTGATAAAATGCCTTCCCATGTCATGGAACAGTGGTCATTTATTTCAGAGGAACAAGCTGAATCGTCACCATTAAATGCTGGATGTGAGCAAACATCATTCTATTTTTGTCTCCCTCAACAATGGAATTGCAGTGAGGCCCAAGTACAGCAATTTAACATCTCTCTTACAACAGCCACAGAAGTGATGACAGCCCTAGACAATAATCACTTGCCAATACCATAGTACTTACCTACCAACTGTGAAAGCTCTCATAGCTGTAGTCAATAATTGAACCGACCAATTCCACTGTGCTGCATGTGATTGGTGATATTATCCCTTTAAGTGTGTTATTTAAGTTTGCAATGCAGTTAATTGAAACCCTACTAGATGCAAATCAAAAGTTTCAGCCTTAATTGAGATATTTTGAAAATTGAACCCATTGCTTCAGGCAGGTGCTACATGAGATTCCATTAATATAGGTAATTAACATTAGCCTCTGCTTTAATTAACATGCACACTTTAATTAGTAAAGCATTAACCAACATTAAAAAATCTGATCTTCATGCATCACAAAAATTGCAAAGTTATGACTATGTTATTTTCTTCCAAGACTGTAAATCATGCAACATATAAATTCTTTTTTTTTTGTTTAAATACATCAAGATATTTCAAAAAAAGAAATATACATATAAAACGTACATCCTTGTTTAACTAAACCTCTCTTAAGAATATCTAAAATATGGAGAAAGCTCACATAGTACTTGGAAATTTGTCCAAAATTTACAAATATGTATATTATATATATGTGTGTGTGTATTTAAATAGTCGCTTTATAAACGAAAATAATTCAGTTGTAGTCAGATCCACTGCTCACTGTTAGTTCTATGGCAATACAGTCCAAGACACTATTTTCCAGAGCTAGCATTTTAAAAATAAATGTCCTGTCAACAATACTGGCTTTGTCTTCCATCATGCTTGTTTTAACACATAACATTTTAGCATCATGCTGCTGTCTAGAGTAAGTAAGTCTACAACTGCAAACACATGTTTGCAAACACGAACTGAACATCTTCTTGAGTTTGTTCAGATCTTTAAACAACATCCTGAAGAACTAGCCTGTTGCTCCAAAACTTCTTGTCCTACAGTGTTGCAAAGCCCACTGCTGAGCATCATCACCTCTGGGAGTTCAAGTCATTGGGGAGCTGTAGTAACATAACGGAGCTCGTGCAAGATGAGCCTTCCAGCAGACAGGTCCCATTATCAGTTGTACAAGCTCTATAAGGAAGGGAACTTTAACAAGTGCAGTTACACTCATGCTTTCAAACCAAACTCAGGAATATTTCTTTGATACAGACAAGGTCTGTATGACTCTGGACTGTTTTCTTTTGCATCTGAAGTTAAAATTCTTATTTAAAACCATCGTATGTTCCCAGACATATCTAACATAAGGAACTCCATCCAAGCCTGTCAAATTAAATGGTGCAGTGCTCTAGCTTAAAAATCCTTCTTTAAATAAAATTTAACATCAGTATCTGTCGTGGTTTTGTTAGTGAGGGGGGGGCCTAACGTGATAGCTTCTGTAGGAAACTGCTAGAAGTTGCTCCCCTTTGTTCAGTGGACTCGGCCGGGCCTAGGGCGGACCTGCTGCTGGCCAAGGCCGAGCCGATTGGTAGCAGAATGTCCCGTGATAATGCCTCTGCGATAACGTATTTAAGAAGGGGAAAACAGGGAAAAAAAGAGAGAGAAGAGAAGATGTGAAGAAGCTGAGCGGGGGCAGAGGCACAGAGGGGGAGGCGCAGGCCTCATGGGCCTTGCAGGCCTCACCCTCTGGCCTCTTGCCAGGCAGCCGACTGGGCCCGACTCGGTCCAGCCCGGCTGCAAGAAGTGGAGAGGAGATGAGAAGTGAATAAGATGTAAAAAAAGATCCTGAGAGACATCAACCAGCTTGTTGTGAGGAACGGCTGCAGACGCCAAGGTCAGTTCAGAAGGAGGGGGAGGAGTAATGCGGCTCCTGGCCAAGATTCCCCTGCAGCCTGTGGTGACGACCATGGTGGAGCAGGTTGTCCCCCTGCAGCCCATGGAGGTCCACGGAGGAGCAGAGATCCACTTGGAGCCCATGAAGGACCCCGTACCAGGGGAGGTGGATGCCTGAAGGCAGCTGTGGCCCGTGGAGGGCCCGCTGGGACAGCTGTTCTAGAGGGACTGCACCCGTGGAAGAGATGACCCACGCCAGAGCAGTTGCACGAAGGACTGTGGCGTAGGGGTGGGACCCCACAACGGAGCAGGGGAGGAATGTGAGGAGTTCTTCCCCCAACCATGAAGCAGCAGCGTGAAACAACATGTGATGAACTGACCATAACCCCCATTCCCTCTTCCCCCCTGTGCCGCTCGGGAGGGGAAGGTAGTAGAGATAATGTTAAGCTTGGGAAGAGGGAGGGGTGGATGGAGGTTATCTTGTTCACTGTCTCATTATCCTGCTGTTTGTAGTAATAAATGAATAGTTTTCCCCAACTCGAGTCTGTTTTGCCCGTGACGGTAACTTTAAGGATTTCTCCCTGTCCTTATCTCAAACCTCGAGCCGTTTTTCTTACATTTTCTCTCCCTGTTCTCTCGGAGGGTGGGGGGAGTGAGAGAGAGACTGCATAGTCTGGTCCTGATCGGGGCTGAACTACGACAGTATCTTTCAAAATACATTTCCAAACAATGCAAAGATACCTTCATCTTCCTAATCCTTTCCTTCTGTTATGCATTTACCCATAGGACCCTGACAGCTTTGCTTTACATACAGTAAGTTCCATTTCTACAACCTCATATCACCACAAAGGAAATTTCTGATTGTTGTGGTTTAGTTCCACTCAGCAGCTAAAATGCCACGCAATTGCTCACTCATTTTACTTCCTGTCTTTCCTTTTTCAATACGTAGAGGTGGAACATGTATTAATTACTGTTACACAATTGTCATAATAAGATGCTGGATGTGTTGGCTTGAATAATATGGTCAATATTGATTGATGATCTGTTTCTACAATTTCTGCACATTCTGAACCTCCACTGCATTTGGCAGTGAAAGGAATGGATGATGTTAAAGGACTATAGACTCTATTCATATTGCGTCCAAATATCTGCAGATCTCAAAGGCAGCACGTGCATAGAAAAGAACATGTGTTTCTGAAGCTCACCACATCAATATCACACCAGGGTTCTGTTTGTTTCTTTTTGTTAAATGGGAAAAAACTTTCATGAAAGAAATACGAAAATTAAAAAAAAAAGCTTTAAAAGTGGAAAGATTCATTTAATCAATTTTAAGCACTTTTTCTCCATAGGAATAAATCCAACATTGTGTTCATATTTGTAACACACACACACACATCTCAAATGTAAGGCTTTCCAGATACTGAATCTACAATGCTTTCAGTGCAAAAAAAAAAAGCTAGATCTCTTTGGTGCAATTTGCCAGATTTTGTGGGATTCTGCAGGACATATTGTGGAATTTTGACAGTTCTCCCTAAAATTAAAAGAGCATTACAGCTAAAAAAATATTTTGCTGAGTACTTCTTATGGCATGCTGTTGAATTCACCATCTTTTATATCCTGCAAAACCACAGCTAGACTGAAACCAACAGAAACAGTAAAAATCTATCCTGACTTGCATCTGAGTAACCCATAGAGATCAGGAAACTATTATTTTCCGTAAAGCAATGTGATAATACTTTTAAAACAGTGATTTTCACAATACAGAGTTCTTCAAAGTCTGTGCATATTCATAGAATCATAGAATCATAGAATGGTTTGGGTTGGAAGGGACCTTCAAGGGTCATCTAGTCCAACCCCCCTGCAAGGAGCAGGGACATACCTGACTAGATCAGGTTGCTCAGAGCCTCATCCAGCCTGGCCTTGAAATCAGACTTACTTACATGTAATACAGAATGAATCCACAAAAAAACTTTTTTGCATTATTTACTTGGTTGAATTTAAGTACATATTTTCTTCCCACGGGAAGTAACAAAGAAACAAGAACAAAATACATAAAGAAAGTG
Organism: Chlamydotis macqueenii; assembly: GCF_036417535.1. NCBI lineage: Eukaryota > Metazoa > Chordata > Aves > Otidiformes > Otididae > Chlamydotis > Chlamydotis macqueenii. Next base: position 29,868,121 of record NC_141560.1, read on the forward strand.
CTTAAAAAAATTCTAAGCACCATCTTGAGAACCAAGATTGTCACATCCTGAGGTGGAGAACCCACAGCATATTGACCACACAATGATCAAGGACCCCCAGAAACCTATGTTCCTCTGTAGTATTTGCAATAACTCTGCAAAAGGCCAGCTCCTCTAGAGCCTCATCAGAAAATCCTTCCCCAGGTCATCATTACAATGAAATAGGTGGCTCTGCCTATCACTCTCTCACTGTTTCAGAGGAATCCTCCCTATTGTTGGGCAATGGGGACAACAGAAGGATGCAATGAGAAACTTAAATTTTGATTGCAGTGGTCTTCTGCAAATGTTGTTGGGTTTGGGTGACAAAGAGTTTCTGGTTGCTTTCACAGCTGGCTGTACTACCTCCATGAGCCTGAAGTTAGGGTGATATTTTACAAACACTGTACTCATCACTATTTCTCATATTAAAAAGTTAAAATAGACATGCTTCCATTTTAGTACCAAACTAGAAGTTGAGAATAACTGGCCGAGAAATTCTACCATATTAAAAACCGTTCTTAATTCATCTGTGCCACCATTTCTGAGCTTTCTTATGTAAACTTGTTCTGAGTCTTATTAAAAATGAACAACATAAAAGCATCTTAACATAGTAAAAACACACGCACAGGATAAATATTATAAATATGCAACTTCCAAATCAGCTAAACCATCAGTTTTAAAATATGAAAATCAACTTCTGAAATTGGTCAGTATGGTAGGTATGATGTCCTTCTTCAGTGCAGTGTTTTTCTTCAGTAAACAATCATGCAAAAGAAGTTTCAGGACTTCCAGTAACACAAGAATTATAAAGACACAGGGAATGTAGTGCATTGCATTCATAAAATTTTGCAAAGTTTGTTTGTTTTTATTTTTTTCCCCCAGTGAGGTCTTTAAAGTGCTACCATTGAAAATCTTCTAGCACCTCTAGCAAAACAGGCTAAACCTACAAAATCAAGAATGGATTGTATCCTGTCACAGTCAATGGCAATTTTCTTATTATTATTTTCAAGCAAGCAAAATACGCTCTTACAGATCATGTGGCAAGAAAATAATATATATAAACTCATGTCAAATATGGATTTCTGACAGCAATATTCTACATATTTTTAAGACAGGGAATGCATACTATAGCATAACTATCGTGATATGGGGTTGGAAGCAAAGAAAAGTTTGAAAACAAGTGCAGAAGAGTCAATGTTTTCCAGGAAAAAAATGAATTTTGGTGCTTTAAGAATAAATACTACTACAGGAAGAAAGGACTGGGGACACCAAATCTCTTTTGTTCATTGTGGGAAGTGGATTTTGCCTTCCTGCATTGGCTGCTGCTCCTTCTGCACCAACTTCTTAATTGGCAGGTGCAAGTTGTCCACAAGTAAGACACAGACAGCTGCTTACCTTGCCTTGTGCTGAAAGCCATCCCTTAAGATTTCTGTTCTTTTTCTGATGCTAACAGATGGTCTAATAAAAGATATTAAACTTTGTCTCCCTTGTCTATAGTTCATAACTTGTCCTTAGACACTAAAGAAACGAGCAGTCTTGCACTACACAGAGTTTGACATATTCTGAAGCACTACTTTAAACACGCCTGGAACACTTCTGTAATTACTAAAAGCAAAATGTGTGTGATACACAGCACCCAATGTCCTTCTGTTGAGAAAAATTACTTTTCTTAGGCTACAAAAATATATAGCTAACATCCTTTATGAACTGGAATGATAACTATTATTTTTGTCTTGTGGAGGTTTATGAGTAATTTGGCAAATGTGACTTTAAAAAGTCACAATGAGTATGAGCATGCAACTTTGAATTTAACTCACTAAAGCAATATTGAAAAATCTACATTTTATTCTTCTGCACTTAAAATGCCATAATATAAAAGACACTGGAACATTAGAAACAGTCCCTCTGATAGGCCCTATAGTAGATGGCACATCATTTACAGAGCCACTTTTTTTAAAAAAAAAAAAAGATAGTGGAGCTGTGCCCCTTAGCATGTTCCCAAATGGCAGTATATACTTTTAGTGTGAGCTTATAATTCCCATTAGTATCCATTTCAATTTGATATAACCTATTCCTACTTACATAAAATCAACCCTGACCTTAAAATCCTACCACAAAGTAGGAAGAATCCACTTAAATGTTGATTTATTTTTCCTGTGCTTGCATGGTTGTCCCAGAACCCTGGAAAAAGTATTTCTTTCTCTGTTGATCTCGCTGCTTGCCAATACTGACATTCACTATTTGTGTCTCTGGCAGAACTTTTGTTCACCACTTGATTTGCTGTCCTGTTGAAACATTACCAGAAACATGGGAAGTTTGCTGCCGTACTCACAGAGAAGGCTTTCTGTTTCTGTTTTCCTTCTTACATGTGTAATGAGAAGATCAGTCTTAAAAATCCTCCTTAACCAAGCTATATATTTTTCTTCACTACATACAAAAAATAGAGAAGCTCAATATTTCTTATCAATAAATATATTTACAGCTACGTTTGGGTTTAGTTTGTTTAATTGCTAATAACATCCTAACAAAGTTCAAGTAGAGCAGGCTAACTTCACTCAAGGAGAAGACCTTCTGCCATAAGTGGAAATACCACCGGATTAATTTGCATTTTGCATCTCTTTAAACAAAAAATGGCAAAGAAATTATAGAAACTTAGCTGAAACTTTGGAGAAAAATTAAAGGTAGGTAAGTTTTGATCATGTATTTCTTCTTGCCAATCGACATACATAATAGAAAATGGTAGAGAATAGGTTAAACAGTCTAAAAGTATTTTAACCTTAAATTTGACAGAAGCTAAATGGCTGTGACATTGGGTTCTTCTACTTTATTCCAGCTAGTAATCCACCTTCAAAGTTCCTGTCAGGTAAATGACCTTGTATTTCATTAACTGATAATTAAATGGATTTATTCCACTAACGGTTTTAATTAAAATGCTAGAAATATTGATTACCCCTCTCATCCTTATTCCCCCAGATGAAAAAAAGGTTTTAGGAATGTTTATTTAGAGAAGACAGAGAATTAAATTAGATTGAATCTCTATGAGACCTGAAGACTGGTTCTTTCATTTCTGCTGCTCAAGCAGAAAAAGGTTTCAATTTTTTGATGTTTGATTAATTATTTTGAAATCCATTTATGCTTACCTTGGTGTTTAATTAAAAATGTCATTTTTAGCATAATTTAATTGGCTATCTGTGGAAGACTAACTTCGAACTTATATTTAATTTTATTTTTTTTTTTAATTTGGGGTAAAAAAAACTTTTTACTTATTTGCTTTTGCTGTAAAGGTATCATCTCATGAATGAAGAACTAAGAAGGGCTGGAGCTTAACTGGATTTTCTACATTTGAATATGAGGATACATATGCTTATGAGTAATGCAGCTTTATTTGGCTATACACTTGAATCCATTACCAGTCATTTAGAATCTCTAATCTAACAAATATGGAGTGTGTGCCTCCAAATATGTTGGATTTATTGTTACTGACATTAACCAAACTATCTGCAGTGTGTCCAGAAATGCTTTCAGTATGGGCTGGCATTCTTCTGCAAATGATTTAATATACAGTATGTAGTACTGAAAATAAGCATTCAGTTCCATTTATAACCAGCAAACAAATATTAGAAAAGGAACACTAATTTTAAATATTAATTGAAAACATATCTACATAGCTTTGCACACATAAACATGTGCGAGTATTTCACTGTTTTCACACCCTACTGCCTTATCTATCTAAAATTTGCTTTCTACACGAGCCGCTAAGCCACCAACTTTTTTTCTTAAGTATGGAGGAGATTTAAATCAGACTAGTTTGTATCTTTTCAATACCAAATAAGGATATGTTATGGTCTTAGAAAGAACACATTTTGTAACCACTTGCTAGCTTTAAAACATTTGATCTAGAATATTCTATATGGAAAGTGACAGTACTTTGATTAAAAAAAAATGCAAAACCAATAACTAAAGCCCTAATTCTGTAAAACATATGCTTAAGCTCAAGCACATGATCTGTCCCATGGAAGGCCAACAGGATTACTCCCACTGGTAACACCACAAGTTGTGGACTTGCTTAAAAGTTTGGTAACTCAAGACTTTCACACCTACATATTTGTTCCTTTTGTGCTCTTTACTTGTGAATTGAATGCTGGATAAATACGATGTCAAAAAACTAAGAAAAACCTCACCATTATGGAAAGACTAATTGCAGTAGGTTATTTCACTTCTAGTCTGAAAAAGAAGAAAGCTCTGCTCTGCAGACAGATATGACACTGGACTCTCAGGCTTGTCAAAAAACCATTAATGATCCATTTTATGTAGTCAGTATAATTTATATTTCTCCCCTCTTTCTTCAAGTGCTTAATGAAGAAAAATTTCATAGCCTTATTCAAAGCCCAATGAATCAATGAAAATATCCTTAATCAAAATATTTGTCTCCAGAACTCTGTTTCTTTATAGTTATTTTAAAATGTCATGTGAGCCTGAAATATGGTTAAGTGACAGTGGCTTGTGTCATGAGTCATTTAAGAATGGGGTGGCTTAAAGGTCTTTCCAATGATTTACTCTCTAAAAGTCATCCTTGTCTTTTAACAAATAACTGCAAAAAGCAAGCAAAAAAAAAAAAAAACCAACCCGAAACCAGCTTGTGCATTTGTGAGCTGCAGAAGATTGGAGAAGTTGAGGTGTTGAAGAAGATGAATTGTGTAGCATGATGCTGCCTGTCTGAAGGCAGTGGATATTGCACTCCCCTGATGTGCTCATTGTTACACTTCCAGAGCGCTGCACACAGTTTTAGTCGTGCAGCTTTCCATGACATCAGTGCAAGTCCAGTAGCCAGCACACCAAGTCAGACTCCTTCTGACTGAAATGTACTTGTACAGAAACTTTATTCATATAGCACTCTTTCCAAATTCACGGCAGCTACCGCAGTGCATCACTCATTTCCACATGCACAGGTTTGCAGGATAAAGCTGTTAATGCTTTTCAATCCAGCTGTGAACGGGAATGGTGAAGTTGGACCTATCAACTTTCACAGACTATATACTCTTCCAGTCTTTTGGTCAAGATTCTGCTTCTTTGACATACTCAATGCCACAACATATTCCCGTCATCTTTCACAGAAGGACTAAAGAACTTGGTCATAGCATTTTATTTCTGAGTTACTCTTTCATTGCTGCTTTCATTTTCATTACTGGGAACGTGGGAAAACAGAATATTATGTTCTTTTCGTTTAATTTTCTGCTATTGATTTGCTCAATATTTAACAGGATCATTTTGCCTTATTTGGTTACATTTTCTATTTTATTGTGCAAATTTATTAAATTACAGAAGAACCTTTGAGCATGTGGTGGCTATAAATTAAAATTCTAACAGCGATGATCTATTGGTTGTTTTCCACGTCTACTTTCAAATATGATTTCCAAGGAAAATGCAAAATAAAAAAAAAGTTACTGTATGTTAGTAACTCGGATGTCCATGGACAAAAGAGGATTGGAAACGTGGAAGCTATTAAAAACTACAGGAATTACATAAGCAAATCCATGGAAAAATGCCGCTTTTACTACTGCAACCACTGGAAGTGATTGAATTGGTTTGTTTTCAGAGACATGTAAAAAAATTTTTAAACATACACATGGCGTAGGTTTTACTGCCTTTTACTCTGAACTTTGAGAAAATAGCCAAGATGAATAACTTTATTTTTAGCACTGATATATGACACATTTTAACCTGTCTACATACAAAAGTAGTGCTGTTAACAACTGCAACTTTCTTCAAGTATGCTATGAATCACTGTATTCCTTTTCCCTTTTTTCATGCACCATTGCCACTATCTTACCTTCAGCGGTTTTGCTAGATTTCAATGAAGATGGAACCAGAGGGCACACATTAGAATTTTATATCAGTTCAAGAAGGGGAGAGAAGAAAGACATATGAAGCTAGAATGACATTCATTGAAGGTTCCCTAGGGAAGATAACACATGTTTTTGTCTTTCACCTGCTAGGCATGCTAAATCAGAGCAATGATAAGCTAATTTATGAAATATATTTCATTGAAACCTGGACATCTTTACTGTTGCTAGTTTGGATATTAGCTTTTCAGAAATAAAAGACACCTAACTTAAAAAATGTTAAAAGACTGGGTTTCTTAGGTAATGCTTACAATATATGTTCAATGGGGCTCTGGGTTTCAGTGCATAAACATTCCAAAAGCAGTTAGGATTAGGTGAAAGTTAAAATTTACACTCACTGCTCCTTTGAAAAATGAAGTTTGTACCGAAACAAAACCACAGTAGCTGTAAGAATGGTGAACGTGTGTCTTATCAAAATAGTGGCTCAACCACTTTCCATAACAGATGAGTAGCAACCCAACACTGAGTAGATCATTCCTTATCTTGGCAGTACGGGCTGCCTTTGTTCCTCACAGAGTCCAACACACAGAAGTTGACTCTCCAGGAGGGACCTTTAGGCTACCTGTGTTCAAGGATTGCATGATAGAAGATTTTAAGACTTTTTAATTTCAATTATGGGAAAACGTATGATGTTGCTGTTAATGGAACATGATGCTAAAGTAAAGCTTTACAATCTACTTCACCATCAAAAAGAACACTGGAAAAGGTTGTGATACTTCTGGTTTGGGGGAGAGGGGGCGGGTAGAGTGTGAACAAGAACATCTCAACACTTCATAGTCCTTGCTAAACACACACTCACAAGGAATTTAGAGACAGCCCATAAAGCAGATATAGAGACATACAATTCAAAAAGCATGAACTAATGAGGTTAAATTTTATAAAGTAACCTAGCTGTCTTACAGATAATTGTGTTTAATTTTAACAGTTTCATGATCAGACACAGATGTGAGCATAATATCAAAGAGGATTTAATGCTTACAACAGTTATATTTTATAATTTATTCTATTTATAATTTTGGTGGTGCATTAACAATTATCTTTTTTTAAAAAAATAATATTCCAGGTAAAGGTTTTAAAGAAAAAGTATATCTTGAAATACTGGGCACAAATGTCTTACACACTCTTCTGGCTATACTACTGGGACTTAAACATTGCTTTTTCTGAAAAAAAAAAAAAAAAAAAAAAAGGTTGGAGAAATTGGACCATCCAGGAGCTTAGCCACCATTGATGAATATAGTTGTCTTCACTACCCTCAGAACCGAAGACTGCACTTCCCAAAACCTTTATCTTTAATCTGCCCTTCGACTGCAGTGCAGTGTTTGTTGGACCCAACAGAGAGAGGCATTTTAGACTCATGAACAGCTTCAGCAAGGTCAATCAAACAACATACATGCTTTCAGTTTTAGTGCAAGTTTAAGCATTTCACTGAATTTGTGCCATGGTCATCTTCTGAGCTTTTATGCAAGAGGTAGGAGAAAATGTGTGAGTTAAAGTTACTTGTTCGTTGTGGGCAATGAATAACATCTCTTTTACTTAGTCCAGTTTCCCTGGGTGTTTCCAGATCTTTTCTGATGTGCTCTACACTGCAACACTTTATTTTTACTGATAATTAATTTCCAAGCATTCAAGACTTAGTTATAGCCATACTAACTTATATAAATCAAACAAGAGCATAATTCTTACCAAGTTTTATTTATTATTACTCCATATTTATTTAATACCTCTTAAAATGGTTGAACTAAATCAACCCAATTTTTTACCCCCTCAATTCAATTTCCTTTGTGAGGACTTCCCAGAGACTGAATGTCTCTAAATGATATCTTCAGTTCCTGCAATCTGCTGCACATCGACAGATCCTTGTGGACCCCAGTATAAAAAGTTTCACTGTAATCTATAGGTATCAGCTCAGGCAAGACAAAGATTTTAACAAACAGATACAGAGAAAGCTCAAAATGATTCATTTTCAAAGAGGTTCCTAGTGCTCAGGGATTCACCTAGGTAGTTAAATTTAAAAGTTTGCAAGCATGTGTCCAAAGTCCCATTATTTTCTGTGGGACATCAATGCCTAATTTGTACAGGCACTTCTAAAAATGGGATGTTTGGATACCAGAGTATGTCCGCAAATGTTTCTTTAAGTGACTGCCGCAGTACAGTATTTTTTTGAAGCATGAAAATGACATGTTCTTTGACTGTCTGAATTCCTCTTTTATGCTTGCTCATTACCACAATATATATCTGTAAATACCATAGAAGTAACTCTTAAGGACACCAGTGTCACTGCCAGATTTTTTTTTGTTACATTACATCTCGTTGTTTCATGACCATACATCTTGCCAGAAATTACTGTAATGTCAAATGCACAGGATTATGGCATTACATCATAATTTGGGAAACATGAGATAGTAACTAAGAAGAAACATAATTTAAAAAATATATATAAACAGAAAGAAAAAAAATCGTGATAGTTGGATGCTGAGATCTCCTGCGGTCTTTTGTAGAAGTGCAGCAAGACTGAACTGCAAAAACAAACTCATTCCAGAATGCAGGACTGCCTGGATTCACACTGGCAGTTTGGCATTTGCACTGTTGCAAAAGGATAAACAAACAGTATTCTTGATTGCTTCCTGTGATTTTAATGACAGGTACTTTTTCAGCATTCACATGGCTGTGGCTCTTGCTACAAATAAGCTTTAGCCACTAGCACTTTTTAAAATGTGCACAGATTTATGCAGAGAAATTAATAACAGCTTTTTCTGGTCTATTTTTTCAGTGCACAATGTCAGAATGGCAGTGACTCCTTTTGACCTTTAGAAAGAAGGAAGGTCTTTTAGGAAAGCTGATCTTCTTTTACAGGGGAACTGTGTAAACATAAGTAATGTGCCCGTGAACATTTTATGATCAAGATAATAACAAAAGATTTAGCTTCAGTATTCACCACACAAAATAAATCTTTAACAGAGATGACTGTTTTGCGACTTCTTCAGCTGAATACAGTGGTGCTTATGCTAACCATCCCTTCAGTGCTGGCAGCCTTATGAGAGCTCTCAGAAAACCTTTCCTGTCATTAGACATTCTCAGCTGGTCTCCAAGTGAAGGAGTAACCAGCCCCTTGTCAAAGAAAATGTCATCATAAGATTATGAGAAAGAGAGGAATGAAGGTAAAATTAAGTAAATCAGGGAAAATGGAATTCTGAGGAGGATGTGAAAAGTATATTAAAAAAGAAGTGAAGATCAGCATCTTGCTTAGTACACATTTGAATATTCCTACAGGAAAAGAGAATATAAAATTGAACTACTGATCTCCTGAGGACCAGACCATTGTAGGGAGGATATTCTCTTTTTCTAAATGGACAGATGATGTGTAGCTGAAAACAGAAAGTAATTCCTACTTACTAGCAGGAAAAGGTATGGATATGTAATGAACATTACTTTGGAAGCAGGCACTATGGTTTATTAGTACTGAATTTTTCAACTTGGTGAGGCAACAGGAGTGAAATTCAAAATGATCAGCTATGAATTAGGATATGGAAGACTAGGTCCAGGAGTATTTTCCTACTATAATCCCCAGGACTACCTACAGGAAAATGGATAAACTTTAAGGATATATTACTCAAATAACTGTGAGTTATTCATACAGTGGCTGACAGGAAAAGCCCATGCTATTAACAGTTAAGGCTGTAGACAACATGCACAGCTGATATATAGTTGTCCCTATATATTGTTTGAATCCACAAGATTCATACTCGTTAACTGCTTTTCCTCTTTAATGAGGTGAAAGGAAACTTCAGATGAACAAATAGTGAAGAGATCTGGAGAACCTCAAAGGGGAAATCTTTCTTCCAGGAGACAATCTGATATCAGATAATAAGACAAAAACATTCATGCATGCAATTATACATAAACTATTACCTGGACATTACAATAAATAGTCTGCTTGTCAGATGTGGTGCCTCACAGCCCTAGCTATTGCCAAGAAAAACTAAGATACTCAGGCATCAAAGTGTTGATTTAAGTATGCAGTCTTAAACACTTGGGTTTGAATATTTTTACTTAAGTGACCTTCCCAAGGTCAGGAAAATTCTATGCATAACTCTCTGTTGACTTATACCTACTCAATTCAGGGACTTCAGCCTACTTAATACTAGGCTCCCTGCTGTTTAATCTATCTTTTTTTTCAATATGAAAGTTGTAACTAAAATCCTGAATTTGCCATGACTTATACACATGCTGAACAGTACGTACTTAAAAGGTGTGTAAAATTAAAGAGACCTATGAGACCCAGATCAAGACGTACACATAGGAGGGAATTTAAAAATAGAATTCACAGTCCAGGCAAGGTGGTCAATTTCTCTTTACGAGGCGTGGAGATAGCCAGGTAGTAAGAATGGGATTTCTGGCATTCAGTGCACTGAGTAGAACATTGTACAAGGAACCAATAGAAAATGATGAAGAAAGGCCAAATTTCACACTGTTGCCTTTAAGTCTAAAACAGACGTCACAAAAATCTGGAATTCAGACCATGAAATGCCTCCTGAACATATGAAATGCACATAAGATATCCCTATAGGTCAGCTTTACAAGAAAAGTAGATCACTGTTTTCTTAAAAAAAATCTGGGGATTGGAGCTGCTACAATTAATCTATTTTTTGATAGCTTGGTAATTAGAGCATTCTCTTGGGAAGTTGAAAATAGAGATTTGATTTCTCACAGTAACTGCTCAGACAGCTAGGCTGCATGCAAGGTATTGTCTGCTCTTCCTGCCAAAGCTGGGTGATGAAAATCAGAAATGTGAGATTCTTGATGCCAGAGAAGAAGCAAGAGGGATCCTGCCTATCATCCAGTGAGGACAGTCTTTTGAGTAAATGAAAAGATAGGAAGGGGGTGTCTGTGTTCCTGGCCCTAATCCTGGCCCTAACCTAGAGGTTGATAGTAATTGTTCAGCAAAGAATTATTGGATAAAACATATAAACATATTGTGAACAGAAAGAAAAGCTCAGAATTTCTCCTTTCCAAAAGTGAAAGGCTATCCTCTTTATTATTTCTCCTTCCTTTCTTTATACATTGCTATGCATGTTATATATATATATGTCTATACTTTAACTGTATTGGCATTTTTGTACACTAATTTTGTGTCAGGCTGTGGTTGTTCCAACAAAAACAACAGAATAATGAAGACTGCCAACATAACCTGAGGTTTCTGTTGTGTTGACCATTTTCCATTGTATTGTACTACCATCATACATTTATCCTGGGAAATGTACACACAGATATACTCTATTAGTACACTCTTATGGCTTCATTTATACAAGTATTAATATTTGTTCTAAAATAGAACAGCCTTATGTAGGATAGTAAGGAAAATAAATCTTTCTGAATCAAGATGAGAATATATTCCTATGTTAATAAATTTACTGGAGGTTATTTAGCCTTTTTTTAAGCAATGCACTTTTACATGTAGCCAGGGCATAGCTTTTTATGTAGCATAACATAACAGTAACTTCCACAATTTTATACACGGACATTGTTCCAATTTGCTGCTATTCGCATCATCCATTTAAAAGGAAGATATCTAGTTTCAAGGATTTTCTCTTTGCACTTTATTAAATAAAATCTACATAGTTCAAGAAAAATAGACAGCTGCCAAGGAAGTATCAGTGAAAAAAAAAATCTTCTATTGCTTGAAATAGGGAGGCAAGAAATTACATTAAAATTTTAAACAGAAACAGAACTTTTCCACCAACGTAGATAAAAATCTTTCAGAGATAAAACTGTTTTGACAAAACTGTTCAAATACAATGCTTCTGACTGCAAGCCCATTATTGAATGAGAGTGGGAAATAACTGTAAGACTCCAAAAAGGCAAAGTTGCAAAATATAGACCCAACCACTGTAGTATAATTTTTCATGTTAATTACATTCTCTTAGCATCAATATATAGCTGAATATAACAACAAGAACAAAATAGCAATAAAGTTATTTTGCAAACATGAAAAAAAAGCAAATAAAATAATACTGACATCTAGTTAATTAGCTTAACAGCCTTTTATCTTGTGGAATAGTTTCCCTCAAACAAAAAGACTATATTAATCATCTCTTATTCTTCTCTACAATGACAGTATATTTCCAGAAATCTAATGTTAACCACTTTTTTTTTTCTTAATGATAGAGATGGATTCTTCAATGATCAGAGAGCTAGAAACACATTTTTCAGCATAAACACCTTAACACGACTACTGTGCCTCTTCACATAAATAGATGTAATATCTAAGCTCAAGTCAAGATTCCCTAGAATTTCCCAGTAGGCTCTCTCCTTTCCTTCTTAAGAGACATGCATCTGGTCCCCAACTTTACTACATAAACTGCAGAATCAATATGTTTTACTGCTTTATACTTTTGAGTTCATGATTCCACAGTCACACATATACAGGACTATAGTTGCCAGCAAGATAAATAAGCAGTGATAAAATCTGCAGTATTATTACTATAACTCTTTCCCAAAATTTCCTAAATTCTTAGGAATTCCTGAAGTGTATTTAGCCCTTAAAAAGTGATGCATCTTACAGCTACTCAAAACATGAAGAGATGAAATACAGATGTGAAATTTTCTCAAGCCTATCTTATGGTCAAGCATCTTTCACCATTCACCAGCTCCTGCCCCACTGGTCTCCTAAAAATCCAAGATCTCATCTGTGATCAACCAGTATGCTATGTTCTCCCATAGATTCTCCAGTAAAGGCTCCTTACCACTGTTCAGAGATCTAATCTGCCTGGGACTAATTCTTGCTAAAATAATTTGAATTTCTTCTTTGAATTTATTTTTTTTTAATATGTCTTGCTCTGGCAAACATCCTTTAAGTGATATATGCTTGTATTTCTAATATTTGCAAGATATGTGAATGGTACTATTTTGGCAATTCCATACACAGTGCATTTGAATACAGTTCAATACCTGCTTTAACCCTATTACAAATAATAGAATATGCAGGACATTGAACAGACAAAAAAAAAGTATAATAAAAAAGTATTATAATTGTAAGAATATCTCCCTCAGAGAGAATGCAGACTTGTATGAATAAATAACCTTCTCTGAGGATTGATTAGAACAGATGTTTATGTTTGTACTTATGTTGCTGTTTATAGATGGTTACAAATGAAAATGGATATATTAAGTTTCGTTTCAAGCATACAATAGGCTGGAGAAAAATGTTGACAAGTATCTGGGGCAAGCCCTTTAGGTCTTAGAAAAAGGAGGGACTATTCTTTCCCAAGGCCCCATAATCATTTAAAATGATGAGAGTTTTTTTAATGATTTAATATAGTGAGTTGAGCTACATTCCATTAGATATAATTAGACCTAGACAGGAAAGGTAGATCTGAAAAGCTAATGAAATATTATTCAGATTGAGTCTAAGATTGTTGATTAGGATAAAGCTAACCCTGATTAGTATAAACAAGATAGGTGTTAGAGACCTTATTTTTCTTTTTCTTTTAATTTCATTTTTATGTTAGTCTGAGGAGAGTCATAACTTACCATTTACTTAAAGGAGGTACATCTGGAAATATTATTTTCTTTGTAATTCTTAATAATTTTTCCCTTCATCCTGTTATACTTTCAAAGTCTTCATAATTTGACCTCTACTATACCTGTACCCACATTTCATTATATATTTTCCATATGACTCCTAAGACTCACCACAATCCTCCTCCATAACACAAGTGCTCATTTTGCAATGAGTTGGCACAAGATCAGTGCTCTGCATGAGACCCACTTAAGCTCCATCATAACTTCTTCAAACAATTCATAGCTATATAAAACCCTACGTTGTGGGATTAAGTAAGATCTAAGTGACGTATAGATTTTGTGCTGGCCTTTCACAGAGCGTGAATTTCATCTTTTATCTAGTCCCACTCCCAGCTTTATACTTTCTTCGTACTACTTCCTAACGCTTTCATCAGCTTCCCAAATCCTATGTGTCAAGCGATCGCTGAATCCTCAGACAAATCTCCCTTTAAACCTATTTCTTTCAAAAAATCACCCTTGCTTCCAATCTCTAAATACATGATGCTTTTGGGACTTGAAAAGTGTTCAGTCTAAAAAAGCTTTCTATGGAGATAATGAAATGCTAAACTTTGTATGTGTCCTAAAGTAAACTTTGGTGTTCAGTGAATTAATGATGTGCGCTGCTTTTAGCTAACTACTTTCACTATGCTCTTTCAAAATAGACTTTGAAAGCTTGCAAATGGAATTTGAGAAGTCCAAAACAATGCTAGTTTGTGAAAGATCTTTCAGAAACTCAACATGTGCAATCTGAATACTTTTATTAGTCATCTTTGCTTGTAGAGAAATGTTGTATCTTAATTTAGAAGTATTTTCTGGAATCTAACAGCTTGAGATGTATACTAATATTGCCCTAGGTTTATTATACTCCACCAAAATATTTATAAAATTATTACGTCATGCATTATTTCTCAGATGGCAACTGGCCTACACCAGTAACTTGTAAGAGGGACACCTCATCTGCCTCTAGGTGGATCTGAAACCTGAAAAAAACAGAGCTCTTTTTAATAAATTACTTGGGATGAATTTTTTTGATCAGATGAGGAGTAGTAAATTGTCAGAGTAATAAGTGATACCAACCCCTTAGATACTGATAAAAACATATATAGAAAATACGTACACACACATACATATACTTACAAGATTAGCTTAATTTTTGCCTTGGTAGAAATACACAAGAGGTCATTAGGTAGGTATAATCCAATGACAGACTCAGCTAATTGATAAGTGGGCATTATTTGTGCTTTTGATTATTCTTGATTATTCAGCTACTTTTTGTAGTCTGTGCTGCTGTAGGAGCACACAACGGTATCACGGCATTCTGTTTCCAGTCAAGGTTAGAAGTTACTTTGGATTTATCAGACATAATTTCTATCAATGTTATTTCAGATTACATTTTAATTCATTCCCCTAATCCATCTACAAAAGACTATTAGTCACAACTAATTTACTAATACAGCTCTATTATAGGAAGTGCTTTCTGAAGTAACTCTGATTTTAATTAATCTCTATTGTGTGCTCAGTCCAGATTTTGGAGTGACAGATACACAAATGAAAATAGACAATGAAATACACAAATTCAAATCCTCTCTCTTTCATGCTTATATTTTAATATGCCAAACCAGAGAATTTTGTATCTTACATACTAACACCTCTGTAATTCTTTTCTCTTCATAGTTCCATAGCTTTGTAAGAGATATTCCATTTCTTCCTGCCTTCAATGAGTGTCTCACAGCAGAGATTTGTGGCAAGGGCTATGGAATTTAAGTTATAGGTGTAATTTAAAGATGAAATTCAGGTCTGTGCTAAAGTTGTAACTGGGGTGTAGCTGGAAATCAAGCATATCAAGTGCCTGTGTGCATATCCAGTGCACTTAGTCATTAACTCCTCGGGTGGCCCAGGAACACCCTGCCTAGTCTCTGTACAGAGGTAACTGGCTTATTGGAGACAACGGACCAACTTAAGAGGCAACTGCCTGACTGCCTCCCCACCTTCACAACAAAGTGCTTCACTAATTTTTTCAGGAGCTCTCCAGGTGGGACTTTCAGTACTGGAGATTCCTGCAGGCAGCTCCTGCTGTGCCTACACCAACTGACAGACACTACTTGTGTGCTTCAAAGTGCTGATTAACATCCTGGGTGGACAGCCTGGCAGGACCAGAGACCCCCCAGGCAGTTCTTGCTGCAGAACTGACCAAACTGGACACGGAAAACATACTTGTAAATAGCCAGTAGAAACTGTCCCTGCAGATGAAGAAATACTTATGCAAGATGTTTCTTTGCACATAATTAAGACAATAAAGAGATGCTTAGTAAGTCATTCACAATAATCAGTAGGACTGGATCCTTCACATGCTGGATTGGTCACATAGGACCATGGGCCAGCATTCAGCAGAACAGCACTTTGTGGAGCCTCAGTTGAAGCCACCACTACAGAACCCTTGCCCATTGCCACTTGGAAAATGACTGGTCATCTTTTTCGAGAGATTTGATTCCTCATAGAAGTGCTACCCTATGCCAAAAGCTCAATAAAAAGTTGGGGGGGAGGCAGGTACTGTTGAGTTCTTTTTACCAAGTTTTCAGTGTCTGTGCTACAGATTTCCAGGAAAACTGAAAATCAATTTTAGAGACTGAAAGAAAAAAACCACATGTCCGACAGCTCACTTTAAATCATACTTTCATTTTTCTGGTGAATGACCTGTGCTCAGAAAAGCTGTGAGTTATACTTAAAAGAAGACAAACAAAATCAGACTAAAACAGAACAAACCTCTCCATCCATCTCTATTTTGGCTTGAAATAATTGGAGAGCACTTCAACTCTGCAATGTGTAACAGATTTTTAAATTTTCCTTTTGGCAATCAGAAAGATGAGAACACCTAACACAAAAAAAAAAACCAGTAAAGATTACATTCAGAGAGAAAATTCAAAGTGAATATAAACTTAAAGTTAGCTGCCTTTCCTGATTTATCACAATCTGAATATCGATACAAAGTATATAAAAGAGATCTTGTAAACTAAGACTTCCTTTCAACACTGTCTTTCCTGCAGGATCTGCAGAAGCTAGCATGAGCCCCTTCTTCACAAATTTCTTTGAGCTCATCAGTTCATTAAAAACATTTTTTGATGAAAATTCAGATGCGGAAGCTTACTGCAAAAATCAACAAAATATGCTACTAGTGATAAATACAAAACTGCCAATAGCAGTTACTGTCAAAGAAAATAAGACTTCTTAAAAATGAATTAAATGCAAAACTTTACAGTGCTGAGTAAAGCACTACCATTTTTTCCCATTTAACAATATATTTTGTTGTTTTGCAAAAAAGTACTTTACAACAATTTTTTTTTATAACACTGGTTTTTGTTATAAATTATGGTCTAAAACATCTTAGTTTTCTTCTTGAAAACTCATGGTCTGTTTTTTTTAAGTGAGAGTATTTCATGGAGAGAAAAAGAAGATGGGATGTTTTCCAAGCAGCAATAGTTGCAAGACAGTAAGATCCCTCCAGACTGTTCTTTTTTCTCTTTTATGATAACGAGAATATAAAAACCTAAAAACTTAATTAACTTAAATTTTTAATTATAGGTATACTTTAATGAACTGACAACTCTGCATGCATGATGAATAAAGAATTATCTTTTTCCCTTTCAGACTTTATCTTAGATTTGTTTTGGGGTTTTGTTCTGTTGAGTCTTTTTTTTTTGCATGATCCACAATCTGAGCAACAAAGTATACAAGGGGATAAATTAATGTCTGTTTAATAACATAAATATTTTTTTAAGTACTGTTTTGGATATGTCTTGGCCTGGAATGGGAGAAAACAAGCATATCTTCTCAGGCAGTTTTATCTGAGGGCTACCTTTATCAATTACACAATGTAAGGTTAGGCAACAGGGAAAAAAACCCAGAGAATTTGCCATGTTCCCTATTTATAGCTAGACAGCTTCCTATTCAAACAGCTGCAGTCAAGATGAACATTTAAGAAAATAATGGCAGATAGATGAAGTCAGACCAGTAACTTCTGATTTCTTTTTTTTCTTGAAGTGCCTACTTAATGTCCATTTGGCTATTTTTCAACATTCAACTTCCAAACAGCTTTAGAGGAATTATTTTTATTTTGGGTAATAACAATACTGCCCACCAGTATTCATTCCTTATTTGCAATAATAAGTTTTTTGTTCTAAATACAAGATATGTCTTGTTCAGTATCTTTTTAAAAGCTTGTTTCAGAAGTTAATAAAAATGCTCTTGAAAGTAAATATTTTAATCAAATTCCACTGCATATCCAGAAGAAACTATCTAATTTCAGGGTTATTTCCACATACTGCTTTGTTTTTCATTGATACAGCCTACCTTGGCAAATACAATTGTAATAGCTTTTATACTTCTCCGAAATCATAATATAGTGTGGAAAATGTATACCTAACCCTGTTTTTTTTAATGTAATGTTTCCCCTTTTAAAGATGATTGTGATTTACCACATTGGAGTGAGTTCTTTTCTGATACCATTGTGATGTCAACATACATTATCTGAGAGGGTGTTCACGAGGTTTAATTGAGCAAAGAAATAGAATTGTACATGTTTAGAAATTATATGTTTCAATATTGAACATTAAATATTTAAGAATATGTTCCTTCAGAAAATGTCATATTAGGAGAGATGCAAAAAGAACAGAGTCACTAGCACTTTGGGAATCAACATCTCTGGAAGCTCTCTGTGCGCTTGTTAGCATGGGGACAAGACTTCTAAGATTAATTAACTAATGCTTCAAAACTGATGTGCATAAGTTAAAGTGCATTCATTCCCCATGTGGACACTCATTCAGGACTAAAGTGGCCTTAATTTGCTGTAGCTTAATCCTTCTCAGAGGAGCTAGAGCAAGCTACAGTGACTTTACTTCCAAGTAAGAACATCTATATGGGAGTTTAATGTTCTTTAACTTTTGCACAGTAACTTCATTGATTTAGTAAGATTTCCTAGGTGCTCACCATGCAGACAAGCTTTTAGATGCAATGCAAATAGTATAATTGCTGACCATCCTATGTGGAATCTCTTCCATCACTCCTTGCCTTTGCTAACTGAGGATATTATTTCATTACCTTTTGCCAACGGACCAAAAAACAAAGCAGGCTGGACTTTCAGAGTCTACACAGAAAGGAACTGAGAGTAAGGACATATGGATTCTGATTTTGTCTTGTTTCTGACCTGTGAACTTCTTGATAATGCTTCCATCTCTTTGCCTCTGATTCCCTAACTATAAGCCAGAACCATATCTTACTTCCTATCCACTTGTTTCTAGTACACATACTACTAATACAGGCTTCCCACACCATAAATTTTCTCATAGCTTACACATGTGCCCTGGGCAGAGACTAGAAAAGAAGAACTCCAGTCACAGGTGCAAGTCTGCAGTGTAGCTGTAATTTTCTACAGCACAATTTAAGCCTTTGGTTTACAAATGTAACATGCAATGGTGAGATTAGTTCACAATCTCTACAAATCAAAGTCACAAACGGGAACCAGATACCATGTGACACCAAGCTATTTCAATTACAGTTAAAAATCAATGCATGTGGTCATCTGACTTTCCTGACAAAATGTTGCTCACATAGCACACAGTGCAATTCATATACGAGCTGTGAAAAGATGATTCATGTTTATTCATATACTCAACTTAAAGTTATTTTTTCCACTCTTTTGGGGATAATATTATTAGTGCTCTTATAAGGAAGGAACTCTACTCAAGTTCATATTGCACAAAATTCCCAAAATAAACTGGACAGCATGAAAAGTGGCCTTATCGTACATTGCAATCTAAAGAGATTGCAATTCTCAAGAAACAGTAAATGTACCATGCCCTGGTACTACCACCGGATAGGCATAATACTTATTCCATTTGGTAGTGTCTTCTGCATATATAGCCTCTACCTCTCCCATCCCTCTGGGAAAAGTTCCTAAGAACAGCTCAGCTTTTCCAGGAGAGCTCTGAACTCACCATCATTTTGTATCAAAAGCAAAGGAAATAAGTTTTAGGTCTGCCTAGCCTGTTCACTCGATGTCTTTTCATAAGTGTAACTTCTCCATGTACATCTTCAGTATCATTCATAACTGCATTATTTGGTGGTGTCATTCCTGTCCCCATTGTTTTACCACCTCTGAAAAACAAGAATACCCATTCATCACAGGTAGTGCACAGCAGCTCTGCTAATAGTTCCTTTGTCTTTAATAAGATCGTCACATGGATATATATATATGTATTAATACTTAAATGATGAGGACTTTAAAGTATTTTTTGCCTTTATCTGGCCACTGCTAAACCTTCCCAACTACTCATCCATTTATCTTCTATTACGGTCTCCTTAAAAGGAAAATGTTGAGGATCAAACACCCTAAAGCTGTTAACTGTCAATGACATTGAGCTTAGTCAAGAGATAGTAAAAAGCTAAGAACAACTGACTTATCCTATATTTCTTAATCATACATATTAGTATAAAACATAAGGTCCAGCAAAAGCTACATCACATACTGATGAGAATTCAAAGTAGCAACAAAAGGAGTAGGGGGGAAAGTGTCTATCTCCCTGAGTAAGCAGTTGTTTACTAGCAAGTTAAGTGCAGGAGATCATTCCTGCATCAATGAATATTTCTACATAGTTATCAAAGGGAAACAAACTTTGTTCTCTAAAGAGGCTGGCCAGAAAGTCTGCCCTACTGAAGAAGAAAATAGGAGTTTTGAAGAGTAAAGGATTAAAACAGCCTAGACCCTGTAGAAGATCTGAGTGGGAGATCCAGAGCGTGAACAAGGCCTTGTCTCCCAGGATAGGAGGCAAGTAGTGATTGAGTTGAATGAGAGAGAGAATTCTTGATGTCATTTTAAAGATTAGGTGCATAATTTATTTTATTACTTCATTTACGCTCTTTCTAAATACCTTAACAATTTCACCTCTCTTGAATATTTTTATTTATTGCCATTTTTACTTTAATCTAGTTTAAATGTCATATCAGGTAAGCAGGGTAACAACAATACATTCTTGACTGGAAGACTGGCAGATGACTAAATGTCATCTGCTTTTAGACAACCTTGCAGTGCCTCAGCTTCCAAGCTCATCTTCCACTCTGTCTAAAAGATTATGGAACTGCTCTGACTGTGAGAAACAACAGCTACATACAGAGCTGGCATCAAAGGATGAGGGAAGATTGAGGTGTCCTCCTGTGACCGTTGTACAGTGAGGGCTCTCTGCCACATTGCAGAATATTGGGATGCTTGAATCTCAAGGGACACGGAGAGGAGGATGTAACTTCTTTTGTTTGTTTGTGTTTACTGTGGAAGTAATTTATCTTGACTTTCATTTATTAGAAGTTTTACACTCAGTTTACAATTTGACAGAACAAACCCATGCAATGTGAAACAAAACAGCAAATTAATGGTGATCTTCAAAGACGTTAAAGCTTGCCACACAGAATAAAGTAACGATTCTCTTTGTCTTCTGGGGATAGGACAAGAACAACTGTGTATAAACTGCTGTGAGGTAAATTTAGGCGAGACAGCAGGAAAAAGCTTTCAAGTTTGCTAAGCATTGGAATAAATTGGTTTGGATGTTACAGAATACCCACCTCTGGCTGTTTTTAAGAAAACAGACAGCAGAAACAGTTCAGATGTGATTTTTAACTTTTTGTGCATTGGGCAGGGCAGAGGACTAAATGACCTCCTGAAATGTTTTCTACTACTTTGTTCTATGATTTTATGAAAATGTCATGTACCTATCATGTAGAACTACAAAGACTTGCACATCACTTATTAGAACCTATTTTCTCCCAGTTACAAGGCTCATACATTAGGCCACCACACCAGGCAGTCCCAGGAAAACCCAAGCAGAAATATGCACACACCACTTAGCAATTTTTCAAGAGGAGTCAGCATCTCAGCAAATCACGTTGTTATGTTGTGTTATGATGCATGATGTTTTCATAACAATGTGACATGTCTAAATGACAAAAACCTGGCTTCCTACCAAAAATGTAAAGCAGTTTACCATTTTTTTTTACATGGGAAAAAAAAAAAGCCATTATCAGTTCATATAGCAAATTTCCCTGCAAGAAAATGGCAGCAGACTCATTTAATACAAAGTATTCCCCAAGTCTGTAATTATGAGAAAAAAAAAAAGTTCAAAGGATTTTAGAAACAGAAGATGCTTTCGTAGAACTGTGCATCACTCCATACAATGAAACTATAGAAATATATAACGAACAACAGAACTGCAAATCGAGCATCATCCTGGAAGTTTTGGAAACACCCAGAACATTTCCAAAACCCAGAACAGTTTTTCTGTAGTATGGTCAATTGGCACTAATGGCATTAGTAACCATGTTTTTCTAACTGAAAAAAAAAACAACCCCGTCAGATAATAATGCAAGAAATAACTACTGTTTAACCTTATTGTTTTTATTTGATGCGTTAATACAAAAGCAGTAAAAAACCTTTTGGATAGCATGTTCTCCCTTGTTATAAAAACTCACCCCCAGATTTTTTTTCCTTGGTACATTATAAGACTGCTAGATCTCTCTTAGTGTCAGTTTTTCATAAACACAGTATAGCTTTTGGCTCTCAAATTGTACCTTGAAAAGCTGCCATGACAGCATGGAAGATTCTATTCAGCTTGCAAACCTCTGTACGCTATGCTGTTCCTTTCTTACCAAAGTCTCTTAGCACCTGCCCAGACACGCACTTGGCAATGTGATTAACTCCAGTTATACACTGGCCATTCTTTTGCTCATCATTCCCCCATGTGAATGAAACACAGCGTTTAGGGTTTTGTTCTGGTAGCATGTTGGGTTTGTTGCTGTTATTTTAAAGCATGTTACTATGTTTGCAGGTTAGAAAGGCAAGGACAAAAAATTCTGTTGAAAGAAGACTAGAAGGTGGCACGACATGAGATATTCCTCTGCTCCCCTGAGAGTTCATTTCACAGTCTCATACCTCTTCTCTAGCCCTCCAGCACTTTGGACGTACTCAGCAGCCTATTCCCAAAATGCCCCAGAGAAAAATACAACATAGAAAGGAGGAAGCAGGAGAGCTACCGATGTATTAGCTCAGTCCTTCCACCTAGTAGCCGGCATTTCAGGTTCCTGGGAGCGCCAGACATACCCTGGCTCTAGGTCTTGTAGTGGCCGGAAGAACAGTAATACTGTTCCTACTTACTTTCAGCATGAGATTCTCTATACAAGAAGTACTGAACTTAGTATGTAACTATAAACTCAATTCAGAATAAATTCAGTGCTGCTGCCACCATGTATCAGGTTTATAAGACAAATCATTTCAGGCATCAAAGGATTTTTGCTTTAACTTAGCAAGCGTTTTGAGATCACATGCAACTGTATTTATGAAAAGAAGTTCTTTTTGACTCAGAAAAGATACTGCCTGCATTTGCTACAGGTCAAGCTGGGATTTGTTCCTGAATCAGTCACCCAATCCTAATTCTAATAGAATACCTTTGAACAGTTTTATACTAATAACTGCTCTGTAGAGACTCTTGAAATTATAATATATTAAAGACCCATCAGCCTATCAGAAGAACATGTAATTTTATGTTCATTACTTCTTGGTTCCTGACTATAGAATTTGGATGGTTGCACCTCAATTAAAAGTTGAATCAAAGTTAATATAATTTAAATAAAAACTTCAATAAAAAGTTAAAGTTCTGTTCTTAATAGCATTAATACCCTCTAATGACCGCTATGGTCATTACCACTAGATAACTGACCTTCTTGAACCTCTCTTCACATAGAAACCTTTCTCCCAACACAGTCAATTATTTAGCAGTAATGAGAGCTCTGTAAGAGATTATTGTTTAACCAAGTACCTTGACACACTGCTTTTTCCCTGTTATCTCTATTCTTCAACAAATGGTACTTTTTTTTTTCTATTATAGGCTTTTCAGTTAGGAGGCTAGAAGGCTGTGGTCTTATTCTTTCCAATGCAGAAGTTCACCATGTAATTGGCAAAGCTTCAGATATAATTAAAATCTTGAAAATTAGGGTGCTATGAAACACTGTTTGTGAGTGGCAACTGTGGCCTTGTAAGACAGAGCAGTTCTGAGGCTAGGTTTGAGATACCTAGGGAAAATGAGGAATAAAAAAAAGAAATATTATTGGGGATGAAAAGACACAATTCTCTGATAGCATGTGAATAAAAGGAGGAAAAAAGAAAAATGAATTTTAAAAAGACAGAAAGATCCAGGAGCATAAAGGAAGTGAAAGGAAAAAGCAAATGAAAGAACAAATAAAGAAGAGCAAGGAAAGCAGGGGAGACAAAATAAATTTGGGTGGACAGAATTCATTTTCTGAAATGAAATCTTTTTGGCAGAGTCCTGGAAGCATTAAATGTTAAAGGATCTTTGTTACTGTAGAAGTGTGAGAATTACTGGTTCAGTGAACTCAACACTTCCAGCTCAAAGCTGGAAGACAGAAGTCCTGAATTCTAATTCCAGCTGGCCTAATGACTCTCCTCCTAACGCGGGGAAGGCTCTTCACCCCTCTGCCTCAGTTTCTTTCTCTGTAAAATGTAAAAAATACCTTTTTTCAAAAGGCATTCTGAAGTTTACATATGCTGTGCTTCCAAAATATCAAGCATTAGTAGCTACAAATGCCATTAACTCTGTCCTCTTCCTCATATCTTTCTTAAAGATGCCAGGCAGGTTATTGTGATCTCCAGTTTTTCATATAGTTTTCCAGTTTTCCAGTTTTTCATGAAGCACCTTCCAATTCAAATGCTTAGGTTGAGGTATCTCAAGCATTTTGCACAAAATCAGTTAGAAATAACTTTTTTTTTTTTCATAAAAGAAATCTTGTCTCATCAATTTAAGAAAGCAAGCATATTCTAAACAGTTTATTTTGAATGTTGTGATCACTGTTGTTCCCTCCTGCTCCTCCACACATGAAGGGAACTACAGTCACATTGTGGAACAAAACCTGATAGAAATACCAGTGTGCTATACTTATAAATAAGGTAATAAAAGTCAGATATTTAAAATCTGCATGGCACTGTCATACATTACTTCCTCTACGAGAAGACATTTTGGCACAAAATACATGAAAAAAGGTCCCTATAATGCTTTAATCCAATATATGGAAAAAAGTGTCCTAAATTAGTTCTTTGCTCATTTAAAAGCAGTAAATATCTTTTAATGTCTTGGATGAGTTCCCATCTGCTCTTTCCTTAGAAAAAGGCCTTGAAAACTGAAAGGGGGGAAGTAATACATTTTTCTATTGCCAACACTGTTGCTATTTAGAAGACGACAACACAGGAGATATTTCTTCAAATGATTTTTCTACACTAATACTTTATCTCCTAAAATCTCTGCATTTGTTACACTGATTCAGGTTTCCTCTGTAACGAAGCTACTTTACTGAGTAAGGGGACAACAGAGAAGAACAGGGAGAAGGCCTTCAAAGCAAACTGCTTATGACATATCTCCAATCTTAAAGGGGTTAAGCTAGATTTTTTTTTTTTAGTGAGAAGACTGTAGGAAAGTGTAATATTCTATTCATTTCTGGAAAATACTACAGGTAGGATTGCTGTATGTAGAACCCCGTCAAGTAAACAGTTTACTACACTGGAAGAAAATGGAGCAAGAAGGATTTTTTTTATTATTTGTATAAAATATATTGTTCTTCCAGGCTGTAGTGAAATAGTTTCTATTTAATTGCAGAGAAATCCTAAGAAGGTTACAGCAGTGAAACATTAAAATTCTAAGGGCAACTAATAACATTAAAACTTTATAGCCCCAGATAGAATAATTTAGACAAAAACAACATGAACATATGTTTTGTGTAATAATAACAAACATTTATAGCTGTCAAGAGAGAAAAACACAGGTTTATGCACACCTTAATGGCGTGCATGGGTGAGCATGAGTATATTTAAAACATAATATATTACAAAATTGACAGCAGGCATGACTCTTCTGGGTACTATGTTAAATCAATGAATAAATTACCAAAAGTGTGCTGTGGCTGTTTGGATGTGTAATTGAGCTTAACGTATGTAGTGTTATTTCAAAAGAAACTGTTCAAGGAGTTTCTAGACCAATCCACTATGCATCTTTACTAAGCTGTTTACAAATAACAATAAATGAAACTGTCTCTCAGTAGGAAGGAAGTTTAGTTATATGCATTACGTAAATGGGAGAAAAGTTAATTTTAATATGTTTTTCAAGAATTAAACCCAAACTTATTATAATCTTGCTAGGATTCACTGAATTGGAAATCAACATTTTTCATGTTCAGTTTTAGATTTATTTTAATTAGTTGACATTCTACAAACAAATGTATTTGCAGCAATACACGTCAGGAATAATTCTACTGAGATAAATATGAATGCTTCATACAATATCTATACTAAAGTGTAAGAACCAAGGTCCAAATGAAAGAACTAGCCAAAAAATAAGCACTTAAATATATCCTTTCTATTTCCTTAAAACATTGCCTGTCCAACAGGCAAAAACCATATTTTTAAAACATTTTATTATATTACAAACCTATGAAAGTAACTTTTAAACCTTATTGTTGTCGACTAGTTAATAACAAAAAATAACAGATTTGCAAACTAACCCATTAATTGTCATATTTAGGAAAAAATAGCTGGGCTTATACTTCCATTCCTTGTTTCAGGGCTGTTTCATCTTACTACAACCAGTTTGTAAACCAGAAACTGATCCTGTTTTCTTGCATTCCTCTTTATATTTTGCTGTTCCAGTAGTACTTGGTTATTATACAATACTCTGTACTCTTGCACCTCAAATCTAAGATAGGAAGGGCAGCCTGTACAAGTTAACACTTGTACTTAACATCCCTGCAGTCTCCAGGAAAATTTGCTAAACCAGCAGCAAGGACAGAAAAGACAAGTTGACCTCCTTCTAACCCCCCTCCTCTGAACTGAAATGATGGTCCTTGAATGTAAGCAATCATAAATGCACCACTCTAGACTTCTGTTGCGCATCATAGCTTTAAGTCATAGTATTTCAGAACACATGGCGCCGAACTCTTAAGCAGATCTGAACTTTCTCCTCTGCAATTTTCTCTCTCCTTTCTCACCATTTTTCTCCATTTCATAACAGATTATGTGACCTGTCAGCATCAACCACACTTGTGATGTTTTTAGGGCTCATAAACTCAAGGATTAAGGCATTCTGTGCTAAATGCATAGCTCCTTTCTATAACATGATTGTAAAGAAGAAAAAGAGGATGAAGAAATGAAGTGTACATGCCCAGATGAGCTATTCTTTCTCTCTGGCCTGATGATGGTTCATAAAGCATGCTATGGGGCGATTCTAAAAGAATATGGCATACCACCTGTCTCCTGGTCAGAAATCCCATTTTACATTTAAAGCCATCTTAGGTTAACTGTCATTAATGTTTACAGCTGCCCATGGGATGTGGCTAAGTACACTACTACCACATTTATTTTTCTACAGTTACTTCGAGGTGTTTAAGGAACAAGTAGAAATTTCTAAATGTGATGCAGTCCCCACTGTATCTCCCACATTAGTTTTACACTACCCTGCGTAAGTATAATTATCAATAAATTAGGAGCATCTGAGGTATTATAGGAAAGGCTTAATTAAAAATTCTGGG